>NC_090265.1:117954643-118692143 GCF_040414725.1 Anabrus simplex
ACAATGGCAGCAGATGTAATTTACCGCCAAGTAGCCGTCTTGCATCTTGTTGTGGGGTCCATAATAATAATAATAATAATAATAATAATAATAATAATAATAATAATAATAATAATAATAATAATAATAATAATAATAATAATTTATTTATTTATTTATTTATTTATTTATTTATTTATTTATTTATTTATTTATAACTTATCTATAATACATTTGCAAATATGCAGTAGGATATTATACATTATCTTTGCAATTATTTACACCTGCAAAGCACTTGATATGCTTATCTGCCGGTGTAGTTGTTTCACATTTATATACAATGTTGCAATCTTTACTGTTTACAACATTAATAAGGTATGTATATTTACATTAGCATTGTAGTTTTGTCCTGTGGTGTGAGTTTTTCTTAATCCCTGAAAGTATCACTCAAAGTAGATAAGTCTTTGGTACATTTTTCATTCATGAACAAATATTTAAACTGTAATTTTATTATCTATGATCCATAGTTTCACATGTTTTTTTAGTTGATATTTGGTTTTCAAGTGTGTCAATTCTGAGGGCAACTTGTTCAAAAATTTAGGAACTACAACTTGCAGTGTTCTGGATCCATATTTGTTGTAGTACCTCATGACCTGAAAATAACTTATATGCCTCAGTCTTGTTCCATGTGTATGTTCATTAACAATTCTATATTGAGGCTTCCTGTAATTTTCTTTAATTATGTTGTACATATATAGTTGTTTAACTCTCAAGAACCTTTCCTTCTGGTACATCCCTGTTAACATATCCTCACTTAAGCTAAATATTTCTCTGTTTTCATACCAAAAGAATGCTTTGACAATGCGATTTTGTAACATTTGTACCATGTTTATGTCTGTAACAGAAGCTGATCCCCATACACTTACACCATATGATATAAGTGACTCAACAAGTGAATGATAAACCAATTTTAAGCTATCATGAGGTATTATATACTTAACCATTTGCATTTTGAACAAGCTTAGCCTCAGTCTTTCACACAACTTATTAATATGTTGCTTCCATGAAAAATATCTATCTATTATTACACCTAAATATTTCATGTTATCAACTTCCTCTATTACATAGTCACAATTGCATGATTTTTGTTCACCATTGTGAATGCACTGAACTGAATGGCCTGTTATTTTAATGTTTTCTCTTTGCATTTTTGGGGTAGTAATGTACAAGACTTTTGTTTTTGAAGTGTTAATTATTAGACCCTTATCATGGCACCATTCTTGAAAGTAGTTGTACTCCATTTGTAAATTATTCTCTGCTACTTTTGGGTTTTTATGTACTGATACAATTAGTTTATCGTCTGCATACATGAAATATTTACATTTTTTAAAACATGAGCTTATATCATTGACAAAAATAATATACAAAATGGGTCCTAGGATACTTCCTTGTGGAACACCTCTTTTAATAGAAGTTATTTCTCCATATATATTATCCATTTTTACCCTATACGTTCGGTCAGTCAGATAACTTTCAAAAACTTTTAGTGGTGTTCCTCTTACCCCAATTTTGCTTAAGGCTGCAATAATTTTTTCATGGGAAATTGAATCAAATGCCTTTGAGAAATCAATAAACATAGCTAAAATGTGCATACCTTGATTTAGCTTCCCATTGATCAAATTGGAGAATTCCTCAAGAAGATTACTTGTACCCTTGTGTTTTTTATAAGCAAATTGATGTTCATCAATAATTTTAAATTTTTATAAATATGACATTAGGTGATCAGCAATGTATCTTTCAACTGCTTTACCTATAGTTTGAAGAATAGATATCTGTCTATAGTTTTCATACTGTAAATGTGAACCTTGCTTGTAAATAGGTCTCACTATGGCAGTCTTCAGATCCTTTGGGAAAATACCTGTCTCTATTATTTTATTGATTAGCTTCTGTATTACTGGTGTTATTATGTCTATGTTATCTTTCAGATGTTTAACTGTTAATTTATCCATGCCTGGTGATTTATTTATGTCCATTCCTTCAATTATGTGTGCTATATCTGCTGTACTTGCTAGTGGTAGATAAAATGATGAAAGTCTCTCTGTATTAGGTAATGGTCTTCGTTGTACTCTACATTCATGTACTACCTTGTCTAGCTGTTCTGAAAATGTTTTTGAAAAGTTATCAACTATATTTTCTAGTGAGTCTTGCCTTCCTAAATAATGTCTTACCGTTTCTTCTATTGTCCATTTCTTTTTAGTCTTTAGCACATCATTTAATACTTCCCAAGTTTTCTTCATGTCCCCTCTACAACTTTCAAACTGCAATCTGTAATACTTTCTTTTTGCTTTTTGAATATCAGCTATTATATCATTCCTCATTCTTTTATATAACCTCCTTAAATTTTCCTTATTTTCTGGATTTAAATTTGATGCATTTTTCCATCTTTTGAAAAGTCTGTCCCTTTCTTTGATTTTTTCTATTATAGCACCCGTCAGCCACGGTTGAGAGTCTTTCCTTCTCTTCTGTTTTTTTGTATCCTTCGTTTCAATAGTTGCCTTGTTAACTGCATTGCAAATCTTCATGTATATATCATCTGAACTCATGTTCTCATTTATTTCTTTTGCAATAATTTCTATTTCTGTTCTTAACATGGATTTACTCACCCTTTCCTGTATGTTATCTATAACTTTTTCACTTGGAACATATTTATTACACCTAGTATCATGTGATATCTGTACAGTTATTATATAATGATCAGAAACTTTAGTCTGAATTACAGAAGAATCTCTTACATTTTTCCCACTCCTAATCAATGCATGGTCGATGCAGGATTGTGTTAGTTTTCCATTTACATATTCTTCCCTTGTGAACTTGTTAATGCAATGAACTAACTGATGATCTGCTAGCACATTATTGTACAAGGATGTGACTCTGCTGTCTTTCAGAATATCTATGTTCATGTCCCCAATAATTATTAAGTTTCTGGCATTCATACTATGTAAATGAAGATCTAACTCCTCCACAAAATCCTTTGGATTATAGTCAGTATACTGCCATAATGATCCCATATAGTGTTCCATTAATCCAAACTTCCCCTGATAAATTTTCAAATTGATTTGTTATACATCTCTTTTCTTTAAATATGAACCCTTCCTTGACAAAAATGACTATTCCTCCACCCCTAGAAACATTTCTTATTGAATAATGCATACTATATCCTTCTAACTCATACTGCTCAATTTCCATTTCATTATTTACATTTATTTCACTAAATATCAGCACATCTACCAGTGGCCTGCTGTGTCTTAATATTATAACCATCTGGTCCCAATATTTTCTAATTGATCTTATATTCATATGAAGTAGAGACATTTCACTTTCTTGTTTCTTTGTCATCTGTAGCCATTCATCACAATTATTGTATACCTTTGAGTCTAGTAATAAACTACAACTATCAATGTAACTAACATCCATAACTAAATTTAAGATAAACTAGAGTAAAATTAAATATTGATATTTTCAGCCAGTTACTGGATTTTTTCAATGTCTTTTTTTGAAAGAATTCTTACCGGAGTAGTTTTCTCTTCCTTTCTAGCGAACAGCTTTCCCTGCTTCACCCATACGTACTTCCATCCTTTGATGTCCGCCTGTCTCCATGCCTCCCAGCGAAGATTAGCCATGTAAGGGGACAGTTGCTCCGTGACAAGTACCTTCCCTCCTTCAGTTGGTCCAATAATGTTCTGGACCGTCGTCAAATGTGCGGACCGCGCTGGAAACGGGTCCTGGACGGATAATGACTAAGAATGCAGTCCGGCCGCTGGTTCAGTATCGCCAAGGCACCCAAGACGACACCACGCTGGATCTCCTGAAGGATTTGATCCATATTAAAAATGCTTATAGGAAAAGATGGAAAAGATTTAGGGACCCTACTGACCGGGTGGAATACCTGGACCTAGCCCGGGAAGTACGAAATCGATTGTTGGAAAGAAAGATTGAAAAATGGGAGGAAACTTGCCGTAATCTATTAGAAAACAAATCAGATCGCGAATTTCGGCGGATTATATATATATAAAAAATAAGCATTCTATTCTAAATTTCAGTATAATACCGTAGTGAAGCACGGGTATCTTGCTAGTAAATATATATTTATCATTTTCCTTCACACATAGGCGTAGGAAAATGAACACAAAGAAAATTGTTCCGATGGACTGTGCATCCAAATGTGGCTGGGAGGCGTGACCCATCTTAAGGAAATAATTGACGGGAAGAGGATTGTCAGATACCCGCAATATATCTTTCCACTCGTGTTGAGAAGAGATATAAATGAATGGCACACGCAATTATTTACTGATTTTAACTTACTCCAAAAGCATAAACAAAACCAAAAACTTCACCAACTAATGCACACTTTCTTATGACAGGGTATGTAACTCCAGGTCACACCGTTAGACAAAGCTCAAATCGCAGTCCCGCGATATCTCACAGACTGTCTGGTGCGCAAATATCAAGACGATTATATCCAAAACTAGATTTTACTAATATTTTGGTGAATAGCCAGGAACGCTCATAGTGTGTTCTTTGTTTGGATATTTTATCAAGCGATAGTTTGAAACCTATAATACTTACAAGACACTTCTAGTTAAAACATCCAAAACATGTGAGTAAACCTATCGACCTTTTTAAGCGTCACGAGTAAATGCCAAATTCCTTTTTAATCAGACTGCATTTCCTAAGAAACCACTAATAACACCTTAGAAATTTTAACTAGCATCATTTGCTGTCACAGGCTAATTATTATTATTATTATTATTATTATTATTATTATTATTATTATTATTATTATTATTATTATTATTATTATTATTATTATTATTATTATTATTATTATTGATCGAAGATCTCGTGAATCGTTGTTTGGTAGTGACATCTGTGGAAAAATGTCCAAACTTCTTGATGTAACCAAACACACAGCAAATAAGTCCAGTCAGTTTAGGCAACTTCAGAATAACACAATTACTCAACACTTCAGTCGCGACATCTTATGATTATAGTCTAAACTTCCTGAAGTAGAAATTTCGCATTTTGGTCAATAGAGGAGTTCATTAAGGCGCTTATTTTGAATGTGTGGAGTTGAGGTACAATTATTATTACTGCTAAGTAATCATAATTCCAGCACGAAAAATAATGGAGTGTAAAAAAAGCCGAGTGGAACATAAAAAACTGAAATTGGCAGGACTAGAGTATGACGTATTTAGGAAATACAAAAATCTCTGTCGTGGCATAATAAAAAATGGTGTTCTCCTTTCTTTATTGCATTAATTACTCGGCCTACGAAATGTGATGTTACAGACAATTGTCAAATATACAATACTGTTATCTATAAGGTATTGTAAAATTTCATAGTACTATGTCAACTTCTGAAGTATATAAAGACTAATTTTGAACTAAATGTATGGTTAGGAATTTATTCATTACTTTTATTCCTGTATTTTGAAATGTGTTCGTTGTCTTCACGTCCACAGTGAAGTTCATTAAAGTCGTGAATCCTTTTGGTGCTGTTGGTATGTTCGTCCTTTCATGTAGTAAGATTATATCAACTCTCTCCCTCTAGTGTTTTTATCTTTCACTAATATATATGAATGAGAAGTAAGTCTAAAGTGTTTGTATTTATCAGTGGATCTTTTAACAAAGTTTCAGATCAATATATCTAGTCCCTAGCCTCGTGCAGCTCCTAGGAACTATTAATAAACGGATGGTAGCTCAAGGCAAAAACGGTGAGTAATTTTGTTTGAGAAGCGACATCTTGTGTCGGGAGATTGGTTTGCTGCAAGAAACAGTACAGTGAGAAGTTTTCCAACTTGAGTCGAAGTTGTATCATCATGGCGGGGGGTCGATATCCTGAACTAGCACCGGAAGACTCCGACTGTGTCGTGTGGCTAATTGAAACGGCACTTGGTCTGTTTCGATATCTCTGGGCTTGCTCGAGGAGCTTCAGATAACCGGAGTACCTCGGTTGTAGTGTATAGTAAATTATGGCGGTCTGTGACACACGCTGAGCTGTTGTGGATCAAAGTAGGGCTTTGGACTAACTAACCAGAGCCTGAACCCCTATAAACTGGGACACTACAACGGCTTAAAACCATAGAGGTTGCTTGTAGGTGGATTATGTTTGCTTTCAAAGTGAGTGAGCATTGCTCCGTTCTGCGACAATCAAAATGAAGAGAACATACAACGAAATAGTAATTAACTTCATAACTCAGATACGAGACACGAAAGGGGCGTAGAGAACCCACTCTTGATGATAGTGACGATGACTGCTATTCTAAGAGGCCTAATATCAGTGGCGTATCCTGGAATCTCCACTGAGGCATGCAACTAGTAACCATGCAGTTAACACAATGTATTAAGTAAATTTCAATTCTACTCACCCTAATTACATGTAGGTGAACTCGAGCCAAACGGTTTTACTGTAAGTTTCTGGATTGAACGTGCGTACACAATTCTTGTTTTCTCTTTTTAAATTTACGATGGTCCGCCTCTGTGGTGTAGTAGTTAATGTAATTAGCTGCCACCCCCGGAGGCCCGGGTTCGCTTCCCGGCTCTGCCACGAAATTTGAAAAGTGGTACGAGGGCTGGAATGGGGTCCGCTCAGCCTCAGGAGGTCAACTGAGTAGAGGTGGGTTCGATTCCCACCTCACCCATCCTCGAAGTGGTTTTCCGTGGTTTCCCACTTCTCCTCTAGGCAAATGCCGGGATGGTACCTAACTTCAGGTCACGGCCGCTTCCTTCCCTCTTCCTTGTCTATCCCTTCCAATCTTCCCATCCCCCGCAAGCCCCCTGTTCAGCATAGCAGGTGAGGCAGCCTGGGCGAGGTACTGGTCATCCTCCCCAGTTGTATCCCCGACCCAGAGTCTCAAGCTCCAGGACACTGCCCTTGAGACTGTAGAGGAGGGATCCCTCGCTGAGTCCGAGGGAAAAGCCAACCCTGGAGGGTAAGCAGATTAAGAAGAAGAAGAAGAAGAAGAAATTTACGAGGGAAGGTAGAGGTCTCGCGGCTTTAACTATTTGCATCTTTTCATCAAACGAACGACCAGTAAATGGCTTTTCAAACTGATTTACAATTATATCCGTTTTAGACTCATCCATCGTTAATACCACATTGCGCAAAATATAATAAAACACCGAAAACGAAGAATAGCACAGGAACAGCACACACAGAATGAACTCACTAATCAGCAAAACACACAATGAATTAACTCACTAGTTAGCCACAACTTAAGCACTGGAGGTAAGTCACCCCAATGGCATTGGTCAGTTTCGTCACGTTGGGTTCTCGCTAGGGGGTAATCTGTGTGTCCCGTTCGCTGTAAACATGTCGACTTTCTCCAAGTTGCTAACAGATGGCAGAGGGTAGCACGGGTATGGGGTGACAAATTCTGACCAAGTTTCAATTGCAGCGACATCGTTCGGAGGGTTTCAGAACTACGTCTGCCACTGAATGCAATTTTAAGATTGAATGCCTTACGTCGTTAACTCCTGCATTTGCTGTCTCTTTCTTCCGAGAGTGGAGTAGACGGCGAGACTACACCAGCACCACACGTAATCAAGCAACGGAACTAGTACAGCTGCGCGGACCTTTTGAACTTCTGAGAGATGAAATCGTTAATATTTGACCTGAAACAACCTAAAATCGTAAATCAGACAGTTCTTTGTGTTATCATAACGCATGCAATGAATGCCTTGCATTCAAGGAGAATGCGCCCCTGCCTAATATTTAAGTCATCTCCCCAAATCCGACTCTTCGAATAATCAAGGTATCGGTAACAAACTCGTAGAAACGGAAGACTCCCTTGAAGTGACTTTAACGAGTAAGTATAATTGTAATCGATTAATAACCGACGAACACATGCCATGATACGAGTACGTAATCGTAGATTCAGCATCGCTGCACTGACATATCGGTGCCTCCTTCCTGAATAATTGTTTGTGTTAGAGCTTTACGTTTGCATGCGCCCTGCGAGGCTAGAATTAAAGTTAATATGGAGCAACTTAATTCTACCACAAAAACAACTACACTTGCAGGCCAACCAAATACGAGAGATAAACAAAAAAATAATACAGAGTCTCGTAATTCCAGTAAATGTTTATTACAAGAATAAAAACTGCTTCAATCAAAAGGATGCTACATATCCCATTTGACAACATAGTCTCCCATCGGTTCAGGCATTTATACGAGTCCATCATGTGATTCTTGATGCCCTTGTCATAGAAAGTCGGGTTCTGTTGTCGAAGCCAGGTAATTACTTAACGCTGCACTTTCTGACCCGAGTGCAACAACTTCTTCCGAGATATTTCTCCAAAATGCCAAGAGATGTAGGAGATATTGGATGTTTGAGTTACTTAGACCGCTGCATCCTACATCACTGACCTCTTATCAATCAATCAATCAATCAATCAATCAATCAATCAATCAATCAATCAATCAATCAATCAATCAATCAATCAATCAATCAATCAATCAATCAATCAATCAATCAATCAATCAATCAATCAATCAATCAATCAATCAATCAATCAATCAATCAATCAATCAATCAATCAATCAATCAATCAATCAATCAATCAATCAATCAATCAATCAATCAATCAAATCACCAGTGATATGCATCGCTCAGGTAACAAATTTTCTATCAGTTATTTACCTAATCTTTTCTCAAATGACTTCAAAGAATTTGGACATTTATCCAACTTACTGGTAACTTACTCCAATCCTTAATTCCTCTTCCTATCAACGTAGTATGCCCCAGTTTGTCCTCCTGAAATCCAACTTTATCTTCATATCATGATATTAATCATTATGTTACTGGTTTAACATCCGACTAACTACAATTACGGTTTTGGAGACACCTAGGTGCCGAAATTTAGTCCCGCAAAACTGCTTCTACGTCCCAGTAATATACTAACAAGAGGCTAGCGTATTTGTGCACGTTAAAATACCACTGGACTAAACAGGAATGGAATCTGCCAAGTTGAGCTCAAAAGTCACAGCGCCTCAACCTTCTGGTCCAGTCAGCATGGTCATACTATATTTCCCACTGTTAAAAACTCCATTGAAGATTTTCTCTTTGAGTCCAACCGTTTGTAATGGTGTAGTGGCATCACGCGACAAGCCTTTTGGTGATCTGCCTCCAGGAGTCTCTGTTTTGGACATGGTGACTTGCTTGCTGTAAGCTCATCCTGGTCAAGCTCTTGATCTGGTACATCCATAGTAGCGGTGCACGTCCTCTAGGTTTTCGGCCGTCGACTTTTCCCTCTATGATTATTCATCTACTAATGTCACTCCATGCCTTCTCTCTGCTGACAGCTTGTAACATACACTTAGTCGAGTATCTTGTCTGCTTACTCCTTACTAGTACAGTCTTCCCAGCTAAAAGTTTGCACTATTTTCGTCTTTCGGTTGGAAATCGCTCAGAACATATCGTGCTGCTTGTTTCGGATCTTTTCTGTTCTTTATGTATATTGTCCAGTCTTTGTACAGTATCCAATTTTAAAACCGTCATTCTTTCTTTCTTTTTAGCGTGTATATCGCCTGGTTGAGGTATCCAATACATGAACCAGCTGTCCATTTCTTTCCCTCTCGGCCCACATCTGGACGGATGCGACACTTGACCTCTTGAGGTCCTTAAGTAGTGTGTCGGCTCAACGTTGACTAGGCCATCCTTTTGGTATTTTGTCTATAACCTCTAGTTTGTAGCCCGAGTTAACCATTGTGTCGGCTCCTGCTGGTAAACCGTGCTCAAACCACGTGAGACGGCTCTCTCGCATTTTCTGGTGGAAACCAATTTTAAATGAATATTTGATAGTATTAAAAAACTCCCTTCAATTGCTTTAGGATTAAAAAGATGCAAGGTGTCGGAATTTTGTTTCAGAATATATATTTTAACTTGTGAGAAGCCAGCGTCAGAGAGTAGTCGCATTTTAAAACCCCAGGTGCCTTCAATTTGTAGAGCTCTGCACTAAGAAATACGATTATTACTTGATTCATTATTGCCAAGATAAGATTTTCTTTCACGCTAGCATAGGAAAATGATCATAACGAAAATTGTTCTGATCGACTTCAAATAAATACGTATGTGACTGGGAGGCGTCACCAGTCTTAAGGAATATAATGGGTAGGATGAACAATGGGACATGCGAGGTGTTAAAAGAAATCCATCGATACGCACTTCTCATGATTTAGTACTGAAAAATACAAAGCTAAAGATTATTTAATACAAGTATTTTTCGTTGATTACCGAACGTCTCATTGTCAGATATGTATGTGAATACCAGAGACTGAATGTTCAGATACTAATGTGTTAGAGGACAATGTTCTCAAATGAGCCTGAAGATTGTTTAGTGCATTCTACTGTTTTGTAAGGAGGTGTGTTCAAATGATGGCTGTGTGACCTTCAGTAACCCCTCTTTCGAAAACCTTATAGAGCAGAGTGCAGCCATTGAAAGCCCTTGTTCATGTTACATTCTTTACAGATGCATACTGCAAGTTAAAATGTTAATGGTTCGTTTTACTTAACTCAATATAAGCTTCACGATTAAATACTGAAGTCTGTAACACTTGTCTTACCAATGTATATATTATTTTATAGTCTTCTAAATACATATTATACTGTTCTGATCCTGTTTATTCAGAATACAACATATCTTAGGTTCTTCCTCTTCAATATTTTAACAGCGAATTGAATGTACCTTTATTTTCCATCATGTGAACCCTGCTATTTTTACTGAATATTTTTCTCTGCAACTTTTAATCTATATGATGTGACCGTCACAGCTGACTGAATATGGGTTAGTCTGCTACTAGGGTCGCTTTGCCGGCGAGAGGCGAGCGCGGCCTTGGCTCAGTGATAGGAAACCAGTTTCTGACATGAGAGGGTGACTGGACGATCGACAAAAAAGAATAAAAATAAAAGCGGACGAGAGAAAAAGTAACCAGTGTGTCTCACCTGCAATTACATCGGTCGGAGAGAAATGAAATATTTATAATATCATTGATGGCGTGACACGCATAATTATGAAAGTGCTCATGGATCATATTTTACTGGACTGGGTTATTGGTATCACGTGTGAAACATAAAAATCAAAGATTGAATTTTTATTTAATTTTAATGGTATTTCGGCTAGAATGTTGGTAAAAATTATGTAGTCTAACCCTAGAAGAATTCAGTACTTGAGTTGACTTCACTTCCGACCAAGAGGTCCATGCACAACATTTAAGGAAAGTCATATTAGTGCTGGTGCTCACATGCCGACAAGTACACATGCTCATTTGCTGTAATGTTCTGGATCTGCGATCTATTGTTACTTCGTGGACGTCGTTAAAGGATTTCTACTTAGGACAGCTGTGCGATACTATCATCAGGGATAGTGAACCCATTCCTGTGTTCGACGCTTCCTACAATTATAGTAATCTACAACTGGAGTTCGTGCAGTGAACAGACGTCGAAAGTGCAGATAAAATTTATAAAGTACGTTTTATTTTCAACCTAAAATTACGTGTGTGTTTAGGACTTATTTTAATTCATCTGTACAAGTTTCAGCTACCTCACGAGTGAACGTGGAAGAGGACCACTCCGTTAGCATCGCCTGGAGAAGATGGAATTTCGTCTCATGGACTCCATGTGTTTCACCATGAAGTTTTAAGCCATCGACCGCCGTCAACAGCGACGAAATGCAGAGATTTTCACCTTAGCATGGCTGATTGAGGACCCAGACTTCAAGATGTGAAGGCATCTGCATAAGTTAAGTCGACTACGTCTTATCTATGTCTGTTCTATGTAGCTCTTTATTTCTACTCTTATCTTTTCCTAGATTTTCTTCTAAATATCTAGTAAATTTATTTCACAAATTTTCACTGATATTTTTCTAGATGTAAGATAAGACATGCTGCTTACTTTGCAGACTTACTTGGTTCATGACCACGTGTTAACGAGCTTGACGATGATGGTTCAGTCAAAGCGATCCATGTGTTATCGAAACCATCCTTTCTTATAGTACGAATTTCATTATGACAATGAGCTGATATATGTCCGACGAATTTATTGAGGTGATATTTTTCTGATATTTTTCACATTTTCATGGAATTAGGACTTTTACTTGTACCTTAATGATAGCGTGTCATCAGGATGTAATTTCCGAATCGTGTGTAAGAATTCATTTAGAGTTCTTGCATAATTGTATGTGATAATTGTTGGATTAGTTAATCATCGGGACGAATTTCAGGAGGATATTGCGTATTTTTAGGACGATGATATGTCCTTATGGTTTTCATGGTTACACATGTGTGATAATGGATTACGACGAGTTAGGGTCGTCGTTATGATACACTGTGCGTGTAATGTGTGAGAATTTTGTACGTACGATATGAATCTTCATGAAACAGAGATTTTCACATGTTAATGTTGCAATATTGTTGAGCCTGATGTTGATCAGGATATGAGGAAAATATGGAATCTTCGAGACGTTATGAGGTCTAGATAAGATTATAGTGTCTTCTGATGATAGAGACAAGTTCATGTTAATCGATGTACTCCATAATTCGAGGAAATATCCTAACAGTGTTCGTAAAAGTCAATAATTCCGAGTTAAGGTACGTGGAATTTATTGGAAGACCTTAGGCCTTGTGAACAGATCCTCAGTAAATATGCTATTAATATTCAGTTCGAGACCAGGCATGCTCATTCTTCAAGGTATTATTTCGTACTCACGTGGTGACTTTATCTTCTGAACGCAAGGGAACATGTTATAGGAGAGCGGCAAGTTTGATTGACACTTTATGATGTGTAAATAGTGTAGATATTTTCTTCTTTGATGTTTTCAGTAGTTAGTAGTAGACGTAGAGATTTCTTAGTTGTAAGACACTTATTTTCTATGTACTTATTGTGTGCTGATATGCGACAATTTGATAGTATTAATTGATTGCGGATGGGATGTTCACGTTGAGGATATTTTCTTCATTTGTCAATTTTCGTAGGTCATGATATTAATTATTTTTGTCCAGTTAATGACCAAGTGATAATAAGTTTATTATTAGTTCTCACAAGGAGATATGTGCGAAGACGTGAACAGATATATCCGACGTCTCGAGTTAACTTGTAGAACTAAAGGCAAATTCAACTTTTCACTTTTTATGGCAACAATTTTTTTTTATAGACAGGATTTCATTCTTATTGTCATGATGTAAGATTAATTAATCTCGAATATTTCTTTATCATACACTTAATTAAAATTAATTGAATTTTTCAGATTGTACGTGGAATGATAGTGAAGACCTCATTTTTCTTGTTTTCATTAAAAATTTAATTCAACTTTAAATTACTAAATTAATAATTCCGAAAAGATGAAATACACTATGATGTTAAAACACTCTGTTAGAATGGTAGGGAAGATAAGTTACATGTACCATCCCATTTGTTTGCATTTTCTTTGTTACATCAAGAGCCACAGTAATTACGTAAAGTAGCGATCATTTCCATTATCGTAGCAGTTAGGATGGCTAATATTTCATTTTCATCAATAAATGTGTAATATTTGTTCTACATTTTGAACATGCTTATTTCCGAACCCTATGCAAATCCTGCCACTTTTTATATATTTTTTCAAGCTTACGGTCATCGAACTGAGCACCCTTGGGGTGTCTCTAGCTCGCTGACAGACCTAGTCGGGGACAATATATAAAACAACTTGTCCCGACTGACTGATTCATCATCGCCGAGCCAAAACTACTGGACACAAAGAAATTAAATTTTGACGATACATTCATATTAAGATGTAGGTGCTCGCTAAGAGAGGATTTTTGGATATTCCGTCGCTAAGGGGGTGAAACTGGGGGTGAAATTTTAAAATGAGTGTATCTATATCTCAAAACTTTAAAAGTTTACAGAAGTAAAAATTGGTATTTAGAATCTTCTTTAAAAATAATTAAACAAGTATTTTTTGTTTTCAGAAAATCCCAATAGGAGAGGTGAAAAAGGGCGAAAAAGGGGTTGAATGCCTTCAATCAGGGTACCGGTACTTATATCTCAGAAACTGAAGATATTATAGACCTGAAAATTGGTACTTTTGATCTCTTTTAAAAATAAAGAAACACGTATTTTTTAGTTTTTGGAAAATACAATTAATGGGAGGGTGAAAAGGGGGGTGAATTTTTAAAATGAGTGTATCTACATCCCTAAACTTTGAAAGTATACCGATGTGAAAATTGGTATTTAGAATCTTCATTAAAAATAAAAAAATACATATTTTTTGTTTTCGGAAAATCCCAATAGGAGGGGTGAAAGGGGGTGAAAAATGGGTTGAATGCCTTTAATGAGGGTACTTATATCTCAGAAACTGAAGATATTACAGACATGAAAATTGGTGTTTTGGAACTCTTTTAAGAATAAAGAAACACGTATTTTTTGTTTCTGAAAAACCAATTAATGGGGGGGGGGTTGAAAAGTGGGTGAATTTTTAAATGAGTGTATCTATACCTCAAAACTTTTATAGTTTATAGATGTAAAAATTGGTATTTAGAATCCCCTTTAAAAATAAAGAAACACGTATTTTTTTGTTTTCGGAAAATCCCAATAGGAAGGGTGGAAAAGGGTGAAAAATGGGTTGAATGCCTTTAATGAGGCTACTTATATTTCAGAACCTGAAGATATTACAGACCTGAAAGTTGGTACTTGGGATCTACTTTAAAAATAAAGAAACAGGTATTTTTTCGTTTTTGGAAAATCCAAATAATGGGGGTGAAAAAGGGGGTCAATTTTTTAAATGAGTGTATCTACATCTTAAAACTTTAAAAGTTTACACATTTAAAAATTGGTATTTAGATTCTTCTTTAAAAACACAGAAACATGTATTTTTTGTTTTCGGAAAATTCCAATAGCAGGGGTGAAAAAAAGGGTTGAATGCCTTTAGTGAGGATACTTATATCTCAGAAACTGAAGATATTACAGACCTGAAAATTGGTATTTGTGATCTCTTTTAAAAATGAAGAAACAATTTTATTTTTGCTTTTGCAAAATCCAAATAGTGGGGGGTGAAAAGATGTGGATTTTTAAAATTAGTGTATCTATATATAGAAACATTAAAAGTTTACAGATAAAAAATTGATATTTAGAACCTCATTTAAAAATAATAACAAATGTATTTTTTTGTTTTCTGAAAATCCCAATAGGATGGATGTAAAAGGGTGAATAATGGGTTGAATGCCTTTATTGAGGATACATACATCTCAGAAACTTAAGATATTACAGAACTGAAAATTTGTGTATGGGATCTCTTTTAAAAATAAAGAAACATGTATTTTTTGTCTTTGGAAAATCCAATTAATGGCTGTTAAACAAGAGTGACAAATTGGAGTGAATTTTTTGAAAGACTATATCTACAGAATATCTGAGAAACGTAAAATGTTACAGACGTAAAAGGTGGTATTTGGAATCTCCTGTAAATGTAAAGAAACATAGGTGATTTGTTTTCTGAATCTTCACTTAAGGGGAACTTAAAAGGGGGTGAAATTTTAAAATGAGAACTTCTACAGTATATCTCAAAAAACTTAACATGTTACAGAAGTGAAAAATTGTATTTTCTATCTCTATTTTTAATAGAAACGTATATTTTTAGTTTTCGGAAATACCACTTGGGTGTAGGAGGGGGGTAAAATGACTGAAAATGGTGATGAATTCTTTTAATTAGGCTACTGATATCTCAAAAATGAAGATGTTACAGACGTGAAATTTGATATTTGGCATCTGCTGTAAAAGTAAAGAAACGCGTATTCTCGGAAAATCCAATGAAGACGGGGGGGGGGGGGAGGGGGAGGTGAAAGAATTAAAAAATTAATTAACTTAATTGTATGAGAATACTTACATCCAATAAAAACTAAAGTTGTTACAGACGTGAAAATTGGTATTTCGATGTCCTTTAAAAACAAAGAAAAACGCGTTTTGGGGGGAAATCAACTTAGGGGGGTCGTGACTGATAAGTAGTTGAATTCCTTTCATGAGAACACATAAATCATAAACTGAAGAAGTTAGAGTCGTGATAATTGGTATTTAGAAGATCCTTTACTGTTAAAGAAACAAGTATTTTTTGCCGGAAAAGTCACTCGGGGGGGAGGGGGAGTGTGAAAACAAGTGCCAAAAAGTGAATTATTTTTATGGGGATACTTATATCTCAAAACTGAAGGTAATAGACGTGAACAATGGTGTTTGGATTCTCCTTTAAACATAAAGAAACACGCCTTCTTTAAATTTTTTTGTGGGGTATATCAACTCATCGGCGGTGGGGTGTAAAAGGAGGTGAGACCAATTGATTTTACTGTTCATCATGTACTTATAAGGAGCGTCCGTTGCTCAGGCGGCAGCGCGCCGGCCTCTCATAGCTGGGTTCCATGGTTCAAATCCCGGTCACTCCACGTGACATTCGTGCTGGACAAAACGGAGGCAGGACAGCTTTTTCTCCGGATACTGCGGTTTTCCCTGTCATCATTCATTCCAGCAACACTGTCTAATATCATTTCATTTCATTTGTCATTCCTTAATCATTGCCCCAGAGGAGTGCGAGAGGCTTCAGCAGTCTGCACAATTCCTATTGTTGCCGCTAGACGGGGGCTTTATTCATTCCATTCCTGACCCGGTCGATTGACTGGAAACAGGCTGTAAATTTTCGATGTTCTTATTCTGATCATAAACCGATCATTTTAATCTTTCCTGGGTTCGTTTTCAAGAGCCATCTTTTCCTTCGGAGAACGTTCTTAGATTACAGTACATTCTCCTGGCATATAAATAAAAATTTAAACACATTTGAAATAAACGACAGGAATGAGATTGACCGTCCAATTGTTCACCTCTATAATAAGGTCAATAATGCACGGAAGTATGTCATTCGTATCGCCAGAAATCCCGCACACTTGCCTACACGCGACAATGGTGCTGGTCACATTGTCAACAATGGCAGCAGATGTAATTTAGAGCCAAGTAGTAGTCTTGCATCTTGCTGTGGGTTCCAGAACATCAATAATAATAATAATAATAATAATAATAATAATAATAATAATAATAATAATAATAATAATAATAATAATAATAATAATAATAATAATAATATTTTGGACCATGGTCAAATGTGCGGACCGCGCTGGAAACGGGTCCTGGAAGGGTAATGACTAAGAATGCAGTCCGGCCGCGGGTTCAGCACCGCCAAGGCTCCCAAGACGACACCACGCCGGATATTCTGAAGGATTTGATCCATATTAAAAACGCTTATAGGAAAAGATGGCAAAGATTTAGTGACCTAACTGACCGGGTGGAATACCTGGACCTAGCCCGGGAAGTACGAAATCGATTGGTGGAAAGAAAGATTGAAAAATGAGAGGAAACTTGTAATCTATTAGAAAACGAGTCAGATCGCGAATTTCGCCGAATTATATATAAAACAGTAAGCATTTAATTATAGATATCAGTATAATACCGTAGCGAAGCACGGGTATCTTGCTAGTCTTTATATATAAAGTAACTTGTCCTGACTCACTGACTGATTCATCATCGCCGAGCCAAAACTACTGGACATAATGAAATTTTGAGGATACATTTATAGTACAACGTAGGTGCTCGCTAAGGGAGGATTTTTCGATATTCCGTCGCTAAGGGGGTGAAAAGGGAGGTGAAATTTTAAGATGACTGTATCTATATCTCAAAACTTCAAAAGTTTACAGATGTAAAAAAAGGTATTTAGAATCTTCTTTAAAAAAGGAAAAACGTATTTTTTTTGCTTTCGGAAAATCCCAATAGGAGGGGCGAAAAAGGGTGAAAAGTGGGTTGAATGCCTTTAATGAGGATATATATATCTCAGAAACTGAAGACATTACGGACCTTAAAAATTGGTATTTGGTATCTCCTTTAAAAATAAAGAAACATATACTTTGTTTTTGGAAAATGCAATTAATGGGGGGTTGAAAAGTGGGTGAATTTTTAAAATGAGTGTGTATATATCAAAACTTTTAAAGTGTACACATGTAAAAAATTGGTATTTAGGATCTCCTTTAAAAAGAAAAACACCTTTTTTGTTTTCGGAAATTCCCAGTAGGAGGGTGAAAAGGGTGAAAAAGTGGTTGAATGCCTTAAATGAGGATAGAAACAGAAGATATTACAGACCTGAAAATTGGTATTTGGGTTCTCCTTTGAAAATTGAAATACACGTATATTTTTGTTTTTGTTTTTGGAAAATTTAATTAATGGGGGTTAAAAAGGAGTGACAAATTGGGGTGAATTTTTAGAAAGACCATATCTACAGTACATCTCAGAAACGTAAAATGTTACAGACGTAAAAATTGGTATTTGGAATCTCCTGTAAAAGTAAAGAAACATAGGTGATTTGTTTTTGGAAAGTCCACGTAAGGGGAACTAAAAAGGGGGTAAAATTTTAAAATGAGCATTTCTACAGTATATCTCAAATCTTAACATGTTACCGAAGTGGAACATAGTAGGTTTTTATCTCTGTTGAAAATAAAGAAACATGAATTTTTTGTTTTCTGGAAAACCACTTGCGTGGAGGGGTAAAAGTGACTGAAAAGGGGTTGAATTCTTTTAATTAGGATACTGATATCTCAAAAGCTGAAGATGTTACATACGTGAAATTTGGTATTTGGAATTTCCTTTTAAAATAAAGGAATACGTACTTTTTATTTTCCGAAATCCACCTAGAGGAAGGCGGGAAATTGAAAAATTAGTTGAATTATATGTATGAGGATACCATTATCTCAAAAACGAAAGATTATGCAGACGTAAAAATTGGTATTTGGAATCTGCTTTAAAATTAAACAAACACGTATTCTCGGAAAATCCAATGAAGTGGGGGGAGGGGGTTAAATATTGAAAAAAATAATTGAATTGATTGTATGAGGATACTTACATCTAATAAAAACTAAAGCTGATACAGACGTAAAAATTGATATTTGGATCTCCTTTAAAAACAAAGAAAAAAGCGTTTTTGGGCGAAATCATTTTTGGGGGGCGGGGTTAGTAGTAGACCACGCGTCTCAATGGACATATTTGGACGGTGCCCAATTCCATTTGAGCATAAGCCCTTCGGCCTATACGGCCTTGAGTGCTACTTTCGACAGGTTGGGGGTTGAACAGAAAGGTTTTGAGGTGAGTGGTACGTTGTACCAAGGATTGAATCTTAACTGGCAGAATGTGGGTGGTGGTGAAAAGGAGTTGATTCCTTTTATATGGCCACATATCTCCAAAACTGAAAATGTTAGAGTCGTGATAATTGGTATTTAGAAGATCCTTTACTATTAAAGTGACAAGTATTTTTAACGGGAAATTCACTTAAGGGGGGGGGGGGGGGGGGGTGAAAGGAAGTGAAAAAATTAATTCTTTTTGTGGGGATACTTATATCTCAGAACTGAAGGTAACAGGCGTGAACATTGGTATTTGGAATCTCCTTTAAACATAAGGAACCGGGCGAGTTGGTGCGCGTAGAGGCGCGCGGCTGTGAGCTTGCATCCGGGAGATAGTAGGTTCGAATCCCACTATCGGCAGCCCTGAAGATGGTTTTCCGTGGTTTCCCATTTTCACACCAGGCAAATGCTGGGGCTGTACCTTAATTAAGGCCACGGCCGCTTCCTTCCAACTCCTAGGCCTTTCCTATCCCATCGTCGCCATAAGACCTATCTGTGTCGGTGCGACGTAAAGCCCCTAGCAAAAAAAAACATAAGGAAACACGCCTTCTATTTTTGGAGGCGGGGGGGGGGGTAAATCAAATTAACGGCAGTGGGGTGAAAAAAGGAGTTGAGGCCAATTGATTTTACTGTTCATAATGTACTTATTCTGATCATAAACTAATAATTTTTTATCTTTCCTGGGTTCGTTTACAAGAATAATCTTTTCTTTTGGAGTACATAAAGTTAGATTACAGTAGATTCTCCTGACATAGAAATAAAAATTTAAACACATTTGAAATAAACAATATGAATGATATTGACCGTGGTGTTGTTCACCTCTATAATAAGGTCAATAACTCACGGAAGTATATCATTCCTGTCGCCAGAAATCTCGCGCACTTGCCTACGCGCGACGATGGTGCTGGTCACATTGTCAGCAATGACAATGGTAGAGGACGTAGTTTACCGCCATGTAGCGGTCTTGCATCTTGATGTGGGTCCCAGACCATCAGTAATAATAATAATAATAATAATAATAATAATAATAATAATAATAATAATAATAATAATAATAATAATAATAGCCGGACTCAGTGGCTCAGACGGTTGAGGCGCTGGCCTTCTGACCCCAACTTGGGAGGTTCAATCCTGGCTCAGTCCGGTGGTAATTGAAGGTGCTCAAGTTCGTTAGCCTCGTGTCAGTAGATTTACTGGCACGTAAAAGATCTCCTGCGGGACTAAATTCCGGCACCTCAGCGTCTCCAAATCCTTAAATGTAGTTAGTGGTACGTAAAGCCAATAAAATTACTGTTATTAATAATAATAATAATAATAATAATAATAATAATAATAATAATAATAATAATAATAATAATAATAATAACCTGAATTCAACTAATATCACCCACCCTAATAGTAATAATCATAATAATAATAACGTTCTGGACCGTCGTCAAAATGTGCGGACCGCGCTGGAAACGGGTCCTGGCCTCGTAATGCAGTCCGGCCGCGGGTTCAGTACCGCCAAGGCACCCAAGACGACACCAGGCCAGATCTCCTCAAGGATTTGATCCATCTTAAAATGCTTATAGGAAAAGATGGCAAAGAATTAGGGACCCAACTGGCCGGGTGGAATACTTGGACCTAGCCCGGGAAGTACGAAATCGATTGCTGGAAAAGAAAGATTGAAAGATTGGGAGGAACTTTGCCGTAATCTCTGAGAAAACAAGTCAGATCACGAATTTTGGAGGATTCTCTCAGAAAACGAGTTAGATCGCGAATTTCGACGGATTATATATAAAACGTTAAGCATTCAATTATAAATTTCATTATATTACCGTAGCGAAGCACGGGTATCTTGCTAGTGTATGTATATAACTTGTTCGGGGCTATTGAATTAATTCAAGTTTCACAGAATTAAAAGACAACTAAGCAGATATTGATAAGGACTGAAGATTTTCAGAATAAAAATTAATTTGTCTTCAACCTTTTATCTCAAACCCTTCTGTTGATACTAAAAGTACTTAAATAATTCCTACATTATTGTTTTAAACATATTAAAGATGAGTCTGGATATTCTCACTGGCACACGTGATCTTGTATTGATGTGAAAATGTGATATTGACAGTTTATATCTCACACTGCGAGGAGGTTTACGTCCTAAAGAAAGGAAGAAAGAAAACACTTCTTCGGAGCAGCAGATGAAGTGGACTGTGAGCAATGAATTTCTTTTCTAGTATCGACATACCTGCGCTCTTTCAGTCGCAAGCATACGTCTTTGTTACGTGCCTCATTTAGCAAGCTGTGATTTGCTCGATTTGCCGCTATTGGTGGAGTTTCACATCGCTTCAAGCTGACAAAAGGAAGTCCATTTTTTGTAGTTGCGAGCGTTCTCTCTTTCTTTTGAAAGCTGAACAGTCAGTCGTTTGTTCTTAGTGCTGCTGCTGTAGACGAAAGCGTCCATTATATAACTAGAAACACTTGCTAACGGAAAGCCATCTACCGTCCTCTGAGAGTGTTTCACATTCAAATCCTAATGCACTGCTTATCTGATCTGTGCATACATAAAGAAAACATTCACTTAGCTGCCTACCATATACCAATGCCTTAAATATTATTAAACTACAGTATTTCTTTCTTTATGACCTCTTTACCCTCTAGTGCTGGTTTTTTTCTCGGCCTCTACGATGTATCCTTCTTTTGCCACCTCAAGGGCAGTGTCATTTGCGTCAGGGTTACAACTGGAGACCTCGCCCAGAAGGCCTCACCTACTATGTTGAACAGGGATCTTGTGGGGGATGGGAATATTGGAAGTGATGGACAAGGAAGAGAGAAGGAAGCAGCAGTGGCCTTAAATTAGGTACGACACCGGCATTTGCCTGGAGGAGAAGTGAGCAACAACGGAAAATCACTTCGAGGGTGGCTGAGGTGGGAATCGAACCCTCCTTTACTCAGTTGACCTCCCGAGGCTGAGTGAATCCCGTTCCAGCTTTCGTACCACTTTTCAAATTTCTTGACAGAGTCGGAAATCGAACCCAGGCCTCCGGGGGTTGCAACTTATCACACTGACAATTACACCAGAGAGGCGTACAAGTACAATATTTCTCATTTTTATCTGTTAAATATTTATATACTCCGGTTTTTGCAATTTATATTTTCTATAATACCATATGACTTTTAAAGATTAATTGGCGTAAAGATCGTCCCAGGTATTTTTCAGAATGAACGATTTCTGGAAAACTGTGCACATGTGTAAACGTTTGATGATAGTGGGACCAAACCAGATTAGATACTTCGGTTCTATGATGTCCTGAAAGGATAAATTTAAGGTATGTCTGAACTAAAAAATATATTGTGATTCATATCTTGCAGTATAAGTAAAGTTCTCCTCATATTTTATTCAATCTTCCAAATATGACTAACACTTTCACAAACTGTGGGACAAGGGGTTGCTGAATCAAGAGAGATTAAGCTATCTTATCCTGGAAAGGTCATTCGAAATGATTGTAGAAGAGCTAACGTTAGATAAATAACACTCTGCTACTACTAAACTGATCTTTCATTCTTCTTCTTTTGTCGTTTAGACCTACTGAGGACCATGGAGCTCGTATGTCCTCTTCGGCAAAATTGTTCCTTTCTTCTTCTTCCAATACTCCTTCATTTGCTGTGAGCCAGATTTCTCTCCTCTGTCTACTTAGTTCCTGTAGTCTTCTTACTTGTAAGGGACGTTGGGAAAACTCCGTGTCGGATGGGTTCACGGAACATTAGTCGGTCATGAGTTTATCCCAGTGGGATATCTAGTTGTTCCATATCCGACTTCAGTCAATCAATCAATACTGATCTGCATTTAGGGCAGTCGCCCAGGTGGCAGATTCCCTATTTGTTTTCCTAGACTTTTCCTAAATGATTTCAAAGAAATTGGAAATTTATTGAACATCTCTCTTGGTAAGTTATTCCAATCCCTAACTCCCCTTCCTATAAATGAATATTTGCCCCAGTTTGTCCTCTTGAATTCCAACTTTATCTTCATATTGTGATCTTTCCTACTTTTATAAACGCCATTCAAACTTATTCGTCTACTAATGTCATTCCACGCCATCTCTCCGCTGACAGCCCGGAACATACCACTTAGTCGAGCAGCTCTTCTTCTTTCTCTCAATTCTTCCCAACCCAAACATTGCAACATTTTTGTAACGCTACTCTTTTGTCGGAAATCGCCCAGAACAAATCGAGCTGCTTTTCTTTGGATTTTTTCCAGTTCTTGAATCAGGTAATCCTGGTGAGGGTCCCATACACTGGAACCATACTCTAGTTGGGGTCTTACCAGAGACTTATATGCCCTCTCCTTTACATCCTTACTACAACCCCTAAACACCCTCATAACCATGTGCAGAGATCTGTACCCTTTATTTACAATCCCATTTATGTGATTACCCCAATGAAGATCTTTCCTTATATTAACACCTAGATACTTACAATGATCCCCAAAAGGAACTTTCACCCCATCAACACAGTAATTAAAACTGAGAGGACTTTTCCTACTTGTAAAACTCACAACCTGACTTTTAACCCCGTTTATCAACATACCATTGCCTGCTGTCCATCTCACAACATTTTCGAGGTCACGTTGCAGTTGCTCACAATCTTGTAACTTATTTATCACTCTATAGAGAATAACATCATCCGCAAAAAGCCTTACCTCCGATTCCACTCCTTTACTCATATCATTTATATATATAAGAAAACATAAAGGTCTGATAATACTGCCTTGAGGAATTCCCCTCTTAATTATTACAGGGTCGGATAAAGCTTCACCTACTCTAATTCTCTGAGATCTATTTTCTAGAAATATAGCAACCCATTCAGTCACTCTTTTGTCTAGTCCAATTGCACTCATTTTTGCCAGTAGTCTCCCATGATCCACCCTATCAAATGCTTTAGACAGGTCAATTGCGATACAGTCCATTTGACCTCCTGAATCCAAGGTATCTGCTATATCTTGCTGGAATCCTACAAGTTGAGCTTCAGTGGAATAACCTTTCCTAAAACCGAATTGCCTTCTATCGAACCAGTTATTAATTTCACAAACATGTCTAATATAATCAGAAAGAATGCCTTCCCAAAGCTTACATACAATGCATGTCAAACTTACTGGCCTGTAATTTTCAGCTTTATGTCTATCACCCTTTCCTTTATACACAGGGGCAACTATAGCAACTCTCCATTCATCTGGTATAGCTCCTCCGACCAAACAATAATCAAATAAGTACTTCAGATATGGTACTATATCCCAACCCATTGTCTTTAGTATATCCCCAGAAATCTGATCAATTCCAGTCGCTTTTCTAGTTTTTAACTTTTGTATCTTATTTTGTATTTGTATTTGTATTTGTATTTATTAATGAACAAAACAGGCGTTCAGCCCCGAATACATGTTCACAATAATAATAAATAAATAAATAAATAACTAATAATAAACGCAGTCCAACCCAAGCCACCACTCTCCACCACATACAAAATAAAATGAAATGAACACCTCATCAGCCTGTTCTATGTTTACAATCTGCTGCTGGTGTTGCAACTTGCTGCTTGTTATCACTCACACGTACCCACTCATCACGCGACCTTCTTGCTTCAGCGTTTTCATCACCTCCATTGTTCCCTGACCTACTCCAAAATAAGCTACACCAGCAACATTACACGATTGCATACCAAACCAGCCATGATACTAACATTGCATTCAATCTTTCAGGTTCCACCTCCTATAGTACAAGTCTGAATAATAACAACAATATTCCGTCATTGCATTCCAATCCATCATACCACAACTTTTACCAATCAGCGTTAACATTGCTTCATATCATTTCAATCCGCCATAACACTCCATAATAAAATTACCTCTCCATTTCCCAAAAATTTCGACCATAAATAACAAATACCAATCACGCCTATACCAACACCTCTCCAGCATCATACTCCTTCCTCCTCTCCATACAAACAAACCACAATTTACAAAATGATAATAAAATCACCTCTCTCCAGCTCCAAAAATTCAATACTCATACCAGACACCAATACAATAATACCCCCTCCCAACTTCCACGAATTCGGCCGTAAATAAACCATCTCAATACCATACCATACATCACCTAATCATACATACTAAGCCTCCAATGCTTCCGACACCATATCTCAGCAATACAACACATACCAACACCTCTCCAACATCATATTTCTTCCTCCTCTCCATACAAACAAACCAAAATTTACAAAATGACAATAAACTCACCTCTATCCAGCTCCAGAAATTAAATACTTATACCAGACACCAATACAATAATACCACCTCCCAACTCCTACGAAGTCAACCACAAATAAACCATCTCAGTACCAAACCATACATCACCTAAATACTAAACCTTCAATACTTCCAACACCACATTTCAGCAATACAGCACCAACTCCACATTATATACCATCTCTACTTATATCACCACTTCTCCCACACTACATTCCAACGATATAACACTTTTCCAACACCACATTTACCACCACTCCTCCAACTCCAAATATCAACAATAAATATATCACTTCACCATTACCACATCTCAGCCTTCACAAATTATTTACCATCATAACCTAATGAAATTACAATGAATAACAAATACCAGTCACGCATATACCAACACCTTTCCAACATATTTCTTCATCCTATACCACTTCTCACCACCACTCCTCCAACTCCACATATCAACAATAAATATACCACTTCACCATTACCACATTTCAGCCTTCACAAATAATTACCATCATAACCTAATAAAATTACAATGAATAACAATTACTAACATATCATAAAACAAACAGACCAAGCAATCCTGTCCTCTTACCCAACTCCACCTACCTAAGTACTCAGTCCCTATATTCCCTAATCCATTAGAATTTTAACATACTATCCCCTTCCCTTATACAGATAACTATTCCACCCCCCTATTCCCCTGCCCACCCTCTAACTCACTCTCCTTCATTTTACTCTCGCAGGCCTTTTTTATCGCACAAAAATACCTGTTCAATTCACCCCCTTTTTCCCATTGTTTAATAATCCATCTCAGTATTGCGTTCTCATCCCCTCTCCCCAGTATTTCCCGATGCTCGGCACTCAATAATCCATGTCTTAACCCCCTCGTTACCTCACAGTCTCTTAGCAAGTGAAACTCATCATTCACATCTCCACAAAGTACACACCTTGTCTTATCCCTGCCCTGTAACCAGCCTTTATTCCTTGGCAGACCTAAAAGCCACCACATCATCCCATATCGTTTTGACCTATCGACGTATCTAATATTCAGCCCTGCTATCTCCCCTATTTTCGTCAAAACAGTCAGCGAATTTCTTAGTCTGCTTTCCCCCAATAATTTCTGCCTATGGATATCTCTAATTCTCCTTTCCAGTATATTCATCCCTCTCACTTCTGTCTTTGACCAAACCTCCCCCCACAGGTGTCCTAATCCTATCCTCTCCAAATATCCCTTTATTTTTTCTAACCATCCACCCTTATACATGCTCTTAAATTGCTGTACATATGCTGCCTGTAAAACTCTCCCACCTTCCTGTCTTTTAAAATTCATCCAATATCTAACTATTCTTTTCACACCCTCTGATTCCAAATCCTCCCCACACATTAATTCCGCCCCTACATTTGCTGTACACCTCGGTAAGCCCATCACTAACTTAGCAAAACTACTAACAATCCTTCTTAGTTCCTCTCTTTTCTCATCCAGCCCCCAAACTTCTGCTCCGTATAATACCCTCCCAACGATTACCGACCTGAACACGAGTCTCAGTGTTTTGTAACTGATCCCCGGGTACTTGAGTAGCAAATTTCTGACTGAGGCTAAGGCTGCCAATCCTCTATATTTCACTCTTTTGATCTGGTCACTCCAAGTTCCTTTATCATTAAAAATCACTCCTAGATATTCCAGCTTTCTTACCTGTTCCAATCTTTCTCCCTGAATTACCCAATTCCCTTCTATCTTTCTTCTTTTGTTCACCTGTACTACCAATATTTTAGACTTATTTCCATTAATTTTCAATCCCCATTTCCTCGCAAATAGCATCACTGACTCTAAGGCCCTATTCATCGCCCCTGAAGTTAACGTCATCAATAACACATCATCCGCAAATATCAGTCCTGGCACTTCCAAACCATTAATTACTGGTACAGCCCAATTTTCTGCCCCAAACCCCTCTAAAATATCGTTGATAAATAAAATAAACAGTATGGGCGATAACTTGCATCCTTGTTTTAAACCCACCTTGGACTCTAATGGTCCACTCATTCTCCCTTCTCCCAATTTTACACAAAACCTGACGTCCCTATATATTCCTCCCACTGCCCTCAACATCTTCTCCGAAATCCCTAACCTACCTAATTTCTCTAGTAGGGCCTCTCTATTCACCTTATCAAAAGCTTTCTCAAAATCTATTGCTGCTACATAAACCGTACTTCTAGCCATATTCTTATACTTTTCTAAAATAGTCTTTACTATCATTATATTATCCACTGTTCTTTTCTTTTTCCTAAATCCCCCTTGGTAATCTGTCAAAATTTCATTTTCTTCCGCCCACCCGCTTATTCTGTTCGCTAGCACCCCAGTATATATCTTACTCAAAGAATCCAACAGAGATATACCCCTATAACTGTTCACATTGTTCCTACTACCCTTTCCCTTGTATATAGGGCATATAATTCCTGTTTCCCATTCCCTAGGGTAATTTCCTCCCTCGAATATCCTATTGAATAGTTTCACCATGCCCTCTATCATTATCTCATTTTTACTAATTTCCTTCCAAAACTTATTATTTATACCATTACACCCCCCGGCCGACTTCGCTCTAGCTCTGCTTATCACTCCCCGGATTTCCTCTCTTGTGATTTCTTTATCCAAGTCATAAATTGCCACTCCCCTATTCCTCCAAATTACTTCTTCTCCCGAACCTCTCCATCTATCACCCCCCTTTTTTCCTAGTAATTCATCGAAGTGCCTGACCCATTGCACTTCCTCAATACTCGTTCTCTCCATATTCCTTCCACCCTTAATAATTCTGTTAATCTTATCCCAGACTCTCTCAAAATTGTTAGTCTTGCAGTCATTATTTATGGCTTCCATTTGTTCCTCTAACCACGTCTTTTTTGTCTCAGAGATTTTCTTTTTATACTCCTTCCTCAATCTACAGAAAAACTCCCTTTCTTGGTTCCCACCTTTCCTTCTATATTCTCCTAACGCGTCCATCACCTTCCTCCGCAATCCTTCACACTCCCTATTAAACCATTCTTCTCCCTCTTTCTTATTTCCTTTTCTAGCTTTCACCTTCTGCGCTATCATCTTTATTGGATGTAGCAACAATTCCAAGGCTTTATCAGTATTATTCTCTTCTAACGCCCCTTCCCACCCATATTTCAGAAGATGTAGCTCCTCCTTCACTACCCTATTCCAATCCCGGCCCACCTTCTCTGTCCATTTATACTTATTATAACCCCTCCCTCGTTTATCCTTTGTCTCATTTTCCTTCATTGTACACTTCTCTTCCTCTCTTTTCAGCATAACCCTCACCGGGAAATGGTGTGACTCAATCCAATCTCCTATTTCCATACTTACAACTTCCTCAATCATCCCTTCCGAGCTCAAAACCATATCTATCACACTACCCCCTTTCTCCGTAACATATGTCAATTTCCCCGTCCTGTCACCCTCTATCCACCCATTCAGAATATACAAGTTTCCCACAGCACACATCTCTAGGAGCTTCTCTCCATAACTATTTGTAATTTTGTCCTCACTCCTTCTGCTTTCTAACAAACACATTCCATCCTCCCTACTATAAACTGGGCTCTGTTCTCCTATTCTCGCGTTCCAATCCCCAAATAACAACATATCCTCCTCCCCTGGATACATTCCCCTTATCCTACCAATATCCACCAATAACTCTTCAAAAAAATATTTATTTGCATATTCTGAATTACTAGGGTGGCAGTAAACGAAAGCTAGATTTATTTTCTTCCTCCATCCCTCTCTCCCTCCCAAATTTAATCTCAGCCATATGGTTTCCATCATATCGGTCTCTATATCCTCTACTCTTTCACTAATTTCTTCCCTAATTAGAACTATCATCCCTCCTGGTGCTCGTCCCTTATTCCTCTCTTTTCTTCTATATTTATATTTTATCTCAAACCCCTTCCATGCAATCTCCCTCCCTGCTTCCAACCACGTCTCCAAGAGTGCCACAACATCAAAACTTTCAATTACTTCCCTAACTTTCTTGTTTCCTAATTTGTTCCTTACTCCTTCAATATTCACACATCCTATCTTCCAATATTGTTATAACTTTCCCTCCCTCTCTTCTAGGTCTCCCCCTCTATTCTTACTTCTAGTATTTATCGACCTCTCTCCCTCTGTATCCTCCATCCCTTTACGTACTTTTCCCCATATGTCTTTTAAGCTCTTACTCCTGACTTTACTCATAATTTTTTTACCTTCTTGTCGATCTGTCTCCTCTTGACCTTTCTTGTTCACTACACCACTGCACCCTGTACTCACCCCTTCTTGCTGCTCACCCCCACTCACCCCCTCACTATTTTGGACTTCTGAATCCACCTCCCTTTGTCCTTTCTCGCTCACTGCACCTCTACACTCTCCTCTCCCAGTTTCTTGCGGCCCACTCTCACCGTCCACTTCACTATCTTGGTCTTCTGTCTCCCGGCTGCACTGCCCATTCTCTTCCGAGATGCTCTGCTCTCCTGCCACGTCCCTCCTCCTCTTCTTTTCTTCTTTCTTCTTCCCATCTTGCCTTGTCCTCTCACCACTCTCAACCCTCTCGTTTTCGTCCATTTCCTTTAGCTTAGTCACTGAATGTACTCTAACCCATCGCCCGTTTGTCACCTCCAACCTCAGACCTCTTATTCGGGCCTTTAGCCCCTGGTTCCTCGCTCTCCATAGGTGCCTATTCAAGATCTTCGCGTTTTCACTTCCTTCTCTTCCCATGTCTCCTTTCACCCCTATTTTCCGCCCTTGTAAATTCTTGCTGTTCCTTAACACAGAATCTGCCATTAAGGTTGAGAACAATTTAACCCTAATTGGCCTCCGACCTTTGACTTTACCAACTCTCTCTACATCATCAATGTCTACCTCACTAAAGTTTATCTTCATTACATCACGTATAGCTTCCACCACCTTAAATATCAGCTCAATCTTGCTCTCTCTCGCCCCTTCCTCAACTCCATATATAAATATGGCTTTTTTCAATCTCTCCTGCCTGTACCCCTCCGCTTCTTTCTTCATCTTCATCACCTCCTCTTTCAGATGTCTCACCTCCCCTCTCAATAACTCGATTTCTTTCTCGTTATTGACCACTCTCCTGCTCGATTCCTCTGTCTTCGTTTCAAGCCATTTCTTCATGTTCCCTAACTCCCTTCTCTGCTCCTCCATCATGTCCTTTATTTCCTGCACCTTATCCCATTGACACTTCTCCTGCATAACTTCACTTACAACCACCCTGAGTGCGGCCAAATCCTCCGTACTATATTTTCCACTGGTATTTGGCCCTGGGTTTACTTCCACCCCCCCAATAACCAGTAACACTGCTATCACTGTCACCACCAGCACCGCTTCACTCATTTTCAATCCGTCCGTCACCAATCCACTCCTGACCTCCTTCTTCTGCCTTGCCTGCCATTTCCCAATAGCGGCCCGGTACTGTTCAATGCCGACCATGTTTACAGCACGCACTTCGCTACGCAACCTCTCTCCTCGACCGCTCGAGCTAGACGTTTTGTATCTTATTGTAAATGTCATTGTTATCATATGTAAATTTTATTACTTCTTTGGCCTTAGTCTCCTCCTCTATCTCGACATTATCCTTGTAACCAACAATCTTTATATACTGCTGACTGAATACTTCTGCCTTTTGAAGATCCTCACATACACACTCCCCTTGTTCATTAATTATTCCTGGAATGTCCTTCTTGGAACCTGTTTCTGCCTTAAAATACCTATACATACCCTTCCATTTTTCACTAAAATTCGTATGACTGCCAATTATGCTTGCCATCATATTATCCTTAGCTGCCTTCTTTGCTAGATTCAATTTTCTAGTAAGTTCCTTCAATTTCTCCTTACTTCCACAGCCATTTCTAACTCTATTTCTTTCCAGTCTGCACCTCCTTCTTAGTCTCCTTATTTCTCTATTATAATAAGGTGGGTCTTTACCATTCCTTACCACCCTTAATGGTACAAACCTGTTTTCGCATTCCTCAACAATTTCTTTAATCCCATCCCAGAGTCTGTTTACATTTATATTTACCGTTTTCCACCGATCATAGCTACTTTTTAGAAACTGCCTCATGCCTGCTTTATCAGCCATGTGGTACTGCCTAACAGTCCTACTTTTAAGACCTTCCTTTCTATCACATTTATTTTTAACTACCACAAAAACAGCTTCATGATCACTAATACCATCTATTACAGTACTTCAGTTTCCCTATAGAGCTCATCTGGTTTTATTAGCACGACATCCAGGATATTTTTCCCTCTGGTTGGTTCCATCACTTTCTGAATCAGCTGTCCTTCCCATATTAACTTATTTGCCATTTGTTGGTCATGCTTTCTGTCGTTCGCATTTCCTTCCCAATTGACATCTGGCAAATTCAGATCTCCCGCTACAATCACATTTCTTTCCATGTCGTTTCCCACATAGCTGACTATCCTATCAAATAATTCTGAATCCGCGTCAGTGCTACCCTTTCCCGATCTGTACACTCCAAATATATCAAGTTGCCTATTATCTTTAGAAATGAGCCTTACACCTAGAATTTCATGTGTCTCATCTTTAACTTTTTCGTAGCTTACAAATTCTTCTTTCACCAGAATGAACACTCCGCCTCCCACCCTTCCTATCCTATCTCTACGATACACACTCCAGTGCCGTGAGAAAATTTCTGCATCCATTATATCATTTCTCAGCCATGATTCAACTCCTATTACAATATCTGGTGAATATATATCTATTAAATTACTTAATTCTATTCCTTTCCTTACAATACTTCTACAGTTCAACACTAACAATTTTATGTCATCCCTACTTGATTTCCAGTTCCCTGTTCCCTTATCACCGCTCCCTAGGCCAACCCGTTTCCCTGAATGTACCTCCCTATTACCCTTCCAAACAAATTTCCTAACTTATACGTACCACTGCGGTTTAAATGAAGGCCATCTGAGCGCAGATCCCTTTCTCCTACCCACCCATTTGGATCTAGAAATTTCACCCCCAGTTTCCCACATACCCACTCCATAGTCTCATTTAAATCCCCAATCACCCTCCAGTCAGTATCCCTTCTACACAGTATTCCACTAATAACAATCTCCGCTTTTTTAAACTTCACCCGTGCTGCATTTACCAGATCCCACACATCTCCAACTATGTTGGTACTTATATCAGCTTGCCTTACGTTATTGGTACCAACGTGAAACACTACCACCTTCTCCTTCCCCTCCTCCCTCTCTTCTACTTTCCTCAACATCTGCCTCAACCTAATTCCTGGATAACACTCTACCCTGGTACCCTTTCCTCCACACACTTTCCCCACGTGTCTAACGATGGAATCTCCCATGACCAGAGCCTCAACCCTACCCACCTCGTTTGATCCCCTCCCCTCCTGGTCAGCCCTATCTTTCCTGATAACTGCAGAAGCTACTTCCTCCTCCCTTTTCTCCTTCCCATGACCCTGTTCCACCTGTCTTTTCCTATCATCTACTCTACATTTTCCTTTCTTACCTTTTCCCTTCCTCCTACTCCCACACATCTCAGCAACAGTTCCCTGTCCCTCATCTTCCCTCTGTTGTTCTACCTGGAGTGACTCGTACCGATTTTGCACAGACACCTGTCCTGAATTCTGATCCTGAATAGAGCTCTTAGCCTGCAATCTCCTTCCCCTTAGAACATTAGACCACCTGTCTTCTACAACTCCTCCCTTTCCTTCCCCTCCCTCTTGTACACCTACTGTAACCTGTACGTTGTTTGAGGGAGTCCTATCTTCCTTCCTGTCTTCTGTGAGAATCCTAATTATCTCCCTCAAACTTTCCAACTCCTCCCTCATACCCCTCAATGCCTCGCCACACCCACAGAAACTACACTCGCGCTCCTTAGCCATTCTTTACGGGGGGGAAAATGAAATTAAAAAATAAAATAACTTATTTGCGAAAAATAAATGAACGGAGGGATATATTGTCTGGGATAGTACACAACAATAAGGTAATTAATATACGACTACACTACAATACTACTTAGTCGTGCTCTATTTTTTTAATCCTACAACCCCTGACAGGATAAAAACTGCTGTTAATTACTGAATATCGAAAGTAATAGCCTACACGAGAACTACACAATTCCAAACTGCAATTAAGCCTATTCTAATTACAACAACAGTATTTTAGTACGAGTTTCTACGGATACTTCTACTACACCAGTACTACACAAATATTTTACAATAATAAAATAATCACACTAAATTCTAATAGGATATTACTCGTATACTACTGTACAGTACACTACAGTAATGTTAAACTACTTTCAGACGTATCCTAATTACGGAACCGTACCGTATGTCACTAAACTAAGCACAACAGAAATGAAATTTGCAAGAACTACTGTAGTCAAAGATTACCAACGAAGCTAAATGCTTAGACAAATTATTATTAGTATTACGGTCTAATAGATACACACGAAAAATAACACACGAATATAGCAGGCAAGATACGGCACTATCTAAATGTACTGTATCTATACTACAAAGTATCTACACTACACTACCCTGCGTTTGGTTAAATGCTTAAGTATCGAAAAGATTGCCGTACACGAAGAAAAACACGAATATAACTAGCAAGATACTATCTAATATATTATACCTTATCTTCACTACAATTCTACTGAAATGTGGTTACGTGATTGTTACAGCTGGTGGATTACTATTATTTTCCCTACTCCACGGGACGGAGAATAAAAGTGTCCTTAATTAGGCCTACTGAAAAATACGAGGTTGTCTACAGTAATTTCTCAAATATTTCTATCAAAACTACTACTACTACTACTACTCCAGGGACTTGAACTGCAATTACTGGGATATATGAACTTTATTATTATTAGCTAACCGCTCATAAATACTGAAAGATCGAGGGAGCGAAATATAAATTACGGATACTCTAACTACCTACTTAGAAGTACTAATGAATGGAATACAAGATCAGCTGATTTTTATTTATATTTACTTGACTACACTACACTCTTTGTTCACAACTTAGCCAACAATGCAATATTTGAATATGAGGACCGACAATAATCAATAACAATACAACGACTGTTAACTATTACCGTGTAATCTCTTTAACTTCTTTTTAAATGGAGGTTTACAGGCGTATCGTGGTTCTTTTTTATGTAGTAAATTTTTACCTTCGCGATAGTTTGAACGGATATCTATACGAAATACCGGAGAAGTTGCTGCAGAAGTTACGGTACTATTCCTTATGATAACCTACCTTTGTAAGTATAACCAACGAACCTACAGATATTTACAAATATTTTTTAAAGTTAATATTATTACCTAAAGTATTTCGTAAACCTAAAATCGAAACAAGGTACACCTAGCTAGCCTACTTAACCTAGAAAACGTAATTTACTGAAGACCAACTGAATTACTTGTCACAAAATTTAAATAAATGTCACTACTCCCAATTTCTACCAACAAGCACTAAACACCACTATATAAACAGCACTAAATGAATCAGATATACACAAAATTTAGCTATTTCAATAGGTTTTCACTACTTTATCACTACAACTATCACTACGACTTAACTGATGTGATCCAGTTGTTCTTAGAAGCCTTGCCTCTTCCTGTTACTGTATATATCCTGTTGGTGAGTCTTTCGAAATCCAAACGGGCCAAGTGTCCATAAAAGTTCCGACACCTTTTCCTTATAGACGTGACGATGTCCTCCTGGTGTTCATACAGTTCATAATTATGGCGGATTCTGTAAATGCATCCTTTCTCCCTGATTGGTCCTAATATCCTCCTCAGGATCACCCTCTCTGAGTTTGAGGTCCTTGGAGAGGCACTTAGATGAATAGTTTCAACTGATGAGAAGTACGGCAAGAAAGAAAACCATGTGGAACTCATGAAGGTAGTAGAGAGACACCAGTGACTTTTGCAGATGGACTTCAACCTGCTGAAATGTGTGAATATGGACCTTCTCTGGGAAGGGAAGCACATGATGTTAAATTATTTTCTAGATGTACTGTATTGCTAAGATACAATGTTTCCTGGAGTAATATCAGAGGGAATAGGTGATAGGTGATGACACTCCACACGATGATGCTTACAGCTCAAGGGATGTTAAGCTCCAAAATAAGCCAGGACTTATCATACTCAGATTTAGTGATTATCTATGCCCAGATAATACACAATTTGTTTGGTAAACCCTATTCGTCACCGTTTCGCAAATGGCCACACGTCAGAAGTGCAAAAATATTCCTTGCTGTTGATGTGTTATTGAGAAACGACTTAAGGACCGCCGAAAAGACAGACATGTTCCCCTTAAAGACACCTTTATATTGTACTAATCAACTCAGGATTAGGATACGTGCGTGTTATATCAAGTTCCCACTTCTCCGTCTCATAGTATGAGTAGAAGACTAATTACAGTGACCAAATTACAGTAGTGGACATTACTAACCTGCCTACCTTAGTTTGAAAATATAGTCTCTTTGAAGCACTTACTGTTCATTTTATTTTGTAAGTTGCTCTTGTCGCACTGACACAGATAGGTCTTATGATGACAATGGGATAGAAAAAGGGCTAGGAGTGGGGAGGAAGCTACTGTGGCCTTAATTTAGGTACAGCCCCAGCATTTGCCTGGTGAGAAAATGGGAAACCAGGGAACATCTTCAGGGCTGTCGTCAGAGGGGTTCGAACATACTATCTCCAGAATACAAGCTCGCAGCTGCGCGCCCCTAACCGCAGGGCCAACTCGCTTGGTCTTACTGTTCTTGAGACCCAACTCAATGAGCTTCTATGACATTCCATATGATTATTCAGTTTCGCTGTCTACGGTCACACCGATTGTCTTCTCTGGTAACCTACGTTCTACATGACCCATTCTAGAGGAAAACTTAATTCCGATGGCAACTCCATTTTCTTTTACACTTGTGCTCAGACCACGGAAAGCCAAATATAATCTACCTCACAAATACTTTCTATTTAAAGGACAATTGAATTGACGTAAATTAGTAGCCTGTGTGAAGAAATTATAATTGCAAATCCTTTTATAACACATATCAATAACTATAAAATGAATTATGAGTGCGTTGTTTCCATGAGATATATAAACGTACAGATTTCTGTTTTTAAAGCTAATGATCCACTTGAACATATATATTTTATGGCTATTGATGCAAATTAAAACGCTATTCTCCCGCAAAATTGATGACGATTTGCAACGTATTACGAACAAAATAGAGGGTATTATCATTCACATGAAATAAAATGAACTGGATAAGTTCTGCGAAAATAAATGGAAATAATAATAATAAATTAATAATAATAATAATGGTCCACTTCTGTGGTGTAATGTTTAGTGTGATTAGCTGCCACTGCCGGAAGCCCGGGTTCCATACCTGGCTCTGCCACGAAATTTGAAAAGTGGTACGAGGGTTCAAACGGAGTCCACTCAGCCTCGGGAGGTCAACTGAGTAGAGGGTGATTCGATTTCTTCCTCACTCATGGTTGTCCATGGTTTCCCACTTCACCCCAGGCAAATGCGGGATGGTACCTAACTTAAGGCCACGGCCGCTTCCTTCCCTCTTCATTGTCTATCCCTTCCAACCTTCCCATCCCCCCCACAAGGCCCCTGTTCAGCATAGCATGTGAGGCCGCCTGGGCGAGGTTCCGGGACCCTTCCCAGTTGTATCCTCAGACCCAATGTTAATGCTCCAGGCGGTAGAGGTGGGAACGTCGCTGAGTCTGCGGAAAAAACCAACCCTGGAGTGTAAACGGATTAAGAAAGAAAGAAACAATGAGCGAAAGAAATAATAATAATAATAATAACAATAATATTAATAATAATAATAATAATAATAATAATAATAATAATAATAATCCGTGCCCGGTCAGCTTGCGTGGGGGTCTAGCTCTGAACTGAGTAGGAGTTAGGCATAACTCTATGTAAGACACTGGGGTGGGGGCCCACAACCCCGACACGGCGTGTCCCAATGGCTGATAGGGAAAGTTCCTGTAGATATGCAGGACAGGTGCGAATAAGGCATAGCCAAATAAGCACCCGCGGATCAACTGAGGGAACAAGGAAAATGGTCAACGGCCTCGATGGCACAAGAGGATTCATCCCGATGGCGGAGAGGGCGGAAGAACTGACTGAAATCCACTTCGCGTCTGACTTGCAGCAAGCGGCAAAGTGGTCAGCGTCTGTTCACCAGAGGTGCGGCTGGAAATGTGTGTTCTGGAACTATCCACTCCAGTCCTATGAAACTGGACTACGGTCCAATACTTGGATAATCAAGTACCATGAGGCGTGGCAGAAAACAAATTTGTACCCCAGGTGGTAACCAATCCACTGCTGACATTAGCAGCACAACCAGACAATCGGATTCTGGGGAGTCTGGCTGGACACGCAAACAGAGGAAGTCGGAGACCTCTGGCCAACTTCGCCCAAACAGCAAAACATTTTTCGGAACACTGAACATAAATTCTCTCTTGCGGGCAGGGAAGTTGTACGAACTAGAGCAAACCCTAAATGATCAAAAAACAGAAATACTGGCACTCCAAGAAACGAGGCTGACTGACGAACACGCAATGGATTTCGGGAACTACAGACTCTTCAAAAGTAAAACAGACAAACGGATTCTCAAAAACACACCCCATTTAGGAGTTGCATTTGCAGTCAAGAAGAGCATACTTAACTCAGTAATAGGTGTGAAATGTGTAAACAATAGGCTAATGACAATCACCCTAAAGTGTGCAAACAAATCATACACACTGATCAATGCACATATGCCAGTCAATGAAGACAATAAAACAGGTCGCGAGAAGGTAGACAAATCCTGGGAAATACTAGAAGAAACAGCATCAAAAATTCCTCAAAACCACGTCAAAATTCTGTTAGGAGATTTCAACGCTCAGCTAGGCAAGGAAAGGAAATACAGGAAAACAGTTAGAAAATTCCCAGCACATAAATGGACGAACCAAAATGGACGGAGATTAGTCGAATTCTGCAGGGCATTCAACCTTAAAGTCATGTCGACTCACTTCAGGAAGAAACCTTCTAAACAAATGACATGGAGATCACCCAACTCCCTCTTGGGCGAGTTTCAAATTGACCACGTGGCAATTTCGTACCCAAACCACAGAGAAATTTTGAATGTCCAAGTAAGGAAGGGTGCAAACATAGACTCAGACCACTATCTGACAAGAGTCAAACTACAGTTGATACCCCAAAGGTTCAGAAGAAGGAAGCAAATAATTCCGAAATTTGATACCAGTCGGATCCAGCCATCTCCCACCGAAGAATTAGAGAAAAAGCAGTCCAACAATTGGCAGCAACTCAAGACCAAACTAATTGAAACAGCACAAGCACTGATTCCTCTGCAGAAAAGAATAAAACACCCTTGGTGGAACGCAGACTGTGAACAAGCCATCCAATCCCGGCAGAATGCATACAATAAGTGGAACAGCAAAAAGACCGATAAGAATCACAAAATGTTTTTGGCAGTCAGGAAAGAGGCAGCGAAATTAATCCGACAGACCAAAAGGAAATTCGAGAAAGATCAACTACTGGAAATTGAAAAGGACTTCGAAACAAACCACACACGAAATTTCTACAAGAACTTCAAAACAAAGCTAACAGGGTATCAGCCACAAAACCTTTGCTTTAAGAAAGTAAATGGGCAATTTGCACTGAACATTCAAGAAAACTGCACCGAACTTGCAAGGTATTTTGAAGAACTGCTTAACTGCCCAGAGCCAACACAAAGATTTCCACCGCAGGAACCTGACTTCACAAACCCAAATTCAGTACCACCGGATGAAGAAGAAATTACCAGACAGATAAAACGACTTAAAATGAATAAAGATGCAGGTGAGGATGGGATCATAGCAGAAATTCTCAAATCAGCAGGCCCAAATACTATAAAAGAATTCACCGGTATCATCCAAGAGATTTGGGAAACAGAACAAATTCCAGAAGATTGGAAAAGTGCACTAATTCATCCTTTACATAAGAAAGGAGACAGAACAGATGTAAATAACTACAGAGGAATCTCATTGGTATCTGTTGCCTACAAAATTTTATCTCAGTGCCTTCTCGATAGAGCCCAACAGCAACTAGAACCAAAAATTGGAGAATATCAAGCAGGTTTCAGACCAGGCCGTTCATGTCCAGAGCAAATTTTGAACGTAAAGTTAATCCTAAGGCATCAGAGAATTTGTAGCAAAAATGTAGTTTGTACTTTTGTTGATTTCAAAAAGGCCTATGATTCAGTTGATCGTCAATCACTGTTTCAGATATTAAAAGAACAGGGTCTAGACCGGAAAACACTCGCAATTGTAAAAGAGACATTGACAGACACAAAATCTAAGGTTAAATTCATGGGGGAAATCTCAGACCCTTTTCCGATCAAAACAGGAGTAAGACAGGGAGATGGGCTCTCTCCACTACTCTTCAACTGCGTCCTTGAAAAGGTAATACAGGAATGGCGCAAACAGAAGTCTGCCCTCAAGATTGACCAACCAATCACTCTTGGTAGGGGCAAATTAGCAGTAGACTGCCTGGCATTTGCGGACGATCTGGCAATCTTAACTCGTTACGTTTCAACAGCCATAAACCAGATCGAACTCCTGAAAGAAACAGCGGAAAAAGTCGGCCTCCAAATATCGTTTGAAAAAACTGAATGCATGACCTGCAGCAAAGAAGCGCCTAAATTCATGGAGACAAAATATGGCAAAATAAAACGGGTCCAGCAATTCAAATATCTCGGTGAAATAATTCAGGAGAATGGAATGGAAACAAAAGCCAATGAAGTTAGATGCCAAAAAATGGAAACTGCGTATAGACTCACCCAAAATATCTATAACAAAAAGTGTCTCTCCAAGCATGCTAAACTAAGACACTATAATACAGTTATAAAACCAGAATGCCTCTATGGATCAGAGACACTAATTTTGAACAGGAAAACTGATCTAGAAAATATTCAGAAAAAGGAACGCAAGATCATTAGAAAAATTTTAGGCCCAAAACTCGTAGATGAACAGTACCGCCTTAGAGGGAAACAGGAAATCAAACAATTTTCTAACATTCACAGCGACATCAGAAAACGCAGATTAAGATTCTTTGGACATATAAAAAGGATGAACCCAGATATACTTACCAAGCAAATAGTTGAATTTTATGAAAACCGAAGTAAAGCTAAAACGGACACAATAAAATGGATTGGCGAAATTAAAACAGATCTCAAACTGGCAGGAATTACACCTGAAGACATCCAAAGCCGGGTTATCTTCAGAACCAAAGTTCATAAGTGGCAAGTTGACCAAGAGGAAAAACCAAAGAAGAAGACCGGAACAACATGGTCTCAAGAGAGAAAAGAAGCACACAGCAAACGAATGAAGGAAGTGTGGGCACAAAGAAAGGCAAATGCCTGTCTCTAAGTACTTTGCGTAGTCCTAATGGGCTCATTCGCAATATATATTATAATAATAATAATAATAATAATAATAATAATAATAATAATAATAATAATAATAATAATAATAATAATAGCTCCCTCTGTGTACCAGTGGGACAGCGTCAGCCTCAGTATTCCACGAAACCGGCAGAGGATGCTGATTTTTTGAAGGGTGGAAAAACTCCATTTGACACTGCCGGCATGTAAAATATCTCCGGAGACGAATTTGGTGTTTACCCGACAAAAGTGATTAACAACCTAGCCAGAGATGCCCATGATAGATTCGGCGCACTCTGACTGACAGAGGAATAGGAAGCGCCTGCGTTAAATCGCTGGACAAGGAATTACTTAGAGCAGCTTTATACATAACAAATTTGGATACTTTATTTCTTTCCTTTTTTTAACTTGAGATATAGAAAATCTGAATTAATAACGAACAACAGAACAGGTTATTAACGAGCTCGTCAGCTCTAACCATTTCGGGGACTTAGAAGTCCCAACATCAGATACCGTACCAAAACTTGAGATAATTCCAGGTATTTAAATTTACATAGGGAAGAGCATAATTGCTCGGGACAGGTATCATATTTTACAAGAGTAAATTTTGTTCCTAGCTGTTATATTACACAGGAGTCTGAGATCCAAAACATCATAGCCCAGCCTCGCAGAGGTAATTAGTTTCCTTCGATACACGTAAATTACACCAGGCAACCCCTCGGGTGACCCCTCTTTATAGTGTTCATCAATTGCTCCACAATAAAAATAACATTAAGCAGTGTTCCTGAAGGAAAAAAAACGCAGAAACACTTACAGAATAAACAAGGCATAATTGCCCATACTACATGGCCTTAATAGTAAACGGAAAAGGGTTGCAAATAACCGGCCATAAACAAAAGGCAACGATCAGAAACACCTGCACTTTATAAAGAAATTGCTATAAACCTAATTGGGCTTATGGTCCAATGACACAGAGGGTAATTCTATACTACAAGGCGTGATTAAACGGGGAACATTTAAAGCAGAGACAAGATTTACAAAATTTTCAGGTTGAAGACTTTAGTCCCCTAATGCAAGGATGAATGGGAAAAGACAGAGGGTCATCACTCTTTGTTCCCTTACATTACATATTTCCCAGTAAGGAATAGAAACAGAGCCCTCAGACTTTATCGATAATACTAAACTGAAACCACCAGGTTAGAAAATTACATTTTAAAAAAACGGTCGAAACCTTCCACTAAAACTAATCGCAGGCGCTATCACATGTTTAGGTAAATTCTGCCATTAACTTGTATCGCTGGATGTTGTTCAAGCAGGCCACGTCCCTGCCTCCTAGTCTTCTGCCAAGTCACACTCCCAAGCACTGCAGAAATACAGACCAGATGGCCCTAAAGCGTCCTGCTTTTATAGTTCCGTAAGGTTAGGCTTCCAGGACTCGTTCCTAATAGGCTGGATTCCTGTACACAGGCCCGATTTTAATTGGCTAGTAAACACATTTACAAGCCTCTAATAGGTAGCTTGGAATCGAGTATGAACCAGCTGAAGTGTCGACAACTTCGGTACATTAATATAAAACAATCCCCAGAAAAATATATACCAAATCCTAAATAAACATTACTCTATCAAGTAGTTAGTTTTTGTCCAGTAGGGGGAGCAAACAAATCGACGGTAGAACCATCTAAGAGTAAAAGGCGAAATTGTTTGGTCGTTTATCAGTTCAAGTCCATTGGCATTGATGGACGTCAAGATGGCGCGCAGTTTAAATAGCCGTACTACAATTATTATTATTATTATTATTATTATTATTATTATTATTATTATTATTATTATTATCATGACAATAAGGTTAATAATAATTACGTAACAATTAGATAGAAATATTGCCATCACTCCCTCCCTTGTTAATGGCGGTTTTTGGGTCAGCCATTTGGTAGCGCTGCGAGCGATACTGGCGATTGCCTAACACGTGTTTGTAATCTCCGGTGGATGAGTTAGTACACGAAATGCAGGCGTTGAGTACTTTCAACAGTGTTTCTATATGTGTCAAAAGACTAATACAGTGTCAGTATTGTTCCTTGTGCGTTATATCAAACAGTGGAAGTATTATAAATGTTTGTTAAATAAAAATTATGCCGTTCTGTTCCGATTCCTGTTGTAGGTACGGATACAAAGGCATTTTTCAGCCCACCAATGCAAAATAATTTTATTACTTGAAGTGTCGTTTCTTCTTCAGAGCGAAGTAAATTCGGAGAGACGTTCCAACTCAGAAATCTGCTAAGTCTTCTCGCAATGTTCCAAAAGTAACCGACACCTACTGATGGTGAGTAGCCTATTTTATTTTAATTCAGTTCTGTGTGTAATGAGTTGCATACATTTTGAATTTAAAGTAAACAAGCTCTTTTAAAAGTGGTGTTCAGTTAAACAACGACCAATATTGCTGTTAAATATAGAACAAAGGTATTTATTGGACCTACCTGTAATTCCTTGACATCTTCACGAGTCGGTGCACGGTGAAGAGGCAGGAAGGGAAGGGAGCGCTTGTTGTGATAGACTGGATAAAGGGGTACAATGATTTTCTTATGGACAAGGAGTATACTTCTCGCTGACATGGACATCCGTTATACATATAAATGTAACACCAGCGTGGAGAGTTAAGGAAGTGGCCCGCTCTTCACATTGCTACCTTACTATATGAAGGACGAATTTGTTCTACGGACGTGTATAAAATTTGCATAGTAGGTCAAACTCATGCGACTGCAAATTCAGCTGATAATCACCGCCACACGCTACTTTAGGCTACCCTGAACATAGTTAAAACATAACATATTATCATAACAAGCAATTCTTAATAAAGTAAACGTATTTTGAAGCAGAATATCGTCGTTGCCGGGACAAAACCTCCTATGTGATAATATTTTTGAAGATATACTGACCCGCAGCACATACATTATAAAGAGCGAGAATGCCTTGGCAATAAGCACACAAAATTGCACCTTACATGATAGGACCTTATCGGCCAAAGTTCTAAGCTAAGTTTTTTCACATAGGAGGTTTTGTCCCGGCAGCGACGATATGTTGTTTTATTCTGTTCGAGTATTTCTGAACCAGCCATTGTTTGTAACTCCCTTTTGTAGTGAATTACTTGTTCGGTGAAAATTAGGAGTGTTGGGAAATGTTGATTATACCTTCATGATGAAAATGTGCGTAAATTCTATATTTAAGCTTTTAAATTGCAATACAGTATTATGTTCGAATAAATACAAGAACAAGATATGTGAAATGTTCAGTCGCTGAAGTTTACACTGGTGGTGGTGGTGCGCTTAAACTCGGAGAGTGATGGGACTAGTTCTTCAGTTCGTTGTAATAATATTCATAATATAATAATAATCATCATAATAATAACAACCACTGTCGATTTTTAAGACCTCCTGTCTCCTTGGCAGCTTATCAATCAATTTTGACATCCAACTGCGCTACTGTGCAGTAAAGGGAATGCAATTCTATTGGACGGATCGTATTCTCGAATTCATTTAGTTCTCTGGGGTGACATTGAGTATGCCACCAGGCATTTTTGACATGCCAACGACAATGTCATGGAGTGGATAGATTCTTAGCTGACCGCCAGGAATCGACTAGCTCACGCGGGATTGAACCCGTGAACTTGGCTTCATGAGGTGTACACACTATCATGGATCCACCGAGACAGTTGTAGCTTGAAATAACGGAAACACACTGATTTAAACACAATTATGTACTTCGAAATTAATCTGCTGCTTGAGGATTTTGACTGCTACTGGCCTGAGGAGAATTTTCAGATGAAACATTTGAGAAGATTTAGCATGCAGTTGCTGAGCTAGCGAAGTAGCTGTCCCTTGTGGCCCTGAAGATACAGCACCTCCTTAAGATTCCTGACGAGGAGCCGACTAATTGAAGAACGCCAGTATGCAAAGCATCACCTACACGTTAATTTCACTAGCGCAGGAGATGCTTACCGCTACTCCTTTGAACGCATATTGCGTCGGAGATACATAAATAACTACTGTGTGCAACAAACGAACCACGTTATCAACGCCAGCTAATGAGAAAACACCACATCGCCCTATGAGCTATATAGTTCACACTTCTTCTGCATCCTTAGGTAGTTTTAAGTCCGAAGAACGAAGACGTACGGACTAAGAAATACATTGCTCTAACATGGTATGAAACATAATATAATGAAACATCTAACAAGCCATTACCCTTGAGTGTAATAGTTTGTGGGGCATCCCACATGGCAGTATTTCTAGGCCTCTATGGTTACTTGTGCATATTAATAAAATGACTAAAAGACTGGAATTGAGGACATGGTTGGACTAACGACTTAAGGCGGCTTAATTCATTAGTCCACCCATTATGAATTCTGAATCCCCGATGTCTGTTTTAATATCCATAAAAAATAGTTTGTCTCCGAAGATCCTAGATGGAACTAGAGGCAAGTATTTCGATATGGTGTTTAATTTGTTAGTCTAGAGAACATGGCGTGTGGTATCAAAGCTCTTTGTCATGACCAAACATGATGTTTCCTTGCAGTCGACATTCAGCTGTTAATCATGTAAAACTTACAGTGGCTTATTATAACAGCCGTTCAATGTTTTCTCAAAGAAAAGAACTCTTATTAATCGTAAAGAGGATTTAAACTTAAACAAAGTGGAGTGAAGTTGGTAAAAAAGAATGACATTTTGTCCTTGCTCAAGTTTATGACTCCAGAAAATTTAGAGTGGTTGAGGAAAGTTGTACATGGTGTGCCTTCTGATGACTTTAATGAATTAGAGGAATTTGTAAGTGACAGTGGAGAAAATGAATCAAATTTGTAATGAACACTGCATCTGTATGATCTATTATTTACCAAAATATTTCTCTATAATATTTAAAAAAAATCAATATTACGGATCTTTTCATTCACTAAAAAAAAAAAAATTTTTTTTTCGTGAATGTCCTACTGCAGAAATATATTTTGTTATGATTTTAACTTGTTTTAGATAAAGTATTCAGTTAAGAGTTAGAGAAAACACTCATCAACTCGGCAACTTAGATTTGAATTGTGTCCATGGACTAACGACTTAAGATGTGTCTTTTGTGATTAAACATATGCACTATATAAACAATATTTCGAGATAAAGTAAATACATGTTAACCCGAGGAAAAATTATACTAGTGATATAACTTCAGAATAATAGCCGATATACAGGGTGAAGCGAAATTCGCGCACTCGGGCGTCGCAACGCGACTCCTCATATGCCAGCAATAAAAAATGTCTCTCTCAAAAGTTCGTCCTGCGAGTATATCCGGGAGAAAAAGGTCGTTGAAGAGTGGCAATCTGGCAACACTGTAACCACATGTAGGGTAACTACCTCTGTCAGCACACATTACTCGTGCTGTACGGTTGGTGCAGTGGACAGACTTTTGGGTTAGCATGCAGGAGGTCGAGAGGTCGATCCTGGGTTGAGGCGTATGCTTTTTATTTCATAAATGTAGTCCAGTTGGTATGGTATCTGGTATCTTAATCGTCAACAGCGATTGCAGCGGGTCCTCTAGAAACCATTTGCACTTACATACTACGATCCTAGAAACGGACGAACATTCGTTTTCATTGGTCAGCTTTGAAAGAGGCCCTTTCCACTTCGTGGGCGTGAATTTATTCGCACCACTTCATCTAGTAGATGCGTTACAACGTGTTCAGCGTTACTAAATTTTGTAAATGTAGGATACATGTGACCTAAGAAACGGTGTCTTACTGTATTACAGTATGTAATGTCTGATGGAAATTAGCAAATAAAAAAAGCGCCTCAACCCAGGATCGAACCCTCGACTTCCTCTATGCTAATCCAAAACTCTATCCACTACACCAACTGAACAGCACGGGTAATATGTGCTGAAAGAGCTAGTTACCCTACATATGGTTACAGTGTTGCCAGATTGCCACTCTTCAACGTTCTTTTTCTGCCGGATATACTCGCAGGACGATCTTTTGAGAGAGACATTTTTTTTAGTGGTGGCATGTGAGGAGTCGCACTGCGACGCCCGAGTGCGCGAATTTCGCTTCACCCTGTATATGTGTGTTCGATTGGCAGAGATTCTAAAACTTCGATCGCCGGGCTGAGTGGCTCAGACGGTTAAGGCGCTGTCCTTCTGAGCCCAACTTGGCAGGTTCGATCCTGGCTCAGTCCGGTGGTATTTGAAGGTGCCCAAATACGTGAGCCTCGTGTCGGTAGATTTACTGGCACGGTAAAGAACTCCTGCGGGACTAAATTTCGGCACCTCGGCGTCTCCGAAAACCGTAAAAGAGTAGTTAGTGGGACGTAAAACAAATTACATTACTATTATTTAAAACTTTGATCGTGTTTTCCTCAGAACTTCATTTTCTGACTTAAGTCGTTAGTCCATTCACGTCCTCAATTAGAGATAAGGATATTTGCGGATGATGTACGATGGCAAACGTGATGAAAAGTCAAGTTCTTACAGTAGTTTTACCTAGAGAAAAAGTCCTCGCAGTTTTAATAATTGTGTTGAAGGGGTGATATAACCTCAGGGGAACACTAAGCACTCCGGTGTTAATGAAAGGAATGTTCTTCATTGGGGTAATCATATCAACGAGGTTGTTAAGGAAGGTTACAGATCTGTCCACATGGTTGTGAGATTATTAGGGGTTGTATACTAGACTTAACTAAAGTTGGCGTCTGACAGGTAAGGTTGGAGGGAGGAGCACTGCACGTGCCATTTCACGATGTTGCCACATTCCAGCATTCCTTTCTACATGCTCTTACCCCCCGCTTCCGGCTCACTCGTTCCCTCCTTCATTCTGACCGCTGTGATCTGTTGTAGACTACCTCGCCAGGCGGTGTCGTCCCATTTGCGACCACTCTTATACAAACAATCAGGTTCTTATCAGTGACAGTGACAGGTTTGGCAACTCCCAGCAAGACGAGCTGCCCTGAAGTTTTATCTCCATGGCAACCACAATCGCCCCACCCTCGTTTCCATGGCAACCACGCAGCCACTCCCTTTATCCCGCCTCTGCAGGCAGTAAAAGGACCTCCCTCTAAGAAATGTCAGACGTCAACTCTTATTATTAGCAGTATAGTAAGGATGAAAAGGAGAGGGCATGTAAGTCTGTGGAAAGAGCACACTTAGAGTATGGTTCCAGTGCTACGAGCAATACGAGAACTGGAAAAGATTCGAAGTAAAGCAGCACGATTTGTTCTGGTTGATTTTCTACAAAGGAGTAGTGTTACGAAAATGTTGCAAACTCTGGCAAGAATCGGGTGTAAGGAGTCGAGATGCTCGAATATGCAGTATGCGAGCTGTCACTGGAGAGACGGCGTGGAATGGGACTAGTAGACGAAAAGGCTTGAGCGGAGCTTTTGATAATAGGAAATATCATAATATGAATACGAAGTTGGAATTCAAGAGGACAGATTGAGGCAAATATTGATTTATAGGACGAGGAGTAAGAGAATGGAATAAATTAAGGGAAATGTTCGATAATTTTCCAAGTACTTTGAACGATCATCATCATTATTATTATTACGGTATCATTATAAATCATGTCAGCGTTTTCCGGGCTTATAGGCCGTGGTCCAGGAGCGAGTGAATATCCCGACGTTTCACCGAAGACTGCGTTCAGCATTGTCAAGGGTTCCGACTGACTTCGATAGCAGCGAAGCTCTCAGTGGAATGAAGTGATTTTTTCGACGATGGGATCGGAAAGGCCTAGGAGTTGGAAGGAAGCGGCCGTGGCCTTAATTAAGGCATAGCCCCAACATTTGCCTGGTGTGAAAATGGGAAACCACGCAAAACCATTTTCAGGGCTGTCGACAGTGGGATTCGAACCCACTATCTCCCGGATGCAAGCACACAGCTGCGCGCCTCTAACCGCACGGCCAACTCACCCGGTCGATTATTTTCATAGGTACTGAGCATCCCTTGAATTATATCCTGAAGTTGGTAACAATAGTCCCCAACTCGATTTATGGACTTGCAATGAAGTCAACACGTTTTCCATGTGACGATCTACATATTCTGAATATAATGAATACGCGTAATTGCTGACTTTGCATTATTCGTATACAATAGTACACGAAGAGCCTTAATTAGTTTGAACTTGAATCTAAGCTCTTAAATATACTTCAGATAAGCACATAATTAGACGTTATCTCTACCAATATTTTAATTATTGAGATCAGTCTGGAAGTTGAAAGAAGCAAGTTTGTAGAGTGGTAAACAAACACTGTACCTCGGTACTTTTCTCATCCGGACCTTATGTAGAAATACTTAAAAAGAAACGCACTTACATTTTATACCGCATGAATAAACGCGTCCGCCTCTGTGGTGTAGTAGTTAGCGTGATTAGCTGCCACCCCCGGAGGCCCGGGTTCGATTCCCGGCTCTGCCACGAAAATTTGAAAAGTGGTACGAGGGCTGGAACGGGGTCCACTCAGCCTCGGGAGGTCAACTGAGTAGAGGTGGGTTCGATTCCCACCTCAGCCATCCTCGAAGTGGTTTTCCGTGGTTTCCCACTTCTCCTTCAGGCGAATGCCGGGATGGTACCTAACTTAAGGCCACGGTCGCTTCCTTCCCTCTTCCTTGCCTATCCCTTCCAATCTTCCCATCCCTCCACAAGGCCCCTGTTCAGCGTAGCAGATGAGGCCGCCTGGGCGAGGTACTGGTCATACTCCCCAGTTGTATCCCCCGACCAAGAGTCTGAAGCTCCAGGACACTGCCCTTGAGGCGGTAGAGGTGGGATCCCTCGCTGAGTCCGAGGGAAAAGCCGAACCTGGAGGGTAAACAGATGATGATGATGATGATGATGATAGAAGTTGAATAAATGATTAAAAACTAAATTAATGCCATGACTTAATTGAAGTAAATAACAAATAATTTAAGTGAAATTTAAAACTTCACTCTTAAATACACATCATTGCATATATCCGAAGGAGAATTGATTCGTGTATCCGCTCTATGATTTTACAGATGTGCATTTAGGCTACTTCTACTTTGCGGACGAACTCGCTATGGGTCGCTAATGTATTAAAAAAACATTATGATTTTTCTTGCTAATCAGCTGGAGTAAAATGTAGACTTTAATGTTAATGTAAAACAAATAAAATGCTTTGTACCTCTGAGAATTTGTGAGCAAGGACATCCCTAATATTGAAGTGTGGCAGTAGCTACATTAATCGTGCAGCTTTGCATATACTGGTACCTAAAATATTCAAATCTCTTAATATTTTGACTGATGCAAATAAACAAATAAAAATATTATATGTCAATTATTTTTGTGATGTTAGTGTAATACTTTCGGAATGAAACACTATCTTACCGTGCGAGTTGGCCGTGCGCGTATAGGCGCGCGGCTGTGATCTCGCATCCGGGAAATAGTGGGTTCGAATCCCACTGTCGGCATCCCTGAAGATGGTTTTCCGTGGTTTTCACACTAGGCAAATGCTGGGGCTGTACCTTAATTAAGGCCACGGTCGCTTCCTTCGAACTCCTAGGCCTTTACTATCCCATCGTCGCCATAAGACCTATCTGTGTCGGTGCGACGTAAAGCCCTTAGCAAAAAAATTAAATACCATCTTATTTCAAAAAAATGTTAAATTATTAATTTAAGTGTTAAGGTGAATATCGAAGTAAAAACACAATAAATAATTGACATATTCAAAATTAATAACAAATATTTAAATCTTAAATGAAAGAAAATTAAATAATTGTTTAGGAACAAGTATAAACCAAATAATGTAACAAAATAATGCTATTTACGAATGCACAGTATGCATTATAGGATTTCAAGAAACTTTGAGAATGAAATATAAAATCAAACTATAATTACAATAAGAACTATAGACCTATGCTTAATAATGAGTAATACCGTAATACTTTTGTCCTTCAGTTATAATTATTTTTTATTATTCCATAGGTCCTATTACGTTCTTTTGTAAATCTTTCTAACTACTTGTCAGTCAATTGTCCTTCGCTATTAGTCTCCACAGGCGAACTTAAATTTTGACGATAGGCTAGCAGGGAATTCCGTAATCTATCACCGGTCACCATAAACGATCTCACACAGGATTAAAAGAAATAAGGTCGTGAGGAGACAATAAAAGGGTGAATTTACAAGATACATACAGTGTCTTGTTTTTCAGCTCGCAATCTAAACACTGCCGTTAAAATGTGTGGCTGCCAACGTTTATCAGGCTTTAGCCATGACAGAGTCTGATGTTACTATGGTCGCCTGACGAGAAGTCGCATGCATGCGGGGTAACGGGTGCCGGGTGGCTACTGCGCATGCGTGAATCTCAGGTCTCAAGGCCTGGCAAGAAACATCGGTTCAGTCCGCGATGAAATGAAATGAAATGTCGTATGGCTTTTTTAGTGCCGGGTTATCCCAGGACAGGTTCGGCTCGCCAGGTGCAGGTCTTTCTATTTGACGCCTGTAGGCGACCTACGCGTCATGATGAGGATGAAATGATGATGAAGACAACACATACACCCAGCCCCCGTGCCATTGGAATTAACCAATTAAGGTTAAAATCCCCGACCCGCCGGGAATCGAACCCGGTACCCTCTGAACCGTTCAGCCACCGAGTCGGACTCAGTCCGCGATGATCCTTGAGAACTAAGTTGCTGCTGTGAAGTTTCAAATTGATAGTGCAATTGCGCTTTAGCTCCATATTTACACTAACTACTGCATAATGAACAGTTTAATAATGAATATGCGTCTCTTTCAGAAAGCTCGCATTGTTTATCACGACTAATGTTTCTAGTTGGGGTGTAATATCTGCTACTCGTGCTGTACTTACAAGCTGCCGCGACATCTCATGATACGCAGAGAGTATGTAGTGATATGGGCATAATATCTGATATTATCAACAAATCTTAGGCAAGAGTTCAGTGTTCGTTGAAGTCTCAACGCTTGTTATCTTTTCAATTGAAACAACGTCGCAATAATCAAGAACAGCAGAACCAATGTCCGCATTAGTATGGCCTTTAGCTTGTTCCGAAATATGTACATCATTATACCATTTAAAGAGATGAATCGTTTCAAACATTTAGTTACGAATTTATTTTGTGACATCAGACCAATAAAGTCCTTCATTCATAGCTACCCCGAGATATCTAACAGCTTTCCTGCAGGGAGCATTGGTATCCTTCAGAACATAAGGCGTGATTGTAGAATTTTTAAAAAGCTTAGTAATTTTCATGATCTCGTTATGATTTTCTGAGACTTTGTCGCGTATAGTTTAAGAGAATTTCGTTGTGTCTTTAGAGTGAGTCGTCAGAGGTCATCGTTAATATCCTGCATAGTTTCGCCTAAATCTGAATTTTTGCAATGCCGTTATACTTTATTTGAAGATTGTCAGCATAGAGGTGTTGCTTGTTTGCTATCAAAGATGATACGTTATTAACATAAATACAGCAAAACGCGAGGCCTAGAATAATACCCTGTCGGTCACCACAGAACTTCGTTCCATTTAGAGTCCGTGTCACTCACTGTTATTCCCTGTTCGCGCTCACTCAAGTGAGAATTAAAGACTTCAGCGCAGCTGGTTTGAAATTTGGTAATTTCATCTTCTTTATTATGGCCTGAATTTACGCAGTCTGTAAGGCGCTACTGAAGTCAAGGAGGATTATAGAGAGGTGTCGTTCGTCCATAGCGTTTCTGATGTCCTCAGTAATCTTCACAACTGAAACAGCATATCCACACTTGATAGTATCCAGAAGAGCGTATCTATTTAGGTAAGTCAGAAATTGCTTGTATACTAAATGTTCAAACCATAAAGCGTGTAGGAGTTGTGGGAGAAGGGTTGGTATGGACGCAGGGTGATAATCAGAATGGGTCTTACCTTTTAGGTACAGGTTTTATATTAGATGTTTTCCATACAGTAGGGAAAATTCCGTTCAGTAAACAGTAATTTAGTATTGCGTCAGTAGAGGCCGAACAACACCCACGTTAAGTGTAGAAGTAACAGGAATGCCATCTACAACTTTATTTTTTTATTTAATAGACTACAAAAACATTTTAACCTGATTTCTGTAACACACGGATGTCAAAGCTTGCTCGCCGTAGGTGTAGTGCCCGTGCTAGAAATACCTGTGCACCAGGGTGCAAGTCGCTTCCATTCAGTCAGCATTTACTTCTTCACGTTACTGACTGAGGGCTGTGCACGCTTATCCTTGACAGTCTCCAGTAACCTGTTTCCATCTTCAAGTAATGGTTGAAAATTTCACCTGCGTAGGCTGTGGCATGGGGATTGACACGGTAATTTCTTAATGTGTGTGTACTTCTGTATTAACATGGATGCTATCCGGCTCCATGGCTAAATGGTTAGCGTGCTGGCCTTTGGTCACAGGGGTCCCGGGTTCGATTCCCGGCAGGGTCGGGAATTTTAACCATCATTGGTTAATTTCGCTGGCACGGGGGCTGGGTATATGTTATGTCTTCATCATAACTTCATCCTCATAACGATGCGCAGATCGCTTACGGGAGTCAAATCGAAAGACCTGCACCTGGCGAGCCCAACATGTCCTCGGACACTCCTGGCATTAAAAGTTACACGCCATATTAATTCAACATGCTTGCTAGAAGAGATGCTACTTTCGTTTAAGTCTATAAAAATATGTCATTTTGATACAGAAGTAATAATAATAATAATAATCGTATGGCCTCAGCTACCGTGTGCAGACATTTCGATTTGACGCCATCTGGCTGTCTGCTCGTCAATTTCGACGTTCCGTTTTACTCTAGGTCCGCTAGATGGCAGACAGAGTAAACCGAAACTCTCTTGGGCGTCTATGGCTGAGATTTAATTAATTTGGTCGGGTAAATACCAAATGTATCACCAGAGATCTTTTACATGCCGACATCGTACGACATGGAGTGTCGAATGGACTTTTTTCCGCCCTTCAAAAATCCGACTACCTCTGCCGGGTTTGAACCCGCTATCTTGGGATCCGGAGGCCGACACTCTACCACGGATCCACAGAGGCAGCTGATAGAGAAGTGATATATGCCGAAACCACGAATGTGACCATTGTTTCCCTTAAGACAGGTCACGCCTCCCAGCCACATATCGATATGCAGTCCATCAGAACAATTTTCGTAGAGTTCATTTTCCTATGCGCGTGTGTACAGGAAGATGAACCTTACTGCATCGTACTGCAGGACTGTATGTTTGCATGACATATTTACCCACTCTTAGAGTATGATGTTCTTAAGGTTAATTTTACTTTACACGCGCGCATAGGAAAATGCTAAATTGCTAAACTTTAAAATCTTCCCTTGGAAAACACCGAACTTGAATTGTAACCCTTTCGTTCTTGGCCATCGATGCAATTGATATAATGTAAAACAGCAGATTAAGTAGCAAAAGACCATAATACCAGTCATTACCTAAGAGATATTACTGTGATCCAGCATGTAGTAGATCTCAGGCAGATGATAATATGTTGTAAATTAGTCATCACTAAAGTTTCTTTCTTGGAAAACATTATTCTCGCTTGCTTCTTACTGTGCCCATAAATATCCAAATTCTAACTTTGTTCTCTTGTCCTGATCTACAAAATTCATATACTGTATATGAAAATGACTTTGCACAACATAAAAGGACGCGCGCTCTTCTACGCTCTCTGTTTCTTCCCTTCCGTCTGCTACAAGTAGACGTAATTAGCACAAACGAAATAAAATTATCTTCCTGTCTCCAGTTTGCTTCGTTTTTTAAAGTTTATTTTGCATATTTTAGCTCTGACAGAATATATGAATGGAACAAAATGCCTCATTACTTCTTAAGTATTTCTGGACTAATTCTTCTATAGAGTGTAATTAGCGCATTGAAATCTCCGACATAAAGGGGATCGTTAGGCAAGTTAGCTACAGCTACTGTTATTAGCTACTCAAAGTCAAGTGCCCTGTCCTTTTCACATCAAACTGAACTTCACTGAATCACGAGTCTGCCGAAGAGCAAAGACAGTTTTGATGACATAATGTGCTAGTGACTTCATTATATGAATACAGATTTATGCTCTATGTATCAGTCGGAGAGTGACAGCCTTAGATGTCCCCTTCCCTAGTGTAACGGTTAGCAGTATAAGTGCCGTCCTTGCATGCCCAAGTTCGATTCCCGGTATACGGTTAAACTGGAATATGCAGCACACGTCCAGTGGAGCTGTGCCTGAAAACAGGTGTGCCACGTACGAATGAGAACATGGGTTTACTATGTTCTCCGGCTCCGTATATTATTAATAAGCTTGCAGGCATTAGGTTCAAGCAGACCCGGGTTTGAATTCCGACGGGATTGGGAATGTTAATTCCCCTGGCTCACAGACTTGGTCTTCGCGGCGTCTTCGATTTCATCCCAATAATCATAGACAATGTTCACTCATGGATATCAACTCGACAGATCTGCACCCAGGCCTCTTCAGAGGCCATGCACTATTACTATAGTCTCCTGAGACCCCTTGCCATCTTAATGCAAATCGTCGTATTCCTTCCAATATTCATAATATTCGTCAATTGGCACTGAGACACAGTGTCGAGCTAATTGGACTGTATTGTGCTGGCGCCTGTTGAAGAATATTTGAAGTATGAAACGATACAAACTAGGAATAACGTGTTTTCGTGGAGCATCATCAATATAGTAAGTGTTCTATATTCTCTATGGAATTAAATATAAAGTAATGGTTCTAAATATGTGTATTGGCATAAAATGAAAGTAATAAGTATATATTTTAGTATTTTAGTAATTACTATGCGATTTTAATGCAATAAGTTGATGAAATGCTGACTAAAATGTATGTGCATTTTATTAGACATGCGGACAGGGTGCGGTTATTTGTTGTCCTGCCATAACCTAAACTTTTATACCGTACTCTGATGCTTTAGTAGTCATTGTAAGATTTTAACCCAATAAATAGATAATAAACAAAAGTAATGTGCGAGAGATGTGAAAAGTACTTCTGCATCACTACAAAAAATGCAGCTATTTCTCGGAGTTCCATGAAACGTGAAGACTGATTGAATGGGAAAGTCAAGTCATAAAACCTCATATTATCAGGTGCTCTTGGTAATAATTTTTTCTTTTCGTTGTCCAGTATTTACATTCAAATCGATTATTTCAAAAATACCCTTAATAGGAAGTATTTGTGACAACTACGTAAGTGACTCCAATGGCTTGTTTCCTATTTGTTATTTAATTTTTGACTAATGTCTTGTATCACATTTTGTTGTATGATGTTTTGTGCGCATGTACATTTACTCGATAGTAGTATAATTGGATGGTTCGGCCGCCACCGCCACCGCAGGCTCCCAGAGGCCACCTCCACCACCACCACAGCCAAAGGCCTCCCTCATGCCTCCTCCACCACCACCACAGCCAGAGGCCTCCCAGAGGTCTCCTCCACCACCCGCGGGAAATTTGAATTTGTAAACAAAGCCACGTGCTTTTTTGACAGCTATCATCGACAACAACGCATCGCTAACCTCATACTGCCATCTTGACGGGCCTAAACCTCAGTAGTGCCAACTTAACCTAACTAGCGCGAGATAAACAAAGCCACGTGTTTTTTTGACAGCCTCGTGCTTTTTGACAGACAACAACGCATCGCTAACCTCAGTACTGCCATCTTGACGGGCCTAAACCTCAGTAGTACCAACTTAACCTAACTAGCGCGTGGTAAACAAAGCCACGTGCTTTTTGACAGCCACGTGCTTTTTTTACAGCTGTCATCCGCCATCTTTAAACCACAGAGCACTGTGCTGCCCTCTTTATCGTAGTAGATGTAAAATTCGTCACCTGTCATCGGCAGTGCTGCCATCTTGGCGGGCCTAAACCTTAGTGCTACCAACTTAACCTCACTAGCGTGAGATAAACAAATCCACGTGCTTTTTTGACAGCTGTCATCCGCCATCTTTAAACCACAGAGCACCATGCTGCCCTCTTTATCGCAGGAGCTGCAAATTCGTCACCTGTCATCCGCAGTGCTGCCATCTTAACGGGCCTAAACCTTAGTGCTACCAACTTAACCTCACTAGCGCGAGATTAGAATCGGTAAACAAATCCACGTGCTTTTTGACAGCTGTCATCCGCCATCTTTAATCTATAGAGCACAGTGGTGCTCTCTTTAGCTACTTACCTTTGAAATGTGGTGGTGGATAATTTGAAAAATGTTTTTTGACAGCAGCCATCTTTGAGCACCGTGCTGCCCTCTTTAGCTAGATACCTGTGGTGGCAGGCAATTCCACATGACAGCAGCCATCTTTAATCAAGAGAGCACCGTGCTGCCCTCTATGTGGTGGCGGCAATTTGAAAAATTCTACATGCTCTTGTTTGGAAACAAACTCACGCGCTTTTTTGACAGCCGTCATCCGCCATCTTTAATCAACAGAGCACAGTGCTGCCCTCTTTAGCTAGATACCTTTGAAATGTGATGGCGGCAAATTCCACGTGCTCTCGTTTGGAAACAAAGCTATGTGCTTTTTTGACAGCTGACATCCGCCATCTTTAATCTATAGAGCAGAGTGCTACCCTCTTTAGCTACTTAACTTTGAAATGTGGTACGTCACAGCTGTCATCCGCAGTGCTGCCATCTTAACGGGCCTAAACCTTAGTGCTACCAACTTAACCTTACTAGCGCGAGATTTGAATCGGTAAACAAATCCACAAGCTTTTTTGACAGCTGTCATCCACCATCTTTAATCCATAGAGCACAGTGGTGCCCTCTTTAGCTACTTACCTTTGAAATGTGGTGGCGGATAATTTGAAAAATGCTTTTTGATAGCAGCCATCTTTAATCCAGAGAGCACCGTGCTGCCCTCTTTAGCTAGATACCTGTGGTGGGAGGCAATTCCACGTGACAGCAGCCATCTTTAATCAAGAGGGCACCGTGCTGCCCTCTTTGTGGCGGTGGCAAATTCCACGTGCTTTACAAACTCACGTGCTTTTTTCTGACAGCTGTCATCCGCCATCTTGCATCACAAACCTCAGTGCTGCGCTCTTTAGCTAGTTACCTTTGAAATGTGGTGACGGCAATTTGAAAAATTCTATGTGCTCTTGTTTGGTAAACAAAGCAACGTGCTTTTTTTGACAGCTGTCATCCACCATCTTTAATCAATACAGCACTGTGCTGCTATCATGCGGGCAATTTCGTCAGCTGTCATCCGCCATATTTAATCTACAGAGCACCGTGCTGCCCTCTATGTAGTAGCGGGCAATTTGAAAAGTTCTGTTAGCTGTCATCCGCCATCTTTAATCAAGGGAGCACCGTGCTGCCATCTTTAGCTAGATACCTTTGAAATGTGGTGGCGGCAATTTGAAAAATTCTATGTGCTCTTGTTTAGTAAACAAAGCCACGTGCTTTTTTTGACAGCTGTCATCCACCATCTTTAATCAATAGAGCACTGTGCTGCTATCATGCGGGCAATTTCGTCAGCTGTCATCCACCATCTTTAATCTACAGAGCACGGTGCTGCTCTCTGTAGTAGCGGGCAATTTGAAAAGTTCTGTTAGCTGTCATCCGCCATCTTTAATCAAGAGAGCACCGTGCTGCCATCTTTAACTAGATACCTTTGAAATGTGGTGGCGGCAAATTGAAAAATTCCACGTGCTCTTGTTTAGTAAACAAACCCACGCGCTTTTTGTCAGCTGTCATCCGTCATCTTTAATCTATAGAGCTCAGTGCTACACTCTTTAGGTACATACCTTTGAAATATGGTGGCGGATAATTTAAAAAGAAAAAATCTACATCAGCCATCTCTCGACGCTAATTGCACAAGATGGTGGCTATACATGACTCCTTAAAGGTGCTTATGCAAGATGGCCGCTATACTAGGTTCTTATGAGATGCCCTTGGGATGCTTGCGCAAGATGGCGGTTATCCAAGGCTCCTTATGAGACCCCTAGAGATGCTTGCGCAAGATGGCGGTTGCTCTTATGAGGCGGCTTAAGGGTCCTTGCACAAGATGGCTAGAGATACCCTGAGGATGCTTGCGCAAGATGGCGGACGCAAGATGGCGGCTATACACGACTCCTTATGAGACGCCTTAAGGGTGCTTGCGAAAGATGGCTGCTGCTCTTATGAAGAAAGCTAGCTTAGAGGCTAACGTGTCGTGCTAGTTCGATTCATTAAATTTGGGGCTTAAATGCATAATGTTAAATATCTCGAAAACGGTGCATCGTAGAGCAAAACGGACAAAATTTTTCTACCCAATACCTCCGTTCGCAGTATGGGGAACATGATATCATAAGAAAAACATAGTCTAATGATGAGATAAACGGTTCGGTTCTAACTTAGGCCCTTTGGCATTAGCTCTATTTCAGCTTGTAATGAAGCAAGTCTTCGTAACATGATCAGGTCTAGCTATGGTAGAGAGTATAACGTACCGTGCAGGTTCGATTCATTACATTTGGGGCTTAAATGTAAAATGTTAAATATCTCGAAATCGGACAAAATTTTTCTACCTGATACCTAGGTTTGCAGTATCAGGAACATGATAGCATAAGAAAAACATAGTCTAATGATGAGATCGACTGTTCGATTCCTACTTAGGCCCTTTGGCATTGGCAGCTATCTATTTCTACAAGATGGCGGCTATACATAGCTTCTTATGAGACAGATTAAGAGCGCTTGCACAAGATGCCTGCTGCTCTTATGAGACGCCCTAGGAGTGCTTGCGTGAGGTAGCAGCGACAAGACGATGACTATACACAGCTGCTTATGATACGGCCTAGAGGTGCTTACACAAGATGGTGGCTGCTCTGATGAAGAAAGCTAGCTTTGCATCGTGCTGGTATTTTTACAGCACTAAACCTCATACCTTTGAAATGTGGTGGCGGGTAATTTGAAAAATTCGTCGTGCTTTTTCATAAGCTGTTAAGGCCTCCTCTTATGTCAAGGCATAGCTCTATCGAACAAGTTTAAACCTGCATCGGAATAGCTAGAGTAAGCACGTGCTGCAGTGATGACGTCATTAAGCATGTTTAGACTTGCAAATCACAGAAGAAACGTAACAAGGCTGGAATCGAAAACTGCACTCTATGCCGTTAACTTTATCATGTGATCGGAACATTGATTGAAGTGTTTAGAACACTAAATAAGTAGAACCGAACACTGTACTCGATACAACATGTGTTTAGAACATGTCAGGGGATACCTTTGTTCTAAGAAGATTAGTTTACCGCACATTCCTTGTAGGGCTAATAGGCTAAGGGGCTAATTAGCAAAAGGGCTAATGGGCAAAAGGGCAAAAGGGCTAAAGGTCTAATGGGCTAAAGGGTTAAAGGGCTAAAGGAGCAACGACCTCATCGATCGCTATCAGCAAGAACGCTTGTACTTTGTTAAGTGTAGAAAATTAATCTTTATTTGTAAAAGGTTTCATGTTCAGAACAAGGAATGGAACCTAGGGGTTACGTCTTACCTAATAAAATCCCCGAGGTGCGATGAGTTACGTTTTTCGAACTAGTGTTTGGAACACTGAACTTTTCAAGATGATAGCAGAGAGTTTAGCAATGTTCTGTTGTTGGATTATAAATTCCGCGCTACAACATGCATAAGGTGGCAGCCTTGAGGTTTACTGCCGTAAAGATGACAAGAGTGAGGTTAACAATGTTCCGTTGTTGCATTTTAAATTCCGCGCTATAACATGCATAAGGAGGCAGCCTTGAGGTTTAAAATGAACACACATGATAGTGCCTCGGTTCGTGTATAATACCACATTTAAAAGGAATGCACATTATAGCATATATGTACATAGATTAAATTCTTATAACATTATTTTATTATTAGGTCCACCTCTTCAATTCTTATCGTGTTGGTTCCAATAAAAGTTATTTAAAATATTAGGACATGTTTTGGCTTATCACACTTGGTCATCTTCAGCTGTAATCAAAATTGTTCTAAACACTTTATAAAGTGAAATTTCGGGCCTGTTTTTGTTATGAATGCCGGTCGTGATATTACTGGGAGCTTTGAACTTTTAGAACCTCGACAAGTATTCTGTGGCTATGTATTAGATTATGTTGCCAATTCTGAACTTGATGGCATATTGATAAACTGGGTAACTTCTAATATTCTCTTCTTGAAATTTGTCAAATATAGTCTCCCAACCCACGATGTTGTTACTGTCAAGTGAGGTGGTCATTTACTTAATGTTAACAATATCGCTTACAATCCCAAATGTTGAATACATGAATATATTTAATATTAACGGGATCTTGTTTAAATGGTAGATTTAAAATGAGTACATTTAATTGCGCCTCGATCCACGGCCTTTTTAATGTTATCTAGTTCTTGTATAATTCCATATTTAAAATGAATACACGCAATAGCACCTCGATCACGCATTTGATATTATGAATAATATAATTTATTTATTATTTTAAACCATAAAGTAACGTGTTTTATTTCTACTTATTCACGTACAAAAAGTTGCAGGAAATAAAATTTTTGACTTACTTTCGTGAATACCTCCACTCCTTCGACTAATAGCCTCTAAAAGCAGCATTTCTGATTTATTTCATACATTTATTGCTTTATGCATCATATTAAAAACCAAATTCAGAGTCGAAGTCTGATGTGCTTAGAATGCTTTTCATAATATACGCAAGACTGTACAAATAGCTACAGAGGCTATTACCACATTCACTTTTGGAGAATATCCATGCTCATTGATGCTCTGAATTATCTATCAGATACCAACTTTTCAAAAGCGTTGCAATAGGACTTAATAACAAAAGTGTATTTTGAAATTTGAGAAAAAATCATTCTATTCTAAACTATTTGAAATAATATTTCTGATATGTTTTAGGAATATCTTTTCTAATATTCAGAAGACATTCCCTTACAATTTCGTTAAAAATGAGTTCATATCGTAAAACGGCCTTTATCTCAAAATAATTTTCGAATCGATTTTCATTTCAGTTTAAAGAGTACACTTCACTGCAGTTGATTAACATGAACAGCCTTGAAGTAAAAGATTTTCCACTATTGATACACTAGTAGCACCTAGCGAGCGTAGTAGAAAAAATACGCGATAAAGTTGTAAAGTAGAAATAAAAATATTCAAATGTCTAAAGGGAATGCATAGTAAGTGAATTCTACTTTGCACATATGCATTGGTGTGCGTTTAAGGATGACCGTTTATTTATTTTGTCAGTAAATGCAAAACCATTCAAAAACATTTATTTGATTAAATCATATAAAGTGAGCATTTTGCTTCACTCAGCATATCAGTCATGAAGTACGATATGTATCCGGTATATATAGATAAATGCATACCGTCTTACTAATAAAAATTCCTTATACAATCGTTTAACACTAGTTATACAGTGAATAAACCCTGTATAAGCGTTGTATATTTTTCTTACTAATAAACGTGGTACACGCAGTGTATTACTATACGGCACGTATAAACTCGTTCCAAGTCGTAGGAATCTCTTCCTGCAGTTCACTGGCGTATTTCGCACGTTCACCGCCTTTATGATCGCTTCTGCTGGTTATCTACGAGCAAAATTTTTCGGAACGTCGCGCAGTAGCACGGCATATCGAATAGACAGTGGCAACACAAAATGTGACAGCTGGAAATTGGCTTATATTGATATCATAATTTCTTCAGCTTGCTTGTGTAATGAACGCCACGAAAGAAATGGAAAAGCTTAAGAAAAGATCAAGAGCTCGTAACTGGGATAGTATGGAAAACTTAAGCAATTGTAATTGAATCGGCGAGTGGAAAAACTACACATTCCAAAATCCTTGCTTTACAGGGGAAAGGGAAAACGGTTTTGTAGCTAAAAGAAAGGTTTCATCAAAAACGTTTCTATTAGGCATTTATACATCATATATCTGCGAATTCAACTACAAAGTATGGAAATCATATTAAGTACGGTTTTCAAGTTATACCATTATCAAGGATTACGTCCCTTTTTATACTCAAATTTGAGAAAGATCTTTGTAGAGGCAGATAATGCATAATAAACTCGCAATTTCATAAGTCTAATAAGCAGTAACACATTATTACACAAAAATACGCCCAACTATCACTTCTTTTATAGTTTTCGTTAGTGTGATTGCTGCCTGGGAGACTGATTACCTCAGATCGAATAGATGTATTTCAGTCGCCTTGAAACAGAACACTGCAATGTATTCGAAACGTCGGCAAACTGTACACAATGTACTGATAACAACATCACGGTTCAACCCGGAAAATAAACCAAATAATTATTTTATAGTTATTCATTGTCATTCCGTCTCTTTAAAGGGTTTTACTTTATGAAGATGTCTAGCCTCCATAACTTCTGAGTGGTGTATGTCTTCCATTTTAAAATATTGCGAATATCATCAACGTTATCGTCCATTCTTTGATTGTGTGTTCAATGTTAGATGGATAAGTCGAATATTTCACGACGATTGTATTACTGCAGACAGTAAATACCACGAAAATAAACTGCTCACTCGTTTCTTTTTCCGCTACTCGCTACTATACAACGCCTATACAAGGATACTGGTCTGTATAAGCAATTCAGTGAATAACTATAACAGATGTGTACACAGGAGGCTTATACACGGTTTGTTAGTAACGAATTTCACATCATTCGTGTATAAACCTTGTATAAAAGTTATACACCGTTTATTAGTAAGACGGATAGGGTTTATTTAAATAAAGAAGGAAAGAAATAAATACATACAAGGAAATTTGCCTGAACGTACAATAGCAATAGATATCAATGAAACATTACCAAAACTTTTTAATTGATTTTTTATTTACTGGATTAATTGTAATCATGATAACCACTAAATGTCAGCAAATAAAGCAGAAGACGTTAACAAAAGGGTTAGTGTCTTTCCATTCTGTCCTGTTAAGGAATTATCATTCAAAAACATTCAATATCTTTCATTAATCCAGATAACGTGTGCTTCTCGCCACTTGCAGCATATCAATTTAAAAAATAGAAAAATAAATAAATAAAATTAAAGTCATGTGAGTAGTGTAAATATACCTAAAAGTACAAAATATCCATAGATATCAGTGAAACATTTCAAAAGCTAGTTAAATGATTGATGAATTAATTTATTAAATTGAATCCTCATAACCCCTGCATTTTTTAAATCTGAAGGCAAAAGGCTTGAAAAATGTAATTTTATTAACCTGTTCCCTAAAATTTCCATTTAATCACATTCCATGATCTGTCTGGAACACTGCGCTGTCCAATATTCTAATTAATATTTCAGCTTTAAGAATGGTGAGTTTCAATATAATTTATGTTATTTTTAATTATATCTGCACACACACTTACTCTAGGAATAATGAATGATATTGCCGAAGTACAACCGAACTCACATTAATTCTTAACACCACTGTTGCTAGTTTCTGTTCGTTGCCATCAGCAGTTGATACGAATTTGGCCCAGTTTTATAGCCAAATGCCCTTCCCGACGCCAACCGTATGTGGTGTTGTTACTGTGTCGCTTATCAGAGTGATGCGTTGTGTATCAATAAACAGGAGCGTATTAAGACGAAGACAAACAGCCAGTCACCGAACCAGAGGAATTAACCACACGCAGTTCAAATCCCCGTCCCGGGAACCGAACCCATTACCCTGTGAACGGAAGGAGGCTAATACGCTGATCATTTAGATAATGTACCGAAAATAATAACGATGTAACAAGCCCCAATATAAGACAACATTCAAGTATATAAACGGAATGGCTAATAGGTTTGTAAAGAGAAGGAACATTTCAATTTAGATAATGCTGAAGGTTCTCCAAGGTACTGGCGTAACTTGTCAACAATTCGCCAAAGCTAGTCTCTCTTCCAGGCACGCATAAAGTCTTCGAAACTCTGCGAGGACTTAAATCTCCATTCCAGCTTTCTTGACATTATTTGTAGCGGCAGAGACAAATGGATAAAACTCCACCAACAACCACGGACACGACGTGATGAAAGAGGATTTATAGCCCAACAAGTAAACAATGAAGAATCAGTTTGTTGTACATTCGAATAAATTCCCTTGTCACAGCAGACAGGTGTAGAAGACAAGGTGAAACTAAGAATTTATGGGCACGTGATACCTTTCTTCGAGAAAATACTGCATGTGTAAGGAGAAAATAATACAGATTTATAGCTATAGATATTGAAAAATGTCCCCGACCATTCAGTGCAAGTTATTAGGGACGAACATTTTACAACGTTGCTCCAAATACACTGACTGACAGAGCAAATGCAACACCAAGAAGGAGTGGTTCGAAAGGGATGAAAGTTGGGGAAAAAGCAGAGACGGCACGGACGAATAATTGATGTTTATTTCAAACCGATATGCAGGTTACACATTGCGCACGGCATCGACTCAGTAGGATGTAGGACCACCGCGAGCGGCGATGCACGCAGAAACACGTCGAGGTACAGAGTCAATAAGAGTGCGGATGGTGTCCTGAGGGATGGTTCTCCATTCTCTGTCAACCATTTGCCACAGTTGGTCGTCCGTACGAGGCTGGGGCAGAGTTTGCAAACGGCGTCCAATGAGATCCCACACGTGTTCGATTGGTGAGAGATCCGGAGAGTACGCTGGCCACGGAAGCATCTGTACACCTCGTAGAGCCTGTTGGGAGATGCGAGCAGTGTGTGGGCGGGCATTATCCTGCTGAAACAGAGCATTGGGCAGCCCCTGAAGGTACGGGAGTGCCACCGGCCGCAGCACATGCTGCACGTAGCGGTGGGCATTTAACGTGCCTTGAATACGCACTAGAGGTGACGTGGAATCATACGCAATAGCGCCCCAAACCATGATGCCGCGTTGCCTAGCGGTAGGGCGCTCCACAGTTACTGCCGCATTTGACCTTTCTCCACGCCGACGCCACACTCGTCTGCGGTGACTATCACTGACAGAACAGTAGCGTGACTCATCGGAGAACACGACCTTCCGCCATTCCCTCATCCAAGTCGCTCTAGCCCGGCACCATGCCAGGCGTGCACGTCTATGCTGTGGAGTCAATGGTAGTCTTCTGAGCGGACGCCGGGAGTGCAGGCCTCCTTCAACCAATCGACGGGAAATTGTTCTGGTCGATATTGGAACAGCCAGGGTGTCTTGCACATGCTGAAGAATGGCGGTTGACGTGGCGTGCGGGGCTGCCACCGCTTGGCGGCGGATGCGCCGATCCTCGCGTGCTGACGTCACTCGGGCTGCGCCTGGACCCCTCGCACGTGCCACATGTCCCTGCGCCAACCATCTTCGCCACAGGCGCTGCACCGTGGACACATCCCTATGGGTATCGGCTGCGATTTGCCGAAGCGACCAACCTGCCCTTCTCAGCCCGATCACCATATTCCTCGTAAAGTCGTCTGTCTGCTGGAAATGCCTCCGTTGACGGCGGCCTGGCATTCTTAGCTATACACGTGTCCTGTGGCACACGACAACACGTTCTACAATGACTGTCGGCTGAGAAATCACGGTACGAAGTGGACCATTCGCCAACGCCGTGTCCCATTTATCGTTCGCTACGTGCGCGAAACAGCGGCGCATTTCACATCATGAGCATACCTCAGTGACGTCAGTCTACCCTGCAATTGGCATAAAGTTCTGACCACTCCTTCTTGGTGTTGCATTTGCTCTGTCAGTCAGTGTAATTCTAAATGTACTAATACCTAAAGCAGATAATTTCAATATCATTTTATGAACATATTCACAATTTGGAATAAAGTAATAAATAAAAAATAAAAATACACAGAGCGTCGGCTACACGCTTTGAGTCATGTAGGTGTGAGTTTGAGTTAGAGGGATAGTGGTTTCCCTTGCTTTCTCATTTTCACACCAGGTAAGTGTTGGAGCTGTACCAATTAAAGCCACGGTCGATTCTTTGATAATCGTAGCCTTTTCCTATCAGATTGCCACCATAAGACCGGTCAGAGTCGGTATGACGTAACACAAACACCAAAATATAAGAATAAAGTTTTTATGCGTTTTCATGTTATCAGTCGGTTAACGTATTCCTACGAACGAACTTCTTCAGTAGCACATTCATTTGTTACTTCTATGTCTGATGTAATTGAAGTTCAAGTTAAAACTCTCTGATTCACTTATCCTGCAGGTTCGAACACTCTGCACTGTTTTACTAAAAATCGATTTATACTCGCAGCCTCATACCATCTGTTTAATCCACAAATACTCATTTTATCTTCATTATGATTTTAACTACTGTACCTGCATATGGCGCTGAGGTTCACTCAGCCTACACCAAACATGAGTAGCTGGTTTCTTCCTGTGGGAAAACCTGGCTAGGCGTAAAAAAACCACTCTACGCCACCAGGTGCAGAAGTTACGAATAGTAGAAGCCTTTACCTTCCACCCAACCAAGGGCCTTCATGGCCTGTACGGAGATGACTTGGGTTGGTATGCTGTGAACTAAAACAGGCTTTTTTTCTAATTTTACTAACTACCGTGAAAGAGGCCACTACTTTTTGGAAAAGTCTTGATCACATTTACATTCCGAATAAGGCATTTTTGGATGTAAACTCATTCTTGATACGAATCGCGACTGTGGTGAGAAGAAACAGACCATCCGTCATATTGTCACTGAATGTCCAAGGAGGTCATACTCTGGTCAGCTGAAGGAGTTTGTGAGTGCTTCTGACGGGTTTGTACAATGGTTGGACAGTTTAGATTTGAGTTAATGAACTGTTTTTGAGATTGGTTGACTGTTTAAAGTGTTATATTGTTTGTTATATTTTTTATATTTGCATTAGAATTATGTACTAGCCATAAGCTAAATAAATAATAAATAATCTATTAATCACGGAGAATATACTGCACAGTAATCTAACAGGTTCTTGTTTACGTAAGAGGCGGACTGAACTGTGTATGTTAACAATTTTCCGTCAGGAGCAATGTTTTACGAACATATCTCACTACACCTCTGTACAATGACAAATGGTTTGTATGACTTTGCAGATGAGACCTACGGACATATTTGTGATTGCTGCCTTTGCAAATTATTTCAGAATAAAGAGATTGAGACAGAAGTAATGTTTGTAACCATCTATTCACTGACAGACATTTAACCAGAATCTTATTGACATTTAAAAATCTGTCGTTACCTCGCACATGTACTGTTTGTCTTAAATTTACTTTGTGTTGTCGCGTAAACGGAGAAACAATTGTGTGTAAGCTTGCCGTTGCGATTAGTGAAAAATTACAATTAAATTCCACTGTATCAGCAAATAAGACGTTTACATTATTACTAATTTACACATGTGAACAGTAACATTATCTTCCATAGAATGGAAGCAGTCGTACGACAACATGAACAAAAAGTGCGTTCGAATAATTTTTGGGAGTAAATTTCCATCGAAAAACAGATATGAGTGATTTGCGTCAAATAGGGCATGAGACAGATTCTACTGTAAATAAATTGAGTACAAAGAGCCTTTACAGATGAGGCTTCTACGGACATATGAGACAGACTTTAAGAAATCCCCCCAAAATTATTTTAGTGACCTAGCTGAGGAATGTGGCATTTCACCGATCTTAAGACAATAAGTCCTTATGTCATTCTCATACAGTATGCCGATTTTGTTCAAGCTAAATGTCGCTGAAAATGTCTTAGACCAAGCTCTCTTGATATTTCTGCCGAGGGAGAGAATTATCCCACCATGATACGAGATCAGTTGTTGCTTGTTTAGATCAGTTGTTGCTTGTTTAGGATGAAAACGGAGCACATCCAAAATGGTCCGTTCAGAACAAAGCTGCCTTTTTACTTAATCCTCTCCAATATTACTCTCTCCAATTTCAGAGAGCTGGATAGCAGAGATGAGATTCGGTTAGTAACGTTATCTTGAAAATTCGTATGATCAAAGGTTAAAAAAGATACCGTAGTCCATACTGCAGAAGCCAATGCATTTACTAAATGCAAAGGTAAGGTGGAGGGATAGCTGTATTTCGGCCGTTCCTGGAGGGATACTGCCTCATAAATGTTCTCTTAATACATGTAGAGTATACCAAATATCCTATTAAATTACGTAAATACTAAATAACTATCACAACTGTGTTCATACCTTACCCTGATGGGATACGGCGAGCCTTCTAGAGGGTGAGGTACTCTCTCTCAGGCCAGGAGATGGGTTGCGGTGAACGTGAGACGGGAGCGGTCGTGGCATACAAAAGGAACTGTCGCGGCATTCGCCTTAGTGAGGAGAACGAAAAACCACGGAAAACCATTCTCAAAACAGCAAAGCTGAAAAGCCGCGATTAAACTGTGGCCACTGTTAGGCCGAATTACTCTGCTCGGTGCACTGAATAAACGCCGTCTATGTTTATATATTTTCTACTGTCAATCCAGTCTGCTATGTTCCTCCCTCATACGTTACGGCTATTCCCGATGTGGGATACTTCACAATTCTTGAGTTATGTAAATATCGACATACGTAAATTCATACTTAGATAAGAAAGTTCCCATGTAAGTAAAAATTACGAACGGTACTTAGATTATAACTTTGTTTGTCCAATCCTTGTCCTGTTTCTCTACGGGATCGTCTATGAGGTGAGATGAATCTGTCGTGGTAGGTTTTAATGACCTGATGACCTTCCTGACGTCAACCTCATCAGCGAAGTTAATGAGAAGAAATGGATGACATGATACATGATAGTAGGAAAGATGAGGTTTAAACCCAGTGTCGGCACATACTACGTAGTCTCCTCCTGACGAATAGCACCAAGTGGTCTGCTCAAGGCTTAACGTCTCCATCCGACAAACGAATCACCATCAACAGCGTCATATGTTCTCACTCCATATGAGTACTCCGGAGAAGTTTGGAATTTAATCCAGGCTTTTGGCACGCAATTTATTGATCATCTGATCATCTGATGATGATTTTTTTTCGAATAACGGGACTCGAACTGCTAATCGTGGTGTCAGACTGTTCAGACTTCAATGCTTTAACGACCATGTCTCGTCGACTCGGATCCGCCGGAATGGAGCCCTGCAGCTCCATGCATCGGTTACCATCGACACCAGAACACCAACGCCTGCGTTTGGAGTGGTGCCTTGCCAGGGTGGGACAGAGGACGGCTGGCGTCACATCATGTTTAGTGATGAGTTCCGCTTGTCCATAATCTCCGATGACCATCGTGTACGGGTTCGGAATGTCGAGGGCAGAGGGCAGATCCTACCCATATTGTGGAAAGACACACAGGCGTAATCCCTGGCATCATGGTGTGGGGAGCCATAAGCTATGTGTTCAGTTCACCTCTAATAGTGCTTCGGTAAACTTTGACGGCACAGAGATACGTCACAGGCATTCTGCGCCCGCACGTCCTACCCCTTAAGGCACAGCATCCTGGGACACTGTTCCAACAAGATAATGCACGTCCACACACAGCACGTGTGTCTATGAACTGCCTAAAGCACGCTGAGGTCCTCCCGCGGCCAGCAAGATCCCCTGACCTCTCCATCATTGAAGTGAGCACGTGCGAAATGACATTGGAAGGGAAATCCGTCCCAGTACCAACCTGTAGGATCTGGAGGTTCAGCTGCAACAGCTGTGGAAGAACTTGCCTCAGGAGGGGATCCAAAGGCTGTTCGACACCATTCCAAACCGCATAAGGGCACGTATTGCGGCCAAGATGGGTGCGACACACTACTGACCTGGCGCTAACATTCCATCTGTAACTGCCAACAGCCTTGTGTCTTTAATCCCATATTGTAATCAGTTCAATAAAGGTACATGACATTTCACTTTCAACCACTCGTTCTGGGTGCTTAACTTCTTGTATCAGGTAGTGTATATTTTAATAGCCAGTTAGTGACTGAGGGAAAACTGCATACTGATTTGGCAACACTTCACTTATCATAAACTGTCCGAAAGTTGCTCCGATTGCGCCATTGTTCAGTCTGTGGTCTGCGCGTGTCTCGTAATAGTAACGTATGGTTGTTTTATAGAAGGGGTTACAATGTCTCATACTACGGATAAATAAAGTACTTTTGACTCAAAACGCGAACCATCTAGGAAATGAAGTGCAGTTAGCATGGAACAGAAATTGCAATTGTTAACAATTATAATAGTTATATATAATTATTAATTAGTAATTCTTTCCCACCGGCGTTGTAGTAACACAACTTTCTGTACCTCATTTATGAAGCATAATACGTAATTTAATTTTGCACTGTAGTATTCTTAAACAATATATTTTCGATTTTTTCCTTTTATTGGTTTGTGTTTGCAACAAATGTTAGGTTTTTGTAAAAACTCGATTATGTAATCGACTTTTGCAAAGATCCCAGCAGCGATCTATTTACTTAGGTTGAGGATTTTCTGTATTTCTTTACAAAGTTTATACGAATAGTGATTTACAAGCGACAATGAATTTCTGAAAATACATAATTTAGGGAGAGTGATAGGAAGTGAACGAGAGAGAGAGAAGGAAGGTTAACAATCGAGACGGGAGATAGTGAAATTGTGGGGAGTTTCAAGTATTTGGTAAGTCATTTAAGGATTTAACCATATTAAAAAAATCATATTGCGTTTTCGGACGAATCACTGGAATGCTTTCTCAGGAACATGCTAGTCATTGGAATGATCTGCACAAAGATGAGATGCTTCTGCACGTTCATAAATTACTTGAACGTCTGACATTTCCTGGTTAGATTACCCATTATCATGTCCGACTTCCATCACAGTATCAAGTGTTTGTTGTCAATCTGACGTCGTGACCGCAGAATTGAAGTAGAATAAATCCCTGAATACATCGCAAACACAGCATTATTAAGACCTACTTTGGAATATGCATTGGTGCCCTGCCATTATGAAACACATAAGTGTAATTGAAATAGTCTAGAAGAACTTCTTAAAATCCATTTATTTCAGACAGAATGAGGAATACTCTCAATATTTATCTTTACTTTGTTGAAATGTTCAACTATGAGGGGTTGGATCATATAAGAGATTGTCAGTTCTAGTATTATTTTATAAAGTAATTAACAACAAAGTAGGATTTATATGGTAAACGTTTATATCACAATCCCAGAAAACCTGCAGAAAAATTCGGAAACTTATTTTCTTTATCATGAGCAAATATAGATCATGTTCAGTATGTACTGTAATAAATTTAATCCTCCTAGTACTGACATATTTTACAATATACTGCAGCACACTTTGTAGTATATTAAGATTTATTTTGAATTAGTTATGGGCCCATAGATGTCATGGTGCCAGTTTACTTTATTTATTATTGTTTGTTTCATATTGTTTACTACTTTTTATTACGCTTGATGAGCCTCGTTTAATACTTTTTCATTGTACATTATTGTGTATTGAAATATTTTAATATTATAATCTAAGATATTAACTTAAATTGCGTTCGTTCTCTTTCCTATGTAACAACTGCATGGTTAATATTTCGTGATTAATTATTTACTAAACAAAGTTACCAACTTACTCTACTTCTTTAATATAAAATATGGATACATGTGTCATTTATGTTTCTATAACGTAGCTGCTTTTCTCTACGATTCATACGTTTTCTTATTCGTCTCGTTTTTTACTTATATTTTCAGTATTGAATTTGTTTGTGTTTACATAGTATGTACCTTTGAATGAATGGATAATGTAATATGGCTTCCCGCCAGTAAAAACACTAAAATTCAATTTCCAATTGTTGATGTTTTTAAACTTTATTGAAATTGTAACCTGACTGTATTCCGGATCTGAATGGGCACCTTCACTGGAGGACGGACGACGTATTTCTTTAATAAATCTCTATCTCACAATGAATAAATAAATAAATAAATAAATAAATAAATAAATAAATAAATAAATAAATAAATGCGTATCTCAGGAGAAGAAAAGGAATGAACCCATAGCATACAGAGAAAGCAAGTCGAGAATATATCGAGTATACGTGCAAAAAGTTCAGTTAGTTTTACTCACATGTTCATGTTCATCATTGTTTCAGTTCTCCTGCCCACCGATGAAGTGGGTTCAACATCTTATTTAGTGAACAGTATTTTAATCTTATTAAAAGGCATCCATCGTAAGCAAGATTCTTGTTGTATTGATGAGTTTGTCTACATCAAGAAATTTTACCTCAAACAGTGTTAGTGAAGTTGGCATTAATGGAAAGGAGAAAATAGTGAGGGCTCTTATTGGCAGTGGGTCCCAGCGATCGTACATCCTACAGAAGACGCCGACTGAGATGGGTTACAAGCCATTGCGAAAGGAAACAATCGTACATGCACTCTTCGGAGGAATTGAAATAAGTAACAGAGAACATCGTCTTTATGAGGTAACTCTGAACAGTCTGGAAGATGATCAGTCAACTGAGGTGCAATTGCTGGATCAAAAAGTTATTTGTGGACGAATACCAAGACTGAAGTATGGGCCATAGATGAAAGAGATGAAGGTAGAAAACATATGGATTTCCGACTTCGGAGAAGGAACCACACAGATAGAAATCATTTTAGGTGCCGATGTGGCTGGAAGACTTATGGTAGGTGATGTCCGTGAACTGAAATCAGGTCTGGTAGCTATAAAGGCGTTGCTCGGGTGGACGCTGAGGGGAAGATTATTGACATTGGTGAACACTATGTTTATCCAGAGTGCAGAGCTTTTGGAGATTGGACGCTATCGGCATAAACGACCCTATAGAAACGAAAACTAGGGAGGAAATGGAGTTAGCCGTTCTCACGCATTTTCAAGAAACCTTAAAATTTGATGAAGAAGGAAGATACGAAGTGACACTTCCTTAGTTAGAAAGTCGCCAGCACTTGAGACGAAACAAAGAATTGGCCGAAAAAAAAAATGTATTTCTGCAACTGACCGACTAGTTAGAGAAGGCAACTTTGAAGCTTATGAAGCTGTTTTTAATGACTGGCTTCGTCAAGGTATCATCGAGGAGGTCCCAGAAGAAGAAATAAAGACCATCAACTATTACTTGCCTCACAGAGGAGTCTTAAAGGAGGGCTCGACGACAGTTGTGAGACCTGTCTTCGATGCTTCCTGTAGAATTAAGGATGCCCTATCTCTCAATGAATGTTTGGGGCAGGGACCAAATCTTATGGAAGTAATACCCGCTATCCTCAATAGATTTCGTGAAAGCGAAGTAGGAGTAGTGTCAGACATTATAAAGACATTCCTTCAGATTTCTGTTGATAAATATGACCGCGACTACTTGGGGTCTTTGTGGTGGAACGATTTTGATAAGAAAAGGCTGAAGATCACTCGCCATTAGCGAGTAGTCTTCGGAGTCAACTGCAGAACCTTTCTACTAGGAGTGGTATTAGATTTTTACTTGAAACCTTGATGACTTCCCAAGACTTCAGAGATGCAGTTACGTAAATTTGTTGATGAGTCCGGACATTTATTAGCCAGGGCACAATTCGACTCTTGAGGTTGGAAGAAAAATTTCTTGCAGCAAGAAACTATATTAAGAGATAGAACTACACCTGTATAGGGCCTGATATGGGATCGACGGATGATGTCTTATCCTGTGAAAAGATTGAAATGAAGTGCCATGTTGGGACGATCACGAAAAGTGAATGCTAGCCCTCACAAACAGCTGGTATGATCCCATCGGATTCAAGTGCCCTCTTACGATTATCCCTAAACTCCTGTTACAAGAATGTTGGCAAATGAAGACAAGCTGAGATGCAGAGTTGAGTGGTGAAACAAGAAAAAAAAATTAAAAGTGGTTAAAAGACATAGAGATTTTGACAAAAGTACGAATTTCTAGACGAATTACAAATTGTTCCAACTGAGCAGCTAGGAGTTTACACACCTTTTGTGGCGCTATCGAGGCGGCATACGCCGCAGCAGTATTCCTGTGATCTGAAAATGACCTGGAGCTGAATGTCCAACTTGTGGAAGGTAATTTTTGAGTGGCACCCCCGAAGAACACGATTCCAAGGCTGGAGTTGTTGGCATGTTGTATATAAGAGTCCGGCTAACTGCATCAGTGAAAGAGAGTTTGGATTTGATAGATGCCACCAGCTATTAGTGGACAGATTCGTGAACTGCACTATGCTGGATAAAGAGTGACACATGAAGAATATTTGTGGGGAATAGAGTGAAAGAAATAAGGACCCTTTCTGATACAACTTGTTGGAACCATGTCTCTGGATCAGAAAACCCTGCATACTTTACCTCAAGAGGATGCAAAGCAACACAGTTGTTGGAAGGTAAATGGTGGGAGGGACCAACATGGCTTAGATTTAGCAAAGATCGGTGACCCTATACCGATCCGTCTCTCAATGAAAATGAAGTCTGCAAATAAAGGGGATAATTAATTGTCAGTACACTAGTATCGTCGGAAGACGAAGGGAGATGGTACCTCTGTTATGTTCCGAAGTATTTCAGAATCGTGAGACTGGTAGCATGAATATAAAGGTCTCTGCACAACGTTAAACCTAAGAAAGACAGGTACTTTTCGGCAGAGTTGTCTGTACCGTAATCGAATGGAGCTGAACGGAAACTGTTGAAATTGGTACAGAGTGAAGCGTTCTTTCACCGAGAGAACTCTTATTTCGGTACCTTATGCGCATTTGAAGACGAAGAATGTATCCTTCGAGTCAAGACTGGAATAACGCAACGATGTGCTGGAAATGACTTTAAATCCCCTCTTTTGTTACCTTCTGAACATGAAAGTTGCCATGATACGTATGGAGGAACACGTAAGACAGTCCCATGCTGGGGTGCAAATTATGCTATCCCTTCTACGTGAACGATTCTGGATTCTCAAGGCAAGGAGAACGATTCGCAAGGTTCTTTCGACATGTGTCAAATGTAGATGATGATTGAAACTGAACCAGCTCCTCTTCCCGAAAATAGAATGGGAGACGCCGCGTGTATGAGGTGGTTGGAATTGACTTGGCAGGACCTCTACATTTAAGCTGTGGAAAAAGGCTTGGATGGTGATCTTCTCCTGCACCATTTACAGAGCAGTACTTTTTGAATTAGTGACGTCCCTATCGATTGCAGAGTTTGTGCAGGCTTTACGAAGATTTATTGCAAGACGTGGTGGTCCTCAAATTGTATACAGTGACAATAGAACAAATGTTGTCGGCTCTGAGAATCTATTCAAGGAACTCGATTGGAAGAAGATTTCGACAGAATCTTCGATCATGAGAATAGATTGGAAATTTAACCCTCCTTCTGCTGCTTTGTGGGCTGGATGGTGGGAGCGCACCATCCAAATGGTAAATGGTCTGTTACGTTGTGTCTTGGGTCGTGCATATCTGAATTATATGGAAATGTTGGCCGTACTTACAGACTGTGAGGCTGTCATCAATTCTCCACACCTTAGCTATTTATCGGAGGATCCGGAAGATTTAGTGGCATTAACACCAGCCGTATTTCTGCAAGTTATTCAGAAGTTGGGAGTGCCAAATCCCAATTGCATCGACAACACCAACTCCTCCAGGAGGTACCGGTATTTGCAGAATCTGTGGGAGGAGCTCTGAAAGAGATTCAGGCTTAAGTACTTGGATCAACTTTTACAGGAACGGGTCGAAACCAGATATATTTGGGAGAAGTTGTGCGCATCGGAGGTGATAACAAGCGAAGAATCGAGTGGTTTATGGGACGAGTGGTAGCTACGTATCCAGAGAAGGACGGTGTTGCTCGGGTGGTGAAGGTGAAATCAGCTTCAGGAGAACTAACCTGAACTGTTTAACGATTCCTACGTCTAGAAGCTGTTTCTGCAACGAAAATAAGTGATTATATGGTTCAGGGTGACCAGATTCCTGTTTCAAAACCTTTTCTAGGGTTCATGATAGTGTAACTACAAGAAGTGGAAGAAGAACAAATCTTTCTCCTCGTTTTCATTGTGATTTATGTCCAGTATATAACGTTGTGTTTTACTTATAAAGTTAGGATTTTAATCGAGGACGAAAATCAAAAAGTGGGAGGATGTGACAGACTCAGACGTATCGACCGGTGTAAGTAGGATATACAATTTTATACTCCATGGACCAAGTGTCCCTTTGTTTAGAGCCATGTATGATGTTTTTATTTATTCTTTTTCGTCGAGAAAAGAAAAAGAAAAATGAGATAATGAAAATGATCATTTATTTTTAGGTCTCCTTGTGAATTAAAGCTTTTTTGAAGTCGATCCGAGTTTCAATCATTTATGTTATACACGAAATCGGGTAGATTAGTGTTCCTTGACAAAAGGGTTATCATATAATGGTAAGTGGAGTTTCAAACAATTTCGACAATAAATGAAAGCAGATGATATGTTCTACTTAGAAGTAAAAACAGTTGTTCTTGAGAAGTAGATGACTGAAGTTTATATTGGAGAACTTTTAGAAACGGAGAAGTCTCTGAAAACATCTCAAAGAAGAGACCTACGGCAAATCCCATTTATTTCATATATAAGTAATGTACTTCAAGACAGAACTATCTGTGAAAGTTTCAGTATCTACCATGATATACTTTGAGACATTACAGAGAAGAGTTGGGGACTTTTTCTGGAAAATGGAAGATCTACATGTAGCAGGAAGTAATGTTAGAGAATTATTATTATTATTATTATTAGTAGTAGTAGTGGTAGTAGTAGTAGTAGTAGTAGTAGTAGTAGTAGTAGTAGTAGTAGTAGTAGTAGTAGTAGTAGTAGTAGTAGTAGTAGTAGTAGTAGTAGTATGAATAATATTAGTAGTAGTATCAGTTGAATTTATTTATTTATTTATTTATTTATTTATTTATTTATTTATTTATTTATTTATTTATTTATTTATTTATTTATTTATTTATTTATTTATTTATTTATTGAATGATGAACATAACAGGCTTTCGTCCAATAACAATGTTTACTATTATACAGTACAATACACTTAATAGTTACGCTACTAAACATTAACTGAAAAAACGAAAGACAATACAAAGAATACAATGAACTACCCAAACAATACAAAGTTGGTAATACAATAAAATACGCAGTTAGTATATTAATAATTATTTTACAGCGGTGCCTAACACAACGTAACACATTCAGTTATACGGTTAAATTATACAGTCTTAGTCTTAAAAGAGTACGAAATAAACATGACACATTACGTAATTTAATAACCTCAAAAGAGTAATAGTGTGTGTAGTTCTTAGGTCATTTAAAAACTGTGGATTCAGATAGAAGGAGATAAATAAAATGAACAACTATAAGAATGAAATAAAACATGTACGGAAAACGGAGGTAATATTCAATAGTATGTATATTATAGGAAGGTATCACACGCCAATTCAAAGTTGATTTGATTCATGAAAAAGATATCCAAATTATATGTATTTCATTTATTATAAAATTTCAGAATTTTCCTCTTAATGAAATTCTTATGGGCTTCTCTGTGGCATTTCTTAATGTAAAATAAATTCCTAAACCTGCCAGACTTCCTAGGAACATAAAGTGGTAAGCTTCCAAGTAACATTTTATCATTAATTTTACTATTCAATATTTTATACAAAAGCAACATCATTTACTTTTTACGTCTTTGTTCCAAAGTTTTAACACTAAAATGTGATGACATTGTATAAAATAAATAACGCTGTACGTTGAAAATTTAACGAATTTCGAAGTATGAAATCCAAATTCCTATAGGCTTTATTAACTATATATTCTGCCCGTTTAAGCCACGACTAACATATTAGAGGCACGAGACCCCCTCAGGGGTGCTCAGTAAGGGATTGAAATGTTCCATAAAAATGGCGTGGATCAATGAAATGGGCAGATATCCGTAAATAATGAACCATTGAAATACAAATTAATGGTGGATAATTTATTCCAAAATAATTCCGTCCTTCTAAAAATTATGATTGTGTAAGATGATCACCAAAAGTTTAATCTTACGTTGGCTCTTGCTGTACATCCAACAATGAAAGCAAATGGGATGGTACATGTTAATGAACTCTTATTAATTCTGACAAAAAATTGTTTTCATGAAAGTCACATTATTTTGAATGTTATATTTGATTTTGCTTAGAGAATGATGCTCATGCGCATGTCAAATCATGCCTGAAAATCTGGAACAAGATTTTAAATGCTTAAGTTATATGACTGGTCAAAAGATGAAAATGAAAAAAAATTAATACATTTAATAAATTTATTTTTTGTTTAAAAGGAACTTATTTTCACTTGCAAATTATTTCTCCAATTTAACTCGACCTTTCAGTGATTATCTGTTCAGCGTAACAGCATACATGTGACATTACGTGATAAAAGTAATCAAGAAAGAGGAATGAAAAAATTAATTTAAATTAATTCTTTAACCATGTGTCATGACCTTAACACAACGCCCAAAATCAAAACAACGATGGTAACACACACATCAATAATTCACAATAAAAATAAAATCACTCAACCTGTGGAAAGAACAAAATAAAAATGCACGAAATAAGTATCCCGTTACTATCATCCACCAAGGAAAGAATCATAACCAACTACAACTACGGATACTATTTTACAAATATACACACACGTCCACACGTTATCCGTTCATTTCATGGGAATGGTAGACTCCCATAAATAATGATTTGCACCTATAAGTAATCCATCCGGTACAAATAGTCTGGGTAATGATGACTAAAAATATCGCCAATATTTGCATCGAACTCAGGACGTTACCAAAACATAGCATATATCGAGGAGTTGAGTAATATTATACAGCTCCGATTTGTTATTATTGCGATGACGCTCATCCAATATGACAAAAAGCTCTCACCATCTCATACACTCAATTTTATTTTGTAGGAAGGCATGTGGTTTACCTCGTAGTTCAATATTTTATAAAGACGCTATCGCCTATAGTTCTCTCACGAAAACTATAACTCGCAAATACATCAAAATGATGATAAATTATTCCTAAATATCCATTCATCATAGCACGCAACATCGCAGAAAATAGATTGCATGTGCTTTTGTTCATAGAGACGCGAAGATTCGCCTCCAAATAGCACATAAAATCACCATAATCCATGTCACATTTCTCCACATGGCACAATGTGAGAGGTACAATAGCGAAAATAATTCGCAACATCCGTCCTAAATATCACGGGGAAATTCTCATAAATGACTGGAACCACATATAAATATAATAATCAGACAATGTCCTCCCTTGAAAGTATGAAATCGGATCCAAAAGAAAGCTATCCGTATCGTTAACGTAGTGTTAATATGTCAGATGAGCCTGCTCCCTCGTGCAAAATATAGCAAACACTTTTGGCAAAATATAAGAGAAATACATTCCGAAGAATGAAAATATCACGCGCACACAATCCTCAATATTATAGTAATTGAATGGAAACGTAAAATTCCTTAAAGGTTAGTTGATGGCTGATAAATCAGATACTTGTCTGATGACATGACTTATTGAAACCCGCGTGGTCGATGATGTTGACATACAGTCATCACGCACCTTAAAATCGCATAGTAAGAGAAACTACAAATCCAACGTCGTATAACACAAGAAAATAACATTGTAAAGATACTAGAAATCTACTCAAACTACTGTTTAATCAATAATCTTACTACTTACTACTACTTATTACCGCTACATAGAACAGATAATGTCCAGTATAAATGAAATGTCGACTTAACTTGGATGTCTTGATGACCATGGTTGTCTTCTAGGTTGGATTCATGGCATTAGGACGCTGTTGGCCTTGGTTCTGGCGTTTAGTACTGCATCCTGATCCAGGCGATGTCTCCAGGGCACACGAACTTCTTACCGTAGGTCTTCATTGCCTTGGCTGGTATCGAACTCGTATTGCTTGAGGTGCACTGAAACTTTCACAAAAATATTAGTACAAATTCCCCACTCGTGGTTTCACAATTGACATGTAAAGATACGTACTTTCTTCCCAGACACTACTGACGTCTGTTATGATTTTAGATGGTTTGTTAAACTGCACAGAAACGACACTGATCTCCTCGTGGTGCGAGAAACAGCTGTCCAGGTCTGTAGAAGACCTCCTTGCGTAGGAGTGTCCGAGCAACACGCGCAGCCAGCAGAAACAAGAGAGAGTGAGAATATTCTAGTTCAGGTTCGCCACCTATCTTCTGAGTTCTGACGTCACACCTCGTGATTCAATTGACGTCCTGAATTCCTCGACGTTGTAAATAACATGTCCCCTAATTTCTTGTTAATTAATTATATAATTAATTCCATAATTACTTTAATTTCCAAATATTATTATCCAGGCCTTCTTGAAATGGGATATCACAGCTTTTACGCACACTTGTTGGAGAATGTTTATTAGTACATCGAATCTGTAGTTGTAATATGACGAAAGAGATTGAATGCAATACTTGTCGTGGGTGAAAAGTTCAACCGGATTAAAATTTTTCCCGTCTTCTCTTGCGGTGATAACATTGTCTTTCACCCCTTAACAGGTTACACAAAAGATAAACAAAAAAATCATCCCTTTGAATTCCCCTGCCGGCACTCCGCGCGGGACACCTGGGGTACAGTCCGGTCTTATAAAATTCACTGCCAATTACAATAGACCTAAAATGTCACAATATTCAATATGACTTCGAAATTTCAAATCAATATTGAACTGAATACCTAAATCAATCTTTCGTTTGACTTCTTTCAAGACGGAACCGTTGATATAATAAATATACCCGATGTGCTGGCGACATCTTGTAAAGGAAATTTAATACGTTTATTTACATTGAATGGTAATTTATTTCATTTACTCCACAATGGTACAGCAAGCAGATCATTTTGTAAATTCTTGCAGTCATCAGTGGTTTTAATTGAAGAAAATACTTTCAGATCATCGGCAAAGAGTATTATTTCAGACTTAGACACTGCATCTACAACATCATTAATATACATTTGACACAGTGAAGGTTCTAGATTTGAGCCCTGCGGTAGACCTGAAATGGCTATAAAATTGTGAGATGAATATCCTTTATAACACACACATTATTTTCTGTTGAATAGATAAGATCTTATCAAGGAGTAAAAGCCCTGAGAAAAATTCCAGGAATAGATTTTCTTCAAAAGTATATCATGATCTACTCTTGTCAAAAGCTTTTGAAAGTCAGTAAATAAAACATTAAACTTGGCCCTTCTCATCCAAATACTCTGAAATATACTTTGAAAATTGGATTAAATTTGTGGTGGTAGTACGCGTTGGCGTGAAACCGTGCTGACGAATAGAAATAATAGGTTTTACATGATTCATTATACCTTCAAAAATAATACTTTCAAATAGCTTTGCAGGAGTTGGCAATTTAGTTACTGATCTATAATAATTATTACCGATTAAGCTAAGGGAATAGGAGTAATATTCGAATATTTCCAAGCATCGTGAAAATCGAAGAGCTAACAACCATATCGAACAGTATTGCCGATAGATACAGTAACTGATCTTTCCATCCCTTTAAAAAAAACGGAGGAATAAAATATGGTCCTGACGATTTCGTCGGCTTGAGTTTCGTTATTGGTTTTCCGGTCTCATAGATAGTTGTTCTACTGAAGAGAAGCAAATCCAACTGTGCGTTGGTGTTACCACTTGAACAGAACGGAACGTATGATAGAGTATTTTCTGAGTACACTTAAAAAGTATTCTGCATAACAATTCCCAATACCTTCATTACTATTGAATATTTTATCATCTAATTTCATCACTGTACTTTTATTCCAGTTTTTATTTTGTTTTTTATAAAATTCCAGAATAAATGTAAGTGCGTTGGCATTTCTAACTCAGTACTTTCAATTATTTGAATGCGATATTCATTTCCTTCTTAATGTTTGGTCTTAATTCTTTATACATAAACAAATTAGAATTTTCTGTTCCTTTTATTTCCCCAATTTTTCCTTCAAGCTTCAGTTTATGTATCAAATCCTTAGCGAACCAGACTGAATACCTCCGTTTATAGTGCTTAGTTCTTGGAAGGCATTTCCTAAAAAATTGAATACAAATTATCGTAAACTACATCTACAGCTAGATTTATATCATCACAATTCAGAATATCATTCCCGTTCTCTTCCCTATGCAGAACAAAAAGGTGAAAAAATCTGTTCCTTTAAAATTAAATCTATTTTCACATCCGTGAATTTTACTTGTTTTATTTTCTGTCTATATGATAGAGGATAACGAAGAAGGATGGTGTTGATCAATGGGAATAAGTATCTCTGATTTTCGCTCAGATCAATTGTATGTATATTTGAAAGCAAAATATCAAGGATTCTTCCATTTTTATTACGTACATGATTAACTGATTTTAAATTAAACAAGTGTAAATACTTAAGGCCTTCTTTAACCTTGACTCATATATAAAATGCTGCCTGTTATTTCACGTAAATTAAAATTCCCCTTTATAATAATATTCGATGTAAATATACCTTTGATTTGAATTAGGCTTTCAAAGAAGAAGCTATAGTGCGTCAGATCTGAATTTGGTGGAAAATAAGTTACGCAAATAATGTACGTTACATTGTTACTGAGGAATGAAATACGTAGTGAATCAGTATTTCCTTCAACTAGATTTATTTTTCCTGTGTTTATACAATTCTTTATACCAATCAACAACCCTCCACCTCTGCCCTTACTAGTCAGATGTATATTTCTGTCCTGGCGATATACATCGTCAATCATTTCTGAACCGTAAATAGAATTATGGAGCCATTTCTCAGATAATACAATAAGATCGTAAAAATTACACTGCACATTGTCATATAATAAGTTTGTCCTTGACCTGAGAACAGTGATATTCTGATAATATCATAGAGTGAAGTTAACATGTAAGCTTATTTAAATAACTTCCGCCTTGAATTTTAATTATTTGTGAGCCATCTTCTTTCCTCATAAACTCTTTTCCGTTTCTGATCCAAATGTATTTCAGACTTTTGGAAGTCTTGACTTTCCTAGCTTTTGAAAATATTGTCCTAACAGTACGACAAAGGCTCTCGTTTATATAGATAGCATTACTGAATGTGTGGCCAATATCCAGTGAAGAAAAGTTCCTTTTTGTTCTCCTTTGACGGAGAAGTTCTTCCTTGAATGACCTACGGCAAAATCGAACAAATATGTTGGGGGAGATCGGACTATTGCTGTTAGAGAGCCTATGACAGCCAGTTTCTTCAATACTGACATTGAGTGCTCTACCATCAGCTACCACTTTTTCACTCACATTTTCGTTCTGTTGACGAGGAACTCCATAGATTTATAAGGTGTTTCCCCTGGAATATTGTAACCCTCTCGCTTAAGTTTCCAATCCTTTTTTTCAACTCATTATTTTCATTTTTCAGGGACTCGATCATGAGTAGAAACGGGTCAAATTTTCTTCCATGCTCAGCAATCATAGCAGAGGTACAGTCTAGCTTTTCATGACATAGTTCTAAAGATCTGCCCATTTCTCTTTCCTGAATTTTCGACGTGTCTTTAATTTGTTGAATTTATTTCCTTAAATCCACCATTTCTTTTCTTACATCCTTCAGAATTGTTAACACTTCTTTCAAAGTCTTTGTTTCCTCACGTTTGGCTTTCTCATCTCTAATAGATGAACATTCTTGACACTTCCACTGGCCACCGATTGTTCTAAGGTGCTCAATTTTCCCGTTCTTCAAGCTTACACACTTAGCTTGCGATGTTCTTTTTCATTCAGAACACTGTAATTTATTACATTTATCTGATTTGTTTGGGAGTTTCAAATTACACACCCAGCAATCGCTCATTGTAATTTAGGTTTATGGGATACTCCTAAATAATTCCTAACGTGCGTTCTTATTATCTAACTGAAATGTTTATTGAGAAACAAAGCTGTACCGGCAAGAAAGACGTCACATGCAATGTCGAGTAAATTTAGTACCACGGAGTATACACTGACATCTAGCGGCACGAACTAAACTAAAACTCTACCTTGCGAGAAAAATGACGTTTGATAAGTGGTAGCATGCGCTAAGTTGGCAGAATGATCGCTGTCGATAGTCTTCCATTATCGAGATCCTTTATAACCTCCAAAAATTAGATTGTCACTACACAAAGCGAATTTTGATCTCATAACTTTTTATATCGAAGTTCACCACATGAACCAGTGATATTAATTCGATATGTACTACTTACAGCAGCAGAAGACACCATTTACATCCAATGCACAGCACATGTTACATCTAAATTAATCATTTTAATCGGAGCACTACCCACATACGTCTTCACACCGCCATTGTTGTATAGTCACTATCAGAAGTTGTAATAGTAGTAGTATCGAGGAAGATTTGTAATTTGTACCTTCTATGTTTTAAAATTTGTTTTGAACAATCGGTAATATTTCGAAATGGAATTTGAAACGGAATTATATTTGAAAGCAGATAAAAATGCAGAATTTAGTAAATGGCATGGACATGGACGAGAAATACGTATATAATTATTTTAAAGTATTGAAATATGATCAAATAATGTGAGATGATGTAGAATATATCAGATTAGGAAACGAGTTACCGAAGGTAGTCGATAAAATTTATGCACTCCCGTTCATAAAAAGCAGAACACCTTGAAAATCTAGAGACAGGAAATTCATGTTCACAGGACATGTTCATTAGTACGTTCTGCAGATCCGATTAGCATTTCAGTCACCTAGCTTCAGCATGTGTCATGTTGCCTAGTAGGCCATGGGTCCTCCATGGGCACTGATGACTTGTTTAATGCTCCATGGCATCGACGTGTATAAGGCACGAATGGCGTCCTGGGGTAGAGCCATCCATGCTGCATGCATCCGGTTCAACAGTTCATATTTTGTGGTTTGCATTGGGTCACGGCGCCGCACTCGTCATTTGACCATATCCCACACATTTTCGATTGGCGACAAGTCCGGTGATCGGGTGGGCCAGGGCAACAGTCTGACATCCTGTGACAAGAAGAAGGCACGTATTCGTGCAGCAATATGTGGTTGTGTATTGTCCTGCTGAAATATGGCGTCTGGGGTTTCGTGCAGAAAGGGTATGGCTACGGGTCGCAGGATGTCCTTCATGTAAGTCAAACTGGTCACAGTGCCCTGGACGAATGGCGTCCTGGCTTAGAGCCATCCATGCTGCATTCATCTGGTTCAACAGTTCATATTTTTTGGTTTTGCATTGGGTCACAGCGCCGCGCCCGTTATTTCACCATATCGCACACATTTTCGATTGTCGACAAGTCCGGTGATCGGATGGGCCAGGGCAACAGTCTGACATCCTGTGACAACAAGAAGGCACGTATTCGTGCAGCAATATGTCTTTGTGCATTGTCCTGCTGAAATATGGCGTTTGGGGTGTCGTGCAGAAAGGGTATGGCTACGGGTCGCAGGATGTCCTTCATGTAAGTCAAACTGGTCACTGTGCCCTGGACACACACCAACTGTGATTTGTGGTTGTATCGAATAGCACCCCACACCATATGGACTTGAGTTGGCACTGTATTTCTTGTGAGAATGCAGTCAATGTGATACCTCTCCTCCTGTCTGCTGCGAAACAAAATGCAGCCATCATTTTCAAACGAAGAGAAAGTGGATTCTTCCGAAAACACTATCTGGTAACATTCCTGTTCCCAGTGACGTCGTTCCATACACCATTGCAGTTTAGCATGTTTATGCGCTTTAGTCAAAGGTAGACGGAGAAGTGGACGACGCGCCGTAACCCAGAATGTAATAAACGGCGACGGACTGTCACTCCTGATAGTGTACGATGTGTTACTCTGTTCCACTGTTGCGCCAGAGCCACGGAAAACGCAGGTCTGTCCTGCAATACCATTCGGCTGATAAGTCGATCTTCTCGGGGGTTGGTCTGGGTGGTGCGGCCACTCGTCGTGTTATATGGCCTTCTGTGAACCATTTTCTACACACCCGTTGCACTACCGACATACTTCGTCCCACGCGAGCAGCTATTTTCCGGATGGATGCATCACGTTCTCTCATGCCAATAATGTGCCCTCTTTCAAACTCAGTCATTCGACCGTACGGTTCTCGCATACATTTGCGAGGCAGCCTGCAACTTTGCTCAGGTTACACTGATCCATTACCTTCGGTTTATAGCGAAAACGAGGGCCGCAGGCAAGTTTTACCTGTCGGTGGTGGTCAGCCGGGATATCGATGTTGACAATGAACTTGAGGGCCGACATAGTTTAAATGTTAATCATCTCTTCAGAACATGCTAACGCACTTGTTTTGTGAATATTAACTTCCTATCTCTAGTCTTACAAGGTGTTCTGGTTTTTATGAACATGAGTGTATGTTGGAACTGCAATAACCAGTGATGGTGGAGGTGAGGAGGACTTGGGTAGCTCAAACAACGAACATCTTCTCAAGAAAAAAATTTACATTCTTAAGACATGAAATATAATTTCGTGGACTATTGCTAGCCTGCTGCAGCCCTTGAAAGACAGACCCTCAGATGAGGCTGTGTGTCATATACGTTGTATAGGAATCTGCATGTTATTATAGTGGTATATAGTGTTGTGTATGGTCTATGAGTTTCAGGAAAGTTGGGGACAGTTCACCAGCCAATTATATATGCAGGATGTCCTTGAAAAAGGTTCCGATAGGGCTATTTACAGAAGAGACAGCACGCAACAAACGAAGGATAAAAGGTCCTATAAACTTTGGTCGCAAACTCTGTATCTTCAGAGATATGATCCGTTACCACTACCAAAAATTACGTCTCCGACGTACTCTTTACAAGAAATACTGGTGACCGCCATCAATTGCAAAGCAGCCTCCCACCCTACGTCATATGGAATCTCCTGTTTGTTGGAACACACCTGACTGTTGCTGGATTGCATCACTGGCATTGAACACGTGTTCTCGTAGTGCATCCATATCATTTATGGGGACCGTGTATATCATGGTCTTCAAGTCTCCCAAAAGCCAAAATTCTAAAGTTTTACGTTTGGACGAACGGACAGGCCAAGGCATTGGCCCTACCCGACCAATCCATCGCTCATAGAAGACCCGGTTAGGTGCCCACTAACACTACGACGTAAATGGGGCCGATGTCCCATCATTCATGTACCACATTTGCAGTCGCTTACGGCCAATGCTTATGTAAAAACGTTTTATGCCATTAGTTGCATACTACCCTCCGTAAGTTATTGGAACATTTGAATTCGAAGCGATGTGATTGACTAATTTCAGCAGCTGATAAAATGCCAACGGCTCAAGATATTTAATTATTTTTTCAAATTACTTATCAGTAAGAACAATCGTCTAAGCTCATATATCCGGCACACGTTGTTTCAGACTATCCTGTATGTTCCATTGCGTAGGCGTACTGACAACATTTACTGTTCAGCACTGTCCTTGCTACTCTATCTCGAGTTTCCGCTTTCAATTATACGAGCCACACCACGTCGTATTCGGTCTCGGTAACTGGTTTGGAAATTGTAAATTTGTGAGAGCTTCTGAACACTGTTTCTTTTGGTGTAAGAATCCATGCAGCTATAATCCACTCACACAATTATTGACAGCGATATTTCTCCAATCGTCCAGCAGAAGTTATTTCCGTGCAGCTGTATTTCCTGTAGCGAAAAATAAAACCGCCTTCTACAACCTTGTGTAATTATTGTGTATTCCTTTCTATATTCAGTAATTAACGGCAGTTTTTATCCTGTTGGGGTGTTGTGGTTTAAATATATAGTACGACTGAGTAGTATTATAGTGTAGTAGTATATTAATTACCTTATTGTCTTGTGATTTTTTGTGTACTCTCCTAGACAATATTTCTTTCCTTTCATTTTTTTGCATACAATCATTTATTTTAATTTAACTTTTCTTTTTATTTTTCTGTAAGGATTGGATAAGCAGTACAAGTGTAGGAACTGTGGGTGTGGCCAGGCATTGCGGAGTATCAGGGAGGAGTTGAAGAGTGTGAAGGAGATAATTAGGATTCTCTCAGAAGAGAGGAAGGAAGGCACGCCTCCCTCAAAGAATGTACAGGTTACAGTTCGTGTAAAAGAGCGATGAGAAAAAAAAAGGGGGAGCCGTAGAAGAGTGGTGGTTTAATTTTCTAGGGGCAAGTAGTTTGGAGGATCAGAATTCATGACATATGTCAGTGAGAAATCGGTACGAGTCATTGCAGGTAGAACAACACAGGGAAGATGAGGTAAAGGGTATTGTTGCAGAGATCTGTGGAAGTAGGAGGAAGGGAAAGGTAGGAAGGGTAACGTAGAGGAAGAGGATATGGAAAGACAGGTGGAAAGGGTTCATGGGAGGGAGAAAAGGAGGAAGTAGCTTCTGCAGTTGTCAGAAAAGACAGGGCTGATCAGAAGGGGAAGGTATCAAATGACATGAGTAGGGTTGAGGCTCTAGTCATGAGGGATTCCATTGTTAGACATGAGGGGAAAGTTTGTGGAGGAAAGGGAACCAGGATAGAGTGTTATCCAGGAATGATGTTGAGGCAGATATTGAGGATGGGGAGGTCTGGAATCTGGTAAATGCAGCACATATGACATTTAAGGAAGCGGAGATTGTTAACAGTGGAATACGGTGTAGGAGGTACACTGACTGGAAGGTGATTGAGGATTTAAGTGTGACCATGGAATGAGTATGCGGGAAACTGGCAGTGAAATTTATAGATTCTAGTGGGTGGGTAGGCAACAGAGATCTGTGTTGAGATGGCCTTCACTTAAACCGCAGTGGTACGTATGAGTTAGAAATGTATACTTTTTAATTGGCTTTACATCACACCGACGACAGGTAGGTATTATGGCGACGATGGGATAGGAAAGGCCTAAGAGTTGAAAGGAAGTGGCCTTAATTAAGGTATAGGCCCTGCATTTGCCTGGTGTGACAATGGGAAACCACGGAAATCCATCTTCAGGATTGCCGAGAGTGGGGCTCGAACACACTGTCTCCCGGATGCAAGCTCACAGCTGCGCGCCCCTAACCACACGGCCAACTCGTCCGGTGGAAATTTGTCTAGGGAGTTATAGGGAGGTACATTCGGGGAAACGGGGTTGTCTAGGGAGCGGTGATAATGGTACAGGGATATGGAAATCAAGTAAGGATGACATAAAAATATCACTGTTGAACTGTAGAAATATTGTATAGAAAGGAATAGAACGAAGTAATTTATAATATACTGTATTTACTTACCAGATATTGTAACAGGAGTTGAATCATGGCTGAGAAATGTTAAAATGGATGCAGACATTTTCTCACGTAAATGGAGTGTGTATCGTAGAGATAGGATAAGAATGGTAGGAGGGGCATTATTCATTCTGGTGAAAGAATAATTTGTAAGCTACTACGAAAACGTTAAAGATGACAGACATGAAATTCTGGGGGTAAGGCTCATTGCTAAACATAATAAGCAACTAGATATCCTTGGAGTGTACAGACCGGGAAATGCTAGCACTGACGGTGACACAGAATTACTTGGTAAGATAATCAGGTATGTGGGAAATGACCTCGAAAGGAATGTGATTGTAGCGGGAGATCTCATTTACGAAAAGTCAATATTGGGAAGGTAATACGAACGACAGGAAGCATGACCAACAAATGGCTAATAAATTAATATGGGAAGGACAGCTGATTCAGGATGTGATGGAACAATTAGAGTGTGGAATAGTCAAGACGTGGTGCTCGCAAAACCACGTGAGCTTTATAGAGAAACCGAAGTAATAGTTGGTATTAGTTATCACGAAGCTGTTTTTGTCGTAGTTAAAAATAAATATGATAAAAAGGAAGGTCTTAAAATAGAACTGTTAGGCAGTACCATATGGCTGATAAAGCAGGCATGCGGGATTTAAAAAAAACTATGATATTTGCTAAACGGTAAATAAAAATGTAAACAGACTTTGAGGTGAATTAAAGCAACCGTTGGGGAATATGAAAATAAGTTTATACTTTTAAAGGTGGTAAGGAATGGTAAAGACCCACCTTATTATAACGGAGAAGTAAAGAGACTGAGAAGGAGTTGCAGATTGTAAAGAAATAGAGTTAGAAATGGCTATGGAAGTAAGGAGAAATTGGGGAAAATGACTAGGAAATAGAATCCAGCAAATAAGTCAGCTAAGGGTAACACGATGGCAAACATAATTGGCAGTCATACAAATTTTAGTGATATTTAGAAAGGTATGAATAAGTACTTTAAGGCAGAAACTGGTTCCAAGAAGGACATTCCAGGAATTTACAATAAGGTACAAAATTAGAAAATTAGAAAAGCGTCTGGAAATGATAATATTTCTGGGGTAATACTAAATAAAATGGGTTGGGATATAGTACCATATCTGAAGTACTTGTTTGATTATTGTTTGCATGAAGGAGCTATACCAAATGAATGGAGAGTTGCTATCGTAGCCCCTGTGTATAAAGGAAAGGGTCGTAGACATAAAACTGAAAATTACAAGCCAGTCAGTTTTACACGCATTGTATGTAAGCTTTGGGAAAGCATTCTTTCTGATTATATTAGACATGTTTGATAAATTAATAACTGGTTCGACAGAAGGCAGTTCAGGCTTAGGAAGGGTAATTCTACTGAAGCTCAACTTGTAGGGTTCTAGAAATATACAGCAGAAATCTTGGATTCAGGAGGTCAATTGGATTGTATCGCAATTGACCTGTCTAAGGCATTTGATAGGGAAGATCATTGGAGACCACTGGCAAAAATGAGTGCAATTGGACTAGAACGAATTGGTTGCTATATTTGTAGAAAATAGATCTCAGAGAATTAGATTATGGGAAGCTTTGTCTGACCCTGTAGTAATTAAGAGGGGAATTGCTCAAGGCAGTATTATTGGACCTTTATATTTTCTTATATATATAAATGATATGAGTAAAGAAGTGGAATGAGATATAAGGCTTTTTGCGGAGAATATTATTTTGTTATTCTGTATAGCTAAAAGATTGCGAGCAACTGCAAAATGACCTCGATAATGTTGTGAGATGCATAGCATAAAATGGTATGATCATAAACCGGGTTAAAAGTCAGGTTGTGAGTTTCACTAATATGTCCTCTCACTTTTAATTACTGCGTTGTTGGGGGTGAGTGTTCCTTTTGGGGATCATTGTAAATACCTAGGAAAGATCTTCTTTGGAATAATAACATAAATATGATTATAAATAAATGGTACAGATCTCTGCACATTGTAATGAGGGTGTTTAAGGGTTGTTGTACGGATGTAAATGATAGGGCATATAAGTCTTTGGTAAGACCCCAACTAGAGTATGGTTCCTGTGTATGGGACTCTCACCAGGATTACTTGGCTCAAGAACTGGAAAAAATCCGAAGAAAAGCAGCTGGATTTGTTCTTGGTGATTTCCGACAAAAGAGTAGCGTTACAAAAATGCTTCAAAGTTCGGTCTCGGAAGACTTTGGAGAAAGGAGACGAGCTGCTTGACTAAGTGGTATGCTCCGAGCTGTCAGTGGACACATGGTGTGGAATTACATTAGTATACGAATAAGTTTGTGTGGTGTTTATATAATTAGGAATTATCACAATATGAAGGTAAATTTGGAATTCAAGAGAACAAATAAGGGCAAATATTCGATTATAGGAAGGGGAGTTAGGGACTGTAATAACTTACCAATGGATATGCTCAATAAATTTCCAATTTCTTTGAAATCGTTTAAGAAAACGCTAGGAAAACAAGATTTAGGGAATCTGCCACCTAGGCGACTGCCCTAAATGCAGATGAGCAGTGATTGATTGAAACGACTAATGAACACTTCGATTGGTTGTAACGTATCAGTCATTCCTCCCACCTCATTTTGGAATTCATATTTTCTTTGAAATGAGCTCGGAATCTGTCTGCAACAAGCATATATCAATGACGATGTTTTGCAGTTGGTTTTCGTACCCGTACTAACTTCAGAACATCCATGTGCAAGTCTTCCGTCATTCACTCTTTCTCTTGCAAAAATACGGGAGGCATAATTTCCTTCGAGATAGCTCTTTGCTTAAAAATGGCACACATTGGTTTAATGTGTCAATCAACAGTTGATATGCGTCGTCAAATTACGAGATCATGTCGTGGAAAAAATAACTTTCCCGGCCTTAGCTTTCCTTATATTTACTAGGCAGAAATTGCATTGTGCTTGCTATGTTGAGACTTTCAAACTGTGACATTTTCACAGTCACCGAAAATCTATCTGCTCATATTGATTATTCCATAATTAAGGAGATCGACTCTAGCTTAGATATTTAGCATATTCCCCACGAAAATATTGTCGGTATTTAGACAGTCATTCAAGGGATGTCTTCGTTTGAATCCATCTTTTAATGTTTCTTTCATCGATGTCTATTTTCTTTCCTGCTGCTCTACACCGATGTACTGTACCATTCTGTTAGTTATAAGAATGGATATTTAACGCTGATAAAATAATGCGCAGCAGGACGCTAACCGCAAAGGCGTGATGCTATACCAAGCGCGGGAACTGAAGGGGATTCCCGAGGCAAGGCGTGGTCATGTGTGACGAAGAAAGAATATGTGAGGAAGAAAGAAAGAGAGATGGGATTTTGTCTGGGGGAGAGACCTGCCATCTTGAATGAGATTTTCAGCGGGAACATACAGCCTCACCACATTACGGAAATTGAGTCGTAATTCCTATATTTGAAGGTTTTACAGGAAAGTAAAAGGATGGAAATCAGTGCCAGAATTTTACGAAGCCATCAAAGTCTATTAATATATAATCGAATGAATAACTACGTGGGAGGCCGACTGCCGTGAGAAAATATTTCGAGGCCACATGCCAGTCTCAAGTTGTTTCCCGGGACTTCCCAGCGCGTCGCGTGGGTTCCTGGATTATATAAGAGCAGAGAAAGGTGGAAGGAGGTATTCAGTCCATCATAAGATCGCTGTCCGTGCGCGTCGCGTCTCTGCTGATATTCGCGCCAGAAATCTTTGTCTAAGACAAAGATTGTGACTAATAAGTGTTGTGGCGATAATTTGATTCAGTAGCTTCGAGATTTGTAAAATTCCCGGTAGCAATTTAAGTAAATGACTATATGTAGACGTGTGCTAGTGAGACCGCGAGTGTTTTAGTATTTGACGCAAAGAGTGCTACCTGTGTAGACTTTCATTATGAGGCGATGAGAGAGGACTGGCGACGGGCGAAGGAACGCCAATAACAATAAGCTAGGATAGTTGGTATTATTCCGGTCAGATGTAGAAGACTAGATTAGTGGAGCAGGAATAGTAAAGTCAGTTTCGAGATTCCAGATATCCAGGACTGATTCCCATGTCAAAGGGAATAAATAGATCGGAAGGTGGTGTGCTGTGAATAAACTGAGTCATTTTAGTGAAGAGCGGTGAGGTGTGCAGGAGACTGGTGTTACGAACTGCCGTCCACGACCCCAAGAAGACGACCAACGGGCCACCCAGGCGGAAGAAGACGTCATGAACATGGAACACTGGAAGACTGGACCTAACGGATCGATCTGGGACAACGCTGCCGCCATGACTGCTTAAGCATTCACAGTCAACCCGGACGGTGAGGAAGAGGTTTCCAAGATGATAGATAAGTGAACTATAATTAATATGTATGTGTCGGGTCGGGGGGTTGTTATGCAGAAATACGGTGATTAATTTGTAAATATAGTAGGGAATATGATTACGGCCCATTAGGCCATTTATTGAGGTATTTTCTTTATATATTTTAGGGTAAGGCATATACATTTTTATTTTATTTTTATAGAAAGCAAGGATTAAGGTAGTTTAGATGATTGTGTTGCAGTACACATAGTCGTAGGGAAGCTTAATTACGAGCTTAGATCAATGTTTCTTAGTGCCCGGCATTTGACGATATCTGCTTGTAATTATGGGTTATTAATGATAGAGTACCATTATGTTTGAAAGATAATCTGTCTGCATAATGTAGAGCACGCATGCGGCCTGGATTTAATTGTTTACTTCGTGTTTGTATTGAGTTTGATTGACTGTGAGTGTAATGAAACTACACCGTAGGCTATGTCACGTATATTTGCGACCCGTCATACTCTGCCAAGTAAGGGATTGAACCCTAGACTTGAGGGTAGCTGGAACTCGTCGCATGGGTTGACGGCGAGGTTGATGTGAATAACGGAATGTTATACTTCATATGTTATAATTGAGACCCAGGGCGGTCTGACACGGGTGTTGGACAGTTAGAAGAAAGTAGATGATTCCTGTCTCATTTATATGGCTATTTTTCGTCATGTGTAGAAGAGGGTAGGAGCAGGGGCAAAGAGCTCTGCATGCTTGGAAACTAGGATATGTTTTTATTTTTTTGTTGTTAGGGTGTGTTTCACGGCCGAGTCTTGGAGGTCGTTTCCCCTGCCCGCACAGCAGGGAGCCTCGCCGCCATTTTTAAAAGGACGGTGGTGTGAGGAATTCTTTCTCGCAGGCGAGACAGGCATGCGACGGCGATTTCATTCATTCATTCTTTCTTTCTCTCTTACTTTCTTTATTTTGTTTGTTAATTTTGTGTGTTAGGTAGTAACTGGGCACTAAGGAAACTAGCTTAATCAGTACATTTTGTAAATATAACGTTTGTTTTAATGGACCTTGTTTCATATCCATAAAATATATGTTTCATGCGAGATTAGAAAGGATAAGCCTGTAGTCGTAGATTTAAAATTATTTTGTTGTATGCAGTTCCCAACTATGTGTGGGGACCTTTTAGTGGCTTTATTTCTGCAGGACAATTTCTCACCTTGGCATCATATACTTTATTTGTAGGTACAGCGATGCTGTTCCGTGTAAGGACACATTTGTTTCCTTGGTTCACTTATCGTCTTCCGCACGACATCAACCAGCTATTTATATTTTTCGATGTTTATCTTTGGATTTATGATGTGAGCCTTTGGGGCATCCATTTTAGCACTATTAGTGCAATCAATTGTAAAATAAAAGAAAAGTAAATATTGGTTTAAGAATACACAACTTTGGCTCAAAATGTTAGTAAATGCGTTTGTGTTCCTCATTTCGTAAGCATACGTATAGTACAATTTTTTTTATCTCCCTACTCTCATTCACAAGAACCCTGTAAACGACCTTTTCCTGCCGACTGCAGTTGGGCTGGCGCATTCATCAAATGACAGGTAAGAAGGTAAGATCGACTATGCAGTGTTGTTTATGCCCTATTGGGTATAGTACCGTTACATTAAGATGATCCACCTAATAAAATGTAGGACCACATTTTGACAACGAAAGCATGGCTTCTGGCTGAGGCATCGAATCAGCGAAGTGGCAGAAGTTATTCTGGGTATCTTATACCACATGTGCAACAGCAGGTCATCCAGTTGGCGTACACCACCGACTGATGGTGATGTAGCACTAACCCACTTCTTGAAGTCGAACCAGAAATATTCAATGCAGTTCATACTGGGGCTAATTGGGGCCCACGACATTAAAAGAAATTCACTATTACGACCTCCCAAGCTGTCCGTAACAATCCTGGCGGGGAGACATGGCGCATTGTCCTGTTAGAATTGTCCGTTATAATCAGGAACCAACGTAAATTTGAACGGATGGACTTGTTTCCCATTACGCTCTAGATACAGGATCGCTGTTGGGGACTTGTGTGCCGGAAATATGAGCCCCAGAATGTGGTAAGAAAACACCGCCCATATCTATATGTCTCCTCCACCAGCCTGTTCCCGCCTGACCATGCAACCATGTGTCTCCGAAGGAAATAGACATGCACGTGCTAGGCCGTCGGCATGATAAACCAGGAATCTGTCTTCATCGGACCAGACAATCTTTTATCCAGTAATCCACAGTCCAGTGGCGAAGATTTTCTGCCACCTCATACACTGCTTTCAGTAGAGTGCAATCAGCATTGGGGGATGACTGCGTAGCTATCTCCGGAGTCCTTGCGCCGCAGTGTTGCATGAACCGTACGCTAGGAAACACTGGATTGATCATCACCATTGTGCCAGTTGGCAATTTCTCGAACTGTGGCCCCGCAGTTGTCGCGAACAATACGCGACAACCTCGGTTGGTCTCTGGCATCCATGGGCCGCCGTCGATACACGCCTGGGTGACGTGTCGTTGTTCTCTCATAGGTTTTCTTTCGATACGTGCTCATAACAGCGGCATGAGGGCAGCCCCCAACCACGTCGTTCCAGAGATCCTGGTAACAAAGCGCCGTGCCATCACAATTTCTCCTTTATCAAACGAGGGAAGATTGGCCGCTTTTCTTATTCTGTCGCCGGAGACAATATTAACAGCAAGCCGGTAGATCCATCCTATACACAATGCTACTACCATAACTCGTGTTAATCAGCCCGCTCTGGGAGAGCTACATTTTTTACGTGGTGTAGGTGGTCATAATACAATTGTCCATCAGTGTATTTCTACATCATTTGTAATTCAAACTTCGAAGTATTACCCACTCTTGCGCGATCCTTGCTTCCTGACAATGGTGAATGAAACCAAATACTGTTGGAGAAAGTTTTGTTCAACTACCTTTTCAATCCCTTAGGGGTACTATCTAATATATTATCTATAGTGTGAGGCTAGGAGTTTGCGATTTGGACATACCTCTCGATAATTCTGATTCTACTTTCATCGTTAAGTGACATTTCATCAAAAATGTATATTTCCCGAATTTGTCGTCTTCAAATAGGGTATGGCCAACGCAACTACGTGGTTTATACATGCAAAAATAGAGTACTATTTTTTACGATTTCATTTGGTTAAGCATGTAGTGAAAATGAGGAAGAAGTAAAATTATTCGTTTTATGTCCGACTAACAATTTTTACGGTTTTCTGAGACGCCGAGGTACCGGTAGGTGTTTCTTTATATGCCGATAAATCTACCGACACGAGGCTGACGTATTTGAACACCTTCAAATATCACCAGATAAAGCCGGGATATTGCCCGTCAAATTGAGATCAAAAGTTTTTCATGCTCAGAAATTCAGAAGGATATCTGCAATAACTCAAAGTTTTATTGCCATCTGTCTGTCTGTTAGGTCATCAGCTCAGAGGCTGGTTGGATCCTCAAATAGCACCACCAAAGGTTATGCGGTTATAAGGAAACCCCCAAAACCAATGGCAGCACCAAAATGAGGCGTACTAGGCAAGATGGGGAGTGAGGTAGTTTGCCATTGCTTTCCTCACTGGGTCAGAAAGTACTATTGCAGCACGACTGACTCTATGAGCAGCACCTTTCATAACACTCAGATGCACTAGTCATGCTCTGAATGTTATTACTCACCACTACCCATACCACAGCAACTTCCATATTGTCACAGCCGTGGATGTTGACTGGGACTTCGGTGGAAGCTACACTTTACTTTGGCCTGTGCCAAGAAATGGATGCTAAAGTACTGTATCCATCAAGAAATCACAGCAGGCAATTTATTTCCATATGATGTGATAAACGTTAAGGATTTTAAATGCGGTTAAATAAGTATACAGTATAATAAATACTAAGTTTAATACTAAGTACTGTATTAATAAATCTGGGAGAGTAGTAATTTGTCAGAGTATGAATAATGGACAAATTTTTAGTCTGGAAACAAAACGTTATTCTAATAGTTTCCTTTATCCATCATCCTTAGTCGTTCCTTTCATCATTGCTTGTCACTCTGTTATTTTATGTTTCTATAATACACTGAAGGAAATGGAAATTGCAACACTCAGAATGAGTGGTGCTACATTGCTGCAATTGAACATGCAGGAGGAGTGTTCGGTTGTGATTCGATGATTGCACTTCCAGGTCCCACTGACCGCAAGTTTGGACAACAATCAATACAGGATATGCCCACCACGAGCTGCAATATAATGATGAATTCGTCGAGGCATGGAGTCAATTAAGCCCTGCATCGCTTCCTGAGGAATTGTGGCCTATGCTTGCTGCAATGCACGGGTCAGTTGTTCCAGAGTTGTGGGTGGCTGAGGACGGTTGGCCTGTTGTCGACCCATCATGTCCCTCACATGCTCAATAGGACTGAGGTCCGGGGATCTGCCGGGTCATTCTAAGGTTGTGATGTCGTGGAGAACTTCTCTGGAGATGCGTGCAGTGTGAACCCGGGCATTGTCCTGCTGAAACATCCCATTAGCAACGTTCGCCATCATAGAGACAACCACTTGATTGAGTACCCTATCAACGTACTGTCGAGCAGTCATAGTGCCCCCAACAAACACTAATTGTGATTTGACGTTAAAGCCAATAGCTCCCCAGACCATAATGCTTAATGTTGGCCCTGTGTGCCTCTCGACAATAAGATCTGGGCGGCCCCTCTCCCCGTTACGTCGGCGACACGATTCCGGCGATCACTGCGGGCAAGATAGAAGCGCGATTCATCACTAAAGACGACCCTATGCCACTCGTCGACGCACGTCGATCATTCTCGACACCAGACTAGCCTTACACGTCGCTGTTATGGGGTCAATTGAACACCTTCTGCTGGGACACGGGCTCGTAAGCTAGCTGCACGCAGGCGATTATCAACTGCTTGTTGTGTAACGTGGGGTGCCACAGCTGCTCGAAATTGCACTGCTGGGGTTCCATCCGGGCCATCCGAATGATGCGGCGATCCTCTCTCACAGTTGTCTGTCGTGCTGGGCCTGTGCCAGGTCTACGAGTGTGGGTGCCTTTATTTGACCACTGCTGTCATACACGTTGTACCGTAGATGCCTGTCGGCCAACACGTGCAGCGACAGTCCTTAGCGATAATCCAGCCTCACACAGCCCAATTATCCGAGCCTTCTCAAACGGCAACAGCTGTTGATAGCGTGCTCTTCTCTGTTGTCGAGGCATGTTTGACAGGGAACACTTCACTGCACAGACTGCAAGTTAACTACGCTACACCAAGGTCCGTATACTGAAGTTGATTCCTCTGCGACCAATCATGTGGGGAGACCTGTAGCAACAATCCAATGGGTCTGAAACTTTGATCGTTTACATACCTACATGGCATCGTTCCATATCTTCAAAATCAATACAAAGGACTAATGCCTTCATGGTGTTGCAATTTCCATCTTAAGTGTACATGTCCACTCAGATCTCTACTCTCTAGACTATGATACTGGATTTTAAATGTCCAGTTTTTTCAGCTAGTATTGTGTAATATCTGTAACGAATAATTATTAATGACCTTGTCGTTGAAAGTTCGCAAAATAAGTCATTTTAAAGCTAAATTATGTAAATATCCTCATCTGGATATGTGACCTGGAAACTGCTGTTAAGGACATAGCTGATTTAATTACCTTAAAATGTTTGTTACAACAATTCAAAGTTCTGAGCTTTATCAAAGGGGTAACGATGGCATTATCCGTGTGAACACGACTCTTTCCATTAGAGGATTGGAGATTTTGTAAATATAGTTGGTTATTCGACGCGAGGTGTGGATATGAATTAGAAGTGACTTCAGGGTACTATTCAGTCTTCGACGAGGGAAATATACTGTGCTGTACATCTCTGGTTATTTGGAATATGTCTGTGTCTCAAAAGTCTAAGGTTGAGTGAGCATACTTCTTTTTCTCCGAATTTAACCAGCTATGGACAGCATACAACTTAAGGCTTCTTGGCCCTTCTTTTCGTCTCTTCTCTTCTCTTCTCTTCTCTTCTCTTCTCTTCTCTTCTCTTCTCTTCTCTTCTCTTCTCTTCTCTTCTCCCCCCAAGACCTTTCAATTCTTTCGCGTCTTATCTTTTTCTCCTTTTCGAAAACGATCCGTTCGAGACCCCGTTTTAGGGGTTTCTCTTCAAATGATTTTTGACTGTCCACTCTTCTTCTCAACTCTCTTATATTGTGGATCATCTGCAGTGTGATTCCAACTACTTCCGCATCCCTCTTGGACTCTTCTACCCATTTCGAGGTGTTCTTTAACCCCATGATGTATTTGAAGACCTTTGTCTTTAGCCGTTTGTAATCCATTCTCACTAGTTGTCCGTAGAATTTCAGCTTTCGTTTCTGCATTGTGTCCGTGATATTTTTACTCTACTTGCAGAGCTCCTAATTTCTCCTAAGTCTCATCAGTAATCTTCTGCGGTTTCTTTCCTCCTCGAGTTCTTGCAGCTCCCCTTTTTCATGTAAAGTAAAGAACTCTGAAGGAAACAATCGTTCCGGTTCCGGACTTATAATGTCGGGCTTCGGCCATGAAGAATATCACCGGTTTGTTATATCTGCTCTGTGTTAGATTTTAGGCCGGATCTAATTTTCTGGCTCTTGCCTTGTTTGCCTCTTTATCCAGTCCATTGAGCTGGATCCATTCGCCCAGGTATTTGAACTTGTCTGCCCTTTCAATCTTGTCGCGTTTTACCTCTATATACCTGTCGCTTTGGTGCTTGTACTACAATGAATTAATTTCATGCGGCCATTTCTAGCCGGGTGCATCCCTTGTACGGTAGACCCTCCGATGAGAGTGGGCGGCATCTGCCATGTGTAGGAAACTGCGTGTTATTGTGGTGGAGGATAGTGTTATGTGTGGTGTATGAGTTGCAGGGATGTTGGGGACAGCACAAACACCCAGTCCCGGGGCCAAGGGAATTAATTATTTAAGGTTAAAATCTCAACCCGGCCGAGAATGGAAGCCGGGACCCTTCTCGACCAAAGGCCAGCATGCTAACTATTTATTATATCTATGTAGCTGGTGCTTGTGCTGAGTGACCTTTTATATCAACAGAACTTAGTATGTGGGTATGAGCGGATGAAACTTAGTCAAAGAGATACTGAACAGATCCGAACGCGATGTTAGCTGTGACAGTGTAACCAGTTCCTTACTGCTAATACTGCTAATACTACCAGCCATCATCTACCGCAATAGCGCAGTCAGGAATGGCCATTGTGGTGGGGGAGGTGTTATACTGTGATAATGCAACAGAATGAAGGTGTTTGTGCGCGCATGCAAGATTTGTAATTATAAGGACACTAGTACAAGATAATTATGTTGATATTCAGATTGCAAAAAAGCAAAGCAGTCTCCGTACAGGTCATGAAGGCCCTTTGAGGGGTGGAAGGTAAAGGGTTCCAATATCCGTAACCTCGGCACTTGATGGGGTTGAGTGATTAGCTCTACGCCCGGCCGCCTTTGCCCCCAGGAATTAACTGGTACTAATTTTTGGCGTAGGCTGAGTGATCCTCAGGGCCATATGCACCTCCGGAAGTGGAAATCCCGTTTCTTAAATTTTACGACTTCCTGACGGGGATTCGAATCGACGTCCTTCCGGGTGGACCGAGCACGCCTTTACCGCCTCGGCCAGTCAGCCCCTATTCAGATCGCAGTACATTAAAAAATATTACATTAAAATACAGGAGAAGAACAGTACGATTATTGTCAACAGTTTTACAGCGAATGGTATGTTCAGTTTACAATCTAAAATACAACTTTCGAGGCTTCTTAGAAAATGTATTCAACGGATCTGTTCGTCCTACAATTGTGTCCCTGAATGTGTATTTAGGGTATTGTTTATTGTCAGTTTCTATTTAATTTCTTCTCCTTCTTTATCTTTACCATCCAGGGTTGGTTTTTCCCTCGGACTCAGCGAGAGATCCCCCCTCTACCGCCTCATTGGGAGTGTCCAGGAGCTTCATACTCTGGGTCGGAGGATACAACTGGGGAGAATGACCAGTACCTCACTAAAGAGGCCTCACCAGCTATGCTGAACAGGGACCTTGTGGAGGGATGGGAAAATTGGAATGGATAGACAAGGAAGAGAGAAGGAAGTGGCCTGGGCCTTAAGTTAGATATCATCCCGGTATTTGCCTGGAGAAGAAGTGGGCAAACCACGGAAAACCACTTCCAGGATGTCTGAGGTGGGAATCGAACCCACCTCTAATCCGTTGACCTCCCAAGACTGAGTGGACCTGGTTCCAGCCCTCGTACCAGTAATTAAATTTCGTGGCAGAGCCGGGAATCGAACCCGGGCCTCCGGAGGTGGCAGATAATCACACTAACCACTACACCACAGAGGCGGACTTGTATATTGTCAATTTCTGTTTATTTCAATTTTTGTAAAATTTCAAGAGGGTGTACCGTACACACCCCTCCCCCCCTATGACTACATCCCTGATCTACCGGTAATCCCGTTAGGAATTCCAAATATCGAACCCTCTAATCTCAGCCCCAGGTAGAGTTTTGGACATTTCTAGTTTTTTCTGGGAATCATTGGGATAACATGTTCTCTGCTAAAGTGGTTTAAGTTTCTAGCATGTTTAATTAATTCGTGTCTATTTTCATGTTTATACCTACTTTAAATAATTAGATTTCCATTCCCATTTATTAATGTACATGGAGCTGAATGTTCAGCATACTGGTTTTCGGTTGACAGAGCTCCGGGGTAGATTCCGGGCTGGGGATTTGAAATGCGTGTAGTTAATTCTTCTGGCTCCAGCACTGGGTAATTGTGTTCGCCTTAAAACACTTCTATCAATCCATGTACAACGTATCACACTACCAACTATCATAGAAGCACGCCATAGTGAACATTTCCCCCTAAAGGATTGCCGTCAGGAAGGACAACCAGCCGTAAAAGTGGGTCAAATCCCCATCAAAAGGCAACCCCAATAAACTGATAACATATTAGGGAGGATAAGTATACAATAATAGACTCTGTATCCCTAGCCATACGATAAATAAATAAATAAATAAATAAATAAATAAATAAATAAATAAATAAATAAATAAATAAATACATGGAGGAAATTGTGACGGAGTGCTCGCTGCGCAAAATATCTTGTCTCGTTGGATGGACTTCATGATGCAACTTCAGAAGCAGTAAGTTGGATTAAACGACTGGATATCTAAATATATAGTATGGGAATGTATTTTGTATATAACTGTAGTTATGACAGTATTTTATAATAATAATAATAATAATAATAATAATAATAATAATAATAATAATAATAATAATAATAATGGTGGTTTCCTCAGCACAGCTCATCATTAAAGCAATATATATTTAATGCCTTCATTATGAGAAAATATGGGAATATGTTTCACAGATATGTCAGTAATGTTCATCCCGCTAGAAAATGAGCTCCCAAATTCCAGTACATAATTTTTCCTCGAAAAACTTACCGTTGCTCAAATATATGTTAAATTTTTTAACAGACCTCATAACTTTCGTTCAGCCTAGGAATATTGTAACAATTTGTGCTCCAGTTTTATGTTTTATATCCAAGTTCCAAGTTTCTAATCGTTTAATTCGTCCAAATACAAACGTCTGGCTATCATTTTGCAAAAGGGAGTATCGCAACAAATGTAGTACGACCAAACCCTTATCAACTGTTCCCAACTCCCAGATACTATGCAGAAGAAGACCACTTCTCGTGGTGTACGAGGGTATGATTTACTTCGAATAGTAAAGAGGAAAGAGAAAGGAAAGAGAAAGGAAAGGAAGTTTAGCTGTACATGATTCCAGGTTCAATGTCTGGATGTAGACACCTTATAGAGCAACAAACACATAAAAGGCAAGTCAAGCAGTTCATCAGATGTCACTGATTAGTTCAGAATAAGGCCCTTCGTTAAGTGCACACAGAACCGTTAACCAAACTATGTTCATAAGAAATTAGACTCGAAGGACAGAGGTGGATGGAATTATGTGATTCAAGCTGGGAGGGGATGGGTGGAAGGGGGCTATGACTTCAAATGGCTTCGATTAGCTTCCTCTTTAAAAAAATTAATAATTGCCTTATAATCAGTCGACATTGGATACAGTTTGGTAGTCATGGTGATAAGAGTCGTATCTGCTAGTATATTGGTAAACTTTTCTTCTTTTTCTCTTCTTCTTCTTAATCTGTTTACCGTCCAGGGTCGGTTTCGCCCTCTGACTCAGCGAGGGATCCCACGTCTACCGCATCGAGGGCAGTGTCCTGGAGCTACAGACTCTTGGTCGGGGGATACAACTGGGGAGGATGACAAGTACCTCGCCCAGGCGGCCTCACCTGCTATGCTGAACAGGGGCCTTGCGGGGGGATTGGAAGATTGGAAGGGATAGATGTGGAAGACGGAAGGAAGCGGCTGTGGCCTTAAGTTAGGTACCATTCCGGCATTTGCCTGGAGGAGAAGTGGGAAACCATAGAAAACCACCTCCAGGATGGCTGAGGTGTGAATCGAACCCACCTCTACTCAGTTGACCTACCGAGGCTGAGTGAATCCGGTTCCAGCCCTCGTTACCACTTTTCAAATTTCGTGGCAGGGCCGGGAATCGAACCCGGGCCTCTGGGGGTGGCAGCTAATTACACTAACCACTACACCACAGATGCGGACACTTGTCTTCTTTTGTAATTAATATGTGCTGAGTTTCTCTGAAGTGATCAAACTTGTAAAATAATAATATAGAACTGACATTTGTAAAGCGCTCCAACGGCCGTAGCCGTGTTGAAACACCGGATCCCGTGAGATCTCCGAAGTTAAGCAACATTGGGCGTGGTGAAGATTTGGATGGGTTGCCACGCGCTGTTGGCGGGGGGTAAGGGAATGGTGGAGCGGAAAGGAACTGGCCACCCTACCGTACGTAAACTCCAGCTCAGGCACACCTCTGCGGAGGTTCAGACCTGCCTTCGGGTAGAATACACCCTTACCTTACCTTGCTTGTAAAGCACTATATTCTGCATTAAAAACATCCAAAACCAAATAACACTCATTTACAACGATGTTGGCAACATTCTGAAATACGTATGGATTCGGTGAGCGAGTGAATTCGAGTTTTACCAACATCTGCACCATATCCAGTTTATTTCCAGTTTAAATCCTAAGAGAGACGAACATATTATAAAGGACATCGTTAATAGAATAATGCAACCAACCAACAATTCACCATCGCAATAAAAACTATGCTTCAAGACCGCAACATGAAACAACAAACAATAACAATATTGCATGCACATTGTTAGTTGCCTAAAACACGATGTTGGTACAGCCCTTATATGCTTTGTCCTACCAAGTGATCGCTGGTCAGCCGGAAGTCCTGCAGATTGGTATTCTTGAATGTAGGTAGTATTATTTTAATTTGTATTTTGTGATCGATATGGCGTGTGTGAAATAACTTCCTGGAGATTTGAATTTTTTGCTTTACGTCGCACCAACACGGATAGGTTCTATGGTGAAAAGCCCAAGAGTGGCCTTAATTAAGGTACATCCCCAGCATTTGCCAGGTATGAAAATGGGGGAAAACTACGGAAAACCATCTTCACGGCTGCCGACGGTGGGGTTCGAACCACTGTCTCCCGAATAGCTACGTGACCCAAACCGCGCGGCCACTTGTTCGGTATGGAGATTTGAACATACCGGTATAATATTGAAGGCTCCGTAATAATACAGAATTGACATGCATTTTGAGTCTAGTAATATGCTATGGCTTGGACTCCTGGCCCTGCTTTATACAAAGTAGTACTAGATGTCATTTTAAAAGTATATCTTGTTTGAAATACTCCTTCGCCAATAGCGTCTGTCGTCTTCTACGCAGAGAAAGGAGACTTTGACATTGAGGTTAACTTCTCATTTATCCTGAAGTGGAGAAGGAGAATGGGAGGGTAGTTTGTTGTTTCCTTTATTGCCATTCTAGTCTACGTCCAGCAATGGGACGGACGTGGCTTAGTGAATAATAAGAATGCGCATCTCGCTTTGCCTCTAAAGACGAATTGTGGCCACTCGCCAGATGTCTGTCCGTTCGCAGTGTTATTGGACTAACATTTGAATGCTGCTGCCGCAGACGTGGCTCGATGCTAATGACCGAGGAAAAACCTCGAAATAAAGTTATTTCAAGAAGTGGGTGGGGGCGATATGCAAATGATATTCAGAAAACAGCTGCTGACTTCCATCACAGCGGTAATAGAACTCACTGCTTAGATAATACAATAATAAGCATAGCGTAATGTTCTCAACTAACGAACTACTCCATCTAATGTATCGCATTGTATTGCCCTAAAACTGATACAGTAGATTATCGCAATCTTAACATACTGTGGACTGATATGGTAAACACTGAACTTCTGTCTTCGTCCAGAGGAAATGCAGCTCTTTTCAGGTACACTCCCAATGGAGGTAAGCTGTATATACCTTTTATAGCACATACCAGCCCTTATTAAATCTCTGGCAGTACCGGAAATAGAACCCGGGTCTCGGAGAACGGAAGCTGTTAGTGCTAACCTTTGGGATACGGAGGTAGACGAAGGATATGGTGACGAAGCTAGTGCAAATGACGAGTTTTAGGCTTTCGAAAATGGGTTATTTTTCCTTAAGTCTCCCTCTGCAGCAAGCTAGCATCGTTTACACTTACTCTCACGTTAATCGGGTCTCTTTAACGTAATCAGTATATTTCTCATCCCTGGGATAATAATTATCATCATCATCATCATCATCATCATCATCAACAAGCATAATAAACTACAGAGAGGCGTTTGACTCCATTCCCCATACTTCGCTCTTGAAAGTGATAATCGTGTACAAGAACAACCCGCTAATTTTCTCGTTCCCCAGAACAACAATCGATATGTGGAACACAAGACACACTCTGTACCCCAGAGACAAAGATTTAGAGACTAGACTCACGAAAAACTACAACCTGTTTCCAGCTACAACCTGACCAGGAATGTAAATAATGAAGCCCCCTTCTAACGGCGAGGATAAGAATGTTGCTGGTTGCCGAAGCATGTATAACTCCTCTGGGGCAATGATTAATGACTGAAGGTTGAAATGATATTGGAGAGTGAAAGATGACTGGGAAAACCGGAGTATCCGGACAAGAACCTGCCCCACCTCCGCTTTGTCCAGCGCAAGGTAGACGGAATCCAGCGGTGAGAGGGCTGAGTGTTGTCACCAGATCCATGGAAGCTCTAGACTAGTTTCACACCTATATAAAAATAAAATAAACAAGGAATATTTCAAGAAGAATCCCTGAGCCTTGTCCGATTCTGTTTGGCACTCAATTCACTGTCACAACTTCATAACTCAACCGGGTATGGGTTTGAAATCAAAGGTAAGAATAGTGTCATGTCCAAGCTATCAAATATCCTATATATGTATGGTATACAACTTCACTCTGCCATTAGAGAAAAAAATTGTGCAGTTAAAGAATGAGTGCAATCGGTCTAGGCAAAAGAGCGACTGAACTCGGAGAATTAAAGTAGGCGAACGTTTACTTGACCCCGCAATAATTAAGAGGGAAATTCCTCAAGGCAGTGTTATCGGACTTGTATGTGTTGCTAAGTATATAAAGGATACAAGTAACGAAGTGGGATCAGAGATAAGGCTTTTTGCGGATGATATTATTCTGTTATTCTGTACATTTACAAGATTGTGAGCAACTGAAAAATGACCTCGATGATGTTGTGAGATAGACAGTAGGCAATAGTAGGATGATAAGCGGGGTTAAAAGTCAGGTTGTGAGTTTCACAAATAGGAAAAGTCCTCTCAGTTTTAATTACTGCGTTGATGGGTGTGAAAGTTCCTTTTGCGGATCATTTCATGTACCTAATGTTGTTAATATAAGGAAAGATCTTCATTGGGGTAATCACATAAATGGGATTGTAAATAAAGCGTAGATCTCTGCATATGGTTATGAGGGTATTTAGGGGTTGCAGTAATGATGTAAAGGAGAGGGCATGTAAGTCTCTGGTAAGACCCCAAGTAGAGTATGGTTCCAATGTATGGGACCCCATCAGGATTACTTGGATCAAAACCTGGAAAAACATCCAAAGAAAAGCTGCTCGATTTGTTCTGGGCGATTTCCGACAAAAGAGTATCGTAAAAAAAATGTTTCAAAGTTTGGGCTCGGAAGACTTGGGAGAAAGGAGACGAGCTGCTTGACTAAGTGGTATGTCCGGAACTCTCAGTGGAGAGATGGATTGGACTGACATTAGTGGACGAGTAAGTTTGAGTGGTGTCTTTAAACCTAGGAGAGATCACAAGTTAAAGCTGGAATTCAAGAGGACAATTGGGACAAATATTTGTTTATAGGAAGGGGAGTTCGAGACTGGAATAACTTTTGAAGGGAGATGTTCAATAAATTTCCAATTTCTTTGCCATCATTTAATAAAAGGCTAGGAAAACAACAGATAGGAATATGGCACCTGGGCGACTGTTCTAAATGCAGATCAGTAGTGAATTACTGATTTCCGACCCGTTCCGATCACAAACACTCCCCTTGGCAACAACGAGACATACAGGTACCTAGGCTACAAACAGGAAACAACGATACAGCACAAGGAAATCAAAGAGAATCTCACCACATTTTACCTTCAGCGTGTGCATGCGGTCTTACATTCTAAGCTCAAAGGAAAGAATATCATGAAAGCTATAAAATACCTACTCTGGTACGCAAGCAGTAACATATTATTTTGGAACTATCCGGTGAACCAAAACAGATCGCCAACATTTAGAGACGAACAAATGTATTGTTAACCCGAAACCAGATGCATCAACCAAAAACCTTCAGACAAGGATCCTTTTTTCCCTGTTTTGTTAGGGGTTGAGTACTAACAGAATAGAAATATTACACAGTTTAAAGAGCGCATCATTGTGGCGTTATTTTTATAGAAAAAAGGGACATTTCACCATTGCAGAGTGCATTAGTAGCCGTAGTCAAAAGAATCCAGTTTTAGCCCTTTAGGCAAGCAACTCAATTTTGAAAAACATCCTAGGGATATGAGCTATGAATTTTAGGTAGGTAAAATATAATAAAGTATGAGAATATATTCTTTATTTATTCTTAATCATCGTTACCTATTCGATTAGATTAGCAGCTTGCCTTTTTCTACCATTACGAGCGGTAATGTGAATTAATGCAGAGTTTCACTTAAGCCCTTATAACTACATTCGATGTGGATATTTTAAAATGAATCAAAAATTATATGATGTTACTGAACCAAGTAACACATTACAGAATGAATTATGTAAAATTAATTTGTCTACAATTTGAATAAAACATAATACAGTTAAAGGAACAAGCGATTTTAGGCTGTTATTCAGCAGCTGCATTTAAGTCGGGAACGATTTTCAAAATTTGTTCTTGTTTTTTTAGTTTCGTAGAGAGAACAAATACTCACAATTAGAAATCTTTCCGGGACCTTTAGCTCTTCAACTTTCGGCACAAATGAGGAAATTGCTCAATATTACGTTTTTCGTAGCATGGGGTTCCCTATTTGGTCCGCTAAGAAATATGTTTTATAATGTGTTTTTATATAAGTATGGTGTATTGTGATATTTATACTGAAATTGTGTGTTCGACAAACTGAAAATCTTCTGAGTTTCATTTCACTGAGTCGACACTGAAAAGTATGGCTTCATTCTTATCAAAAACTGTGGACTGATAGGGCAAACAGTAAACTTGTGTCTTCGTCCCGAGGTAATCCAGATCTTTATACAGGCACAGCCTCAATGGAGGTAAGCTGCATATACCTATTATATCACATAGCAGCCCTCCTGGCATTCTCAAATCTCTGCCAGTAACAGGAATCGAACAAGGATCCCAGATACGGAGGTAAACGAGTGACGAAGTTACCGCAAATGACGAGTTTTATGGATTCGAAAATGAATTATTTTACCTCAAGTCTCTCTCTGCCACGATCTAGCGCCGTTTATACTTATTATCATTTTCATCGGGTCTCTTAGACTTCATCAGTTTCTTTCTCATCCCTGGAATAATAATATTAATCACCATAATAATCATAACCATGCTTAATAGATTTCAGAAAATCGTTTGAATCCATTCCCCACATTTGGCACTCGAAAGTGTTAACCATGTACATGACCGATCTTCAGAACAATGGAAATGTGGAACACAACCTGTACACGAGATACAAAAATCTGGAGACTAGACTAAGGCTGTTGTTGTTTGGGTCATCAGTCCATAGACTGGTTTGATACAGCTCTCCACGTCACCCTATCACGTGCTAACGTTTTCATTTCTACGTAACTACTGCATCCTACATCTGCTCTAATCTGCTTGACATAATCATACCTTGGTCTACCCCTACCGTTCTTACCGCCTACACTTCCTTCAAAAACCAATTGAACAAGTCCTGGGTGTCTTAAGATGTGTCCTATCATCCTTTCTTTTCTTCTCGTCAAATTTAGCCAAATCGATCTCCTCCCACTTCTGAACTAGTTATTGTCCATGCTTCACTTCCATACAATGCCACGCTCCAGACGAAAGTCTTCAAAACCATCTTTCTAATTCCTATATCAATGTTCGAAGTGAGCAAATTACTTAAGAAGGGCCTTCTTTGCTTATGCTAGTTTGCATTTTATGTCATCCTTACTTCTGTCCTTCCCCCATGGCACTACAGCCCTTGAAGGGCATTGGCCTACCAAGCGACCGCTGCTCACCCCGAAGGCCTGCTTATTACGAGGTACCGTGTGGTCAGCACGATGAATCCTCTCAGCTGTTAATCTTGACTTTCTAGACTGGGGCCGCCATCTCACCGTCAGATAGCTCCTCAATTCTAATCACATAGGCTGAGTGGACCTCGAACCAGCCCTCAGATATAGGTAAAAATCCCTGACCTGGCTACTTCGTCTACTTCCTTTGAAACATTTCCTAATCTACTATATCCTGCATCACCTTATTTCGTTCGACTGCACTCCATTACTTTTGTTTTGGACTTATTTATTTTCATCTTGTACTCCTTTCCCAAGATACTTTCTATAACATTCAGCGATTTCTCCAGATCTTCTGCAGTCTCAGGTAAAATAACAATATCATCAACATATCTCGGGGTTTTTGATTTTTTCCCCTTTGGATTGAAATTCCCTTCCCAAATTCCTCTTTCATTTCCTTTACTGCCTGTTCTAAATAAACATTGAAAAGGAGGGGGGTCAAACTGCAAATTTGCTTCACTCTTTTCTGGATTGCTGCATGTTTTTCGATTCTCGATTCTTATCACTGCAGACTCATTTTATACAGATTGTAGATAATTTTTCGTTCTCGGTATTTGATCCCAATCACCTTCAGAATCTCAAATAGGTTGGCCCAGTCAATATTATCAAATGCCTTTTCAAGATCTACGAATGTCATGCATGTAGGCTGCCCTCCTTAATTCGATCCTCTAAGATCAGACATAAGGTCAGGATTGCTTCACGTGTTAATACATTTCTTTTGAAGCAACGTTCATCTTCTCCCATCTCAGTTTCAACCTGTCTTTCCGTTCTTCTCTAAATAATACGTGTTAAAATTTTGTAGACATGAGATACTAAACTAATGGCGTGATAGTTTTCACACTTGTCAACACCGGCTTTCTTGGGAATTGGTATAATAACATTCTGCCGAAAATCGGAAGGCACTTCTCCTGTATCATACATCTTACACACTAAATGGAAGAACCTCGCCATGTTGGTTACTCTTAAAGCAGTAAGTAATTCAAAGGGAATGTCAACAAATCCAGGTGCCTTGTTCCTATTTAGGTCTCTCAAAGCTCTGTCAAATTCTGACATCAAAATTGGGTCTCCCATATCATCGGCATCAACAGCCTCCTCTTGTTCCAGAACCGTATCATCTACGTCTTTACCTTGATGAGAGTTTTGGATATTTTCCTGCCATCTTTCTGCCTCCTTTGCATTTATCCCTTGTGCAACATGTTCTTTGAATCAGTCCCTCACACTCTTTTATTTCAACTTGTCTAGATGCATTCTCCTTGCATTCCTTCCTTTCTTCAATTTCTTCAACTTCAGATGTCATTTCATGACCAAAAAGTTCTGCTCAGAGTCCACATCTGCTCCTGGGAAAGTTTTGCTATCCAACACCTGGTGTATGAATCTTTGCCCAATAATAATGAAGTCTATTTGATACCTTCCAGTGTCTCCAGGTATAGTCCACGTGTACAGCTGTCGTTTATGGTGTTTGAGCCAAGTATTAGCAATGAATAAATTATTATTGGTGCGGAATTCAACTCCCAGACTTCCTCTTTCATTCCCGTGTCCCAGTCCGAATTCTCCTACTGTATTACCTTCGCTTCCTTGGCCTGCTACTTCCTTCCAGTCTCCCATCACAATTAGATTTTCATCACATTTTACATATTGTATTAAAAAGACTAAGAAGGAGGTGGAGGTTGAAACGAAATAGAGTTAGAAATGGTTATGGAAATAAGGAGAAATTGAAGGAACTTACTAGGAAATTGAATCTAGCAAAGAAATCAGCTAAGGATAACATGATGGCAAGCATAATTGGTGGTCATACAAATTTTAGTGAAAAATGGAAGGGTATGTATAGGTACTTTAAGGCAGAAAGAGGTTCAAAGAAGGACATTGCAGGAATCACTAATGAACAAGCGGAGTGTGTATGCGTGGATCTTCAAAAGGCAGAAGTGTTGAGTCAGCAGTATGTAAAGATTGTTGGTTACAAGGATAAAGTCCAGATACGGAAGGTGAGTAATACTAAAGAAGTATTAAAATTTACCTATGATAACAATGACATTTACAGTACGATAAAAAAGTTGAAAACTAGAAAAGCAGCTGGAATTGACAAAATTTCTGGAGATATACTAAAGGCAATGGGTTGGGATATAGTACCATATCTGAAATACTTATTTGATTATTGTTTGGTTGAAGGAGCTATACCAAATGAATGGAGAGTTGCTATAGTAGCCCCTGTGTATAAAGGAAAGGGTGATAGACATAAAGCTGAAAATTACAGGACAGTCAGTTTGACATGTATTGTATGTAAGCTTTGGGAAAGCATTCTTTCTGATTATATTAGACATGTTTGAGAAATTAGTAACTGGTTTGACAGAAGGCAGTTTGGGTTTAGAAAAGGTTATCCCACTGAAGCTCAGCTTGTAGGTTTTCAGCAAGATATAGCAGATATCCTGGATGCAGGAGGCCAAATGGACCGTATTGCGATTGACATATCTAAGGCATTTGACAGGGTAGATCATGTAAGACTACTGGAAAAAATGAGTGTCATTGGACTACAAAAAAGAGTGACTGAATGGGTGGCTATATTTCTAGAAATTAGAACTCAGTGAATTAGAGTAGGCGAAGCTTTATCTGACCCTGTAAAAATTAAGAGGGGATTTCCTCAAGGCAGTAATATTGGACCTTTATGTTTTCTTATATATATATATCAATGATATGTGTAAAGAAGTGGAATCATAGATAAGTCTGTTTGCAGATGATGTTTTTTTGTACAGAGTAATAAATAAGTTACAAGATTATGAGCGGCTGGAGGGTGACCTCTATAGTGTGGTGAGATGGACGGTGGGCAATGGTGTGATGATAAACGGGGTTTAATGTCAGGTTGTGAGTTTCACAAATAGGAAAAGTCCTCTCAGTTTTAATTACTCCGTTGATAGGGTGAAAGTTCCTTTTGGGGATCGTTGTAAGTATCTAGGTGTTAATATAAGAAAAGACCTTCATTGGGGTAATCACATAAATATGATTGTTAATAAAGGGCACATATCTCTGCACAAGGTTATGAGGGTATTTAGGAGTTGTAGTAAGGATGTACAGGAGAGGGCATATAAGTCTCTGGTAAGACCCCAAGTAGAGGATGGTTCCAGTGTATGGAACCCTCACCAGGATTACTTGATTGAAGAACTGGAAAATTCCAAAGAAAAGCAGCTCGATTTGTTCTGGGTGATTTCCGACAAAAGAGTAGCGTTACAAAAATGTTGCTAAGTTTGGGCTGGGAAGACTTGGGAGAAAGGAGACGAGCTGCTCGATTAAGTGGTATGTTCCGAGCTGTCAGTGGAGAGATGGCGCGGGAGGACATCAGTAGACGAATACGTTTGAGTGGTGTCTTTAAAAGTGGGGAAGATCATAATATGAAGATAAAGTTGGAATACAAGAGGACAAATTGGGGCAAATATTCGTTTATAGGAAGGGGAGTTAGGGATTGGAATAACTTACCAAGGGAAATGTTCACTAATTTTCCAATTTCTTTGCGATCATTTAAGAGAAGGTTAGGAAAACAACAGATAGGGAATCTGCCAACTGGGCTACTGCCCTAAATACAGATCAGTAGTGACTGATTGATTAATATTCTATCTCTTCATATATTCTTCCGATTTATTCCTCATCTGCTGAAGTAGTAGGCATATAGACCTGCACTATTGTGGTGGCCATTGGTTTGGTGTCTATATTGACAACAATAATCCTTTGACTATGTTGGTCGTAGTAGCTTACGCGCTGCCCTATTTTCTTATTCATTATTCTACCAACTGCTGCATTTCCCCCGTTTGATTTTGTGTTGATAATTCTGTAATCAACTAACTGAAAGTCCTGCGCTTCCATCCAACGTACTTCACTTATACCAACTGCATCTAACTTTAGTCTATCCATCCCACTTTTCAGATTCTGTAGCCTACCACAACGATTCAAACTTCTAACATTCCACGCTCCGACTCGCAGAATGGCAGTGTCCATCTTTCTGATGGTTGCCTCCTCTCGTGTAGTCCCCACCCGGAGATTCGAATGGGGTATTATTTTAACTCCGGAATATTTTCCCTAGGAGGAAGCCATCATCAATACATCATTCATGCAGAGAGAGCTCCATGTCCTCGGGACTTAGTTACGGCTGTAGTTTCCCGTTGCTTTCAGCCATATAGCATTATCAATACAGCTAAGACATTTTGAGTATTATTACAACGCCATGTCAGTCAATCATCCAGACTGCCGCTTTTGCAGCTTCCGAAAGTCTGCTACCCCCTTTCGACGAACCATTCGTTAGTCAGGTCTCTCGACAGATACCCATCCGATATGGTTGCACCTGCGGCTCGGCTATCTGCTTCATTGGGACTGCAAGCCTCCCCACCGCGGCAAGGTCACATGGTTCGCACGGGGGACTAGACTCATGCCTATCATGCCTATTTGAAGAAGGCTCTCTGACCATTCTCTGGTTCTGTTTGGCAATTAATCCACTATCACAACTTCTTAAGTCGACCAGTATGGGTTCGAAATCAAAGGTAACAATCGTGTCATGCACAAGATATCCCATCTGCTGTCTATGGATGACATAAAACTTTACTCTGTCTCAAGAAATAAAAAATCGTGCAGCTCAAAGAATCCCGATCATAAACACAGAAAACATTGCTCTCCTTGGCCGCAACGAGACATACAGGTACCTAGGCTATAAACAGGGAACAACGGTATGGCATAAGAAAATTAAAGGAGATCTCACCACAGTTTACCTTCAGCATTTACGTGAGATCCCACATTCTAAGCTCAAAGGAAAGAATATCTTGAAGGCTATAAGGTACCAGTTCTAGCATTTTTTTTTGGCATTATCCATTGTACCAAAGCTAATCTCAATCGCTTATAGGTGAAAAAGTGTATTGCTTACCTAAAACGACCTGCATCACCCGATAGCCTCCAAAGAAAGGCTCATTTTGTCCCGTTCTATTGGTGGTCGAGGACTTATAGATAGAAATATTACATACTTCATAGACTGTGTTCTTATTTCTATAGGAAAAAGGAAATTTCACCATTGCATTGTGTAGTAGTAGCCGTAGACAATAAATGAACACCGTTCAATCTCAGTGATACAGAGAACTCCTCACTTCAGGTTCCCACTCTAAAGTAAACAATATCACAATTGAAACAGAAGGCTCTGCGAGGGCGGTAGCCGAATGAGTTGAATCAGTCGTATCTCGATAACAGGGCACCGCAAGTCTGGCTGACAAACTCAGAAGTATACCCGGGGAGAGAAGGCTTTATGTTTACCATTCAGGACCATGTTATTGTAACTAGGAACTACAGAAGAACCTGATCTCTGTCACCCACGCAGTTCTCACCCGCGACCCCACAGCTGTGGGAAAAGCGGTAGTAGTATTAGAAGAAGGAGAAGAATTATCTTGTTAATACATTTAATGTCAGTCTTATAATAATAATAATAATAATAATAATAATAATAATAATAATAATAATAATAATAATAATAATGATTTTGTGTGGCTATTTCTAGCCTGGTGCAGCCATTGTAAGGCAGACACTCAGACGAGGAGTATGAGAAACTGCGTGTTATTGTTGTGGAGGCTATTGTCGTGTGTTTCAGGATCTGGGGACAGCAGACACTCTTTTCCCGAGCCAAGAGGATTAACCATTTAAGATTAAAATTCCCGACCCGGCCGGCCGGGAATGAAACCCGCGGCCCTCTGAACTGAAGGCCACTAAGCTGGCCATTCAGCCAAGGAGCCGAGCGGATGTTCTTTTTTCTTTGCTATTTGTTTTACGTCGCACCGACACAGGTATGTCTTATGGCGACGATGGGAAAGGAAAGGCCTAGGAATGGGAAGGAAGCGTCCGTGGCCATAGTTAAGGTACATCCCCAGCATTTGGCTGGTGTGAAAGTGGGAAACCATCCTCAGGGCTGCCGACAGTGGGGTTCGAACCCAATATCTCCCGAATACTGGATACTGACCGCACTTAAGCGACTGCAGCTATCGAGCTCGCTGAGCGGATGTCTACTAATGTACGTACAGTTTTTCAGAGTTGTCATCTTCCCCAAAATTTATTCTATGATTGTTCGATTATAGCCATTCAGAAAGCGTTTCGTAGTGTCCATTACATGAACAGCTTCGGTACAGTTCACTTATTACAGGTTGCATTTTATTGAATGTTATTTCAGTTCCAAAGTGGCATAAAACATATCTCTATTCCAGTGGTGTTCCATTCTACTTTGGAACACCGCCCTCTCGGCTCATCTTCCTTGACTCACTTTCTTACGTGACCGCAGTCTAAATTTTAAAAAGAAAGCGATTCATACAACCGACGAGTATCATCATCATCATCTGTTTACCCTCCAGGGTCGGCTTTTCCCTCGGACACAGCGAGGGATCCCGCCTCTACCGCCTCAAGGGCAGTGTCCTGGAGCTTCAGACTCTTGGTCGGGGATACAACTGGGGAGTATGACCAGTACCTCGCCCAGGCGGCCTCACCTGCTATGCTGAACAGGGGCCTTATGGAGGGATGGGAAGATTGGAAGGGATAGACAAGGAAGAGGGAAGGAAGGGGCCGTGGCCTTGTGTTAGGTATCATCCAGGCATTCGCCTGGAGGAGAAGTGGGAAACCACTGAAAACCACTTCCAGGATGGATGAGGTGGGAACCGAACCCACATCTACTCAGTTGACCTCCCGAGGCTAAGTGGAGCCCGTTCCAGCCCTCGTACCACTTTTCAAATTTCGTGGCAGAGCCGGGAATCGAACCCGGGCCTCCGGGAGTGGCAGCTAATCATGCTAACCACTACACCACAGAGGCGGACCAACCGACGAGTAACAAATTTAAAACATGAGTTTATTTGAAATCCAAAAGAACATTTAACTTTAATGCCAACTTTGCATTAAATTTCAAGAAAACTTTATGTTTTAATGGTGCCTCCTTGGCTCAAGTGCAGCGCGACGGCCTCTCACCGCTGGGTTCCGTGGTTCAAATCCCGGTCACTCCATGTGAGGTTCGCGGTGGACAAAGTGGAGGTGGGACAGGATTTTCTCCGGCTACTCCCGTTTTTGCTGTCATCTTTCACTACAATAACACTCTCCAACATCATTTCGTTTATTCTGTCATTAATCATAGCCCTAAAGGAGTGCAACAGATTTCGGCAGCCGACACAATTCCTATCCACGCCGCTAGACGGGGGCTTTACTAATTCCACTCCTGACCCTGTTGAAGCTAGAGGACCCGATCTGCTCCACCGCATTCGTTGTAAGCAGATCACTTAACTCGTCTTGATATTCCTGTCGTAGTCGGATTGTTTTGCCTGACCTTTTCGTTGGATTTATGAACATTTAATAAGAAGCGCGTTCTGATATGCCGCAGATCGTAGTCAGAATCATGCCATCTGGTTGGTAAAAATCTATCCATATATTCGCTTTTCTTTTTTGATCCTGCAGTTCTTGATGTATTGCAGAAGGCAATAGTGTTTTTAATCGCAGTCCTTCTATACAGACCGGTTGTCTTACGAACTCATAGGTTAGTCTCGAAGGAGCGTTTTATGTCAGGCAGAGAAATCTTTGCAAGATACATGGCCCTCACTCTTTATAGTGTAGCTACATTATCCTTCGGTAAGTGTTCCCAGAGTCCGCCTCTGTGGTGTAGTGTTTAGCGTGATTAGCTGCCACCCCCGGAGGTCCGGGTTCGATTCCCGGCTCTGCCACGAAATTTGAAAAGTGGTACGAGGGCTGGAACGGGGTCCACTCAGCCTCGGGAGGTCAACTGAGTAGAGGTGGGTTCGATTCCCACCTCAGCCATCCTGGAAGTGGTTTTCCGTGGTTTCCCACTTCTCCTCCAGGCGAATGCCGGGATGGCACCTAACTTAAGGCCACGGCCGCTTCCTTCCCTCTTCCTTGCCTATCCCTTCCAATCTTCCCATTCCTCCACAAGGCCCCTGTTCAGTATAGCAGGTGAGGCCGCCTGGGCGACGTACTGGTCATACTCCCCAGTTGTATCCCCCGACCAAGAGTCTGAAGCTAAAGGACACTGCCCTTGAGGCGGTAGAGGTGGGATCCCTCGCTGAGTCCGAGGGAAAAACCGAACCTGGAGGGTAAATAGATGATGATGATGATGATGAAGTGTTCCCAGATATTGTCTAAGTCGTATGACATGATGGGGTATGTTTGTACGTAGACTTTTTTCTCTTAGTAGCATGTAAGTTATTAGGAAGGTTCTGCCATCTGCTGAATATATTTCGAAGCTAGGAGAGTTTAGAGAATCAAAGAGTATCTAGCAGAGAAAAGTATGTTCCGTGTATACCCTGGCTGGACTGGTATTAATCGAAGATGGCTGCCTGCAATGACATTACTGAGGATGGAAATCATATAAAGCAGAATATTAATGAAAGGGGGAGCCTCTGTGGCTCAGACGGCAGCGCGTCGGACTCTCACCGCTGGATACCGTGGTTCAAATCCCGGTCACTCCATGTGAGATTTGTGCTGGACAAAGCGGAGGCAGGACAGGTTTTTCTCCCGGCACTCCGGTTTTCCCTGTCATCTTTCATTCCAGCAACACTCTCCATTATCATTTCATAGCATTTATCAATCATTAATAAATCGCCTTGGGAGTGGCGACCCCATTGTAATAACAGCCTATATATGTTTCATTCATTACATCCCTGACCCGGTCAAAGACTGGAAAACAGGTTGTAGGTTTTTTCATTAATGAAAGGGTTAGTCGTTTAGCAACCTACTAACTAGAGAATTTACTGCAGGTTAGGGTAAGTATTCGCCTACAATTATTGGAATTATCATTTAACGATTTGATTTTATGAGTACTCAAACTTGGCTTAACTTAGAGATCTATCAATGTTTCATAATTCACCGACAGGTAATTCCGGAAAGAATAAATCAAAACTGATGCAAATCGGTCCAGTAGAACGGGCGGACGGATTTGCTAAATCTGTTTTTAGTAAACTCTTTTAATATAAAGATTAATCTGAATGTTCAGGATCAGATTCCGGATTTTGAAGACTTATCACCTTTTAACTGGTGCATTGTACACGTCGCTAAATTACAGTATATCCTAATCATGGCCCCCTGATTGTAGAAATGAGTATTTATTAAGACTTCTCTCGTCGTCATCTGTTTAATTTTGTTTACTTTTATGCGAATTTTCAATTTGTCTCATTATTTTGTTATCTTCATCAATTCGTCACAATACATTCTGGCTTTTAAGTAATTTTTCTTACTTCTCCGGCATAATTTAGTAATTCTTTTGCTTTCACGTTTGGCTATCACCACATATGAAAATTATGCGAGTTTACAATGAACAAGAATACTATACTTCAAATGGGTCCGCACTCATTTCGAAAACTGTGAACCTTCTACAAATCTTATCCGAACTCTTTGGAGAGAGAAAAGGCATTGCTTCTAATCTAGATGGGCTTGCGGCGAGAGTAGGAGGTATTATCACTGTAGTTTATTTTATTATTATTATCATTATTTTTTGCTATTTGCTTTACGTCGCACCGACACAGATAGGTTTTATGGCGACGATGGGATAGGAAAGGCCTAGGAAGTGGAAGGAAGCGGCCGTGGCCTTAATTAAGGTACAGCCTCGGCATTCGCCTGGTATGAAAATTGGAAACCACGGAAAAACATCTGGATACTGGTCGCACTTAAGCGACTGCAGATATCGAGCTCGGCATGTCACTGTAGTAGGTACATCATCATCATCATCATCAGCAGCATCTGTTTACCCTCCAGGGTCGGCTTTTGCCTCAGACACAGCGAGGGATCGCACCTCTACCGCCTCGAGGGCAGTGTCCTGGAGCTTCAGACTCTTGGTCGGGGATACAACTGGGGAGAATGACCAGTTCCTCGCCCAGGCGGCCTCACGCTAACCACTACACCACAGAGGCGGCTACTAGGTACATGTTCATGTTTAAGTCAGGTTGTTGAAATGACCCAGTACTAAAATACGTATACGTGCGTGTTAGTTTCGTCTTACACAGTGCTAGGTTTATACAGGATGAAGCGTAATTCGCGCACTCGGGCGTCGCAGTGCGACTCCTCACAAGCCAGCAATAAAAATATGTATCTTACAAAATTGTCCGCCTCTGTGGTGTAGTGGTTAGCGTGATTAGCTGCCACCCCCGGAGGCCCGGGTTCGATTCCCGGCTCTGCCACGAAATTTGAAAAGTGGTACGAGGGCTGGAACGGGGTCCACTCAGCCTCGGGAGGTCAAATGAGTAGAGTTGGGTTCGATTCCCACCTCAGCCATCCTGGAAGTGGTTTTCAGTGGTTTCCCACTTCTCCTCCAGGCGAATGCCGGGATGGTACCTACCATAAGGCCACGGCCGCTTCCTTCCCTCTTCCTTGTCTATCCCTTCCAATCTTCCCATCCCTCCACAAGGCCCCTGTTCAGTATAGCAGGTGAGGCCGCCTGGATGAGGTACTGGTCATTCTCCCCAGTTGTATCCCCGACCAAGAGTCTGAAGCTCCAGGACACTGCCCTTGAGGCGGTAGAGGTGGGATCCCTCGCTGTGTCCGAGGGAAAAGCCGACCCTGGAGGGTAAACAGATGATGATGATGACTTATACATGCACATTTATTTTGCATTTATTATACTCTCGGGTGTTCTTTTACATGTTATTATTATTATTATTATTATTATTATTATTATTATTATTATTATTATTATTATTATTATTTATTGATAACAATTATTTTCTCGCTCTGTTAGAGTCATTGTTGAGGATGTTTAAGTAATTTTCTTGGTCATTTTGGCGTTTACTAAGTCATCACATTCCGGGCCCTGTTCAGGATATATTTAATGAGAATGACACTCTTTATAGAGTGGTACCAGCTTCCCTACGTTTAGTTGACTCATTGGCTGAACGGTCAGCGTACTGGCCTTCGGTTCACAGGGTCCCGGGTTCGATTCCCGGCCGGGTCGGGGATTTTAACCTTAATTGGTTAATTCCAATGGCACGGGGGCTGGTTGTACGTGTTGTCTCCATCACCATTTCATCCTCATCACGACGCGCAGGTCACCTACGGGTGTCAAATAGAAAGACCTGCACCTGGCGAGCAGAACCCTTCCTGGGATATCCCGGCACTAAAAGCCATACAACATTTCATTTATGTTGAATTTAATATCACTTACAATGGATCTGTCTGCAATGAACTATGGTATATTGATAAAATTTGATAGTAATAGCCATTCTACCTTAAAATGTAATTATACGTAGTGATTTAAAATGGAATGTGGTAAAACGAAGGCATCGACTGAAATGCATCTCGGGAGAATGATGAATAAAGATATCAGAACATTGCTACACGCCTGCTGTGATGATGATGATGATGATGATGATGATGATGATGATGATATGATGTTGCTTGTTGTTTCAAGGGGTCTAACAGGGCGAGTTGGCCTTGCGGTTAGGAGCGCGCAGCTGTGAGTTCGCATGCGGGAGATAGTGGGTTCGAACCCCACTGTCGGCAGCGCTGAAGATGGTCTTCCCTGGTTTCCCATTTTCACACCAGGCAAATGCTGGCGCTGTACCTTAATTAAGGCCACGGCCACTTCCTTCCCATTCCTAGGCCTTTCCCGTCCCATCGTCGCTATAAGACCTATCTGTGTCGGTGCGACGTAAAGCAAAATAGCAAGAAGTAAAGGGGCCTAACATCTAAGGTCATTGCCCCTCAGACGCCTGCTGTAGCATTAGATGCTGACCATAGCATGACAAAGTGAGTCATTCTCAAGAGGTGTCTAGCAGTTTCCTCGTTTGTGCATTATAAAAATTTGTACTAATATGATACAACTTTATTTACAGATGATCAAAATTTAATACTACGTAATATTTTAGCTTCGATTATAAATGATACTGATGTAGTGAAACACTAATATTTTGATGTATTTATACGCCGTACGTGTTAGTAGGTTCGTTTCCGACTCCATGACGAAATGGTTAGCGTGCTCGCCTTTGGTGCAGGGCACCTCGGATTCGATTCCCGGCTGATTCGGGGCTTTTAACCTTACTTGGTACATTTCGATGGCTCGGTGACTGGAGGTGTGTACCGCATTAATCATTAGCAGTCTTCTTGTACGGTTCCATCCTCATAGACGCACAGGTCGCTTATACAACGTCACATCAAAAGACCTGCACCAGGCCTCTTCGGAGGCCACACGTCATTATTATTATTATTATTATTATTATTATTATTATTATTATTATTATTATTATTAGTAGTAGTAGTAGTAGTAGTAGTAGTTTCGTACAGCATGAAATTCAGTTCGTGTTATCAGAATCTCATTTTCAACATTTTTGTTTTTGTGATTTGAAATAGATCTCTCTGTGCATTTGTAGTGCGAGGTCATTCCATGTCATCATCAGCTGCTCAGCTATTTGTCAGCAATGAATTATGACACTACCATTGAATTGTCGCTATGTATTCGATAAACGAGTAGTGTGTGGGCTGGGAAAACTGGGAAGTAAGGAGGCGAGGTGCTCGTCAAAGCGGTATGTTCCAAGCATGGCATGAAATTACACAAGTGGACGAATAAGCTTTAATGGAGCTTTTGAGGGTAGGAAGATAAAATTGGAATTCAGGAGGACAAACTGGGGCAAATAACCTATTCATTTCAAGAAAGAGGAATTAGGGATTCTATTTATTAAGGGGAATGTTCGATATAATTTAAAGTTATGTGCATTCATGAAGAGACAAGGGAGTATGTCAACTGATGCGGAACCTGCCACCTGGGCGACTACCCTAAATGCAGATCAACGATGATTGATCGGTTGACATTGTGATAGTACGTATATCACACCCTCGAATTGTATTCACAACTAAAATATATTATTGCCATTATTCGTTTTACTGTTATTTTATTTATATATTTATTCATAATATTTTAAGCCGGAAGGTCTTCATATGTGATATGAGCAATTTGTTTTGTACAAGCGGACGAGAAAACAGTGCAATTTATAACTCCGAAAATTTCCGGGAGAAATGTGGAACAGCCCAGAGTCCGATGACGTGGCCTTGTTGTTATTGTCCTGGGACTCGTAAGAGGTTCGGGGCGTAGTATTGTAATGCCAATAGGATCTTCCACTCGTAATTGGATGGCCGGGACGAGAGAGTAGGAGGAAGCTGAGGTCTATATAGGCATGTGAGGAGATGTAACTATGGTGGAATGTGGTTGACCTAAAGCTTTTGTGGAACGTGGTTGATTTGAAATTTTTGAGGAATGTGAAGTGTGGTACTGGCTTACAAACTGTGGAGTGCTTAGGCAGTTGGTATTATGTCACTTGTGGCGGCTTGGTGTCTTACATGTTGGTAAAGGCTATGGGGAACTGTATTTAAAACCTTACATAATTCATGTTCTGGAACAACGAGCGTGTGTTGTTGAAGTGAAAGTATCTATAAACCAAGTGTTAGAATCAGTGAACACAAAATTATAAAGGTACAGTATCAGTGTGATATAATAAGTTGGTCCTCATTTTTGGTTTAATACAGTTTTGTTTGTTGTTGTTGTTGTTGTTGTTGTTGTAGTATAAGTATGTATATATGGCGTCTTGCAGCAACATTTTGTGAGTGTATTCTACGTATATTTTGGTGTATTGATGAGGTATACAAGCACGGATATTATTCAGAATATAGTTAATTATTTTAGAATCAGTGGAGTTATTGATGAGCCTACGTGCAGTAACTACCTATTTAGTCATTTTCAGGAGGTTTGGTAAGGCCTGACGCAGATGTACCAGTACGCAGCTTTATGTACACGCCGTTGGAGAGAGAATTATCATGTTCAATTAAAATTTGAAGGATCCATTAGGTGAACTCAGGCACTCACATGACGGCCATTTCGATTTATTACTATCATCAATTGATTTTCATCATTATCTCTTTACCCTCCAGGTTCGGCTTTTCCCCCGGACTCAGCGAGGGATCCCACCTCTACCGCCTCAAGGGCAGTGTCCTGGAGCTTCAGACTCTTGGTCGGGGGATACAACTGGGGAGTATGACCAGTACCTCGCCCAGGCGGCCTCACCTGCTATGAACAGGGGCCTTGGAGGGGGATCTGGAAGAGGGAAGGAAGCGGCCGTGGCCTTAAGTTAGGTACCATCCCGGCATTCGCCTGGAGGTGAAGTGGGAAACCACGGAAAACCACTTCGAGGATGGCTGAGGTGGGAATCGAACCCACCTCTACTCAGTTGACCTCCCGAGGCTGAGTGGACCCCGTTCCAGCCCTCGTACCACTTTTCAAATTTGGTGGCAGAGCCGGGAATCGAACCCGGACCTCCGGGGGTGGCAGCTAATCACGCTAACCACTACACCACAGAGGCGGACATCAATTGATTTTATTTCAACTATTTTAATTTATTTCAGTTATTTGTTCACATTTATTAAGAATATTATAACATACACCCAACTTTCATTGAAATTTGCATGGTCTAACCCAAACTTGTTAGTAGGTAAGGTAAGGGTTATTCTGCGCGAAGGCAGGTCCGAACCTCCGCAGAGGTGTTCCTGAGCCGGAGTTTACGTGCGGTAGGGTGGCCAGTTCCTTTCCGCTCCTCCATTCCCTTACCCCCACCAAAAGCGCGTGGCAACCCATCCAACTTCTGACCACGCCCAATGTTGCTTAACTTCGGAGATCTCACGGGATCCGGTGTTTCAACACGGCTACGGCCGTTGGCACTTGTTAGTAAGAGTCTTAAATATACAAGTTGAGTTATCTCTTCCTTAGTTTCGAAATAAGTTCCTTGAACACACTAATATCATATTCCACCAAATATAGAGTTGAGAAGGGAACGAGAAGCTTCTTAACCATTACCGACTGCGAAGGACAGTGCAACTAAAAGCTCGCATTGAGGTTTGTCTTCAGTTCAAAGACAACCAACATTCCTTTGCCTCTAACTGCCGCTGCCCATTTTGGGAATTCCTACTCCATATTATAGCATAAGAAACATTACATTTTGGCTAGTTTTCCATTTGTTACGAAACAATTGCAGGAAAGGTAATATACCTCCACTTTGTCGAGCATAATTTTCACGCGGAACAGTGGAGATGAAAACTAGGGGATGAAAGACCAACGATTAAACACCACCGTGAAAAGAGGCTGGTAATTGTAGCTAAATCCTCAAATTCTAGTTAAAATTTAAATCTGGCCAGTCGGCTTCATATGTGTTTCACGTAAGCTCTGTGAAAACGTTCTTTGTAATTGTATTACACATGTTTGCGAATTTATTGACTGGATTGTTAGATGAAAGACTAATCCAGGTTCAACGTATTGGATTCCATCAAGATTTGGTAGATATTCTGCATTCAGGAGGTCAAATGAACTGTACCGCTACTGACCAATTCAAGGTGTTGGATAAAGTAGAGTCGATCGTGGGGGCTGATGTCTCTTGGACTCTCGACACGCCCTCCCTTCGCGTTCATCCCCAAGCCTAGCTTTAGGGCAGCACCCATGGGCACTACTGAGGTAAACCATCAACCACGGTGCTTTCTTGTAGTGTGATAATTCAATGAACGTTCTTCAAGATTGGTTATATTTCTAACATTCTGCATATGAACTACACGTTGCATGGAACTTTCAACAACGCTGTGCTTTCGTGACCTCTAAGTGGACGCTCGCCAAGAATATTCATTTTCCGATAGGAGTTATTTATTAACTGATCATCGAATTATTAAAATATCCAATACAACATGGTCTGATCACATCAACATTTATACTATTAAACAGATTTATTAAATTAAATAGCAGGTACTAACTTGAAAATATTCATTATTCAATCCCATAGCGAATAAGATAAATTGGAAAAAACCTCGTTTCAAAATATATCCACAGGCTGGATATACGCGTACGTCCTATTGAACATGTCCCAGGGCTTACACGCCGGCAACTGTGTTACTAAAATAAAAACCATATTCCACTGCAGGCTTACTGTATGTAAGGTCCGCTGACAGAATCTGTGAAACATGTGTTCAGTTACTCATAAATACCAGTATGTCCTATATTTCCGATGTTTTACTTTTCAACATGGATTTTTTGGGGCTGTCTATCTGGATTTAGCGTTATCAGTTTCCTGACACCATTGTAACAATTGCAACCAGTATTCGTCTATGTACACTAGGCCAGTAGTACCTATCATATCACTGAGCTTCAGAAAATCTAGTGTTAAGTGAACCCCATTCTACTCCTCAGACCACAAATGAAAAATGAACCCAGGCCTTTAGAACAAGGCACAGGCATGCTTCCTCTACACCACAGAGCAAGATAATAATAATAATAATAATAATAATAATAATAATAATAATAATAATAATAATAATGGCATTAGTATTAAATTTACGAGGTTTAGAACAGCGGCGTAAAGATGCTGGGAAACTGCCAGCGAACTGTTATGAGCGCAGTGAGCACATTGCATTACCGTAAGTGCGTGACATCACACTCCACTGTGCCTAGTGCACCGTAAGGCAAGGTTGTTCTCCTGCGAGTAGCGGCGGTAGAATAACACCCACCGTATCCCCTCCATGTCGTAAGAGGCGACTGTAAGTGGCCCCAGGGGCTCTTAACTTGGGACCGTGGGTTGGAGACCACGTGACCTTTAGCACAGTCCTGAAATTGGTTCCACTTGCTTGTGTTAGGCTCCTCACTTTCAGCTATTCTATTCGATCTCCATAGGTCAACTCATATTCTTTTCTAACCCCAACCGTATTAGAACAATCAAAGCTAGGGATTCTTTCATTGTCACGCCCATCGCCCATCACGCCTCCTCTGCGAACCATGTGACCTTGCCGCGGTGGGGAGGCTTGCGTGTGCCAATGATGCAGACAGCCGAGCCGCAGGTGCAACCATATCGGATGGGTATCTGTTGAGAGACCAGACTAAAGAATGGTTCATCGAAAAGGGGGTAGCAGCCTTTCGGTAGTTGCAAGGGTGGCAGTCTAGATGATTGACTGATACGGCCTTGTAATAATACACAATATGGCTTAGCTGTGTTGATACTGCTATATGATTTTTCACGAGAGTTTAATCCTGATGTAAACAAGCCATGTCCACGCCTCAGCCAAAGAAAGAGTTGTGATTCGCTGAGCGTGTAGTACCGACCTCCGCCCCGTCAACGTCTCGTGTTCGGACATACAGTGCTGCGCATATCACCTAAAATAGACGAGGAACAGTTTTTGAGCTGTATTAAACTAAATGGAGGGGTTTGAAGGGTGATCTACTGCTGAAGATTAGGGCCTACATTATTTATTTATTTATTTATTTATTTATTTATTTATTTATTTATTTATTTATTTATTTATTTATTTATTTATTTATTTATTTATTTCTGAATATTAAAGAAAGCTATCGTAGGCTAGAGCACAAAATTACACACGTAGGAAGGTTTATCTTAGGACAGCTGTTTGAAATGTCACGCAAATATTTCCGTCTCCACAATACAATATCCTCCCTATCCATTAACACAGGTTTACGTTCTCTTTTAACAAACTGGAACCCTATGTCCTTTAAAAGTCTGTACAATGTAGTTAAACTGAAGGTGGCTACTTTGCTCTACGTCGCACCGACACAGATATGTCTTACGGCGACGATGGGATAGGAAAGGCCTAGGAATTGGAAGGAAGTGGCCGTGGCCTTAATTAAGGTACAGCCCCGGCATTTGCCTGGTGTGAAAATGGGAAACCACGGAAAACCATCTTCAGGGCTGCCGACAGTGGGGATCGAACCCACTATCTCCCGATTACTGGATACTGGCCGCACAAGCGACTGCAGCTATCGAGCTGAAGGTGGGTAAAGTTTTATCTTTATTCACACTGCCTAATACTTTGCGTAAAGTAGGTGGTTTATTCCGAAAAAAGAATTCATGCATTTTCCTTCTAATACCACTTTTGACGATATCGTCGTACTTCTCGACTCTTTGAGGTCGTTTACGTTCCTTTCCCGGCGTTGTTAATTTCCCTGTCTTTCTAAACTGAGTCCGCATGTTATGAACCGAAATAGCCGACACACCTCACAACTCTGCACTTAGTTTCTCTACCTCTTTTACGACTAAACCTGGATTCTGTTTACTTATTTTATTAAAAGCATTCACAACGCACTGCCTACGGACACTTCTGAGCGGTTTTCCTCTTTTGTGCTTCACTACACGCGATGGTCCCACGTCTTGCTCCATTTCTCTCACTATGAATACTGACACTAACAGCTGCTGCAAGATGCAACAGCTTATCTCCACACTGTACAGCTTGGGACTTTCCCTCACTATGAGAAGACTTCCTGCATTACACCACGCCTTCTGCCTTCATATCTCGTTCTTTAATCACTGTTTTATTTAAAAAAAACTATAGATATATACCGGTATATATGACAACCATATTTTAATTTGATTACGTACTCTTTCAGACTATCTAAATGTAATAAACTGAGATAAAATGAAATTAATGCGACGTACTAATTTTCTTTGAGCTCGCATACAGTCGAGTTAGTGCGACGGATGCTTCTCCAATCAACTACGTCTATGTCCACGTGCAAAGCCAAGGTGCTCCGCCTATTTGTTTACATCAGGATTAAACTCTCGTGAAAAATCATATACACGGCTGAAAGCAACAGGAAAATACAGCCGTAACTACCTCCTGAGGACATGCAGCTCTCTCTGCATGAATGATGTACTGATGATGGCTTCCTCCCGGGCAAAACATTCCGGAGGTAAACTAGTCCCCCATTCGGATCTCCGGGTGGGGACTACACGTGAGGGGGCGATCATCAGGAAGATGGATACTGACATTCTGCGAGTCGGAGCGTGGAATGTTAGAAGTTTGAATCGTTGTGGTAGGTTAGAGAATCTGAAAAGGGAGATGGATAGGCTAAAGTTAGATGTAGTTGGTATAAGTGGAGTACGTTGGCAGGAAGAACAAGATTTTTGGTCAGGCGACTACCGAATTATCAACACAAAATCAAACAGGGGAAATGCAGGAGTTGGTTTATTAATGAATAAGAAAATAGGGCAGCGGGTAAGCTACTACGACCAGCATAGTGAAAGAATTATTGTCGTCAAGATATACACTAAACCAATGCCCACCAAAATAGTGCAGGTCTATATGCCTACTAGTTCAGCGGATGATGAAGAAATCGAAAGAATATATGAGGAGATGTAAAAGGTGACGAGAATCTAATTGTGATGGGAGACTGGAATGCAGTGGTAGGCCAAGGAAGAGAAGTTAGTACAGTAGGAGAATTTGGATTGGGACAAAGGAACGAAAGAGGAAATCGGCTGGTTGAATTCTGCACTGATCATAATTTAGTCCTTGCCAATACTTGGTTCAAACACTACAAACGACGGCTGTATACGTGGACGAGACCTGGAGACACTAGAAGGTATCAAATAGACTTCATTATGATTAGGCAGAGATTCAGAAACCAGGTGCTGGATTGCAAAACTTTCCCAGGAGCAGACGTGGACTCTGACCACAACTTGTTGGTCATGAAATGCCATCTGAAGCTGAAGAAATTGAAGAAAGGAAAGAATGTAAAAAGATGGGATCTAGAAAAGTTGAAAGAAAAGAGTGTGAGGGAGTTTCAAGGAACATGTTGCAAAAGGACTAAATGAAAAGGCTGAAGGAAACACTATAGAGGAAGAGTGGAGAGTCATGAAAAATGAAGTCAGTAGGGCTGCTGAAGAAATGTTAGGAAGGAAGAAAAGTTCAACTAAGAACAGTGGATAACTCAGGAGATGCTAGACCTGATTGATGAACGACGAAAATACAAGAATGCTAGAAATGAAGAGGGCAGAAAAGAATACAGGCGATTAAAGAATCAAGTGGATAGAAAGTGCAAGGTAGCTAAGGAAGAATGGCTGAAGGAGAAGTGCAAGGATGTCGAAGGCTGTATGGTCCTGGGAAAGGTAGATGCTGCATACAGGAAAATCAAGGAAACCTTTGGAGAAAGGAAATCTAGGTGTATGAATATTAAGAGCTCAGGTGGAAAGCCACGTCTAGGGAAAGAAGAAAAAGCAGAAAGATGGCAGGAGCATATCCAACAGTTGTATCAAGGTAAAGATGTAGATAATTTGGTTCTGGAGCATGAAGAGGCTGTTGATGCTGATGAAATGGGAGACCCAGTTTTGAGGTCAGAGTTTGACAGAGTTGTGAGTGACCTAAATAGGAACGAGGCACCTGGAATTGATGACATTCCCTCTGAATTACTGACTGCCTTATGAGAAACCAGCATGGCAAGGTTATTTCATTTAGTGTGCAAGATGTATGAGACAGGAGAAGTCCCATCTGATTTTCGGCAGAATGTTGTTATTCCCAAGAAAGTTTAGTATCTCATGCCTGCAAAATTTTAACACGTATTATTTACAGAAGAATGAAAAACAAGTTGAAGCTGAGTTGGGAGAAGATCAATTTGGCTTCAGAAGAAATGTAGGAACACGTGAAGCAATCCTGACTTTACGTCTGATCTTAGAGGCTTGAATCAAGAAGGACAAGCCCACATACATGGCATTCGTAGATTTAGAAAAGGCATTCGATAATGTTGATTGGACCAAGCTATTTATGATTCTGAAGATGATAGGGATCAGATACCGAGAACGAAGAATTATCTACAATCTGTATAAAAATCGGTCTGCAGTGATAAGAATCGAGGGCTTTGAAAAAGAAGCAGCAATTCAGAAAGGAGTGAGGCAAGGCTGCAGTTTGCCCCCTCTCCTTTTCAATGTTTACATAGAACAGGCAGTAAAGGAAATCAAAGAGAAATTTGGAAAGGGAATCACAGTCCAAGGAGAGGAAATCAGAACCTTGAGATTTGCCGATGATATTGTTATTTTATCTGAGACTGCAGAAGATCTCGAGAAGTTGCTGAATAGTATGGATGAAGTCTTGGGTAAGGAGTACAAGATGAAAATAAATAAGTCCGAAACAAAAGTAATGGAATGCAGTCGAACGAAGGTAGGTGATGTAGGAAATATTAGATTGGGAAATGAAGTCTTAAAGGAAGTAGATGAATATTGTTACTTGGGTAGTAAAATAACTAACGATGGCAGAAGTAAGGAGGACATAAAATGCAGACTAGCACAAGCCAGGAAGAGCTTTCTTAAGAAAAGAAATTTGCTCACTTCAAACATTGATATCGGAATTAGAAAGATGTTTTTGAAGACTTTTGTGTGGATCGTGGCATTGTATGGAAGTGAAACATGGACGATAACTAGCTCAGAAAGAAAGAGAATAGAAGCTTTTGAAATGTGGTGTTACAGAAGAATGCTGAAGGTGAGATGGATAGTTCGAATCACGAATGAAGAGATACTGAATCGAATTGGTGAGAGGAGATCGATTTGGGTAAATTTGACGAGAAGAAGAGACAGAATGATAGGACACATCTTAAGATACCCAGGACTTGTTCAGTTGGTTTTTGAAGGAAGTGTAGGTGATAAGAACGGTAGGGGTAGACCAAGGTATGAATATGACAAGCAGATTAGAGCAGACGTAGGATGCAATAGTTACGTAGAAATGAAAAGGTTAGCACAGGATAGGGTGACATGGAGGGCTGCATCGAACCAGTCTATGGACTGATGACTCAAACAGCAACACACCTTAAGTTGCGGACCCATTCCATATTTTCTCTCTGATTAGTGTTATACAGAGGATGTTTTTTCTAGACGTAGTTCTTCTTAAAACAAAAATCACCACCACCACCACCTGACTGGGTTGTATTACTAGTTATTCTCAGTGCTGCACCTTACTGCTGTAGGTTAGAAGCGCAGGCTCTCAACTTCGTTGTCGTTTCGAAATTCATGGGAGGTATTATACAGGTAAATCGAAGCTCAATGGTTGTCTAAATGTTTAATTTGTTAACCGTGCGAATTGGCCATGCTGTTATAGTCGCGCAGCTGTGAGCTTGGATCCGAGAGATGGTGAGTTTGAAACCCACCATTTTCACAACAGGCAAATGCTGGGGCTGATCTTAATTAAGGCCACGGCCGCTTCCTTCCCACTCCTAGACCTTTTTTATCCCATCGTCGCCATAAGACCTATCTGTGTCGGTTCGACGTAAAGCAAACAGATAATAATAATAATAATAATAATAATAATAATAATAATAATAATAATAATTTGTCTTAAAATCTTGAAGAAATTGAAAAGTTTCAATCAAAAAGACACTATAGCATATATCATAATATCAATAGAAGATGAAGACCGTGTAGCAGGAATAAACCGACTAAATGAGGAAATATTTATTCAAGATGTAGGTGTTATGCTCACATACTTCAGTATTTATGATAAGTTTATGCCTAATCACGTTAACCTATTAATTAATCGAAGTTCAGGCAAAAGGTCATATCTCCCAATGCTCTTGGTATCCATCATTTTCCTTAAGACTGGTCACGCCTCACAGCCACATATGTATATTTAGTCAATCAGAACAATATTCTTTGTGTGCTTTTTCCTACGCTTGTGTGCAGAGAAAAGTGAACCTTACCCTACCGCAATCTTAGGATGTATGTTTGCACGACTTATTTACGCACTCCTACAGTATGATGTACTTAAGGTTCATTTCTCTTTAAGGAAAATAATGGATAGGAAGAGCATCGTGACATTTGACCTTTTGCCCGAACTGCGACGAATTATTGTTCAGAACCGATTATAACTATCAAATATGACTACTAGTTACTCTACCGACCTCGATAGCTGCAGTCGCTTAAGTGCGGCCAGTATCTAGTATTCGGGAGATAGTAGGTGCGAACCCCACTGTCGGCAGCGCCGAAAATGGTTTTCCGTGGTTTCCCATTTTCACACCAGCAAATGCTGGGGCTGTACTGTAATCAAGGCCACGGCCGCTTCCTTCCCACTCCTAGCTCTTCCTTGTCCCATCGTCGCCATAAGACCTATCTGTGTCGGTGCGACGTAGAGCAAAAAAAAAAAAAAACTAGTTACCGTGGGCTCTGCCAGCAATGTATCACGTTGTTCATGTTGCATGTTTCGTCACGGAATAATACACATGAACTCTTGTGGTAATAGGATGTAATATTATATCAACAAATGGTAGAAAGTGTGTTGTATGTCCGTCGCTCCCTTCTCGATCCGCCAGCCAGCTACACGCGTGCCAGTGTGTTATTCTTCGAGCCTCGACGCGCAGCTCTCAGTGCGCGTGCCTGGAACGTCGTGTGTGCTATAAAAAGGAGCTCCTAGTCTGTCCAGACGCCCACTGACCCTGGTGTCCAGCTCCAGAATACACCCTACGTCGAGCACGGAGGCTACTCCTCTTGAAAATGTGCTTCGGCCAGGTGGACTGAATTTCTGGCAGTAAGAGGTCTCACCTCGGGTCACCGCTCCTCTTACCTATTCCGCTGTCCATGCCCAGTCTTACCATTATATGCCACTATCATTCCCTAGCTATTGCTAGCTCCCTTTATCAACTTAGTTTCGCTAAGTAGGAACTCTTCAGTCATTGAACTTACGTTAATGAACTCAGACACTTCAACAAGGAAGGACTCTCTGAGATATTTACGTCAGTGCTTCTGATAGTTTTCGACTATCAAGAACTTTTCATGTCACAAGGACTATCTTTCCGAAATAGTAGTGAACGTGAATACTCCAACGTGTATATAGTGTACAAAGACAGACTCTTTCTCCAAATTCATAGTTCATTTTGCTTCGAGATAACTTTCAGTTTTGTTAGTGTAAATATTGCAATTTTACATGTGAAGTAAATAAAGAAGTTGTGTTTTTGTAAACCAACCTTGTTTACAACAAAGTGTATCACAAATTTAAATGGAATGATGTTTGTTTCTCTGCATTTTGGTAACTTTTTGAACTTATTGCAAATTTTTTATTTCGATTCATAATTTCATACACTTTTCTAACTGTGAAATCATTAATGTAGTTGCGTCGGATAAGGTAAACATCACTTATCACACTTTTAGGAGCGTAAACGTATACATTCCTCGGAGTTACAACCCTGGAGCAGGCTATATATATAATTGCCAATGGGAGAACCACGGTGTTTCTCTCTGCTAAGTCCAACGACTGTCCTTGATGACATGTCAGAGGGGATCGGATCCAAATTACGGAGTAAAATTATGGGTGATCCAATTTTAAGAATAAGAAGGTGTGGAGGCATTGCTGGTGGATCTAATGAGTTCAGATATCCTATAGGATAATTTACTGCTTGTTCTCTATCTAAAGTGGTATGAATGGTAATGCTGGTAATTTTTGTAGAGTGATAAAATTAATGTCATTTACATTGCTATTTCTTGGCGTCTGAAAGCAATCACACAATACTCATTTCAGACAATAAATTGTTATCTTGTATCATAGAGAAATATCTGGCACCTGAAAGCAATCATTTGATACTCGTGTGTAGAACTGAGGTTAAAAAATGTAGAGGAATGAAAAGCGGTGGTAAACATATTTGAAGCAAGTAAAAGTAATCCTGTCCATAAAAAATATGAATTCTGCTTAGGCTGGAATAACTAGAGTCAAGAAAATACACATTCCAGACAATAAATTGCTATCTTTTATCATAAAGAAAAATCTGCCACCTGAAAGCAATCATTTGATATTTATGAAAGTAAGATTAATTTTCCAGAGAATACATCGCTAGATTGTAGCATTGCTATTCTAGATTTCATGTTGCATCATCAGTAGTAATTCCCTTTGACAGCAAGAGCACTCTCGTCGTTGTCCATAAGGACCATGACAGCAGATATGTACGTCAGACTACCGAGCAAGTTGGCCGTGAGGTTAAGTTCGCACAGCTGTGGGCTTGCATTTGCGAGATAGTGAGTTCAAACACCACTGTCGGCAGCCCTGAAGATGGTTTTCCGTTGTTTCCCATTTTAAAACCAGGCAAATGCTGTTGGTGTACCTTACTTAAGGCCACAGCTTCCTTCCCACTCCTAGCCCTTCTCTGCTCCATCGTCGCCAGAAGTACTGTCTGTGTCGGTGTGACGTAAAGCTATTTGTAAAACCAAATGTACGTAAGACTGGTGATTGATCTGTTTGTGCTGCCATTCATTCGCAGTATGTAAAGGTGTGTTTTCCAACAGGTTAATGCTCATCCTCATACCGCAGATGGTACACACAGTGCTCCACAGGGTGACGACCAGTTGCCTTGACCTGCAAGATCACCAGACCTTTCACCCATTGAGACGACATTGGGACGACAAATCCAGCATCATCCAATACCAGCATTAACCTTTGTTTATTTGACTGACTAAGTGCAACAGACGTTGAAATCCATCCTACAAAATTACATAAGGCACTTGTACAGTACTACACAATGCATAAAAGTTTACATGCTTGAATTCAAAATTTTGGCAACTACAATGGTTAATAATGTACCTCCATGTCATACGTGTTCTCCCGCATACTTGAATCTGTGACCTGCAAACTTTAATCAACTTTAATATGTTACCTAGACAATTGCTTAGTCTAAATTGCATTCCTCTTCTTGGTGTTGGGATTTCATTTTCCGCCAGCGTATTGCGAGATTCAGTGATCACATTAGAGCAAGTGAGGCTAATCGATAAATGTAATTGAATTGAATCATTGCACAATTGAAGTAATACTTTTAAATATTCGCGTTTTTATGCCTTTAACGTTTTTCAGTGAGAACAGCTGTAAATGGCGCAGTATTCACATTCCACACTCGAGGTTCTGTAGCTTCTTTATGGGTTTCTCAATATCAAAATAAATATTATATATTGCTCACAGTAGTGGAAGTTTTGCTTTATTTTCTCTAATAGCTATTAAGAGGTGAATATTTTGACCTAATTTCAGTTCATTAAGAACAATTCACTTTTTTTTCTAGTTGCTTTACGTCGCACCGACACAGATAGGTCTTATGGCGACGATGGGACAGGGAAGGGCTAGGAGTGGGAAGGAAGCAGCCGTGGCCTTAATTAAGGTACAGCCCCAGCATTTGCCTGGTGTGAAAATGGGAAACCACGGAAAACCATTTTCAGGGCTGCCGACAGTGGGGTTCGAACCTACTATCTCCCGAATACTGGATACTGGCCGCACTTAAGCGACTGCAGCTATCGAGCTCGGTACAGTTCATTTTCTTATAGCCATATGTTATATATATATTAGTTTCAGAAATAAACCTAAAAAAAGTAAGAGAACTTTCAATACACATCATTTTACACTCTCGTACGTAAAAGGTTACTTATTTGATGCTACATATTCATCATTTTTGTGCGTGCTTGTTATGAGAAACTTTAAACGTATAGCATGCCAATGTAGAAGAATGGTCAGAGGTTGAAAAGTATCAACTTTGAGTCTACATTTTTCAAATAATGTAGTTTAATTAAACATAAATCGGCACAATAACCGTATATTTCACTAAAATAATGCTTGATAAGTGACAACATTAATATATCAAGAATAATTATTCGAAGAAACCGTAATTTCATTTAATTGATTATGATTATTAAGGTATTCAAGCTCTTGAGACATTTTCAATACTGGAATTGCAAGCTTTTTGCCCATGCGTGGTGGCGGGCTCGTTAGTTACCACAACCTTCCCTTCTGGGGTTAAAGGGTCGTTGAGACACCACTGCAAGCCTCCTTTATAGTACAATTATACGTATTTAAATATTAAAATTATTGTTTCTGTCTATGAACGTAATATTTGATGTAAAATAGTTGGGCTAATCGCTCAAGGATTGTGATTGTGGGGCTCGAAGCCCAAAACCTGGTAAAAAACCCCTGAACGGGAAAAATTATTTTGTACCTGCCTTTCGTTGTTATTTCACCTAGTGGAAATTGTTGAATGTTGTTATCTGTTATTTGTTGATTTTGAAAAGAAAATATAACCTTTGTTAAAGTTGTAAATTAACTTTAATTCTGTAGTTGAGACCTATTCCAGCCCGCACCTTCTTTCACCTCTGCTGTTCCACAGAGACCTCGGAACAATTAGTATTAGTATTAGTATTAGTATTAGTATTAGTATTAGTATTAGTATTAGTATTAGTATTAGTATTAGTATTAGTATTAGTATTAGTATTAGTATAAATATTATTTCCGCCTCCATAGCATAACGGTTAGCACTATTAGCTATTGTCCTAAAAGGCCCGGGTTCGATCTGCAGCACTGCCAGGCATTTAAGAATGGCAGGAGGGTTGGTATGTGATAGGTACGTGCTGCTACCCCTCGATAGGCGTGTGCCTGAAAAGAGCTGCATCACCTCAGAATGACGACTTGAATTTTATTATTATTATTATTATTATTATTATTATTATTATTATTATTATTATTATTATTATTATTATTGTTACGGAGTATCGTGGATGTGCAGAGGTGAAAGAAGGTGCGGGGGTGAACTGGTCCCAAAATACGAAATTAAAGTTGAGATAAAATTTAACAAGGTTATATTTTCTTTTAAAGATTAAGAAATAATAAATAGAACAGGTACTCAGTAGCCGAAACACAATTCGAAAATGTACAATTACAATGATTACAGGATTTGGGCTCCGAGAGCCAGACACCTAATTCTTGAGCTATAAGCCCAACCTTACGATATACAGAATTCAACAAAGGGACAGAAGACCCCAATCATGCCCAGGAGCACTTGCTCCCAACTACACAGTAAAGCCTCTTGGAGGCGCGCAGAAAACACAATTTTAGAAAGAGCAACCCGCTCTTAAGTTCCAGCCTATCAAAGGCCACACCAAACTCCACTTTCAAGTTGTCCTCCCAGGACATGAAAACAGGGGTAAAATACCTAACCTACTGAGGCCTACTAAGTAAAGAAACAGGATAATTGCCTGGCCTCTAAAATACCAACTTGAGAGGAGGCGAAGCTGCACTCCTAATACATTTTGTTTAAAACCTACTTGGCACTAGGCCGTTACTGCAAGGGCTAATCCCATACTAAAGAGGTGACTTATATGAGAAGACAATTTACATTACGCTAGAATGGAAGAAACGGTTGAGAAAATAAGTTCAGCTCAAAGCAATATGAGTGGGAGCTCGAGAGGGTTAAGCACTCTCTATCCCAATTTATATTTTAAACAGATAGAACTGATACCGAGTGTCTTTACATTTTAAGGGAAAGTTACATGGTAAAAGGCTTCGGACCTGCCCCGAGAGTTAAACTGCTGAGCTAGCAAGAAAAGATATTATTAAACGGCCATTACCTTGTGGATGAACTGCAGCCCGAAGAAAAGACGCGCTTCCCGCCCCCTGCTACGTACTTTACACACTGAAAGATGTTACTGAAGTGGCGCGGAGACCCGAAAATCAGCAGTTTATATACTCTCGCGGAAAGTTCGAGGCATTTCAGGAATGAGAACACCCTCCTACAAGAATTTTATTGGCTAGGGTTAAGCAACATATCCAAGTTGAAGAAGATACACCTGATTGGTCATAAATTAATTAAAGAAATTCGGGATTGGCTAAATTAAAACCTGGCGGAAGGAAGGAGTTAATATTGCCAACATAAACAATAACTGAAAGAAATTTAACAAAAAACAAACTCATGAACACAAAATTTCTTTAAAAACATAGTTCTTTCACTTCGCACTAGGGTGCATAGTTGTATTTCTTCAGTAGTGCCGTCTGGAAGAGGATGTCCACACTTCTTACTACAGGCAAAACAAAAATACATCGAAAACGACCCAGTTCAGAAACTTCAAAATTTACAAGTAGTAACATCTTCTGAGAAACTAGAAAATTAACACAGTAGATAAAGTTCAGACTTCCTCCAGTAGAGGAGTTTCAACTGGCGCAAAGTTCGAATTAGCGACGTGGAGGTGTAGCACCCGGTACAGACCTCCCCCCCCCCAAAAAAGTTCCTCCAAGGGGTGACACATCAAATTTGTTTGAAAACAAGGTTCAAGTTATGATGTTGATATTGAAGTTAATTGCAGAAGTATTTACCAACAAATTTTCTTAAAATGATTGGATCCAGTTTTAAAATTCTTTGATTACTATTGATGTAATGTCTTTATGCTTGTAGAAGTTGAATTCAGAAGGAAACTTTTAGTTTTTAAAGTTGAGGAAAAATGTTCTAAGTCCACCAGATATTGCAGTTGGATTCAAAACTGTAGTAATTGTTGATGTTAAATGTCCATGTAGCTGATTACATATATCCAAGGTTGATTACGTTAGACGGCCAGACCGGCCGCTGCTGCTTGTGTCCAGAGGAGGCCGCTCGGACCCCTCAAGTACCCTGAGATACCGCTCGCCCGCACTATGAGAGGAGTAGTGAAGTTGAAGCACGCCGCGCCCGCGGCGAACATGCAGGTCGCGGGCCAGTTACAGGTTGTGCGCCGCACATCAGCCTTGGCCGGGAGGAGGACTCCGGCTCGCCGTACACAGGTTGGCCTCACTGGAGAAGGGCGGGCCCGTACCCTGCCTCAGTAGCGGTACGGCGCCGCGCTGCTGCGGGGGCACTGAAACATTAGAGCTCGGTGGCAGAATTTTTTTTGACCAGAATGATTTTTTTGAGGGCACAGGCTTTGTGGAGAGGTTGAGTGGCCAGCAGCGTGAAGATATTCATTTCATATACAAGCCACTGTGTGTTATGTAAGCAGGAGACGGGAGCGTGGTAATGGCCATGGTAAGGACAGGATGGCAGTTTAACTGATCGGGGAAGATTTACAATAAATGCTTAAATATAAAAAAAATATTATTGAAAGGGCAGAAGGCCTTAAAAGTGAAACCCCTCAAAAAAATAGAACCTTCCTATTTCTTTCAAGATTATATGAAGCAAGTTAGCACAGAAATTACACCGGTTTCACCTGTGGCAGGTGAACCCTAAATATCCTCTCGGTGGCTGGATTACTTAACAATAAGGTAACGGGAGTAAGGAAATCGAGAATGATACACGGCCCATGAAATCTGGAGGCAAGCCTGCCCGCGGGAACAAAATTCTTGACCATCACTTGGTCACCTACCTTGAAATGGGTGGCTCTCCGTTCACGATCATATCTTTCCCTAACCTTTTCATGAGACACCTTAAGATTGGCTTTAGCCTTCTTCCAAAGATCTTTAATGTTATCTGGATCTATTGTCTCAGGTAGAATGTCACTCAGAGACCAGAGGTTAGAGAGCGGCGTGTTGGGAACAAACTTGAACATCAGCGAAGCTGGCGTAAACTTATGAGATTCATGAACCGCCGAGTTCAAAGCAAAGGCTAACCAATGCAGGGACGTGTCCCACCTAGAATGATCTTCATGATGATAGGCAATCAACGCGGACCTGAGATTACGATTAACCCGTTCAGCCAGAGATGGTTGAGGGTAATAAGCAGAAGTTGTCACATGAGAGATGGACAGGTCAAAGCAGAATTTACGGAATAGATTAGATGTAAAAGCCTTAGCATTATCAGACACAATATATTGACACGGACCAAAAGAAGTAAAGATTGAATTTAGACAAGTAATGGTGGACTGAGCGGTAGCCAGCTTAGTCGGAAATAACCAGGAAAATCTTGTAAAACCATTTACACATACAAAGATGAACTTGTTGGCATTTCCCTTCGACTGGGGGAAGGGTCCTACATAATCAATATACAGGCGTTCCATAGGGCGCGACGCTTGGTGAGACGACAACAGGCCTACCTTGGTGGACATGGTTGGTTTACTAAGCAAGCAGGATTTACAAGCCTTTACTAGTTCACGGATTTCACCGTCCATACCCTTCCAGATGAACCTTTCACGAATCTTTTCACGAGTTTTAAAGATGCCTAGATGCCCCCCTAACGGGGTCTCATGATAGTACTTAAAGATCATAGGTACAAGAACAGCTGGAACTACAACCTTCATCATCTTATCATGCCTCGAAGGGCAACATAAAACACCATTCCTCAGTGCGTAAGGGACAACATTTTCCCCAGAAAAAAGGGTTTCCATTATCGGAGCCAGCGTCGGATCTTCACGTTGGTATTTCTCAATGTCCCTAAAGAGCATGGGAGCATCTGTTAAGATGGGATTAACCTCAGATAGTATGGACTCGGGAGATGATGAACTATCGACCGGTTCATGGGTCTCGACGTTGTTGGAAAACATACGGCTGAGTCCGTCTGCAACAACGTTTTCAGTACCTCTGATATGCCTAACATCAAATTGGAAGGCAGAAATTCGGATGGCCCAACGGGCTATACGACCAGTACGACGCGGCCTACCTAAGACCCAGCTTAAGGCTTGATTATCCGTCTCCAGGTCGAATTTGACATGTTCCAGATAGAGACGGAACTTTTCTAAGGCAAGTAAGACTGCCAAACCCTTGAGCTCATAGATGGAATACTTGGCTTCTTGAGCCGATAGAGTCCTAGATGCATAGGCGATGGGTCGCCTCCCCGGTTCAGTCCCTTGAAGAAGGACTGCAGCTACCGCCGACGACGACGCGTCGGTTTGGACGATGAATTTCTTCGAGAAATCGGGCATAGCAAGGACAGGGGCATTACAGAGAGCTAATTTAAGATCTTCAAAAGCGGCTTGTTGAGAAGGTCCCCACTCGAATTTGACGCCTTTCCTACGGAGTAAGTTCACGGGCGCCGCTCTATTAGCGAAATTTGGAATAAATTTCCTGAAGAAATTCACCATACCAATGAACCTGGCGATACCTTTGATGTCCTTAGGAGGTTTAAAATCACGGATGGCCTGTGTTCTAGAATGATCGACTGCAACACCATCAGGTGACACAATATGCCCTAGGAATGACATGGAGGGCTTAGCAAAGGCAACCTTGGACAACTTCACAGTTAACCCGGCCTTACGATGGCGGTTGAGAACTTCTCGCAGATGATCTAGATGTTCTTCAAAAGTCTCCGAAAATACGACGACATCATCAAGATAGTGGTACAAGTACTCGAATTTGATGTCGGAGAAGACCCTATCTAGCAATCTAGTAAGTACAGCTGCTCCCGTGGGGAGCCCGAAAGGCACGCGGTTGTATTCATACAAATTCCAGTCCGTAGCAAACGCTGTAAGGTGTTTAGACTCTTCAGCTAGGGGAATTTGATTATAAGCCTGATTCAAATCCAAGATGGTGAAGAACTTGGCCTTACGAAACCATGAAAAACAAGAATGAAGGTCAGGAACGTTCACATATTGTAACACCACCTTCCGATTGAGAGCCCTATAATCAATGACAGGCCTGAAGCCCCCTTGGGGTTTCGGGACTAGAAAAATAGGTGATGAATACGCTGACTTAGAGGGCCGAATAATACCATCCTTCAACATTTGATCAATGATTTCCTTCAGAGCCTTCATTTTAGGTGGAGATAGCCTATAAGGTGGAAAACGGACAGGAATCGAATCCGTGACCTCAATTTTGTATTCGATCAGGTCAGTAACACCAAGAGTATCAGAGAACACCTCTGGAAACGACTGACACAACTTGCGAATACTATCAGCCTGCTCCTCAGGTAGATGTCTAAGGTCTAACAACATCTCATCCTGGGTAGGCGAAATAGATGAACATGATGCAGAATTACATTTCAATAATGGGATTTTACAATTAGACGCAAATTTGAAAGTGCACGACCTACTCTGAAGATCGAGCACAAGACCAGTGTGAGAAATGAAGTCAGCTCCCATTATTATGGGGCAAGACAAGCGCTTGGCCACGAACAATTTAATTTTCCATGTAAATTTTAAAATGCGAATTTTGACATTTAAAGAGCCTAAAATTTCTAATGGAGAAGAATTAGCTGAAACATATTGAACAGGAGATGAGCCATAGTCAGGTAGTTTACAAATAGATTTCAATTTTGAATACCATTGAGCCGAAATAATTGAACCAATACTGCCTGAATCTAAAAGAGCTGTTACAGGTTCATTATTTAATTCAATCTTAAGAAAAGGAACAGGTGCTTGGGTATCCGCCGCAATCCTAAGACATTCTTTGGGGCATTCAAAGATAAATCTGAAGATTGAGTTTTCCCTGAATTTTCGACCTGTTTACCAGGGGCTGGGTCTTGGGAAGCTGAATTAGTCGCCTCAGCCGAAGCCGCTAGTCACTTATTATTAGTGACATTGGTGGAAGTTGCACCAGAAGTTGAGCAGGAGGGGGAGCTATTTGAATTTGGGAAATTCTTGGCGATATGTGAGAAAGCCCCACATTTTAAACAACCTTGTGATGAACCAGCTCCATTATTTGCCCTACTAGATTTAACCAATGGACATTTATTGCGAAGATGGTCAGGCGACCCGCAAGCATAACATTTACGGGGTGTGACTGGTCGGCGAGGTGGAGGCCGAGGATTACTAAAAGAAGAAGGGGGTTCTTTCGCGACACGCAAGGAATCGGCGTATCTAACTCCTTCCGCTGAGACGGCCAATGCTTCAAGTTCAGAGAAGGTTTGCGGGCATGCCGCGAAACACAAATATGACCTATAAGGTGGTGAAATACCTTCCACAATAGCCTGTACAATCTGATCTTCAGGGAAGTGAAGAGCAAACACCCTAGTATAGAACTTAATATCTTGGATGAAATCTGCCAAGTTTTCATCCAACCGCTGTACACGATAATAGTACTTCTGAATAAGTGAGGACCTTGCCCTAGCCGGAATAAAGTTAGCTTGCAAGTGGGCGTGGAATTCTTCAATAGATGATTGCTCGGCAATGGCTCTTACTATTTTGTCTGAGAGAATACCAATTGCATAGGGATAGATGATTTGCAAAATCTGACATGGAGAAAGAGAAAAACAAGGGCATGATCCTGAAATTCAACTAAAAACCTTAAGAATGAAATAACTTCACTGGTAGTGTTAACAGAAAACTTAGAGATACCTCTGAGCAACATTGCTAATGGATGAGGCAAGCTGCTGAACCCCGGTGACATAGTAGGTAAAGGTTTAAGTGGCAAAGAAGTTAATTCAGAACGTACATTATTCAACGAGGTACGGCGTTCAGACTCGTTGTCCAATGGGGCAGAGGTTGTTTGAGCTCCAACGGTTTTCATATTGGCGTCTCCCTTAGGAGGCTCTTCCTCGCTATCTACATTCACCGTGGTGGGTTGATCAGTTTTGGGAGGAACTTCCCCAGTTAACAATTGGGTAACCTTACTGGACAATTCAGAAAGATTTTCGAGAATCACACTAGCTTCCTTCTTCTGAACGGCATTCAACTTCAGAGACAACAGATCGTTAACTCTATTAGAAAAATGAAATAACCTGGCTTGCACACGTTTAATTTGATTAGGAGAAGGATCATTTTCTTAAAAAAACTAACTACAGATGCTAGCTCAGTAGTATTGTCAGTGATCGTGGAAAGAGAGTCGTCAATTTCTTTCTCTCCCAAAGTGGGGATGGAAATGGGCAAATCAAGGGACTCTCTAAGCATATTTGTGTCTACCACAACCGTGCCTCCAGATTGCACATTTCTAATAGTTAATTCATAGATCAACTCCTCCTTGCGCAAATAGTTAAGATGGAGAGCATCGCGAGGGCCGGGCATGATGACAGAACAATTTTGAAAAAGGAAAAATCAAAAAATCCCAGCAACTGAGAAAATTGTTAGAGTTCGAAAACAAGGCAATGTTTAGCCGTCAAAAGGGGCTAAATTGAGACCCATTCAACCACGCTCTGCTACCACTTGTTAGGGAGTATCGTGGATGTGCAGAGGTGAAAGAAGTTGCGGGGGTGAACAGGTCCCAAAATACGGAATTAAAGTTAAGATAAAATTTAACAAGGTTATATTTTCTTTTAAAGATTAAGAAATAACAAATAGAGCAGGTACTCAGTAGCCGAAACACAATTCGAAAATGTACAATTACAATGATTACAGGATTTGGGCTCCGAGAGCCAGACACCTAATTCTTGAGCTATAAGCCCAACCTTACGATATACAGAATTCAACAAAGGGGCAGAAGACCCCAATCATGCCCAGGAGCACTTGCTCCCAATTACACAGTAAAGCCTCCTCGAGGCGCGCAGAAAACACAATTTTAGAAAGAGCAACCCGCTCTTAAGTTCCAGCCTATCAAAGGCCACACCAAACTCCACTTTCAAGATGTCCTCCCAGGACATGAAAACAGGGGTAAAATACCCAACCTACTGAGGTCTACTAAGTAAAGAAACAGGATAATTACCTGGCCTCTAAAATACCAACTTGAGAGGAGGCGAAGCTGCACTCCTAATACATTTTGTTTAAAACCTACTTGGCACTAGGCCGTTAATGCGAGGACTAATCCCATACTAAAGAGTTGACTTGTATGAGAAGACAATTTACATTACGCTAGAATGGAAGAAACGGTTGAGAAAATAAGTTCAGCTCAAAGCAATATGAGTGGGAGCTCGAGAGGGTTAAGCACTCTCTATCCCAATTTATATTTTAAACAGATAGAATTGATACCGAGTGTCTTTACATTTTAAGGGAAAGTTACATGGTAAAAGGCTTCGGACCTGCAACGAGAGTTAAACTGCTGAGCTAGCAAGAAAAGAAGTTATTAAACGGCCATTACCTTGTGGATGAACTGCTGCCCGAAGAAAAGACGCGCTTCCCGCCCCCTGCTACGTACTTTACACACTGAAAGATGTTACTGAAGTGGCGCGGAGACCCGAAAATCAGCAGTTTATATACTCTCGCGGAAAGTTCGAGGCATTTCACGAATGAGAACACCCTCCCACAAGAATTTTATTGGCTAGGGTTAAGCAACATATCCAAGTTGAAGAAGATACACCTGATTGGTCATAAATTAATTAAAGAAATTCGGGATTGGCTAAATTAAAACCTGGCGGAAGGAAGGAGTTAATATTGCCAACATAAACAATAACTGAAAGAAATTTAACAAAAAACAAACTTATGAACACAAAATTTCTTCAAAAACATAGTTCTATCACTTCGCACTTGGGTGCATAGTTGTATTTCTTCAGTAGTGCCGTCTGGAAGAGAATGTCCACACTTCTTACTACAGGCAAAACAAAAATACATCGAAAACGACCCAGTTCAGAAACTTCAAAATTTACAAGTAGTGACATCTTCTGAGAAACTAGAAAATTAACACAGTAGATAAAGTTCAGACTTCCTCCAGTAGAGGAGTTTCAACTGGCGCAAAGTTCGAATTAGCGACGTGGAGGTGTACCACCCGGTACAATTATTATTATTATTATTATTATTATTATTATTATTATTATTATTATTATTATTGCTTACATCCAATATTTAACAGTGTTATCGCAGATGAAATCCTCTCATAGTCTGCGTGCTGAAGAAAGGCTTATTTAAGTACATGCAAAAATTTATGCCGGGGCTGATGATTTTTATTGCCCTTCAGGTTGAGTCGCGGTTGCTTGGTAGGTCCAAAATCATCAGGGCTGTACCACAATGGGGTTTGGTTTGGTTAAGATTGTATTGTATAAATGTTTGTGAGACCACACTCACATACCGACAATTAAGTGAATTTGTGTAATTTTCTGCATATAGCTTACCTGTGTCTGCGAGTTTGAAATAATCAATTCCGTTTCTTTCCTTGCACAGTGTTTGCTTTCTGCCTTCCATTGATGGTTGTGTAACCGGAGAAATACACGTTATAGTCTCGGAATGTTCTGTTCGTAGTTTACTTTCATTCTTCCGTTCTTTATTTTTCTAAGCAGCAATGTTTACCATAATAAGATACTCCTCAGCGTTTTAGTTAAGCAGATGTCCATGTCTTTCCTAGTATTTGATCTATATTACTTCCTGCTGTGACTTTCAGGATTTATAGTATATGCTGAAGATGGGAATAACTAGTTCTGCCACATCTGCTACTTGTATTCAAGCTGGAGGTCATAATACGTCGCTCTTGCTGTTCAAATTGTAATTCCCTGATCCCTAATTAATACGCATTGCCTATAACAGGACAATGTTACAGAAATTGATGGAATTAATTTATGTTGTTCCATTCATACCTCCAGGGCTTGTTATCTAAACTGGAAACACCTTCTCTCCCAGCAGCAATCACGCATACATATCACTGTTTATTAAAATACATTTATTTGCTATTTTGCTTTACGTCACGCCGACACAGATAGGTCTTATGGCGACGATGGGATAGGAAAGGCCTCGGAATGGGAAGGAAGCGGCCGTGGCCTTAATTAAGGTACAGCCCCAGCATTTGTCTGGTGTGAAAATGGGAAACCACGGGAAACTATCTTCATGGATGCCGAGAGTGGAGTTCGAACCCATTATCTCCCGGATGTGAGCTCACAGCTGCGCGCTCCTAACCGCACGGCCAACTCGCCCGGTAGAATACATCTAGGAGTGTGAATATAATAAAAGATCTCTGGAAATGATCCAATTTTCGGAACTGGTAAAATACATAAATTTTAAAAAAAATTGTCAGAAGGTATGAAAATAAGGAGAAATATTCTCCAATTATGAATTAAGTATTCAGTTTCACTTTGTAGGTCCCTCAATGCTAAAGTTCAACGGTGGAGAGTTTGCCTTCGGATCCCAAGATGGGCTCAAACTCCGCAGAAGAAAACTGGTCAAATTTTCCAAGTGCCAAGGAAAAACTATAAAGTCCATTCGAAACACAATGCCACACAATGCCGACATGTATAAGATCTCTGGTGACACTTTTTATGTTTACCCAGTAATTAAAACTCAGCCATATGCCTTTGCTGGCGGGACCTAGTGTTCACAGTGCACTATTTTGTTACTTTCAGTGATCTGTCTCTGTCATACCCCTGGCTTTGACAATATGAAGGTGACTGAGGTACGAGCTATGCTAGTAATTCCATTCCTTATGCAGCCAGTCCCTGCTATGAATGGTGTGAAAATATTGCTCATAGGGTCGGGTGGTACACGCATTTCAATGGGCATGCTAGACTGACATGTAATATAAACTCCTGGTTCGGTGAGAAAGGCAACGGGAAACTACCTCACTCGACATTTCCCCAGTACTCCTCTTCAGTGATGCCTAGGCCATTCATGGCAGTCGATTGTGCGGCTGTTGAGGATCCAGCCAGCCTTCGGGGTGAGGACTGAACATACCGGGTGGTCCACCAGCCCCTCGCAATCCAGTTTTATGCAGCCCTTCAAACTTACTATAATTATGAAAGACATCGATCCTTCTCTCTAAACAGGGGTAATATAACGAGATGTGTGTTTACGGTCTAGAAGACAGCGAGAATCGTGAGCGCCACTATTATTTCATTTTGGGAACTCGAATGCACCCGTAAAACGAGTACAGATACGCAGAACACGCACTTTAAAACATGAGGTGGACGCACAGACTGGGAGCACTGTTCTGTGTGGTCTGGGAAGTGGGTGCCGTAGCTGAAGTGTCGCAGTAGCTCTCATGACAAGCGGGCGGGGGGAATATGTGGTAGTGGACAGTGCCCGATGTAGGAGGGCTCGAATCTCTTATAAGATTTTTTTAAAAAGCCAGTTGCCTGGGATGTGGTAAGGTTGCATACCTGATAGCTTCCAAGGACAGATTTATTTATTTGACCCTGTAAAAAGACCGTATGTATTGTTGCATTGGGTATGGTGGTGGGTCGGACGAGGATGTGCTGGGAAGTGGGCGTCGTAGGTCAAGTGTCGCAGTAGCTCACATGCCTAGCGCGTGGTAGGATGCGTGATAGTTGACAGTGCTCGAGGGTTAGAAGGTTTAAGTCCCATGCAGGTATTTTTTAAAGCCAGTTAGTTGCCTGGGATGTGGCAAGGTTGTATACTTAGTACGGGTAATTTTTACAGACTGATTTGTTTATTTGGCCCTGAAACAGGCCGTTAGTATAGAGCTAGGTTGACAGAGGCTAGAAAACACGTGACAGGATTTCATTTACCTACGCCGTTTAACGGAGCAATGGCTCCAACTGACGAGCTCCGTGGTCGATACAGAGCTGCGCGCAATGTTGTAAGGACCGTCCGGCCCGTTGCAACATCTCTGGCGAAACGGGTCGGCATGCCTCAGTGATGAGCTGTCCAAGGTGACAAAGACTAGCCGGATCGTGTGCATACACCAGTTGTTTTACATGGCTTTACAGAAAGAAATCCAGGGACGTAAGATCGGGCGATCTGGCGGGCCAGGGGACAGGTCCTCTACTTCCTATCCATTTATCGGGATACGTCGCATGGAGATGGTTTCGGGCGACCATTGCCGTGTGCGGCAGAGCTTCATAACCACATCCTGCAGTGGTCAAGGAGTGGCACATCTTCCAAAAGCGGTGGTAGTTCATCTTGGGGAAAACGGAGTGAGCGTTGGCTGGTCAGAGGGCCCTCAAAGGAATGGGACCGACGAGGTGATCGCACATAATACCACACCATACATTCACGCCCCACTGTACCTTAAAAGCCGTCTATCGCACCCTTGGGGGTTATCCACACTCCAGTTATGCACATTATGGCGATTGATGGTTGGGTTGTTGTGAAGAGTCCTTAAATAAGACAGTCGCTAGAAAAGGAAGATCAATGTCCACATGCTGTAGGATCCATTGACCAAACGAAACCCGGGCATCGAAATCGTCACCATGGAGCTCCTGGTGTAAGTGCAGATGGTACGGGTAAAACCCTTTTGCTATGCAATATCCGCATTACAGACGCTCGGTTGATGTTCGTCTCCCGTGCAATGGCCCGTGTGCTAGTTTGAGGGTTACGCCAGATAGCGTCAAACACGACCTCTTCATCGTAAGCAGACGTCACGGGATGATCTCGAACAGGCCGTGTCCTTCCCAGGGATGCAGTATCCCGCAGGCTTCTTTACACACTCCGAAATGTCATGCCCGTCGGTTGTCGTCTATCTGGATATCGTTCTTGGTACAGGCGTAGTGCCTGGTAGGCATTCTGTCTAGCTTCTACATAGACAAGTAACATATCCACTTACTCGTCGCTGGAATGCATTTCGAGGCAGTGAATAAACTTTGTGTTGTAAATTGTTTCGAATGAGGCGAATTCGCGCAGCTACATACTTACCTGCCATCGCAAGTTATTATCGTTCCAATGAGACATACCTTACCTCTGGTCTACTTAACTTGGAACGTGTACGACGTATCTAACTGGCCACAGACCATCATCTCGTCCTTCTTTTCCAATCCAGCACCATACGCAATGCAACGATACATACGGTCTTGTACAGGGTCAAATCATCAAATCAGTCCTTGGAAGCTATCAAGTATGCAACCTTATCACTGTAATATCGTGGGCGCCACGACATTTACATAATTTGATTGCCCACCAGAATTAATTGTATATGTATCATGTATCATATGTAATTTTATTCATTATTAACGTCCATCATCATCATTTATGTAATTGTACGTAAGAACGAGAAATAATTTTTAACTGTAATTTATTAGAATATCCCGTGGTAATGTCAAGACAGGCCTTGCGCTAACAGGCTACTTGGTGTTTCGCAATAGTCCAGGAAGGTTAATTTTGGAAGGTTCTTGGAAACGTACGCAACAGCAAGAGGAAGATACGTAATTTCGTTGTTGGGACGCTAAATTACCCCATATCACGTACTCCTATCAGGAGGGCTTTTTCTGTCAAGGACAGATACTTCATCTATATATCGACAGGGTGGTGACGTATATCGGCTCTCATTGGAACGAGATGTCATGTGACATCAAGAGAGGAAGTGGGAATATGAAAAGAATTTATATAGATCTACACGGCGTGGTGAAGATCATTCTGTATTCTGCATCCAGCTTTATTGAGTCTCCATTCTCAGGTAGTCCACGGTTTTCTAGAGAGTCACTCTGCTATTTGAGTGCATCGCTGATGATGTGTTTACACTCAATATTTCTTATCGGCTCTGTGAGACTTACTCAGATTATTTAAAAAGACAAGTTCATATAATATAGAAGGACTGGATGTTTCCGTTCTCTCTATTCAATTAATTCCGATGTGGAATTTCACATTGTAAGGCTGGTACTATGTTTTTTGGTACTCAGCAAAATAGGGAGTGATAGATTCAGGGTGGAATCCATTCGATGAAGCAGATGACGAGGATGATGCTGTTGGAAGAGGGAAGACAACTATCAACCACGGAAGCAGACGACGAAAAGATTAACCTCCGGTGAGCATTAGTAAGCCCTGTTATCGCAAGTCCGCGCGTGTAGTATTGAATTGTAATCTCAGTCAGTAATGATTAATTTTGGGAAAAACTCGTTTTACGTAATTCCATTTTTTTTGGAATAGAAACCTTTTTCTTTGTACATCGTTAAATAATTTACTTTTTTGTAGGTTCCCTGTGTTTTTCCACATGGTATTTAATGGTTAGTATCCTTATACCTCACGACCGGGATAGTCTCATTAAATTAAGTTTAGTACTTTTAAGATCTAAATTCGGTTTCAAATTACATTTAATTTCGAAAGCCTGGCGTCCAGCGTGCAATTGTTGTTAATTATCTATATCGGGTGTTTGATCCGTTACACCACATCCCAGGAAACTGGCTGTTAAATAATTCTTATCTGTGATTCGAACCTCCTAACTCGAGCACTGCCCACTATCACATACCTCCTCGCCCGCTTGTCATGTGACGTACTGCGACACTTCTTAGTCTACGGTGCCCACTTCCCAGCCTACACAGTACCCTGTTCCCGGTCTCTGCGTCCACCACCTGTTTTTTAAGTACGTGTTCTGCGTACCTTTACTCGTTTTACAGGTTCATTCGAGGTACTCATAATGAATTAATAGTGGCGCTCACGATTCCTGCGGCCTTCTAGCCGTAAACACACATCTCGTTATATTAGCCCGGTTTAGAGAGAAGGACCGATGTCTTTCAGAATTGTAGTAAAAGTGAAGGGTTGCATGAAACTGGATTGCAAGGAGCTGGTGGAACACCCGATACATATATCGAATACCGAACAGAAATCCGTTTTTTGTCCATCTGGTATGGTAAAACGGTATGTAAAAATTGACGCACACGTTGCCTAAATGGCGCAAATAAAAATAGATGCACACATTAGCTAGGCGATACGATTATTATTCCTTTCTTTCTTTCTTTCTTTCTTTCTTTCTTTCTTTCTTTCTTTCTTTCCTTCTTCCTTTCTTAATCTGCTTACCCTCCAGGGTTGGTTTTCCCCTTGGACTCAGCGAGGGCTCCCACCTCTACCGAATCAAGGGCAGTGCTCTGGTATCTCGACAATGGGTACATAGAAAGAGACATTTTTTTTTTTTTTTTTTTGCTAGTTGCTTTACGTCGCACCGACACAGATAGGTCTTATGGCGACGATGGGACAGGAAATGGCTAGGAGTGGGAAGGGAGCGCCCGCGGCCTTAATTAAGGTACAGCCCCAGCATTTGCCTGGTGTGAAAGTGGGAAACCACGGAAAACCATTTTCAGGGCTGCCGACAGTGGGGTTCGAACCTACTATCTCCCTAATACTGGATACTGGCCGCACTTAAGCGACTGCAGCTATCGAGCTCGGTAAGAAACATTTTAGGACGCTGTTCGTGTTTGGGTAGAACGCGTATATCGCGAGAGTATTCAACTTACGATTATATTTAATGCTTCAATTGACAGATAAATAAGGAGGCTACTTGTCAGAAAGGGAATTGAAAATCTGAAATCAAAATAAGGGGAAATTTGTGCTAAACATGTGACGTCACACGCATACTCTGTTAGAAGATGGCGCCGTGCTCAGCTGGTGGTTAGCTTTCGTTGTGAATACATCGTGGTCAGTTGTATAGAATAACAAATTTAAAAACGAAAAAAGAGATTTGATTACGATTCACCAAAAACGTGCAAAAGAAAGCGTTGAAACGAGAATTATTTCTAATAAGTAAGTCTACTTCCTTCTTTTGTGTTTCTTAATCTGTTTACCCTCCGGGGTTGGTATTTCCCTCAGACTCAGCGACGGATCCCACCTCCACCACCTCAAGGACAGTGTCTTGGAGCGTGAGAGATTTTGGGTCGGGGCATACAACTGGGGAGGAGGACCTAGGCGGCCTCACCTGCTATGCTGAACAGGGGCCATGTGCGGGGAAAGGAAGATTGGAAGGGATAGAAAGTGAAGAGGAAGGAAGCGGCCGTGGCCTTAGGTTAGTTATCATGCCGGCATTTACCTGGAGGAGACGTGGGAAACCACAGAAAACATCTTTGAGGCTTTCTGAGGTAGGAATCGAACTCACTTCTACTCATTTGACCTCCCGAGGCTGCGTGGACCCTGTTTCATCCCTTGTACCACTTTTCAAATCTTGTGGTAAAGTGGAAAATCGAACCCGGGTCTCCGAGTGTGGCAGCTAATCACACTAACCACTACACCACAGGGGCGGACAAGTAAGTCTACGAAACCCTGAAAACAGTGCGGCCGTTACAAGAGTGACACCCTACCGCCATTTTTTTAAACATTTGTACGTCCACTGCTTTTCTACTTCTACAATCCCCAAGCTTCGGCTCTTAGACGGTTCATGTACTGCCGAATAGTAATTAATATACGCATCTCTTCAGACATAGAAACTGAAGTACTACTTCGTTTATCTTTGGTTGTCAATATTTGTAGGCAACAGCATTGCAATACTTCTGGATTACGGCATACGGTTTCCAAGCCAGAATAAGCTGAAGAAGGTCCTTGTAGACGTTAGAAAGTCGTCAGGAACAAAATAAATCATACCGGGTGAGTTGACCGTGCGGTTAGGGGTGCGCGACTGTGAGCATGCATCGGGGAGATAGTGGGTTCGAATCCCACTGTCGGCAGCCCAGAAGATGGTTTTCTGTGGTTTCACATTTTCACAGCAAGCTTTACCTTAATTAAGGCCACGGGCGCTTTCTTCCAACTCCTAGGCCTTTGCTATCCCATCGTCACCATAAGACCTATCCGTGTCGGTGCGACGTAAAGCCATTAGTAGAAAAAAATCATAAATAGTTTCATTGTATTGCTGACTAGTTTTTAATCATGTTATTGCATCTACGTTGAACCATTCCAGTACACAATTTACCTAGGGACAAGGCAAGAAACTCCCCATTTCTTCGCAGAAACGTCTTTTAATACAAAAATTCAGAGAGATACTGGTCAGACTGCCCTTCTGGTGTTGAGCTTAGCTTCGCAATGTCAACGTCTGAATGACGCGCTCGAAGATCTCGGGTTAGAGTAAAGTAGTTAGCATCGATGTAAGAAGAATGTCTACACTGCATGCGGACAATTCCTGGTTCTAATTGAACTTCGTTCTTACGGAGCGAGATGGACGTACGGTAAGGGTCGCGCAGCTGTGAGCTTGAATTCAGGAGATAGTGGGTTCGAATCCCACCTTTGGCAGCCCTGAAGATAGTATTCCGTGGTTTCCCAGTTTCACTCCAGACAAATGGTTGGACTGCACTAAGGCCACTATATTCCGAATCCCTTTCCTATCTTTCTGTCACCGAAACTATCGATGTGTTAATGCGGCGCTAAACAAGCAGCAAAAAATCCACCACTACTTCTTCAGACAAGCAACTCGTTGGTGAAAACATCCTACGGATATGAGCTACGAATTTTAGGTAAATAAAATATAACAATGTGTGAGAATATATTCGTTAATTTGTTCCTAAAAATGGAAATAATTATCCTCATCCCGTCCATTAAATTAGCAGTTTGCCTTTTTCTACCACTACGAGCGCTAATGTGGGTCAATGCGGAGCTTCACTTAAGCCCTTATAACTCCATTCGGTGTGGGCATTTTACAAAAAATTAAAAAAATGCGTGAGGGCATTGAAAGAAGGAACACATTGCAGAAATAATTATGTAAACAAGTTAATTTGGTTAGGATTTGAATAAAAAAGAGTACGAGTGAAGAAACAAGTGACATTAGACTATTTTTCCGGAACTGCATTTAGGCCGGAAGTAAATTTCAAAATTTGTTTTTTTTAAGTTTGTTAGAGCTATCTAAGACTCAGAATTTAAAACCTTTCTGGGCCATTTAACAATTCAACTTTCGGCACAATTGATGAAATTGCTTAATTTTACGTTTTTTCGTAGTATGGGGACTCCCTACTTTGTTTGCTAAGAAATGTTTTCTTCTTCTCCTACTTTATCTGTTTACCCTCCAAGGTAGGTTTTTCCGTTGGACACAGCGAGGGATCCCACCTCTACCGCCTTAAGAGCAGTGTCCTGGAGCTTCAGACTCTGGATCGGGGATACAACTGGGGAGGATGACCAGTACCTCATGCACGCGGCCTCACCTGCTATGTTGAACAGGAGCATTGCGTGGGGATGGAAAGATTGGAAGGGATAGACAAGGAAGAGGGAAGGAAGTGGCCATGGTTTTAAGTTAGGAACCATCCAAGCATTTGCCTAGAGGAGAAGTGGGAAAACGCGGAAAACCACTTCCAGGATGGCTGAGGATGGAATCGAACCCACCTCTACTCAGTTGACCTCCCGAGGCTGAGTGGACTCCGTTCCAGCCCTCGTATCACTTCAAATTTCGTGGCAGAGCCGGGAATCGAACCCGGTCCTCCGGGGGTGGCAGCTAATCACACTAACCACTAAACCACAGAGGCGGAAAAGAAATGTTTCCATTATTACATATTTTTAAACATACTCCGCTTCGAGGATATCATTAATTTCTCTGGTTGTTTAACGATGGTCGGCAGCCAAAGAAAATATATCAGTATCCTGAAGATGAGTGGAGTTCGCACAGTGTCCATGAAGTGGAGTATCTTTCTTATAACCACAAGGTTTCGCAGCTTGAAAATGATGACGTAAATGAAGACTGTATACGGTATGGAAATAAAATGTGTAATGCTATTCCATAAAACTCCTTCTAATGAGTTAGGGCGATTTCCGGATATTGTGGCCAGTAGAAGATAAAGTGTAGTTAATTTCAAAGAATTATGGGGTCTTTTAGAAATTAAAGTGGCAAAGGAATATTCAAATTATTTTTGCGTACTGTACATCTTGTTCCGAAAATTTTGTTGTCCTTAAAATTAGGACTAACGGAAAAAACGGAAAAGACGCATGAGATATGCGACTTTATGGATGTACGGAACACATATTTCTACCAAACATAAAGTCATTGATGATGTTCTAAAGTCCTACAGTCCATTGATGTACAGTTATATACAAAAGGACAGTATATAATTTCGTGTGGTTATTTCTAGCCGAGTGCGCCCTTGCAAGGCAGACCCTCCGATGAGGGTGGGCGGCATCTGCCATGTGTAGGTAACTGCGTGTTATTGTGGTGGAGGATAGTGTTATGTGTGGTGTGTGAGTTGCAGGGATGTTGGGGACAGCACAAACACCCAGCCCCCGAGCCATTGGAATTAACCAATGAAGGTTAAAATCCCCGACTCGGCCGGGAATCGAACCCGGGACCCTCTGAACCGAAGGCCAGTATGCTGACCATTCAGCCAACGAGTCGGACAAAAGGACAGTCAGAGTTGAGGAAAGATTTACCATTGTACAGAGTCCATTCATCCCGTCAACATCATCACGAATAAGGTAAGAGTAAAAAAAAAAATTAATATATTCCAGTTTTGATAGTAGCGAATCTCGGCCACTTTAAAATACCTCATATCGCAACGCTAAATTTATGCGATAATATGCCTTGTTTCTCTAGAAGAGGGTGGATTACTTTAGTAAATTTTAAAACATATTTTTACCAGCCAGTCCGTGTTTTGATTGATATGACATTGAAGCACATACGGTCGGTTAGTGTGCGCCTTTCAGTGGGTTTTGCAGACTAACATGTATTAGCAACTTTTGGCACAGCGAAGAAAGGTTTTACATTATTATTATTATTATTATTATTATTATTATTATTATTATTATTATTATTACTAGTGGTTCAACGTCGCACTAACCTATTGAAGATTATTGGCTACTCGAGCATAGCAAAGAGCTAGGGGAAGCGGCCGTAATCTTAATTGGGGCACAACAGCAGCATTTGTCTGGTGTGAAAATAGCAAACCACGGAAAACAATCTTCAGGGCTGGTGGCAGTGGGATTGAAACCCAATATCGCAAGCTCACAGCTATGCGACCCTAAACGCACGACCAACTCGCTCGGTCAGTGAGGAAAGCAACGGGAAACATCAAAATTTATTGCCCTTGTATGCCCCATTAGTGAAGCCTAGGCTATTTATGACAGCAGATGGTTGAGCTATTGGGGATGCAATCAGCCTTTGGGCTGAGTACAAATCATACATACATTTCTCTTTACAAGAAATGCTTTTCTTGCTTGGACAAATATATATTTTATATTCTAGTTACTTCTTTGTTATTTGCCATGTTATTATTAATAAATACATCGCAATTGGGAAATATCCCGGTGACAATGAATCCTTACAAAAGTGTGATAATAAAGTAAAGAAAAATAACAACATAACAACAAGAGTACAACAAGCAATTCTATGGAAAGAAAATATTACAAGAAGTGCAATTAGTTTAACATTCTAAATCCAGCATCATCATATACAAATTCACACACAACTTAAGTATTTTCAACGCTTAACACTACGGCTTACAATACTATAGGTTAAGCTTACTAGTAGTCTAACATTACAAGTGATAATAAAGTACAGTTAAAAGATAGTTACCCAGCAACAGCAACTACATTAAGAAGAGTACAACAAGCAATTCCATTATAAGAAACTAGCAGTTTCCTGCTGGCTCCGCCCGCAATGTCCAAAGTATGGTGTTGTTCGTTACTATCCTCACGGATGTATTTGCAAAGTTTCGAGTTAATGAAATAAAGCACAAGATCTGCTGTGGTAATAGAATGGAATACTATGTCAACAAAACACTTGAAAATACATCACACAAAGAAATTGAATTAAACGTTCCTTGGAGCAACACTACGCGCCGAACTGTTAAAATGTCCTTCAAAGATCTTCGTCGTGGATACAAATGTACTCATAACTTTTCTCAGAATCTACCAATTAAGCAGTTATTACATCAAAAGAAAGCGGATGATCCGCTGAATGTTTTAGACCAAAACGATCTGCGTAGGCCTACCTCAATTAGAACGAAAGATATGATTGCTTAAATCGGAAAGAATGCTGAAGAAATGAGAGGTCAAATTGAATGTGCACTCGTAACTTTCCTCAGAATCGACCAATTTGAATAATTAGAAACTGAAATGAAAGAACTTGATCCACTGAGTGTTCTTACGCCAAAACGAACTCTGTAACTCAATTAGAACGAAAGATATGATTGCTTCAAGGAGACAAAAAAATTGAAAAATCAATTAATTTGAGGAAGGCAGAAGTTAAGTGATTTATAGTACCTGATGGCAAATCTGTGCATGAATACCTTTCAGTTAAAAAAAATGAAGGAAGTCGACCGGATAGAATGGCCGGACTGACTGACTTTACTTTTCATAACTTTTTAAATATATATATTAACTTACCTCAAAAGAAAGCGCTTGATCCACTAAGTGTTTTTAGACCAAAACGAACTGCGTACCTCAATTAGAACGAAAGATATGATTGCTTAAATGAGAAAAAATGTTGAAGAAATGAGACGTCAAATTGAATGTGCACTCATAACTTTTCTCATAATCAAGCAATTTGAATAGTTAGAAACTGAAATGAAGGAGCTTGATCCACTGAGTGTTCTTAGGCCAAAACGAACTCCGTACCTAAATTAGAACCAAAGATATGATTGCTTCAGACAAAAAATTGAAAAAGTCAAATAATTTGAGGAAGGCCGAGTTTAAGTGATGTATATTACCTGATGACAAATCTGTACATGAATACCTTTCAGTTAAAAAAATAATGAAGGAAATCTACCGGATAGAATGGCCGGACTGGCTGACTTAAGTTTTAATAATATTTTTTAATATATAGATTCCCCGATTTACAAATGAGTAGTTACAATTGTTAGTTTTCTGCGATCTACCTTTTACTTTATGCGGTTGCTCTGTCCTTCTTATGTAACAAGGCTTTTCTAGTTGACTTTTCAACTCTCCCCAAGCTGGATTATTCGTGTAGGCATTATACATGGCACATAACCGTGTTCGTTTCCTTCTAGTCCCCGGTGCCTTCCACCCAAGATTTTATATCGTACTTGCCACATTACTTCTAGGGTTGAAACCGTTAACACCAATATTGCAGCCTTTCACTGTACCATCTCAAGTTCCTTAGTGAGTCCTGCTTGGTATGGATCCCATACGGCTGCTCCATATTCCAGGACGGGCCTAATGAGCCCTGTGCCTTCACCTGGGAACTGCTACCCTTTTGCCCCCTCATCACGAAGTGTAAGGACTTTTACGCTTTAGTAATTACATTTCCTACGTGGGTGTTCCATTTTAGCTCTCTCTTTGTGTTGATTGCTAGGTACTTGCATGTCCGATCCAAGAAAATATTGAAAGTCCCATAGCCTATATTTCTTTCCCATTCTTATGAGACTGCATTTTCGAGAATTTTTTTTCATTTTGTTATCCAGTGCCCACTTATGGAGTATATTTATATCGGCTTGTAATAACCTATTATCACTAGGATTCTGTATTTTTCTGTGTATTATGCAGTCGTCCACAAACAATCTGTATTCACTTTGAATTTTGTTCGGCAGATCGTTGATAAACGCCGTAAATAGGAGTGGCCCAATAACATTACCCTTTACTACTCCCGAGGTTATAAAAACTTCGTCAGAGTATTTACTTCCTACCTTTACCCTCTGTCAAAAACGTTCCCGGATCCACAGAACCACCCTTTTATTAATGTTTCATTTCCAGTCATTTTCGGAACAGAATGTCATGTGGTACTATATAAAATGCTTTAGCGAAATCAATTACAAAGCATCAACTTGCACACCTTTGTCTAATTACTCGCTAATATCTTGAAAGAGTGACAACATCTGGCTCTCGCAGGAGAAATCTTTTCTAAAACCTTGTTACTGGTTATTAGACCACGAAATTTTCTCCCATTTGTACCTTAGATATTATGAAGGATTATAGGCTATTCTACTTCCAAAATAGCAATATTCCTCCACTCTACTTCCATGAAGACAGGGGCCACCAAATTGGATTCACAACCTTGAAACTATGAAGTACACCGACCGCCAAGAAGCACGCCGAGTTCCTGTCTGTATTTCGTTGCAGGTTCTGATATTAACAACACACACACTATATCATCAGAATTTTCTCACGTATTACTAAATGGCAGTACCAGAGCTTGACTGTCATGAAGCAAGTTGACTAATACGTTCCTACGCTGTGACAGTGTGTGTTGTTGAGTTTAGTACATGTAACCAAATGCAGACAGGTACTCCGCACACTATATTACAGCTACTTCTCCTTAGAGTTTCAAGGTTGTGAATCCAGTCTGGTCAACCCTTTTTGAGATTGTATAATTCGGTGTTTTCCCAACACCACACTTCACTGACTGCGTTCATTTCAGATTTGTTTCCTTCTTTAGTTCTTTTTTATTTTATTTATGTATTGATTTATGTATTCTACTGTATTTTTTACTTTTCAATTTTTCTGTTACAATGCGTCTGTATCATTCAACAAATTCGCTTTTAGTATCGTAGACTAAGACCATTTTCATAGCCTTAGCTAAACTAGACCTCGTGAGGTCATTAAGAAAGCATACTTCTAGTGGAATTATGTCGGCATGTAAAAAATCTCTGAGCTTACATTCGGTGCTCATTTGAAAAAAATAATTAAAACTCGGCCATAGATCCCACAAGAGAATTCTGTTTTCCCTGCCATCTGGTAGAATAAAATGAAAGGTCAAAATTGACTCGCAGACAGCCTAAATGACATCAAATCAAAATATCCACGACAGGTTAGCTGAAACCGTACCCATCATCAGCATCAGCATCATTTATCATCATAATCTATCGTCATAACCTTATTCTTCTTAACATTTTAATTATTATAGGGAAACAATAAAAGTCGAGAGGCAAAAGCACCTATTTTGTAAAATCAATTATTAGTATTGAACCTTCCACGGTTTGTTGAACTGTTGTTGGTTTCCTCGTTTCAATTAGGCCATGTCGTTGTTTTGTGTGCTTCGGAGAATTCTTTAGACGGAGGACGTATTGGTAAAAATGTTGTCATCAGTTTTATTTACAACAGTACACCTGGGCCTATTTTATAATCAATAGACCACATGCATAGTTTAGCATAAGGCAAATTTAATATCGCACAAACAAAACTCATTTACCTTGAATAAATGAAGATACGTTTTACTTCGCTTGAATCCGACTGGAATTAATCAATACCACTTGGCCTTCCCATGCATTTGCAACGGAATATGTATGAATCACATGCTACAGTAATTCAATTGCCTCTTTTGCTACCAGTTTTATTACTGACGGTAGTTCAATATTACTTTCAATTGAGCATGTTTTAGGTACAGGTATTTTGGCTGTATTTTTGTAACAATGCAACATGCGTCATTCTCTACGATTGAGGGATGTATGAGGGGATAGGTAATAAAATTGATTTTGATTTATATCATTGTGCCGTTGTAGTTAATACTGAATGGCACATAAAAGTGGCCATTAATCAGTCCCACCTTGCGATCAAGTTAAAATCACCTTCCGGCGTATAACGTATATTTTAGCACCCTCTAAATCCTGTCGTTTCTCCCAGATACAGACCAGTACAGTTTTAATCTGATGGTGTGTAATGCCATTGCTTTGTTTGTCCCATGAGACACGAATAAATTGCATGTCCCCAGAATACCAATATTCCATATCTCATTTCCTGCTAGCGATAAAACCTAATGGCTCTGGTCGACGAGAATCGAGCGGCGTTACCCAGCCACAAGGGACACAGTTAATATTACTACTGCAACACCATTATCAGCGTATTGTATGCAAAAGAACGCAGGTAAACCATTTCCTGTATCACCCTAGGGCTTTCGGCTCGCTCATGCGAATAATTTGTATATGGTGTATTCAGTGGTGGTTCACCAGTTTATCTTCCATCTTTACACGAATATCAATAGCTATGGAACATCGCAATAACATACAGGAATGACAAAGGATTGGGTGTTAATTATTATTAATAGATATTATACTAATCAAATGAATTACATAACACGATCTAATTAAATACACTATCAATATATAAATTTATTCCGAGAATGGTCCGGCTCCATGGCTAAATGGTTAGCGTGGTGGCATTTGATCAAAGGGGTCCCGGGTTCGATTCCCGGCAGGGTCAGGAATCTTAACCATCATTGGTTAATTTCGCTGGCACGGGGGCTGGGTGTATGTGTTGTCTTCATCATCATTTCATCCTCATCACGACCCGCAGGTCGCTTACGGGTGTTAAGTAAAAAAATCTGCACCTGGCGAGCCTAACTTGTCCTCGGACACTCCCGGCACTAAAAGCCATACGCCATTTCATTTTTATTTTCGAGAATGAACACTTCCCGTAAGTGCAAGATTACTGCTTATATTTAATTAATGTGTAAATGATGGCACATTACTAACAGCATTGCTGGTCTGTTGTTAGTGTACGAGGGACTATGTAGCTGAAAGTCTTGCAGTCCAGAAGCTCAAATGACTGGGTACTCAAGAAGGAGATGCACAAACAACGAACGAAGAATATATATCCCCATCTGAGTCACATTTACCTAATATGAATTTTAAGTTTTCAAACATCGAATACAAGTGCAATGTTTCAATAACCACGATAACATACCCGGGAAAGAAATGCTTTATTTATAACAGAATAACACGGTTCACTCTAAAGGAAATTCTGAGATTCCTACAAATCACCTTATTACTTTTATGGCTCCACGAACGTAAGTTCAGAAGATAATTTCACATTTATTAGGGCAATGAACACAGAAGTTTAACATTCCAATGTTTCTTGCAATTGTTTATAATATCAGCTATTCACCGGTGACATATTTAGGCAACGCAAACTATTTTGAACACATATACACACGAAGCGGGGTGCGGTGACCCTCTAGATGGGTGAAGCACAGGATTCAATTATCAAGTAGCAAATTCAAAAATAAGAAGTGTTTCTAAAATATCCTTCATACACTATAATCACGTAATATTTGAAGATCAATTAAGAAATATGATCAAAGTTAAAATAGAAGTTACAAAAATATTACGCACTGCACGGGGAAATACATTCAATTCATGTCTTTTTTCTTTTCCTTTTGCTAGTTGCTTTACGTCGCACCGACACAGATAGGTATTATGGCGACGATGGGATAGGAAAGGCCTAGGAGTTGGAAGGAAGTGGCCCTGGCCTTAATTAAGGTACAGCCCCAGCATTTGCCTGGTGTGAAAATGGGAAACCACAGAAAATCATCTTCAGGGCTGCCGACAGTGGGATTCGAACCCACTATCTCCCGGATTCAAGCTCACAGCCGCGCGCCCGTAACCGCACCAACAACTTGCCCGGTCAATTCATATCTAAATTATTATAGTGCATTATAGTGATTTTACATGTTCGACTATTAGTGTATTTGTTATTTCATTGTAAGAACAACCTGTTTCTGGTGTCTCCCTCATTGTTTAGTGCTGGCTTAGCTTCACCGCAACCCTGTTACCAAGCAATTTCTTCTTCCCTCTTCCATTTCCAAGATTTCACCCAGAATCAAAACCTGTCATGGTCTGGTGATGAACAAAGGAACTTCAGCACAGCCAGTTGATGCAAGCTTCAGTTCGAAATATATTGCGAATGCTCAGTATAAAGGAACGATTTGAGGGAATGGGACGTTGTAGGAGTAAACTCTTACAGCTTCGCAGCGCTAACTGAAGCAGCGATTGAAAACCTGAGCGCTCAAACAAGATAAACATAAACAATTAATACCTCAATGTAATGAATATTTGAAACTAATCAGCGCTTCACTTGCTTTGATCCAGTGCACGCCACTGTATACACACATGGCAAATCAGAATGCTGATGTAGAATTAATTATGTCCTTTTGTTAAAAATGTAATATTTTCCTTGCTAGGTATGTTACGTCGTTTCTTAAATTGGAATTTTACGTTCAACAGACTGAAAAGTCGTTAAAATGTTTAAGTCAACACTCAAAGGAATTGCTTCCATCTTTACACACCTTCCCTAGATAGCCGACGCTAGTGCGTTTGCAGAGTTGCTAACCTCCAAGGAAGAAAATGCGGGAGGGGAGAGTGCCACTCACCCCCCTCCCCCCCCCCAGTTATAAAGGAATAAGTAATCAGCTCATTTTAATATTGTTTGAACCCATATGCTCTACTTGCTAAATTAGTAAATTGTTGCGGTTATGTCGTAAATCATTAGGTATTTATATTACCTTCTCGCCCTCCTCTGTGGTGTAGTGGTTAGTGTGATTAGCTGCCACCCCCGGAGGTCCGGGTTCGATTCCCGGCTCTACCACGAAATTTGAAATGTGGTACGAGGGCTGGAACGGGGTCCACTCAGCCTCGGGAGGTCAAATGAGTAGAGGTGGGTTCGATTCCCACCTCAGCCATCCTGGAAGTGGTTTTCCGTGGTTTCCCACTTCTCCTCCAGGCAAATGCCGGGATGGTCCCTAACTTAAGGCCACGGCCGCTTCCTTCCCTCTTCCTTGCCTGTCCCATCCAATCTTCCCATATCTCCACAAGGCCCCTGTTCAGCATAGCAGGTGAGGCCGCCTGGGCGAGGTACTGGTCATCCTCCCCAGTTGTATCCCCCGACCCAGAGTCTGAAGCTCCAGGACACTGCCCTTGAGGCGGTAGAGGTGGGATCCCTCGCTGAGTCCGAGGGAAAATCCGACCCTGGAGGGAAAACAGATTAAGAAGAAGAAGAATACCTTCTCTTTGCATGAAGAGGTTTAGTCAAAGGAGAGTTGTTTTACATATGAGAATAAAATAAAATAAAAATTTTCGTTGGTTCTTACATGCCCATATCTACACCGAAGAGGTAACTATGATTTCCTTCCCATTAAGGTACCTTTTTTACTTTACGTTCACCCTTTGATAACTAAGAGAATGAACTCTTCCAAACCCAGAAAGAGAATTAGGTCTAAAAATCATATCAACCCCGTATTACTCCAAAATATTTCCCATATTTCGTACTTTGCCCCGTTGTTCAGTGGCGGTGCGTGGCTCACGACCACGACTTTTAGACTTTTCTTTTTAAAGGAGTATCTGCCTGTCCCCATGCTCAGCATGCTACCAGGCCAGATGTGGTGATGGGTGTCAATAGCGGTGTAATCGGGTAATAAGGGTCACAACAAAACCACGTAGGCGGAAGTTTCCAGGTTATGTTAGTGAGGAGTATGTATCATGCACAAGTCATGTCCATTTTTCTGCAATGTTCGATTGTTATGGGGGACCAACCTTCTTGGCACTGCGGTATTCCGTGCGCGGGTCCAGTGGCGTTTGGGCTTTAGAACTACAGGAAAAGTCCTACTGTCCATCTGCCAGTGTTTCCTGGTGCCAAGCCTACAATGTTGCTGGGAGTAACGCCTTCTTTAAAGTCTTCTTCTTTTATGCATACCTTGGGTGTCCCGGCATTGCTGTGGTGGTCACTCATGTCACTTCTGGTCTAGAGAAAACACAGTGGTAAACAAAAACATACATGCTAGGTTAATATAATGATTACAGTACACTAAGTTTGAGTGCGGGCTGTGGGTTCCGCTCTCTTGTTGCTATAGGCAATGTTATGTGTCCGTCTCCTTCTTGAGATGTGAGTCATCACTTCATCCCTCGTGTTGCTGTAACAAAAAACATAGAACACAGGATACAATAAAGATGGACAGCAGACAATGGTGTCAATGTAAATGGGATGACAAGTGAAATTGTAAGTTTCGCAAGCAAGAATTTTTCTTTATTGTCTTCATTGGGGTGATAGTATCTCATGGGGAACAATGAAGTATCTAGGTCGAAAATCCCCCAGAACAAATCGTGCTGCTTCCCATTGAATTTTTTCCAGTTCTCGTATCAATTAGTCCTGGTGAGGGTCCCATACACTGGACCCATACTCTAACTGTGGTCTTACCAGGGACTCATACGCCCTCTCCTTCACATTCTTACTACAACCCCCAAATACTCTCATACCATGTGAAGAAACCTTTACACTTTCTTAACTATCTCGATAATATGATTACCCCAGTGAATATAATTCCTATCAATATAATATCCCTGGTCAGTCTGTTGTTCACAGTGATATTGAGGAAACAAGAATGTTTCAAGAAATAAAATTGGTACCAATTATAGAATGTTACGTCTTCTATACAAGAAAAATCTAATGCACCTCTCACGACCACGACTTTTAGAATTTTAAAGAAAAATACGCCACGAGGACGTAAGTACACAGCTACTATCTGCGCACTTTTTTTCTGTACGGGTTTGAGGAGTAAGAAGAGAGCCCTTCCGGTTCCGTAAGTACTACCACCTGAATGGAAATGAAATCTGGTATGAATCGATAATATGATCGATCGATATGAATTTTCTAAATCTTTGTTAAGCCAATAACTGTATCACACACATTATATAACATTTCTCGATGTGAATCTTATTCATAGAGTGAATTCTATAGTTTGGCTTTGCTGTGTAAATAACAACAGTACTAGTACGTAAAGTGTACGCCAGACGTCGCACAGCGATGCATAAGCGATTCGTAGTTTGTGTTTCAAAGATTGCCAGTACGAATCTCGAAGATTTCGGAGGTCGACCGCTTCAGCTCTAGGGTGTGAATATATCGCTAAAAAGTGCGCAGATAGTATATATATATCGGCATGAGTTCGAGATACGTACATCTTGAATTCTGTTGCCTCCCAACTCGTACCAGATATGGGTTATAAGAACAATGCAATGCAGATCATAATACTGTTTAATGAAAAATGCTATCTTTCAGTAAAATAAATGAATCATTTTTTCCATTCTAGGATAAGAAAACACATTATCTCTATCGATAGGCACGAAAGTAAACAGTCTGTTTGTGGCCGCGGTCATCAAGGTGTTAACGTTGTGTTCTGACACCGTGGTTGGCCGGTTCGAATTCCATTGATTGAAAAATCTTTTACCATCACAATGTTAGCCAGTAATGTAAGGGAGGTGGTGATATACAATTTCTAATCACTAGATTGCGTGCCAAAATCCTGGGTTAAACTTCAAACCACTCTGCAGTGAACATACGGAGCATTTTTTTATTTTTTACTTTTTCGGGGGTGGGGGCTAAAGTCGCTCCCCCAACGTGGTGATCGACTCTAATCTACCGTATATCGCCTCCGACATGCTATTAGTTCTAAGAAAAAATATAGCAGGGAGGATTGGGAGTGTGATACTATAGGAGTATCTGCCTGTCCCCATGCTCAGCATGCTACCAGGCCAGATGTGGTGATGGGTTTCAATAGCTGTGTAATCGGGTAATAAGGGTCAGAACAAAACCACTTAGGTGGAAGTAGAGTGGTGCCTACATGTAAACCATGGCATTTTGTTGATATCGCATGCAAGGATGTGGACTGGAAGTTTCCAGGTTATGTTAGTGAGGAGTATGTATCATGCACAAGTCATGTCTACTTTTCTGCAATGTTCGGTTGTTATGGGGGATCAACCTTCTTAGCACTGCGGGATTCCGTGCGCTGGTCCAGTGGCGTCTGGGCTTTGGAACTACAGGTAAAGTCCCACTGTCCATCTGCCAGTGTTCCCTGGTGCCAAGCCTCCGTTTACGGAGAAGGAAACAGCCAAGCCTGCAATGTTGATGGGACTAACGCCTTCTTTAAAGTCTTCTTCTTTTATTCATCCCTTGGATGTCTCGACATTGCCGTGGTGGGCACTCGTGTCACTTCGGTTCTAGAGAAAACATAATGGTAAACAAAAACATACTGCTAGGAAAATATAATAATTACAGTAGGCTATACTAAGTCTGAGTGTGGGCTCTGGGTTCCGCTCTCTTGTTGCTATGGGCAATTTCATGTGATTTTTGCCCGTCTGCTTCGTCCCTCGCGTTGCTGTAACATAAAACCTAGAACATAAAACACAGGATACAGCTACAATATATTATATACAGGATTATTTTTTTTTTCAAATGGAGCGAACGCATCCATCAATAAAGTCCCTAATTCTGCCTGCCATTCAAAGCGATATTGAGAAAACGAGAAAGTTTCTACAACCGAAATTGGCACCAGTCACAGACGGTAATGGTTTCTTTTCAAGAAATGTACAATGAAACTCTCACAAAAAATACTTTTGTACTTTCTTAAAGAATTTTTTTTTCTATTTGCTTTACGTCGCACCGACACAGATATGTCTTATGGCGACGATGGGATGGGAAAGGCCTAGGAAGTGGAAGGAAGCGGCCGTGGCCTTAATTAAGGTACAGCCCCGGCATTTGCCTGGTGTGAAAATGGGAAACCACGGAAAACCATCTTCAGGGTTGCCGACAGTGGGGCTCGAACCTACGATCTCCCGATTACTGGATACTGGCCGCACTTAAGCGACTGCAGCTATCGAGCTCGGTTTCTTAATGAAAAGTACGTTTCTCAACGCCATGATGACGTAAGTACACAGCTATATTTTTCGGTATGATGTCGAACTGTGGTCACCTCCTAGTTCGTGAACCATGGGCAACGGCTGACTGGCCAACTAAGTGGTCTTGAGAGTCGGGATACCAGTTGCTACGCATTGGGAGTGAGCATCTCGGACATATTCTGAGCCATGTCCCTCCTTGTGCTCAGGCGGCTATGACTATAAATCCACCGGTGGTCCATAACCCGTTATAGGAGAGATCCTCACCTGGACTATGTATAAGTAGGGTAGCATTCTGCTTCACGAATTTACCGAGCTCAGAATATTTTAAGCAAGCCTCGGCGTATGGGGGTAACGGAGTAACTCCCATTTGAGAGGCGAGGGACTCCTTGCAAACAACGTGGCGAACGAAATGGAATTCGATGGGGAGCTATCAATATATATGGGGCTTATGGAAGAAAGACAGTAGAACTGGCTGAGTCAGTAAAGAGGATGCATCTGGATGTGCTAGGAGTAAATGCTATTCTGGTAAGGAAGAGAGAGGAGACAATAAAGTGTACTTGATGGGTGTCGAAAAGGGAAGGGCAGAGTGTGGGGTAGGGCTGTTTATCAGGAATACTATTGCACCCAACATGGTTTCAGTTAGGCATGTAAATGAGAGAATGATGTGGGTAGATTTGCAGTTGGAGGAATTAGGGTGCAGATGAGGTCGAAGTTGACAAGTTTTATGAAGCAATGAGTGACATCGTACTCAGGGTCAACAGCAAGGAGAGGATAGTGCTAATGAGCGATTTCAATGTGAGAGTTGGAAATAGAACTGAAAGAAACGAAAGGGTTATTGGTAAATCTGGGGAAGAAATAGAAGCTGTGGACTTCTATGCTAGTTCGGGTTTAGCAGTTACGAACACATTCTTCAAGCATAAAGCTATTCACCGTTACACATGGGAGGTTAGGGGTACCAGATCCATAATAGACTATATATTCTTTTTGCTATTTGCTTTACGTCGCACCGATACAGATAGGTCTTATGGCGACGGCATTTGCCTGGTGTGAAAATGGGAAACCACGGAAAACCATCTTCAGGGCTGCCGACAGTGCGGCTCGAACCCACTATCTCCCGATTACTGTATACTGGTCGCACTTAAGCGACTGCAGCTATCGAGCTCGGTAGGCTATATTTTAACCGACTTCGAATTCAGGAAATAAATACACGGGCTTTCCGGGGATATTTTTGATGATACAGACCACTATCTGATCTGTAGTGAACTAAGTATCCCTAAGCCTAGGATAGAGAAAGTGAAATAATAAGGATACAAAATCTTCAGAACGAGTAAATTAGACAGAAGTAAATGGATATAATTAGAGAAAAGTTCCCAACATTGGCCAGTAAGCAGTTTCAGGGGTATAGAAAGAGAATGGGTGACATACAGGGATGCTGTAGTAGAAACAGCACGGGAATGCCAAGGAACAACTGTGTGTAAAGATTGGAAAAGGCGAACATCTTAGTGAAATGTTGAAGCGAGAGCAGCTTGTAAACGTAAAAAGAAGGCTTATCACAAATGGCTCCAAACAAGGGCTGATGCGAAAGGGAATTGTACGTAAATGAAAGAAACAGAGCGAAACAAATAGTCGTTAAATCCAAAAGGAAATCACGGGAAGATTTAGGTAATAACCTGGATAGGCTAGGACAAGTAGCAAGGAAACTTTTCTGGACAGTAATTAAAAATCATACGAAGGGAGGAAGAAAGGAAATGAACAGTGTTTTGGGTAATTCAGGGGAACTCATAAGATATCCCAGGGACACTGGACAGGTGGAGAGAATATTTTGAAAATCTTCTGAACGTAAATGGAAATATTCCTGTGTCGCGAACAACCGAGTTCATGTGGAGAAGGAAAATGATGTTGGTGAAATTACGTTTGAAGAAATGGAAAATATGTCATAAAGCTGCAGGAATAGATGAAATTCGACCTGAAATGGTGAAGTATAGTCGGAAGGTAGGGATGAAATGGCTTCATACTGTAATAAAATAGCATGGAGTGTTGGCGAGGTACCTTCAAATTGGACAAAATCAGTAATTGCACCTGTCTATAAGCAAGGGAACAGGAAGGATTGCAACAACTGTCGAAGTATCTTATTTATTAGTATACCAGGCAAAGTATACGCTGGCATCTTGGAAGGAGGGTGCAATCAGTGGTTGAGAGGAAGTTGTTGAAAACCAGTGTGGTTTCAGACCACAGAGGGCCTGTCAGGATAGGATTTTCAGTATGGGCCAGATAATTGAAAAATTATACGAAAAGAATAGACAATTATGTTTATGTTTCTTAGATCTAGAGAAAGCATGTGACAGGGTACCGGTAACGAGGGAAATGGTGTTCGCCATACTAGAAGAGTATGGTATTAAGGGAAGATTATTGAAATCAATTAAAGGCATTTATGTTGACAATTGGGCTGCAGTGAGAATTGATGGTAGAATGAGTTCTTGGTTCAGGATACTTACAGGGGTTAAACAAGACTGTAATCTTTCATCCTTATTGTTTGAAGTTTACCTGGATCATCTGCTGAAAGGCATAAGGTGGCAGTTAGGTGGAAATGTAGTAAGCAGTCTGGCCTATGCTGACGACTTGATCTTAATGGCAGATTGTGCCAAAAGCCTGCAGCCTAATATCTTGGAACTTTAAAATAGGTGCAATGAGTATGATATGAAACTTAGCCGTTGCAAGAATAAATTGATGTCAGTAGATAAGAAATCCAAGAGAACTGAACGTCATATTGGTGATTTAAAGCTGGAACAGGTGATAATTTCAAGTATTTAGGATATGTGTTCTCTCAGGATGGTAGTACAGTGAGTGAGATTGAATAATGTGCAGTAAAGCTAATGCAGTGAATACGCAGTTGTGAACAACAGTATCGTAATAAGGAAATCAGCTCCCGAACTAAATTATCTTTACACCGGTCTGTTTTCAGACCAATTTTGCTTTACGGGAGCGAAAGCCGGGTGGACTCACGATATCTTATTCGTAACTTAGAAGAAACAGACATGAAAGTAGCGAGAATGAATGCTGGTAAAACAGGTGGGAACAATGGCAAGCGGGTATTCGGAATGAGGAGATAAAGGCTAAGTTAAGAATGAACTCGAATGATGAAGCTGTACCCATAAACCGGCTTCGGTGGTGGGGTCATGTGAGGCGAATGGATGAAGATAGGTTACCTAGGAGAATAATGGACTCTGTTATGGGGGGTAAGATAAGTAGAGGGAGACCAAGATGATGATGGTTAAACTCAGTTACTAACGATTGAAAGATAAGAGGTATAGAACTAAATGAGGCCACAGCACTATTTGCAAATAGAGGATTGTGGTGACATTGAGTAAATTCATAGAGGCTTGCAGACTGAACGCTGAAAGACATATCGGTTTATAATGATGGATATGTATGTATGTATGTATGTATGTATGTATGTATGTATGTATGTATGTATGTATGTATGTATGTACGTATGTATGTATGTATGTATGTATGTATGTATGTATGTATGTATGTATGTATTTATCAAAGGTTTAAACAAAATTTGACACTGTAAGTCCTACAATAATGGCTTAATAGCGAGGCTTTAGAATGGCATTGAAAAGAATGTGAAGTTACAAGGAATAATCCAAATTCAGGCATAATTGTGGAAGCAGTACATAACGTCAATAGAGTTGTAAAATTCTCATAACAGACAGGTTAAACCTGAATCTGGAAGAAATATTTAAGTCCAAAATCCTGGCGAGGAAATCTGGATTCCAATGGAGAAGTTCTAGGTCTTCATATTGAAGCAGGCTGAAGACTAGAAGACGAATACTTGAGCCGCTCCAGGTGGAATAATTGAAGAGAAGCAGTTTCATGCGGCCTTCATCGGAGTCGGAGTGGAGACATCATGGATAAAATGTATCAACGGAACGGTTGAGATGGCTGGTGTTTGGTCGAACGATCACATGGCGTGGTGCGCAGCTAGCTTACTGGCAGTTGAGAAGTGATGAGGATTGGAGAAAAGTGGCGAAGAGACTCTCGGTGCTCCCGCTAAGTATGTAAGTAGTATGAATAGTGGGCGCTGCTAAGGTAAATAAACTAAAGATTTGAAGATTAGGCAAGAACAACAATTGTATGTGTGTTGGGTATTAAGTCCGAAGGCTGGTTTGATCCTCCACAGCTCTGCCACCTGCTGTCACTGAAGAGGCATAGTAAGTAAGTGAGGAGTGAGGCAGTTTCCTGTTGCTTCCCCCACCAGGCTAGAAATTGTTACTACATATCGATCTGCCAAGCCCATTGAAATGCATGCACCAACTGACCTTGTGAGTGATATTTTCACACCATTCATAACAGGGACTGGCTGCATAAGGAACGGTATTACTAGCATCGCTCATACCTCGGTCACTTTCATATTGTCAAAGCCAATGACGAGACTGAGACAGGTCAATGAAAGTAACACATTTATTTTGGGCTATACCAGAAGACATATTGCACTGTAAACACTACATCCCGCCAGCAAAGGCATGAATAACAATTAATCAAGCAAAATATAATCTATTATGATTCTAATAAACACCCATGGTAACAAAATACGTTAATAGACATGATACTGTATAGGCTTTTGGGCTTATGCCGTGTTAAGAAAATAAGATGAAATTCTCTACGTTTCGAAGAGAACTGTGCTCTGCGTCCTCAGAGGAAATCTCGACTGTCCACGAGAAAGGCTTCTTAAACAATGACTCTTTAAAATTTTAGACGTTATAATAGAAGTGGAAATGGTACGTCCATTCGCCACCAGATGGCTCCCAGGACGTGGCACAACGCTAGCGTTCGAAGCGGAAGCTGACCGAACCATCAGAAACAATCTAAGCGGTTCACATAACGTGTGTACGTAACATATGACATGGACAGGTGTATGTCATAGACACAAGCCTGGAATGAACCATCTGGCGACGAGGAACGTACGAATTTGGGAAACACCGAGACGAAATAACAATAGTGAAAGGACAGGGAAGGGAACTACCTACGTACATTCTTAATGGCTCGCAACCACGTATTACTTAATTGATAGCCGGTGTCCCTGTTGAAATTGTTAGGATTTCTACGTATTTCCACAGCTTCCCGTATAATCCTGGACCTGTAGTGTCTAGTGTGGGTAAGAGGTCGAGCATCTTGGAACATGACATCATGACCCGACGATAGAGCGTGTTCAGCTATTGTCGATTTGTCTGGTTGGTTGAGACGAATATTACGTTCATGTTCCTTGATACGGGTACCAATGGACCGGCATGTTTGGCCGATGTATACCTTAGCGCAAGTACAGGGAATTTCTTATACCCCAGGATGTAAAAGTTTATCCTTGGTTTTACTCAGACTGTCAACAATTTTAGTGGCGGTTCCAAACACGGTTTTTATATTGTGTTTGCGGAGGACCTTGGAAATTCGATCTGTGGAGCTGTGAATGTAAGGCAAGTAGGCAGTTCCCTTCACTTCTTCCTTCTGTGAGCTTTGTTTGGTCGTTTCTCTGATGCAGGCTCTATGAATCTGCAAATCGCTGTAACCATTACCCTTGAATGCGACTTTGAGCGTGTCCATCTCCACCTGGATATGTGATGGCTCACAAATTCGTCTCGCCCTCTTGGCGAGGGTCGTGAGAATGCCTTGTTTTTGTGCTGGATGGTGGTGAGAATCTGCATGAAGGTAGCGATTTGTGTGGGAAGGCTTACAATAGACGGTATGTCCTAAGGAGCCGTCCGGTTTCTTTCTCACTAGAACATCCAAGAAAGGAAGGCATCCGCCCAAATCCATCTCCATAGTGAATTTTATTGAAGGATGTTGCTGATTTAGGTGGTTTAGAAACAGATAAATTTTCTCAGGACCTTCTTTCCAGTTCACAAATGCATCATCAATATACTTGCACCATATCATAGGTTTGACTGGCGCCGAAGCAATAGCCTCCTCCTCAAAATGCTCCATAAAGAAATTAGCCACTACGGGCGAAAGTGGACTTCTCATAGCCACTCCGTCCATCTGTTCATAAACATTCTCACCCCACAATAAATAGCTGGAAGTCATGCAGTGGTGAAATAGCTTAGTAACGTCCTCAGGGAACAGATGTTCAATGAGAGACATGACCGAATCAATTGGCACTTTAGTGAACAAGGACTCTACATCGAAACTCACCAACAGTGCATTAGGTTGAAGGGTTATTGTTGACAGCTTGTTGACGAAATACCGATAGTCTCCGGCGTATACTTCAGTACGTCCTATGTGTGGCTGAAGAAATTTGCTTAGGTATTTAGCCAGAGCATACGTAGGAGAACCTATCGCACTAACAATAGGTCTGAGGGGAACAGCTTTATTATCGAAATAGGCAGTCCATATAATCTAGGTGGCACTGCATCCCCCGGGGACAGATGCTTAGCCTCTTCTTTTGGAATTGAAGATTGTTAGGAGCTTCACGTTGGCGTTGGACACACGAGTGGTGGGGTCACGTGAGCTCAATCTGTAAACAAGCTCTGACAATGTAGCCGAGATCTTATACTTATACTCGTCAGTGTCCATAACCACTGTCGCATCACTCTTATAAGCTGAGAGAATGGTCAGTTCAGAATCATCTCTATGTTTCTTCAGAGCTCTCCTTTCGCCTCTTGTTAAATTCGGCGCGGGCACAACAGCGGACCTTATGAGTCTCACACATTTCTGTCTTAACTCCTCAGCCTCATCCGTAGGTAGTTTGTAGATGGCTGCCTCAACGGAAGTAATTAACTCCTCAGTGGGAATTTTAGAGGAAGCGGCAGCGAAATTAAGACCCCTAGCTAGAACTGCCGTTTCGTTCTCGTCCAAGGATTTCTTGGAAAGATTGCCAACAGTTTCACAAGAAACGAAAGACCGCCTGTTTCTGAGCTAGACGCAGGAACTTTGATTTCTGTCTGAATGATACCTGATTGAATTTTCGTTCAGCCTGTTTAGCAGAAATGCGATCAAAAGTCAACTACAATTTCCACGTGAGAATGTTGCTTAACTGCAGGTGTAACCGAAACAACTCTCGGAAGACTGAATCCAGTTCCCTACGAGTGTTACGCACTCTCTCGATCACAAGAGCCTTGCTAGCGCGTTAATATTTTCTCCTGGCTTTCTCTGCGAAACGTAAAGAATTTCACCTTATTTTCTTGACACGGCATACGCCCAAAAGCCTACACAGTATCATGTCTCTAAATACGGGCCGTGAAAGCATCAATGGCAACAAAATAAGTTAATATTATATGGGAAAGAATAATAAAGTGATCACGCTACCAATGGTGTCACGCGCAACGTCACAGAACACGTAATGAACCACCAATGAGATTAAAATAACCGAACATTTTAAAACACGTGTAATCAACCGTGAAATGCACGGTCGTGGATCAGAACACAGAACATTCCTAATGTAAAAATATCAAATTTAACTATGTAAGTATGAAATTTGGTGAAGAAGTATACCACATCTACAAGAGAAGGAATTATAAAGGTATTCTGACGTTGAAATAAATAATCAAGTAACGCATAATTGAAAGATAAAAATTACTTCAAACATTAGTAACCAACATAATAATTTCGTGAACAAATGGGATCAATTTCGTATCTTCACTCTTAGGCCCATACTGGGACAAGGGAAACGTCTTTATACAACCACAAACTTCCATGCTATTGCTGATCTAATCATGTTGTGGGCTCAGTTATAAGCTCAATCTGCAGGTGTTTCGTTAGGAATTGCACGAGTCAGCAGGTGATAACACTCATAGCCATTGCCTCCAAGGAGTAAGCTTTGTGGAAAGTTACCTGTTTCTACCTGAGCAAGCATTCGTGAAGTTCTAACCATTTTATATTGAACAGATCATAATCATTTTGCTACGATATTTAGGCACCTCATCCTTCCATTGTAAATAGCTGAAACTGTTAAGTACAACAATCCATGGCGATTCCTATATACCACTGTATTATTGTCCCTCATGGGTACAATAGAGGACACCACGATATTGCTTTACATAGAAAAGATCATTCATCATTTTCCCCTCTTCAATTTGTTCGGGAGGTATTTTGATAAACTCTGTTTCAATGCCCCAATAACGTTGGCCGTATGATGGATGGCTCTGCAGACTCTCACTGTGTCTACATGCAACCAAGCACCAACAATATTCTGACAGCTTCCTGTAGAAAAGAATCCCAATGTTTGCAAAGGTTTGATTCTCCTGATTGGCTTAAGAAGAATATCACGCAACCTCACTTCTGGCCATTCAACGGTACCTTTACCAACACGATATCTGAACTTAAACACCCTGTCACTCATTTTTCTCACTCCATTTCCTCTTTCATCGAGCAAACGGGGATCCTGACAAAAATCATCATTTCCATCATCATAGTAACCAGAAATCCGGGAAATAGGAAAGAGATAATGTAATGCGGTAAGCAATTTAGAGGTTATCTTGGTGTGGAACGATGTTAAACTTCAGTGTAGGAAGCGTAAACATAGCCTACATAGGCCAAAAATTGCACGTAGCAATGTAACACGTCAGCCTTTTACCGTGCCTTGTTATAACACTAGTAAATTTATATTCAAAACCAGCTGTTCCTGTATCTGAAATAGACAACAACTCCTTGAACTGAGATCAAAGAGTTAGACCAGATAATTTCTCAATAATTTTTTTTAGCCCAGTGCGAGTTGATTTTACATAAGCATTTATACAGCAAAAATGTCCGAGTATAGCGTGATCTGAGATCAAAAACTCCCTCATCCGTGTCTTATCAACTACATGGTACCGCCTAATAGTCCTGTATCGCATTTACATTAACTACGACAAAAATTGTTTCTTGATCTCATAACTTATACCATCTATCACTTCAATTTCTCTATATAAAGCTCATCTAGTTTTATCAACATTACGACCAGAATAATCTCCCTTCTAGTTAGTTCCAACGTTCTGATTCAGATACCTTTCCCAGATTAACGTATTTACCATTATTTTGTTGGTCATGATTCCTGACATTCGCATTACCTTCGCAGTTAACATTTGGTAAATTCAGATCACCCGTTATTACTCGTTCCTTTCGGTGTCTTTATCCACACAGCTCACCTTATTAAATAATTATGCGTCAGCGACGCCCTTTCCAGGTGTGTACAACCCAAAAATATCTACTGGATCAACCGTATGCCAACAGTGTAATATTTCAATGCGAAGAGTAGCAATAACCTCAAACTATCTTGCCAGTGAAATAGATTTTAATTTTTTTAAATCTAAATTTAGAATGTTACCGGTATCTATAATTCATTTAAGGAAATGTGTTTCCTTTGCGATTGGTGGAACGAATCTAATAGTGCCATGCGTAATATTGTGCCTGGTACCTTGCGAGTGTAAATGAACGAACTGCAGAATGTTCACCTCCCCATAATAATGGGTCTTCATAAGTATCCTAACAAGAAAGATATAGAGATTTAAACCAAAAAGTATTAAATTTACCTTTGGTAAAATCAAATGGTTGTAAAATACAATACCAGTCAAAAGTTTAAGATCACATGAAGAAATCCCGAAATATCATTTTAAAGATAACATTTTGCAACTAGACTCCTGTAATTTTCTTTCTGAGCTCTCACATATAATAGGATATATGTCGCGTGATTTCATTGAGTTAGAGAAAGAACTGGAGAAGTTATGAAATTTTAACTCTTGGAAAGTAACACAAAAAAATCAAAAACTTTGGTAATATAATGCACTGTGTACTCTAACTGGTTGCAAGTATCACCAGCAACATTTTGTTGTAGACTTAGCAATAGGTGGGGGCCATTTTAGTATAAATATAAACATTCCGAAAATATGATGTACCGTTTTTTCGCGTGGTTTATATTTTTCGAAGCAGCGACAAGGTGGTTGAATTTTCTTTGTCTTTTCTCATGTATGCCCCAAGGTCTGGGGGCAATCTATCGGCGTCAGACTTATCTGCCCTGATAGTTTCATTTGCACTGTGCAGATGGCATCCAAGAACACATTTCTGATGGCGATAGCTCACACGGAGACCTATGACAAGAACAAGGATAAATTGACCATCTTTAGCGCTGGTTTGAATATAAATAAATAAATAAATAAATAAATAAATAAATAAATAAATTAATAAATAAGTAAATAAACGCATTAAAATTGGCTCCACATTTTTTGGAATATTTATACTAAAATGACCCCCACTTAAGTCTACAAAGGAATCTTGGTGGTGATGCTTCAAACAAATTAGAGTGCATAGTACATAATATTTCCAAAAGTTTGGGCTTTCTGATGTTACCTTCCAACAGTTAAGAATCTAGGTCCTACAACTTCTACAATACTTGGCGTAACTCAATATATATATATCGTATGGCTTTATAAGTACACAAGAAATCTAATATCAAGTGGAAATATCCAGATTTGACAACCAGTCCAGAGCACTTGGAGTCACTTGGTGTAGAAGCCTCAGATCACCGTTCACTCTTTAACAATGCGTTCCATTTTCTGCCCCTCAGTCGCAGTCAGCATATGAACGGAAACCCCATTTCTTCAACATGTAACCACACCTCCCTTGACCCGTTCTAATTCGGTTCAGCTTCGACCAGGTTTGATGTGGCATTTGGAATCCTTCAACCTTCTTTGTTGGATCTTGAACCAAGTGAGCGTTGTTGGGTGGATGTTCATACCAACGTCGTCGCTACTCGAAGGTCATGTCGAAAGAACTGATACTTTTAAAATCAGTCCAGGGTGGTTTGCGTGATTTCAGACGAGTTGTTAGTGGGTCTTGTAGGGCATCGTAAAGGGAGAGTTCTTATGAGAGGAAATCTTCTTGAGCAAGTTTACCTTAGCTGCTTTCCTTCTTAGATCTTGCTGGACAATATTAGCTAAGACAGGTAACCACTGAATGGGAGTAGATCTGACGGTACCAGTGATAACTCTCATGGCTTCATTAAGCTGGGCATCAATCTTTGTTGTGTGAACGCTGTTTTGTCGTACAGGAGCACAGTATTCACCAGCAGAATACACAAGAGCGAGCGCAGCAGTGCGTAGTGTATTGGCGTCCATACCCCAGCTACTTCCGGCAATCTTGCGGAGAAGATTCACTCTGGAGCCAAGTTTCTTAGATAACGTGATGCACTGTAGTTTGAATGTCAAGGACCGATCCAGAGTGATTCCTAGATATTTTGGATTGTAGTTATGCGGTACTTCGGTTCCGTCGAAAGTCACATATAGCTTTCTATGGGCTTGCTTATTATTTAGATGGAAAGCAATAACCTCAGTTTTATTTGGGTTAGGTTGAAGTCTCCATTTGTGGGAGTAGTCACTCAATTTCGTCAGATCACTTGTCAGTACATTCTCACAGTGCATAAGATCTTTACTCTGGAAGACTAACGCTAGGTCGTCTGCATAATGGGTTTTCAATGAGTCAGTGTCTGGCATATAATTAATATACAAGTTAAACAGAATGGGGGCCAGAACTGATTCCTGAGGTAAGCCATTGTTTATAGTCCTCCATCTGCTAGATTGTCCATTCAGAAATACCTTAAAGCGTCTGCCAGAGAGCATGTTGTTCACTAGAAACACCAGCTTTTGACATGGGATGATTTCAATAAACTTCGACATCAAGCCATCCCTCCACACAGTGTCATAAGCTGCTGTAAGGTCCACAAAAACTGCAGCTGATCGGAGACCTCGTTGAAATCCAGCTTTAACTAGAGTTGTCAATGTTAAAACCTTGTCGCAGCAGCTCGGATGTTCCCTAAACCCACCTTATTAAACAGGGATGGTTTGATCAATGACCTCTTGAATGCGATTTAGAATAAGCCTTTCTAGTAGCGTATAGACCATGCTGAGTAGCGATACTGGCCAGTAGTGAGAAGCATCTGTTCCGTCTTTGCCTGGTTTCAGGATGGCAATTTAGCCTGCTTGAAAATCTTTGGTAATCTTCCAGTTCTTAGAATTTCACTGTTTCTAACTAGAATTTCTAACTAGAATTTCATTGTTTGTAACTCAATAAAATCAGACGACAAATATCATATTAGATGCGAGACAGAGGGGAAAATATACAGAGGCCTAGTAGCACAATTTTAGGTTCAAGATGACATTTCATCATTATTTTATGGGGTCCTCAACTTTTGAACGGTACTGTAATATGTCTTTCAGTAAAATGTGGGACGCGATATTACATAGCAATCGTGAAGTCTATGATGTGAAGTACTGATGGATGGCCATGACACATAGATCCACTGCCTGTGCAGCGTTTATTTATTTATTTATTTATTTATTTATTTATTTATTTATTTATTTATTTATTTATTTATTTATTTATTTATTTATTTATTGATGTCTTTATTTGTTTCGAAGTTAGGGCTCTCGGCCCTCACTTACACTTAACCACATTATGCGGCTTGATAATTAATGGAAACTTAATACACTTAATAAACTTAATACACTGTATATAATATAACTAAATATACACTCAAACTAAAAGGTCTACATCCTAAGTCTAAAATGAACAAAAATTAATTCAAAATTAACTACTCTACGTGGAATTCATATAATAGTAATTTATGTAAACTTTTGGGGACTATTTACTCAAGACATTCACTCACGCATTCACACATAACTACATAATATAGCCTACGTATTCGAGAGGAAATCTTTAGACTGTCTTTTGAAGGTAATTAATGAGGAACAATTTCTAATTTCAGGGTGTAAATCATTCCATATTCTAGCGCCCGATATAAATACGAAACAATGCAAACTCAATCTACAGAACCTAGAGTACATATTCTAGCAATCATCAACAGAACTGCTGAATGTAAAATATTAACAGAATTCCTGCAACGAAAACCAAACTCTAATTAATTATTCATTGCACAGACAGGAACGGCAAATGTCTACACTATACTAAGTAAAAACTACTTTATCACTACAAAAGAAACCAGAATGCCTTAACAGCTGAGTGTTTAGCCCGCACAAGAATCAATTAAACGGCTCTTCTTCTGCTTTATTTCAGCCATTTAATTTGTTCCTTTCGCACAGCACACAGGAACATGAAAGAAAAAAGTCGCATTGCTCGATGCTACCCATGATTCTTAGCTGTTTTGTGCGATGTTGCCAAGCGTTCGCATATGACTAGCGGTGAAAACTAAACTTAAACTACTTGATCTATTCGTGTTATTCGACGAGACTATGGTCTGATATTACATCATTTCCTTAGATTAAAACCGATATCCATTAAATTATGTTTATATAATACCGAGCAAGTTGGCCGTGCGGTTAGGGTCGCACGACTATGAGCTTGCATTCAGGAGATTTTGGGTTCAAACCCCACTGACGGCAGTCCTGAAAATGGCTTTCTGTGATTTCCAATTTTCACACCGTGCAAATGGCGGGGGTTACCTTAATTAAAACCACGACCACTTCCTTCCCACTCTTAACCTTTCCCTATCCCATCGTCACCATAAAACATGCCTGTCGATGCGAAGTAAAGCAATTTTTTTTTTTTTTTTAAATAGAAAAGTTTATGTAATGGCTCTAATTTAGACCATCTTCTCCGCTGCTGCGGTCAGTTGGACGTGTTTAATATCAATAATGGACTTTTGCAAATAAAATGTATACATAGCTGACTTATAGCACTGGAAAGGTATAAACACCAAATAACAATTTACTTATTTTGAAAATGTATTTATTTACAAATAAACTATCAGTTTCAAAACCAAAAATAGCACTCAGATACATCGAATACATCCCAATATTTTAAAAATAATATCTGCTTGCATTGTGAGATAAAATATGTTCGTAAGTTATGTAGGATAACTTGTTACATAAATTGGGGCACAAAGGGTAAAGTAATACAAATCTCAGTTGTTTCGTCAGATTCCAATAGCATCGGTCTGGTCTCTCTCCAGTTGCGACCTATTCAGAACCAAACATTTTCATTGGCAACTTTAGTTGCTGTGAAGTCTCTGTTTAAGTTGCACACACGTTGAGGTCAACTGATCCCGCTATTACGAATCCGTGCTGTATTTGGAGAGATATTCTATCATATCCACATGTTGCCCCATCATCGCCACTTGAATTGGTGTTGAGCCCTCTGCATTTATTTTGTTAACGTCTGTCCCCGCTTCGATCATTACCCGAGCTGCCTCCACGTGACCCTCCTTCGCAGCCCAGTGTAGTGGAGTGTCACCGTCTCTGTTGGGTAAATCGACAGTAGCACCCGCTTCTACCAGGACCCGAACAGCTTCAGTTCTTCCTTCTCCAGCAGCCCAGTGAAGAGGTAGCGAACCGTTGTTATCAAGGAGGCTCGTATTAGCCCCCGACCTCAATAGTAAATCAACAGTTTCTCCATGCCCACCCCAAGCTGCCCAGTGTAATGGTGTCGATCCGGTTTTGTCTGGCATATTCACGTCTCCTCCTGCATCAATTAGGTATCTTAGAACTTCTGTGTGGCCCCGACGACTCGCAATGTGTAAAACTGGGGAATGTTTGCAAAAATCCCCTTCTACCTTGACCCCAGACTCTATTAGGCACTTAACTGCTCCTGCATGACCTCCTAAGACTGCTATATGTAGAGGACTGTATCCCATGGTGTTGATTGCATCTGTTTGAGCACCGAGTTCAAGAAGACACTTGACAGCAGCTTTGTTTCCTTTATGACACGCCCAATGGAGAGCAGTAGCATTTTCATTGTTTTTTACATTAATATTTGCTCCATTAGCAGAAAGACATATCAGTGTGTGGACGCTGTTATTTTTAGCAGCCAGGTGTACAGCCGTAGCATCATCACTATTTATTGCCTCAGCGTCCGCTCCCGCCTCTATCAAACATTTCGCGCAGTCATCATGCCCTTCTTCAGCAGCTAAATGGAGAGCAGTGCACTCCTCCTTGTTCTTCATATCAACATCTACTCCAGCCTTTATCAGCCAATGAAGTGACTCAACATAACCACCTTTCGCTGACCAATGGAGGGATGAGTAACCCTCGTTATCAATGGAGTTGGCATCCGCTCCATTTTGTAAAAGAGTGAATATAATTTTAGTGTATCCTGACTTGGCTGCGAGTATGAGAGGACTTGATCCTTCGTTGTCTCCTTTATTTACATTTGCACCGTATTTTATTAAATATTTCACAGTGTGGTGGTGTCCGTTTTCTGCAGCTAGATGTAAAGCAGAAGCTCCATCCACTCTTGAGATATTAACATCAGCTCCTAGATTAATTAGAGCTACAATTGTATCGGTGTGACCCTTACTTGCTGCGAGTATTAATGGAGTAGATCCGTCATTTGTAGAAACATTTAAGTTTGCAGTCGAATTTTGTAGAAGGTGACCACTCAAGGAAAAACAGTTCATGTTGAAATAATGCAAAATATTACGGCACTGTCTACCATACTTTGTTATTTCTGCCTCGTATCGTACCAAGTATTGTACTAAGTCCGTATTTCCACTTAATGAAGCCAAATGAAGTGCTATTGATCCTTCAAAATCAATTACTTGTCTAACATCAGCGGAATGGGAGTACAGAAAGTCAATTAGACTAACATAGCCTTTCTCACAAGCTAAGGATAACGTCTTATTGAGGAGAGATTCGGTTTCCATTGTTTGCATCGTACAGATGAGATCGGAAGAACTGTACTTGGATCCTATCAACATATCTATAGCACCCCATGCACCTATCTGATCAGCGTACCTCAGTGCAGTCCACTTCAGAATATTGTCTGAAATTCCCACATCAGCCCCTTGTCTGATCAGAGCCTTGACTGAATCTACCATATCGTACATGGCCGCTAAGTGTAGAGGTGTCCTACCGCCGTTATCTGCCCTGTTTACATCCACCCCATTCGCAAAGAGAGTATTCATTTTTCCTGTGTTCCCGTTGAGAACAGCCATGTGGAGTTCACTGTCTTTGCAGAGTATACGATCAAACCAAGCTCTTAACACACTAAACTTTGTTGTTAGAAAGTGATACTGGAGAAATTCTCTCATTGCTATGAACTCCTCAGCCAACCGACCTGCTGCAAAGTATTCACGAATAGTGGGATACCTGAAAGTCGGCACTCCGTTAGTGGTATTGATCAGACTTCCATCGTATACGCTAACGCTCTTCATATCAACAATATCCCTGTTATACCTGTAGTGGAGTGAATTTAGGTCCAACGATCCGTAATCCTCTGTGGATAAAATAGACATTAGAGATATAGTCTTGTATTTATCACACAGGCTCAACTTATTCTCAATCAACATGTGCTGATCTAGTACAAAGCTCTTTCGTTTGGTCTTTAAAAGCATTAGACACATTTTTTCGACAAATTTGTCATAGAGACGGATTAGATTGAAGTGAGAGGATAGAGTAATTACTCCTGTTGTTATGTATGTGTTAAGTTCTTCCTGGAAGGTTTCCCCCACCATGAGAGTTAATAAGGGGAGATTAGTGAGTTCCATTTCAACCTGACTTATGGAGTCTTCTAGTATGAGGAGTACTTCGTTGACAAATGTCCCTAGCCCATCAATGTCTTGTAGCTTTTTACTCCATTTGCTAATCAAGAAACGTTTCTGATCATCACTATTAAGTGGCATTAGTGTGTACGGCAAGGTGAAGACGTTCTCTTGGAGTTCTTCGACGATATCAGGACCACATGTAATATACATTTCTTCAATTTTGTTCTCTTGCAGTAATTTCAAAAGGAATGCAATCTTGTCAATCAAATAAGAAGGAACATGTTCAAAGCCATCGACAAAAATGACAATATTTCCACATTTGTACAGACTTTGAGTAAATATCAACTTATCGAGCGTTGCTGTCCTTGACTCAGTGATACCAATAAGATTTTCCAGAAATGTGATAACTTTGTCCTGCGCTTCGAAGAGTGTATTACTGATGTAATCACCCCACACTGTGAGATCTATAATGGCAATCCAAGTGCTTGGATAAGCCTCTTTAGTTTGTCTAGCCAAAGCATGAATGAATGTAGTCTTACCAACGCCGGGTTCGCCTTTCACTAGAACTACCTTTTCTGTGATGTCATTTGCCAATTCACACTTTACATACTTGGTTTTAGATGGTATGAGGTATTCTTTAAGGTACCTTGTGTCCCCTTTGGACCATTTCCATTCAATATTATCCCTCGAAACTTGTAGGCAGTGTAAATCAATGAACTCCTCGTCAGTGATATCTCTGAGTATATCCTCCTCTACACTGTCTTTTACCGTGAGAAATGAGCTGTCACATAGAATGCTCTCCTTGTCCATAATATGATGAAACTGACCAGGCTCTTCACCATATGGAAGAAGGTCTTTAAGTTCCTCCGGCGAACATCCAGAAATTGCTATGACAGTGTTTTCACTAACGTGATCAAATATTTTCCGAGACAATTTTGTGGAACGGGATAAAGTTCTAGGAAGATAGTCACCTATTACAGGAGGGATTGCATGCCCTATAATGAGGGGAGAGGTAGATGATAACAGGTGTGTCAGAAGATTACCTCTGATTCTCTCCAGTAATTCCGGGTACGGATGCAGTACTGTAGCGAGGGTTGTGAGTACACCTTGAAACTCAACCTGTTTTGAGAGTAGTGATGATTGTGATTGTGGACTGAGATCTGCCAACGTGGTTGTATCAACGTGCTCCCAGCACTCGGTTCCTATTTCCTGAACACATGATCTAGCCACATCATCTCCTCGTGGAGCTATTAGAACGAGTTTGTGAGAATCACTAATTTGCAAGATACGTAAAATCTCTGAACATATAAGGCTGACCTCAGAAATATTGACCTTTTTACTTTGAACGACAAGTACTGTGCACCACGCACTTTCCCACGTTCTGAACACCTCGCAAGGGTGATCAAGTAGTTTTTCCATATCAACTAGAATGTGGGTCTCATTTTGCAGTGCCTGGTGCACTTTTAGTACACTGAGAGAAGCATCTTCACTGTCCGACAGCACACTTACGACACTATTCTCTTCTAAACAATTTCGTAGATCTTCAAGAGATTCTTCAGTGAAATGTACACCCCATCCACTCACTTCCTTAATCTTCGTTTCACTAAGCATGTTCGCTACCTTCAACATGACATTTCTCCACAGCTTAGAATCTTCACACAGAAATACATTGTTCTCTTTCATCCATTCACCTATTGCCCTCATAAATTCATCAAATATGTTGTCCATATCCTTCATGAATTCACGATTTCCGCCAACCACTTTCACAAATTCATCCCTAGCCACACTTTCCATTTCCTTACAGTTTGCCTGTGAGTGGAAAACTTTAAACTTACTCAAGAAAGTTTTGAACTTCTTCTTATTAATTAATCCATCAATTTCTAAACTTAACTTCAGTGCGTCTTCCTTTGTTGGATTGCTCTTTAAATTTTCCAGCTTTCTCCTCATTTCCTTAGAATATATTTCTGGTAAAATATCTTCAATGAATTGAAGGCGATCACCTTCTTCATCCAATGTGGAAAATTTCCTGAGGAATGTATCGTACATCTCCAGTTCATCAAAAAATTCAAGTGGGTATTCGCTTGAATTTAAGTTGAGAATAAGCCCTCCCGTGTCCAATATGTGATCAGGGTGCGATACGCTGTGGCGTGCATTCATCTTGCAATCAGTATAGTGTATAACTTCAATGTTTCTAACGACAGAACCAAATTGTTCCTCCAGCCAAGGTAACGATTGAAGAATTTCTTTGAAAGAAACAAAGTATTCGAGTAGGTGATCCGACACTTTGTGAGGGTTATCTTTCTGCTCCTGTTGCCGGATGAAACACGCCACAACATCCTCATCCTCAACGAAAACGAAGACATTGTCACTGAAAACGCCAGCTCCAGAAAGATATGTAGCAATAAGGAAGTGCTGAGTGTGGTTTAATCCTCTGAGGTATAGCATGGCAGCCATATTTCGTACGTAGTCCTCCGATGCAGAGTTCCCCGAATCACGTTTCTTCTCCAGGGATCTGAAAAATACACAACATTTGCCGATTACACATGCCTATTTTCTAACCAAGTAAGCTGATTTTCAAAAATAATTTGATAGGGTATATAATTAAATGCATTTTAATTATATTTATTTATTTATTTATTTATTTATTTACTTATTTATTTATTTATTTATTTATTTTATTTATTTATTAAAAATATTCCAATCAACCTGAGCCTCACGACAGAGACATTGAACATATAGTTAGATACATTCTTTAATACAGAGCCTTTTTTTTTTGCTAGGGGCTTTACGTCGCACCGACACAGATAGGTCTTATGGCGACGATGGGAGAGGAAAGCCCTAGGAGTTGGAAGGAAGCGGCCGTGGCCTTAATTAAGGTACAGCCCCAGCATTTGCCTGGTGTGAAAATGGGAAACCACGGAAAACCATCTTCAAGGCTGCCGATAGTGGGATTCGAACCTACTATCTCCCGGATGCAAGCTCACAGTCGCGCGCCTCTACGCGCACGGCCAACTCGCCCGGTAATACAGAGCATTAGGTTCAAATATTAGATCATAAGGTACTTAAATAAGCAAGACTACAACATAAACTTTCTTAATGCAAAAAATAATTCTGGAAAGAATTTATTAAAAAGGTTCCACCTATTCAATATTTAAAAGCGAACTTTGAACAATTTAATAATTTTTTCATTATGTATTATATTTATTATTAAAATTCAATTTCTACAAAATATCAAGTCATGTCTTAAAGGGGAGAAACTTCATCCAGGTGGTAGTGTCTTCAGAATTGATGTGACATTCCCACGTATTAGAGCTATGCTGATGCTCTGAATAAGAAAAGTAGTTGATCTGGTATCACCGGAAATCCGAGCAATCCGTTGGCCACCCTCTTTGATGAAATTGAGGTCATTATTGCCCCAGGTACTACTCGATTCAATACCTACTGGCACAAAGAAGAATTTGTCCAAAAAATCGCTGTATTTTCTTCCTTTGGCATTTTCCCTATTCGCGGCTGCACCTCCAGAACTCATTGACGAAAGGGGAAGATTGGACTGAGTGAATGTGCCGGCACAGGTAAAATCTCACAGGAGATATCTACCTCATTTTCAGAGCATAAATGTCATTCCGTCTGGCCTTTTATCGCAGCCAGTGAGCTCTCGTATAGAAGGAACTTCTGCTGAAACCAGAGCATGCAAGATGACATCTTTTATAGTGACGGATGTGTCTACCTTTACTTTTCACACAGGAAAGGCCATGGAGGTCTCGTCGATCAACGTAGGCACCCAAGCTGAACATCGATGAGCCTCGTAGACGGCTACTACCAAACACAAAGACACAGCGATACGGAAACTCTCATTGGAAATATGGAGACCAAGAGAAGGCGAAGGTAATGCTTGGAGCCATGCACCAGATTCAGAAGAAGAAGCAGCGAGGAGCCGGGCTTTGTTGCAGTTGTACTTCCTCTTAAAACAATAATCACCACCATCACCACCGGGCTTTGTTGTGAAGACTACTAGTTGACTGCTGCAGAAGCGAGTGGAGATGACTGATAAGGGAAGCACCCCAAGCAGTTTCACTTTTTTAAATTGTTAAATGTTCGATTTTAAGAATTGAATAGTAGTAACGTTTAGTAAATTCTTTTCAGGAATAACTGTTTGCATATTATTAATGTCAATACGAAACCGACTATGAAATTCATAAGTTGTAGAAACTTTATTGTCAACAGGAAACTTATTTCTTACAATATTTTACAATGCCGATAAATTTTTACTAGCGTTTATGACTCTATGTATGAAATCCAAATAGTCTTAAGGAATGCTTAAATTTGTATAGATTAGTTATTGATTTCATAAAAATAGGTAGGTATACGGTACACTGATACCAGAGATCAAGGTTTCAAAACATGCTTTGTGGTAAGTATTAGTTAACCGAATATGGGAATTTTGAGTATGAGTGGTAATAAGATGAATAATATTACTGTTTAGAATCAGGATGATATCTGATTTTCACAATCCGCATTTTACTTTTTGGGAAGAAAACGTTATTGAGTAGCCTATGTTATGCTTTCTGAATCTGTAACATATCAGCTGTTTGATAAATAACTATTGAACTATTGAAGCTGACAGAATTTATATCCGAAATAGAAGCAATAAAACAATAGAACAATAAAAAGACCAAAGTGATGATTGTAGACCGTTTTAATAACAACAGACCTGCCATAACAAGAATTGCGGATTATGAGGTTGTCAGTCGCTTCGAGTATCTAGGATCTATTGTCACAAATACTGGAGACTGTGAACCTGAGATCCGCAAGCGCATTGCAATTGCGAGAAATTCAACAGCAAAACTTACTCGCATCTGGAAGGACACCTCCATCACTTCCAAGACAAAGCTCGCCCTCATGCGAACTCTGATCTTCCCTATCGCGACCTATGCAGCAGAAACTTGGACGATGAAGACGGCGGATCGTCGCAGGATTGATGCTCTAGAAATGTGGTGCTATAGGAGATTACTGCGAATACCATGGACAGCACACCGTACTAATGAATCGATCCTGCAACAGCTCGGCACCAGAAAAAGACTGTCGACCCTTATCAACCAAAAACAACTCGGATATTTTGGTCATATTGACAGAAGACAGGAGGCAATGGAAATACTTATCATAGAGGGAAAAGTCGAAGGCCGAAGACCTAGAGGACGTGCGCCGTTACGATGGATGGACCAGATCAAGAACATAACCAGGATGAGCTTACAGCAAGCAAGTCACCATGCCCAAAGCAGAGACTCCTGGAGGAAGATCACCAAAAGGATTGTCGGGTGATGCCACTACACCCTTACGAAGGGTTGGACTAAGAGAGAGAGAGAGAGAAGCTAAACTCATTGAGTTAACAACATGCTCTGTTACATGTTTATTGATTTATATTATCAAATTCACCAAGTCACGTCTGGGTAGATAAGTATTGGTTAATATTAAAATACTATCTTCATATCCTTTGAAAAACTGACGATATATCAATGGCCTTATAATACGTCCCATATCTCCCTCTGCGGATCAGTGGTAGATATATGCCTACTGGATCCCAAGATCGAGTGCTGAAACTTGCCAGAGGTAGTCGGATTTCTAGAGGGCGGAAAAATGTGTATTCGACAATTCATGTCGTAAAATGCCGGAATGTAACAGGTTTCTGGAGACACATTTAGTGTTTGCCCGACAAAATTCATTTAAAGTCATCCCAAGATAAATTTTATTTACTCTGCAATCTAGAGCAAGAGAGTAAAATGGAAGGTCTAAATTGATGCGCAGGCAGCCAAAGTGACGTCAGGTCAAAACACCCGCACCCGTTAGCTGAAAACATCATGTTGAAGATTATTATTATTATTATTATTATTATTATTATTATTATTATTATTATTATTATTATTATTATTATTATTATTATTATTATTATTATTATTATTATTATTATCCAGTGGGGGGCTGCGCGTACTAAGGCGCTATGGCTATAGGTAAAGCTCTGCATTCGGGAGACGATTATATTCAAACCCCATCGTCAGCTGTCCTGAGAATGGTTTTCCGTGGTTTCCTACTTGCAAACCAGGCAAATGCTGAGGTAGTACTTTTTTGCTGTTGGCTTTGCGTCGCATCGACACAGATATGTCTTATGGCGACGATGGGACAGGAAAGGGCAAGGAATGGGAAGGGAGCGGCCATCCCATTGCCTGGTGTGAAAATGGGAAACCACGGAAAACCATCTTCAGAGCTGCCGACAGTGGGGTTAGAACCCACTATCTCCCGAATACTGGATACTGGTCACACTTAAGCGACTGCAGCTATCGAGCTCGGTTGTACTTTTATGAAGGCCACAGCCGCTTGCTTCCCGTTCCTAAACTTTTTACATCCCATTGCCGCCAAAGATTTGCCTGTGTCAGTGCGACGTAAAAAAAATGTCTGTCCAGTATGTATAGGCCGAGCTAATGGGTTCCATTTCAGCCTAGTCCGTTGTTATTTGCCGCTGTCCAAATACACAAGTTACGTACTGGTAGATTTACTGGCAAGTATAAAGAACTCCTGTGGGAAATCTTCCGCCACCTCGATGTCTCCGAAAATCGTAGAAGTTGTTGGTGGAACGTAAAGCTGCTAAAATTCTAGTGGCAAGGTTCAGTTCTTCCTCACCCTGGTGCCATATGTCGCAAGTATTTATTCAGAAAGTATTAGAGCAATTCGATAAGTATATCCAAACAGATGCACTTCAGTGAAGATTATCATGGAAATAGTACAGTATGTTTTGTACATATATCTTCATTTCCTATGGCTTTCGGTATCACTGTCTTGAATAATACTTTTTAAACTGTCTGTTCGAACATATCAAGTTTCTGAGGAAAGTTCCAACATAGCATCGTTCTTTTTTTTGTATTTTTTTTTTTTTTGCTAGTTGCTTTACGTCGCACCGACACAGATAGGTCTTATGGCGACGATGGGACAGGAAAGGGCTAGGAGTGGGAAGGAAGCGGCCGTGGCCTTAATTAAGGTATAGCTCCAGCATTTGCCTGGTGTGAAAATGGGGAAACCAAGCAAAACAATTTTCAGGTCTGCCGACAGTGGGGTTCGAACCTACTATCTCCCGAATACTGGATACTGGCCGCACTTAAGCGACTGTAGCTATCGAGCTCGGTACCCATGCGTTTTACTGGCATGATTGGTAATTGTCATCTTCCAAGTGTGAATGATAAGGATATTTATCATTATTAATTTCTCCATAAAACCCCATTTGTTGTGATCTCTAAGGAATTTGCAGTCACCAAATATTCCTACAAACTTACCGGTTAGGAATGACCTGCCTTCAGATTACTAGAATTTTTTTAGAATTTTCGAAGTTCCCATTTCGACTAATTTTTTAAATCGTTTATTCCCAGTTCGGTAGGTTTTTAAAAATGGGAGGATTCAATGAATGCGAAGCTTGACCTGTGAATAGTTAATAAGTTAATTGGTTTTATTTGGACAGCTACCTTAGAAGTAGTTGAAAATCGGTATCAGTCAGGCACCTATACATGATCCACTGAACTCATCTAAACATTGCATATTATTATTATTATTATTATTATGCATTGCCTCAAGAATGATATTAAACTTAAAAGCCATTGTTTTACAACAATGAACTTCCCCAATATTCCTCCGATATGCGCTATGGAGTAGTTTGTATTTCATGCGCAAGATTGTTGTTGAACTATGCACATCGCCGAAGCTGTGGCTTTTCCTAGCCAACACTTTCCTAGCCGGTGGGAGCGGAGCCGCTCTACGTGATGGATCTCACGTGGCCCGGTACCTGAATTTATGGCCTCACCATGGCTTCCAGGGCAGTGGATTGGATTGATTAAGACTTATGGCCTGAAAAACTAGTGTGCGTTTGAAAGTTTTCTATTTTCCTGGGATGGTAATAATTTTATTCTTATTTTGGTGTTTAACATCATGCTGATGCAAATTTAGCACAGCAACGGTAATCTATCGTATATATATTTTTAAATACCTCAGTCATGCATCTAATCTATTTTCATTTTCTGTGTTACCATATTTGAAATCTGTTTTAAATATTGTTCAGTGAAATACCAAGTGTGATAAGGACATCGGTAGTTTAAAAGGAATTACCTGCCATCCTGGTAAGTAAGTGACATTCCAACATGGCAGAACGTACTCTCGATCTTTTATACGGTATATGGCTGACTTGTTACCAGTTTATGTCATTAGTTCACTATGTATTCAAATTCCTTAAGTTATTTAAAAATATTTTCATGTCTTTTTAAAATGGTGAAATTACATTTATTTGTATGGAAAACATAGTATTTAATAACCTACCGGCATGCCGTGGCATCATAAAAAATGTTCCTATTCTTGCGTACATTGATATTTCTTTTACGAAACCAACATTTCAATTTTTTCCAAAGAACTTCTGAACTAGTCTGTGTTCTTTGGAAAACACGTATTGGTACCAGAATAAAAAAAATTTAAAAAATCTTAATCATTAAATGTAGCTGATAGTCATCAACTTATGCAATTCTCAACTTAGGTAAACTTCTGGGACGATTTAAGCTTTGTTATCGAATTGATTTTATGATTTATTAGGTTCCTAATTAATTTAATTAGGTTATATATATCAACTATTTGAGCCGTCAAATTACTTATAATTTCAAAGTTTTACTCCTTTCATTATTTTTTTATTTAAATTGTAACTCTTGTTGGTCTTATTACACTGACTGACAGAGCAAATGCAACACCAAGAAGGAGTGGTCAGAACTTTATGCCAATTGCAGGGTAAACTGACGTCACTGAGGTATGCTCATGATGTGAAATGCGCAGCTGTGCTGCGCACGTAGCGAACGATAAATGGGACACGGCGTTGGCGAATGGCCCACTTCGTACCGTGATTTCTCAGCCGACAGTCATTGTAGAACGTGTTGTCGTGTGCCACAGGACACGTGTATAGCTAAGAATGCCAGGCCGCCGTCAAGGGAGGCATTTCCAGCAGACAGACGACTTTACGAGGGGTATGGTGATCGGGCTGAGAAGGGCAGGTTGGTCGCTTCGTCAAATCGCAGTCGATACCCATAGGGATGTGTCCACGGTGCAGCGCCTGTGGCGAAGATGGTTGGCGCAGGGACATGTGGCACGTGCGAGGGGTCCAGGCGCAGCCCGAGTGACGTCAGCACGCGAGGATCGGCGCATCCGCCGCCAAGCGGTGGCAGCCCCGCACGCCACGTCAACCGCCATTCTTCAGCATGTGCAAGACACCCTGGCTGTTCCAATATCGACCAGAACAATTTCCCGTCGATTGGTTGAAGGAGGCCTGCACTCCCGGCGTCCGCTCAGAAGACTACCATTGACTCCACAGCATAGACGTGCACGCCTGGCATGGTGCCGGGCTAGAGCGACTTGGATGAGGGAATGGCGGAACGTCGTGTTCTCCGATGAGTCACGCTTCTGTTCTGTCAGTGATAGTCACCGCAGACGAGTGTGGCGTCGGCGTGGAGAAAGGTCAAATCCGGCAGTAACTGTGGAGCGCCCTACCGCTAGACAACGCGGCATCATGGTTTGGGGCGCTATTGCGTATGATTCCACGTCACCTCTAGTGCGTATTCAAGGCACGTTAAATGCCCACCGCTACGTGCAGCATGTGCTGCGGCCGGTGGCACTCCCGTACCTCCAGGGGCTGCCCAATGCTCTGTTTCAGCAGGATAATGCCCGCCCACACACTGCTCGCATCTCCCAACAGGCTCTACGAGGTGTACAGATGCTTCCGTGGCCAGCGTACTCTCCGGATCTCTCACCAATCGAACACGTGTGGGATCTCATTGGACGCCGTTTGCAAACTCTGCCCCAGCCTCGTACGGACGACCAACTGTGGCAAATGGTTGACAGAGAATGGAGAACCATCCCTCAGGACACCATCCGCACTCTTATTGACTCTGTACCTCGACGTATTTCTGCGTGCATCGCCGCTCGCGGTGGTCCTACATCCTACTGAGTCGATGCCGTGCGCATTGTGTAACCTGCATATCGGTTTGAAATAAACATCAATTATTCGTCCGTGCCGTCTCTGTTTTTTCCCCAACTTTCATCCCTTTCGAACCACTCCTTCTTGGTGTTGCATTTGCTCTGTCAGTCAGTGTATATGATAGAATAATGCAATTTCTTGTAGTAGCGCGATCCCCCTCTTTCAGAAATGATTTCCTTGAACTGGTCTTGCAGGCGTTTCCTGTTGTGCTGTATCTATGGTAAGTATCACCTGTGTAGACGTACTGTGGCTGAAACTCTTTACAATAATGCAGAGCATATCAGGGTGTATGCACCGGTGCATTTTGCGACACAAGGTGCGAAATGTGACATCGCTAGGCTGACCACCACTCCTCTCCATCGCTCCGCCTGTCTTCCCCTTCCTCACTTGCTCTGCGGCGCCCCACCAAACGAGCCAAGTTGAGCCGAACTTGCGCGACTCGCCGCGAGACAAAACGCAGGTCCGAACCGAGCCGAGTCGGGCCGGTGCACGTTGCACAGAACCTCTGCACTTCGGTTTGCACGTGTGAGATTTTGGGTGCTTGCAAGGCCCTGCAATATTGGGAAGAACACCTATTGCAACTTAAAATATTTTACGCAACTCCCATTTTATAGGTCCTCCGTTGGAAATTCTAGTTACCAAATATTCCTAAGCCTTTTCAAATTAGGAGCTGTTACATGCTAACTTTCATAATCCTTCGATTTATAGTCGTTGAGATATTTGTGTCTCGGTGGTGGACGCAGGAACTAGCTATTACATTAATGATGCAATTTTTATAACTACGGATAAAATAAGCAGTCTTCTAGCTTCTTGCTTTTTCTGTAACAGAACAAAAGCGACAAATGGAATGGGACCTCCAGTTCCAAATAAGCCCAGGGCGGATTAGTTTAGGTGAATATCTTGTGGATATTTGCCGGCTTACTTCTAAAACCTCGTATGTCCCCATGCTCTTCCTACGCATTATTTTCCTTAAGGCTGGCCACGCCTCCCAGCCACATATGGATATGCAGTCCATCAGAACAATTTTCATTGTTTTCAATTTCCTATGCTGATGTGTAAAGGAAAATGGACCTTACCATGCCGTATAGTAGGGATGTTGTTTGCATCACGTATTTACACACTCCTACAGTATAATGCATTGTATGGACAGAAGTGCTGTAAACTACATTACCAGCATTGAATGTCATAAAACTATGGAAAAGAGCAGGCAAAACAATATGACGGCGACAGATATATCAAGACGAGTCCTCTGACCTCTTTGTAAGAAATGGTGCGCAGCACGGGTCCACTAGTATGAATATTAATTGGTTAATTTAGTTAATGTCCGACTCGTTGGCTGAACGGTCAGCGTACTGGCCTTCGGATCAGAGGGTCCCGGGTTCGATTCCCGGCCGGGTCGGGGATTTTAACCATAATTGGTTAATTCCAATGGCACGGGGGCTGGGTGTATGTGTTGTCTTCATCATCATTTCATCCTCATCACGACGCGCAGGTCGCCTACAGGATTCAAATAGAAAGACCTGCACCTGGCGAGCCGAACCCGTCCTTGGATATCCAGGCACTATAAGCCATACGACATTTCATTTTTCAATTTATTAAATACATTTTTTACACTATTTCATGGTAATAGGTACATCATCTGACGTAAAACATTCAATCGTTCTCTACTTACTCTGTGCGTCTCTGTAAAATATGTAGCATTATTTCACGTTAAGCAGTATCTGTGCCATTAACCAAATCCAAGGGAAGTAATTTTCATACTTCTCTAATAAGTAACACTAGCCACTGAAAGCGAAACATCGTGAAGGACGCATGTTATTGCCTCACTTTGTGCAAGAGTACACATTTTTTTTAAATGCTGTTTGTTCGCGGCGTCGACCCATATGGATCTTTTGCTCATCCTGGCATCATATTGTATGAACCTGCGTGTAATTGGAATGGCGGTACTGTGCAATGTTGTCTGTGAGGAAAGGAAGATTAAGGACGTCTCAAACACACAGGCCCCAGGCCAGGGATACTAATCATTACAATAAAAATACCTGACCCGGCCGGGAATCGAAACCGGGGCCGCCGGATGACAAGTGGATGCGTTGCCCACTAAACCGCGGGGCCGGACAAGAATACGTATACAATGAGGAGAAAATGACATGGTCAACAGCACAGCACAACCAGTCAAAGCAGTATTAGAGAGGAATATAGGAATTAGTTCCTACTTAATAGCAGAGCATTTTTTCGCCGTTAGTGTGTCCAAAAATCGTAAGTATACTTCATCAGGTAATACTGCAGCTATGACAGTAAGTTTCCGTTTATTGTTCCATGAGATTCCGGCATATCGAGACTGCAAATTTATGACTACCTCGCCCCAGAAAATGTTAAGCCGGCATCACACCTACCGAGTACTAGGCCGAGACAGTGCATTCGGCCGAGTACTCGGCTAATGTGAAAGTACAATCAGTACTCGGTCTAGTAGCGAGCGAGTGATTTCGGCGAGAAAGTGGATAGAAGCGTGGCCCAATTGCTAGGCCGAATGAGTATCCATACCACCTGCCCACTCACCTCGGCGCCTTACTCGCTCCTCACTCTCTCAGTGTAATCAGTGAAGTCAATTGTGAAGGATTGTTCTTGTGTTGTCTGGCGCGCTGTGATTTGATTTCTTCAGTGACAATGGCTAAATGGAGTAGTGAAATAACGTTAAAGTTCATTCAAGAGTACAAAACACACGAATGTTTATGGGACTTCACATCGGCTGTGTACAAAAACAAAACCATGCGTGATGCTGCTTATCACAAGTTGGTAGAAACTATGAATTTACCTGACTTTGGTGTACCAGATGTAAAAAATAAAATTGAAAACTGTTTTTGCTAATGTTATCTTCTATTTCCTCCATTATGGCTGGTATGATCACGTTGCAATAGTGTTTAATAAAATCTCTTCATTTTTCTACTTTGCATAACCATGTTCCCGCACCCTTGAAACGTTTCAACGCACTGACTCGTCCACTACCTCTTCCTCGTGTAATCACATCTACTCCTCAATAAGTTACTCGGCCGAGTAACAAAGCGAGTGACTCGGCCCAGTACTCGGTAGGTGTAATTCCGGCCTTAGCGTGCCTGGAGTGGGGAGAGTAACACGTGACATAGTGATATATCTTTTTTTTTTTCCTTTATTTTGACCTTCGTCCATAGGACATTTGGCCATCAATAATGTACAATGATAAAAATTGTTACAGAAAAGAGAAATAAAAAGGGACAACAAGTTAAAAGACATACAAAATAACAGAAATGACCTAGAACAGAGCAAAAAGGAAGCAAAACACACTTGAAATAAAGACACACTTTAGATATTAACACCAGTTTTTGTGAAGAATGTTGCAATTGCACTGTACACACGTAAGTCTCCAGTTGCCAGTAATAGCTGAATATTTGTGGGTAAGGGAACCCGAAGGTGCACAAGGGTAGCGAACAATTCTCTGCGAAAGGATACAGTTCTACTGCACTCGAAGATAATGTGGTTCACATCTCCCGCGTTTCTGGCGCTACACGGACATTGTGCTGATTGGAGAACTCCAATCCTGTTGAGGTGAGCGGGAAATGAAGCAAGGTTGAACCTCATCCGAATAATGGTAGTTACTTGGCCTCGGGCCCATCTGACGTCTTGATACCATGGTTTGTGAGGGATAGCTGGTTGAATGCAGGCATAGTATCGTCCTTTGTGTTGAGTAGTCCTGTTCCACAGAGCTGTCCATTCAACATAAGTTTTCCTTCTACTAGTAACATAAAAATCAGTACAGGGGAGGCGTAATGAAAGGAATAAGCCAGTACGTGCACCTTGTTTGGCCAGACTGTCAACCAGTTCATTGTATGGAAGTCCTGAGTGTCCTTTCACCCATAAAAATGACACACATTTTCCGCGCGATTTCATGACAGACGATAATTCTAATATTTCATATATGTAGGAGTGTGTTCGTATGTTTCGTCGAGGATGTCCCAATTCCCTAATAGCACTTTGAGAATCTGAAATGATAAGTATCTTGGGGAAATTTCTGGATTGTGAGTAATACAGTGCCTCCCGAATGGCGACAAGTTCAGCAGTATAGATGGATGCTTCAAAGGGAAGAGAAAAACGGCCATATGCCTGTGTTTTCACGCAAAAATATGCAAAACCAACTGAATCTGTAAACTTTGCACCATCGGTATAAATGTGGATGAAGTCGGACCAAGTAGATTCAATGAAATCAATTACGTGTTTATTTGGAGCAGGTTTTTCTAGTAGGTACCTGGGGACATAATATGTGGAAGCTGGAGATGTCGAACAGGCGTAGTTAAAATGGAATGCCGGAATTGTGTGGGACTTCAAAGTCAAGGGTAGACAGAACTTCAGTTCTCTTAAACATTCTAGAAGTAGAGGTGGATGTTTTCCATGACGTTCGCGATACTGGTTATGTAGAAGTTGTAGGCTCTTGAATAACGGGTGATCCTCCAGAGTAGAGCGTTGAAGGAGAAATTGTGTTGCCAGTAGTTTCCTTCTCAAGTGCAGGGGTTGTTCATGAGCTTCGACCTGTAGAGCATTTGTAGGCGTTGACGACATAGCACCAAGACATACTCTGAGAGCACGAAATTGTAGGACATTTAATTTCTCCAGAACATACTTCGGAGCGTTGCTGTAAAACATACTGCCATAGTCAATAACTGGCCGTATCAAGGAACGGTAAAGAATTAGCAAAGAAGCGGGAGCAGCGCCCCACCAAGTGCGGGTTAAGAAACGAAGGACGTTCAGTGCACGCAGTGCCCGTGTCTGGATGTAAGCAATATGTCCACTCCAAGTGAGTTTGCTATCCAAAAGCATCCCCAGGAGGCGTACAGTAGACTTCACAGGAAAAGAATATGGTCCAAGTTGAATTGTAGGAGACGGAAGAATCAGTTTCTGTTTGGTGAATATAGTGACAGATGATTTTGTAGGAGAAAGTGCAAGTCCACTCTGTGTGGTCCATTCTTGAAGACATTGTGATGCTGTGTGCAGACGCTGAAGAGTAATTGTCAAATTGGTTGAAGATGTATAAATGCAGACGTCATCAGCATATTGCAAAACACGGATGGCGGGACTAAATATTGCGTCCAAGTCAGAGGTGTAGATAGCATAGAGTAAGGGACTTAATACACTGCCCTGTGGAAGGCCTTTAGAGACTGTACGCGGTCCAATAAAAGTAGGGCCGTTCCGAACGTATATGGTGCGTTCTTTAATCAAAGTTGCAATGCCGAAGATAAGAGTTCTTGGTAGGTTCAAGGCTGCTAACTTACGCAGCAGTAGAGATACGTCCACATTGTCGTAAGCAGAACCAATGTCTAAGCAAAGTGCGGCCAGATAACCCCGAGTTTGAAAAGTACGCTCGATGTCAGTGGTGAGTATGCTGAGATGATCCATGGTTCCGCGTCCTCTTCGAAATCCATGTTGAGATACAGGCAGTAACCTGTTGTGTTCCAGAAACCACTCTAATCTGTTTTTAACCATCCGCTCTAGTGTTTTAACCACGCAAGAGGATAAAACTATTGGTCGGTAAGATGCTGCATCTTGAGGATCCTTACCGGGCTTTAAGATGGGTACCACTATTTGAGTAGTCCAGTCTGCCGGTAGTGGGCCATGTGTCCATATGGAATTAAAAATCTGGACAAGGAGAATTTGAGCCGAGAGAGGCAATTTACTAAGCATGGAGTATTGTATGTTGTCCTTTCCCGGAGCAGTATTGTTACAGTCTTTAAGAGCCCGCTGAAACTCATGCAATGTAAATGGTCGTGTGAGGAAGTGATTGGGATCATCGCAGACGTCATCCATTGTATCTATGGGTGGAGGCACGAACGGGGGTGCAATAATGTCAACAAACTGTTCTCCCAGCTCTGCAATGTTGGACGGAATGGATGACGTCTGCGATGATCCCAATGTGGCTATCTTTCCGGAGGCCTCTGATTTGCGACCATATTGTAGTTAGAGGTGTATCTTTATTAATACGTTCACAAAAACTCCTCCAGCTTTGACGTTTTCGTTCTTTTAAGTAACGTTTCACTTTGGCATTCGTCTGTTGGTACAACACATAATTATTCCAAGTAGGTTGGTGTCGGTACTGGGCAAAAGCTTGCTTACGCTTTGCAATCATCAATGAACATCCTCGGTCCCACCAAGGGGTTGGAGGTCCTCTTTTAAGAGTGTATGGGTGCTTTTCAGGTATTGAAACGTGGGCGGCAGAATTTATTATTTTCAGGAAAGCAGTATAGTCTTCTAACGGGGTTAACGGAGTCCACAATAACTGGAGATCGTTGTCGATTTTAGAAGTGTAGGCGCACCAGTCTGCAAGTTTTGTATTCCATTTGGTGGATGGGTAAATAGTGCATGGTGAGATATAAAGAGTATGCAACAAAATTTCAATCGCATAATGGTCCGAACCGATGACATATGGCAAAGTTTTCCAAGACACTGTATTCAAGAGTGTAGAAGAACACAATGTAACATCAACAGCAGAAGGACGCTGTCCAAGTCGAGGGACGAGAGTTGGAGATCCATCATTTAAAATAACAAAGTTAAATTCGTCGAGGGTGTTCAACAGGGCAGTACCCGCAGTATCGGTGAACGCACAACCCCAGGCTTCACAATGTGCATTCAGATCTCCACATATTAAGTATGGCGGGTCGAGTTGTGATATCAGAGTGTACCATTCGTTAAGCTCAATCACACATCGAGGAGGGCAATACATTGATAACAGGGTAAAAGGCTTGGGAGGCAAGTCTATCCGTACAGCTACGGCCTGGAAAGACGGCACTTGTCTAAAATTCAGATGGATCATCTTATGTCGTACTTGAGAGGAAACAAGGAGAGCTGCTCCACCGTAACCATCCACACGATCATCTTTGTACACTCTGAAGCCTCTAAACCGCACCTCCAGATCTGGAGATGTCCAACTTTCAGATATGGCAACGACAGAAATCTGCCTGTCATAAATCTCCTTTAATAAACTGTCTTTGTTAGCTGTCAAAGAATGAGCGTTCCACTGTAATATTTTTAGATTAATTGCCATTGTTAATGCACCGAGAAATCATTTCACGTAATTCTTCAGACGTTGGAGGGCCTGTCGAAGATGAGGTTATTCCTTGTAGAATATGTACAATAAGATTGTGAACATTGGATATTAAGACATCCACCACAAAAGGAGAATTAGTCTTTGAAACAGAGTTATCCACGGTCGTTTGGGAGGGAATACGATGAGGTTGAGGTGGGTAGGGGTTTTGTCTGATGGGGCCTTGTGGAAGTTCATGAGGGGAATAAAACAGAGGTGGTTGCTCATAAGCACGGGAGACAGGTGGTAGGGCTAGGCGAGGTTTTTTGAAAGCAGTAAATTTATTAGAGCGCTGCGGTGGGAGCGAGGGAAAGGTCCGCTCATCTGCAATGGGAAGGGTTGATCCCACTACCTCTGCGTAGGGTCGGTGTTCCAAAACGTTGAGTGCGTCCTTGAAAGGAATATTCCTAGTAGCTGATAGTTCGTTCACCTTCTGCTGTTTAGAGTATTCTGGACAATCTTTACTTGTGGCAGTATGTGCACCATTACAATGTACACACACTAATTGCAAGGATGAGCACTGTTCTACAGGGTGCTGATTACCACATTTAGCGCATCTTCCTGTTGAACGGAAATATAGCTGAGTGGGGCCAAACCGTAAACACTTAAAACATTGGCGTACAGGAGCAACGTATGGGGTGACCTCACACCGCATACCGTAAATAGACACACTGTCCGGCAAAAACTGGGAATCGAATTGTACTACACATGTCTGAAGAGGGATACTCTCTTGTGTGCCATTGTGATGGATTTTCTTCATCATACGGCGTACCCTGAGAATGCTAATCGGTGAACAAATGTTTTGTATGAGCTCTTCGTCACCTAGACTGACATCAACATTACGGATAACTCCTTGGCGAGTAATTACATGAGCTGGAACATAAGCTTCCAATTGTTTCTCAGCAAACAGGGAGGACTCTACAAGTAAGTTAGCAGCGCGAGCTGTTTTAAGGTCAATCTTGATTCTGTTCCGTCCAATGGGGCTAATGTTCAGAATACTAGGCCTAAGTGTTGGTAGACTACTGTAAAGCAATTTCCCTAATCCCATTGGATGAAATTTTCCAATATTGCCTGCCTTACCATCTACGTAAATATAGAATGGACCAGGAGAATCGTCCTTGTATTGTTTTTGTTGTTCGCATAGGGGGAGGGGCGCGTGTTAACTGTACTCGAAAGTTTATCTGAAGATAGCAAAGATGGTTTACCTCGTAATTCAGAAGTGGGTGTCGCTAACTTTTTTTCCTTGCTGTGTGGCTGGTGATCCATCTGACGCTTCTGAACTGAATTGCTTGGACGCTCCATTTCTACGTCGTAATTCTGGTCTTCATGGAGGGTGAGGAGAGCTGCCTTCAGTGTAGAGTGTAAAGAAGGCGTGGGAAAATCCGCTATGGCATTGCTCGGTTGAATAGGGGGAGGGCCTCCCTCCCCGTATGTTCCACCGTCCATCAGTAAAACACTGTTCACTTATGTACAATACACTGCAGTAAACTGAAAAAGTATGAGATTCGTAACACAAACAAACAACGTTTACTACACTGTGTTCCGATTGCTCGAGTCAAATGTGTAACCACTTGCGAGGAGCGCAGCTAGCACGACCTGCCTGGTGCGCTCACGAAAGCAGACTGCGAAGTGATATATCGTATAAGCATGCTGTTAGTATACTTGGCTACAAACAATTTCGACCTCGCCTCACACCACTGCTCTCCAGCGGTAGCCCCGTGTCTATTAGCGGCTTAGAAGGTTTACTACGATTACTATAGCCTGAATTGCCATATCGTACACTGCACTCGACACAAAGAAAGGTTAAAGACTGAAGAGAGTGTGGAAGAAAGTGATTTGGCAATCTTTCCACACCAAGCAATGATCACTTAGAATTCGTTAACTCAGCAGGGTGGAGGGCGTGATTGACTGCTAGCTTCCAGCTCGCTTCCAGAACCTGAGGCTATCATGTTTTGTCGCCAGGTATAACGTCCCCGGAGTCGGAATGGGAAAGGCGGGAGATCTCTCCGCGTTTGATAAGAGGGTAAATTTTAATGGCACGGCACCATGGTACCTGCATCCCCGAATGGGCACAGATTGTGTGGGCTATTTTCGTACCGCTATTGTAAGGACATACCTAAAGAGTTGTAACGACTGGCGCCCAATGACGTATCGTCCGGCCATGTGCCGATAACAGCTCATTGACGCCAGAGGCCAGTGAAGGCTGTCGCTCTCGTTGTTCACAGAGACCGTGGTGTCAGAGTTCGAGAAATCTCCAATAGATACAACGGTGATACCCAGGCCAATGCTACCCAGCACACGAATCATCGAACAGCATAGGACTGCGGAGTCGACGACCCTGTTGTACCCAAATGGTCACTACACTCCAACGAAAGCAGGTGTGACGTGGGTTCAAAATCACCGCTAGTGGTCTTTGGACATCATGGCTGAGAGCTCTGCGTACTTACTGCGAGCGTGAGATGTATGTCTTTGATAAGCGTGGAAAACGAAGTGGCTGACTATAATACCAGATTCTCAGAAACTTAGTGACTGGAAGGCTACGGAAGGCTATGACCCTGTGACATAACATTTTGAAGTCTGTACAATATAAATTCACAAGCTGTGTGTTATTTTATAAAGCGAGGGACTTGAGGAAATTTGGAGCCTTTACAATCGTTAGAACGAGCGATGCCGGGTACAACAGTTAGTAATAAATAAATGAGCATTTTGCCTGGCTAACTCAGCCTAAGTCGATGGTTCTATCGCAGCAGAGTACGGTGTTACTTTTAAGGTGTACAGATACGCCAGTTTCGTGCCAGTATATTTATTGCCTCTTGAATGAACTTCGATGGAATAAAATTCTAGCATCACGGCGTCTCTGAAAACCGTTAAATTATTCAGTGATGCGTAATACGGATAACATTATTAGTATTATTGCTCCAAGAAGAAGTACAACTAGACGAAGAAGTTCTATCCATCGAATAGTAATAATACTAATGATAATAATAATAATTACCGCCTCTGTGGTGTAGAGGTTAGTGTGATTAGCTGCCACCCCCGGAGTTCCGGGTTCGATTCCCGACTCTGCCACGAAATTTGAAAAGTGGTACGAGGGCTGGAACGGGATCCACTCATCCTCGGGAGGTCAATTGAGTAGAGGTGGGTTCGATTCCTACCTCGGCCATCCTGGAAGTGATTTTCCGTGGTTTCCCACTTCTCCTCCAGGCAAATGCCGGGATGGTACCTAACTTAAGGCCACGGCCGCTTCCTTCCGTCTTCCTTGTCTATCCCTTCCAATCTTCCCATCACCCCGCAAGGCCCCTGTTCAGCATAGCAGGTGAGGCCGCCTGGGAGAGGTACTGGTCATTCTTCCCAGAGTCTGAAGCTCCAGAACACTGCCCTTGAGGCGGTAGAGGTGGAATCCCTCGCTGAGTCCGACGGAAAACCGACCCTGGCGGGTAAACAGATTACGATACGATATGATTAATAATTAGGAAAATACTTTTTAAATTTTAGGCATATATTCTCAGAATGGAGTTTGACCAAAATAATTCTGAACCTTGATCAATGAAAGTAAAAAGCAATTGGCTAATGGGCGTTGGAAAAAATCTTCAGGAAATACGCATCACAGACGACGTTTTGTTAGACAGACCTAAGTTCAGAAAATTGGCAATTGGCAATTGACTAATGGGCGTTGGAAAAAATCTTCAGGAAATACGCATCACAGACGACGTTTTGTTAGACAGAGCTAAGTTCAGAAAATTGGCCGACAATCACCGCTTTACACACCATCCAAGTACTAGCACCAACAAAACCTGATCAGAAGATCGCAAGAAAAGCCACAGCGAGAAGATGAGATTTTGGGAGAAAAAGAAGAAGGCAACGACATCAGCTAAATAAATTCAGTCACGCTGATCAGTCGTCAATAACGAAGAAGGAAGACATAATAATAATAATAATAATAATAATAATAATAATAATAATAATAATAATAATAATAATAATAATAATAATAATACCCTAAGAATAATTTCATGCGGGTACATCTGTCGGACGAACCCATGTAAGTATAATCCATTGATGAAGTCGAGCAGCGTCTGCTGTGCATGGGAATAGCTGGTCTGACTGGCTCAGACAGTTGAGGCGCTGGCCTTCTGACCCCAACTTGGCAGATTCAATTCTGGCTAAGTCCGGTGGTATTTGAGGATGCTAAAACACGTCAGCCTCGTGTCGGTAGATTTACTGGCACGTAAAAGAACTCCCGTGGGACTAAATTCTGGCACCACGTCGTCTCAGTAAACCGTTCAAGTAGTTAGTGGGAGGTGAAAACCAACAAGATTATTACTATTGTATGGAAATCTGCGTGTTATTGTGGTGGAGGATACCATTGTGTGTAGTGTGTAGTGCGCGAGTTTCAGTAATGTTAAGGACAACACAAACCCTAGTCCCAGACGCTAAGGATTTAAACGTATACTCTTCAAATTCCACGACGCAGCGAGGTATGGAACTCATGGCTCTGAGGCTGGAAGTCCGTAACGCTGACCACTCAGCCATGGAGACGAGATAATGATGAAGTGAAGGGAAGGACCTCCAAGGCTATGGCGTTGGTAAACTCCTAAAGGCTCTCGAAACTGATACTTTCGGGGTCGGCGTCAAACAAGACTGGAAGTCAGACAGGTAAAAATGTAAAAAGGTAAAAATGAAGGACCTGCACAAGTAACTGGGAATAATGTCTGACCGAAATGGAGGCCCCGTGGTTTCCATTCTGTTTCAATGGAGTGTTCGATACCTTGACTGATAACTATAGAAAATTCGGTTGGAAATACTCTAGTTGAGAAGTTCGTAATATCTGAAGCTTACCTTTTCGGTTTCGACTCAAATTATAACGGTGAGGCTCATCAGTTGATAGAGCTTGATGTTATCCCCTTTTAATTGCTTCCTACGACAATGTTAATGACATTCTATATGCCTCCCATCCACGCACAGTGCAGGATGGCGGGGGGGGAGTGGTGGTGGAAGGAATATGGACGACTCATTATTCAATTCACATGTTACTTTTAGAACAGAAAATTATCAAAGAATTCCCAGACATCGGTCATGAAATTCTTTCTGCTATTACTTGTATGAGAATATGTATGTTACTCCCGAGGTCCCTCTCTCTCTCTCTCTCTCTCTGTCTCTCATATCAGTTTACGCGACATGCTGTCGTAACCTCCCAAATTCCTGCCAAATGATGGAAGTGGGATATTGAATAAAGTAGCATTCGATCCCTTCTCGTGAGGCAAATAGTTCAACGTAAGTTTAATGGGACGTATGAGGGTGATAATGAAACCAATCCGACAACATAGCGTTCCTTCCAGCAAAACACGTTTCATTCATTGGAGTAGATCAGTGTCCGCCTCTGTGGTGTAGTGGTTAGTGTGATTAGCTGCCACCCCCAGAAATTTGTAAAGTGGTATGAGGGCTGCAGTCCCGGGAGGTCAACTGAGTAGAGGTGGGTTCGATTCCCACCTCATCCATCCTGGAAGTGGTTTTCCGTGGTTTTCCACTTCTCTTCCAGGCAAATGCCGGGATGGTACCTAACTTAAGGTCACGGCTGCTTCCTTCCCTCTTCATTGTATATCCCTTCCAATCTTCCCATCCCACTGCAAGGCCCCTGTTCAGCATAGCAGGTGAGGCCGCCTGGGCGAGGTACTGGTCATCCTCCCCAGTTGTATCCTCCGACCCAGAGTTTGAAGCTCCAGGACACTGTCCTTGATGTGGTAGAGGTGGGATGCCTCGCTGAGTCCGAGGGAGGGTAAGCAGATTTAGAAAGAAATGCTCTTCAGTTTGACGAAACTGATATTGATTAATACATTTGTAAAGTACTTGAAAAATAAAATACTGTATATGGTAGCAGAATTATACCTCTAAAAGAAAAAAATTAAAATTGAATGACAGTTTGTCAAAAAATGCTCAGTATCTTTGCCAATTTTAGAACCACAAACATGAGAAAAATGAATCCCCCTATGGGTAGGGGTGGTAGAATAACAACCACGGTATCTCCTGACTGTCGTAAGAGGCGACTAAATGGGGTTCCAGGGGTTATGAACTTTGGAGCGTGGGTTGGCGACCACGGGGACCTTAGCTGATTCTTGGCATTGCTTTCACTTACTTGTGCCAGGCTCCTCACTTTCATCTATCCTATCCGTCCTCCCTTGGTCAACTCTTGTTCTTTTCTGACCCCGACGGTATTAGAGCAATCGAGACCTAGGGAGTCTTTCATTTTCACTCCCTTCGTGGCCTTGTCTTTCTTTGACCAATACCTTCATTTTTCGAAGTGTCGCATCCCTTCTTTCTTTCCTCTCTGATTAGTGTTGCCTAGTTGTACCTCCTCTTAAAACAATAATCACCACCATCACCTCTCAAAAAATCCGACTTTAGTGGAATATTTACATTACATTTTAACATCCCCTTAAAACAATTGTTAAAAAAAGACTTCATAATTCTAGGTGCAATGCTTCAGAAGATCTTAATTACTGACTGTTGCTATTCAGAAAACTGTATTTTGAGAAGAATACTATTACAGCTTTCACTAATTTTCTTACCAATTGTACAATATTTTCGTGGCATCGAGTGGCGAAGACTCGAAGTGCTGTGTAAGTTTGTTAAGAAGGCCTATAGGTAGAGCAAGAAGTCGTAACGTATAAATGCAATTTCTACACAATTTTTGTTTAACTCTGTTGTAAAATTGATATTGTGCAACACGTCAGATATGATTACAACACACGCATCCACCAATTCACAACAAAGGTTTAAATGTAATTTAAATATTCCACTAAAATATATACGTATATATGGAAAGATTGCCATTGGGGGTAATCACATACACGGCATTGCAAATAAAGGACACAGATATCTGCACATTGTTATGAGGGTATTTAGGGTTTGTAGTAAGGATATAAACGAGGGCATATATGTCTCTGTAAGACCCCGTATATGAGACTCTCACCAGGATTAATTGATTCGAGAAATGGAAGAATTCCAAAGAAAAGAAGTTCGATTTGTTCTGGGTAATTTCCGCAAAAGAGTAGCGTTGCGGAAAGGATGCAAAGTTTAGGCTGGAAAGACTTGGGAGAAAGGAGACGAGCTGATCGTCTAAGTGGTATGTTCCGAGCTGTCAGTGGAGAGATGGAGTGGACTGAGAATAGTAGACGAATAAGTTTGAGTGGTGATTTTAAAAATAGGAAAGATCAAATTATGAAGATAAAGATGGAATTCATGAGGACAGAATTGGGGCAAATATTCGTTTAGAGGAAGGGGAGTTAGGGATTGGAATAATGCTTCCAATAAAGATATTCAATAAACTTCCAAATTATATGCAATTACTAAAGAAAAGGATAGGTAAACAACAGACAGGGAATCTGCCACTTGGGCGACTGCACTAAATGCAGATCAGTGGTGACTGATTCGAGTAATCACTACCATTGCTAGAGCCTCCGTGGCTCAGGCGGCAGTGCGCCGGCCTCTCACCGCTGGGTTCCGTTGTTCAAATCCCGGTCAATCCATGTGAGATTTGTGGTAGACGAAGCGGAGGCGGGACAGGTCTTTCTCCGGGTACTCCGGTTTTCCATGTCATATTTCATTCCAGCAACACTCTCCAATATCATTTAATTCCATCTGACATTCATTAATCATTGCCCCAGGGGAGTGCGACAGGCTTCGGCAGCCGGCACAATTACTATCCTCGCTGCTAGATGGGGGCTTCATTCATTCCACTCCTGACCTGGTCGAATGACTGGAAACAGGCTATGGACTACCATTGCTCGTGTATAGGGGTTGCCCAGCCGAGATGGTTAAGGAGTACTCAGTTTAACTGGAAGAAAGTGGGTTCGATTCCCCGTAAGGACGTCGATAATTTTAAGAAATGAGATTTCCATTTCTGTAGTGGCACGTGGCTGTGAGGTTCACTCAGCCTTCTCCAAAAGTGAGTACCAGACTGATACCTAGGAGGAAAGGCAGCTGGGCGTAGAGCTAACCTCTCTATCGCACTCACTGCCGATGTTCCGTAAGGGCCTTCATGGTCTGTACGGAAATGGCAGTGTATGATTTCAGGTTAGCTTTAGTAGTAGTTCGAGAGATCCTGATGGCCGTGCGATATATCTGTGACATTGTACTCTCTGGAGTGCTCTTTTGGAAACGAAGTGGTTCGATTCGCCGTCAGGAAAATAAAACAACATTTAGAAACAACATTTCCACTTCAGAAGCGGCAGATATCACTGAGGTCCACTCAGCCTTCACCCCAAGAAGGTCAAATTCCCAGGGCAATGTTGGCCGGGCGTAGAGCTAGCCACTGTGTATCGCTTAGAAATGAGGTTGAGAATCTTGTTCGGAAATGGCTTCGGTCTGATGTAGCTTCTCGCGAGAAAGAACCCCCCCCCCATGAGGTATTTCAACCAGATAACACTTATGGACTGCCTGTGTCGTGTTGAAGTACTCCTGTGACCGAAAATGTCCCGCGATCTGTCCCTGATAACATAAGTCATACATCAATTCCGACTCAGTGTCAATCTGCAGAATTTCAACGGACAGTTACAACAGATATGGAATTAAGTACCCCAGGAGAGGAGGCTGTGCAGTACTGAACTAAATCGTACGGGCCATCCTGCTGTCATGACACAGAATACTCGTATTGCCAATTCCGTCCTCCGTTTGACCTGATGTAATCATTACAATACAGAACCATGACGTTCAACACGTGAAGTGTTATTTCATTCCACCACTCCCTCTAGATCCTAAACGTATTTTTCACAGCGAGCGTAAAATACAAACTAAAGATTCATAAATATTCTAAACCTTGCTTAAAATTTGACAATAAATTTTAAGAACCTGATTGAAATTAATTAAACATCCAGTCGCAATTATGAAATAACTAGCCTTTTCATAAACGCATCACTATGTGAAACAGAAAAGTGTACCAGTTTTAGCTGCTGCAGTGAAGGGAATATGAATAAACCTTGGGTAAACCTGGACTGTCAGAGGTTAGAGGAAACCCTCTGGGTTGACTAATGTCAAATATACACAGCTGTTTGTGCTCGAGTTGATTTGTCACTTAGTGATGCCATTATATTTCCGAAAATATATAATCTGTATTGGTATTATTTGTAGTTTATTAGCTTGCATTCTCATCTTAACTTGCATGTAAGTAACGATTCTACATCTATCAGTGTTCCAAAAGGTATTTTGCTAACTAATCGGGCTCACATAGGCAGAGAAGTGGAAACATGTAACTGTTTAGTTGAGGGGTTCCTTTTCCCCATGTGGTTACTGTAGAATATATTATACAATAATTCTTACCCACCTTGCTTGAGATTACCTTTAATGGTCTAAGCATCATTTAGACCAGTCTCAGGAATGCTCTCTCCATACCTAGCGCAGGTTTTCTACTGTTACCAAATATAAAGGCTTTATATATTCTACAAATGTTACACATGTAGTTTATGGACAACATGCATAGTTTAACCATAGTTCAGCACCACTGGAACGTGTCATAGATCGCAGAAGAAGAAATTCCAGAAGTGACGAACAAAGACAACTTCGACTTCAGAAAGATAGAGAAGCTTATTGCAATCGCAGAGAAGACAGATTCAATGCTTAAAGACAACAATTAATGCAAGATAACAACTTTGTGTCATCAACTTACCACTTTACCTCCACAAAAACATCAGTGCAAGAAGGCAACTTTATAAACTTACAAGAACACACTGTTCTGCCAGTCCTTTCCCTAAAGATAATGAAGTGCACACACATAGTGTTGGTGATATGGACAAAAAGTGCGTACATTGCTCCGCAAGGTTGTTTGCAGGGAAGTTCAATGACAATTCAGCTACCACATGTTGTCACAAAGGCCATTAAAGTTCTTGAGGAGCTTCAAAATTGCATAGAGCCGAATGATGACTATACTAATATCTACCTAGAAAATATTAGATAATTTAACGATCCTCTGGCATTTGCTTCAGTTCAGATTAACTCGGTTGACATTCATGGCAAAGGTATATATTGTTTTAAATTACATGGGCAGGTGTATCATATTGTAGGAAGTTTGCAACCTCCTGTAGTAGTTGCGCCAACCTACGCTGGTCTTTTCATTGTAGATATGGATACTGCATTACAATACCGTACAGAGAATAAAGCCAATAGAAACTGTGGCAAAGAAATAATGGTTATATTGCTAGTAATGGTTGCTACACATAATCCTTCTTTAAATGAATAAAAGGTGTAGCTGACACTATACCTGATTTTAAATCACGATTCACTACTAGCAGTGCATTTCATCCTCGAAGATCCAGTGACCTACAGTCAATAAGGTGGCTGGTGTTTCTGTCACTGATGACGGAACACCACTAGGCAATGTTGAATTCAAGCTACGACCCCTGTTTCGACCGTCGCATAACATAAGAGAAGCCTACAACGTAGAAGAAGAACGTACGGACAGTAAGACAGCTTATGAAAAGATAAACGTAGAACAGAAGGTAATAGCTGAGAAAGTATTACATGCAGTAGGAAATACAATTCCATTATTGTTACTTCATTGACGGACCGGGGGCTTCCAGTAAAGCATTTGTCTAACCAAACTTTGTGCCACATTTTACGAGGTGGAAACAAGGTTGGTTTACCAGTTGCATGGACAGGTATTGCTGCCAATCTCCTACCAGGGAGGTGTACATTCTATTTTCGAACTACCTGTATCCACCTTGAATACATCGGTCTCATCGATTCGCATTCACAACCAAGGATGCACAACTTCTTCGTGACTCAGACCTCATCATTTGGGACGAGATTTCAATGGTTCCGAAAGACGCGCTCAGCCTTGTCGATCGACTTTTAAAGGACACTAAGAATAATAATCTTTCTTATGGAGGCAAAGTAATTCTGTTTGGTGGAGATTTCTGTCAGGTGTTACCTATTGTTAGACATGTCAGTAGAACAGCCATCGTTGAAAATACAGTTAAATGGTCTCATGTTAGAATTCATAAGTTGACTCAAAATATGAGGGCAAATGATGATCCAGTTTTCACTGAATGGTTACTTCAATTGGGTAACGGTGATTTAGAATTTCAAACAGATTACTACAATGAAGCGATCAAAATTCCGAAACATTGTTATTGTACTTCTATAATATTATCAGCAAAATATTCAATGCCACAGAAATCAATGAAGAAAATGTTTTGAAATTCTATTCAACGATGATTTTATGCCCAAAAAGCGATTATTGTCCAACAATTAATGAATATGTCAGTTCCAATCTGTTACCTGGAGAGGTAAAGGTTTACCTCAGTTCCGATGCTGTTCAACATGGAGAAATAAACAACGTTCAATTGTACCCCCTGGAATTCTTGAACACCTTAAATCCGTCCGGTTCACCACGTCAAGGAGTGTTTTTAAAGTAAAATGCTATTATTATGTAAATTAGAAATCTTAGCTCAAATCCGGGATTAATTAATGGTGCAAGATTATTGGTAACTCACTTACGCGAGTACATCATTACTTCTAAATTCATTCACTCTGATAAAACTGTGCACATACTCCGCATTAGCCTCACACCTTCTGATCCAACCGTGCCTTTCCACATGATAAGAGAATAGTTCCCAGTCAAGTAACCTTCATTATGACCATTAATAAATCACAAGGTCAGAAGCTTCAAAGGGCAGAATTGTATTTACCAGAACCTGCTTTTTGCATGACACTTATACTTTACTTTTTTACGAGTTCGTAGATTCGGTGATATTTATGTTTTTGTTAAAGGCACATACGGCCGAAAAGTAGTCGATGATCACATTATAACTGCATACCTAGTTTTCAAAGAAGTTCGAAAACAAAATTCACATCTGACATAGACAGTATCTCCTTTTTTAAACTCGTATGTACTTTCTAAATTCTTCAGAGTTAAACATATTGTACAGTATATATAATTATAACAACTTTTTACAATGAGGTATATATTTATTAATAACCTTCAAAATAACCTTTCATTAAATATACTTGCACTTAATTATTTCCACATATTAGCATTCGGTGACTGATAACGATACTGTGAGAAATATTCGCAAGGGTCAGCTAGTAATAATAATAATAATAATAATAATAATAAAATAATAATAATAATAATAATAATAATAATAATAATAATAATAATAATAATAATAATAATATTAATAATAATAATAATAGTTTCAGGTTTTATATCCCACGAACTAATTTTACGGTTTTTGGAGACGCCAAGGTGCCGGAATTTTGTCCCACAGAAGTTCTTTTATGTGACAGTAAATTTGCCGAAATGAGACTAGTATAATTGAGCACTTTCATTTACAACCAGATAATGCCAGAATCGAACACATCAACTACAATTCAAAAGGCCAGCGTTCTACCATCTCAATCACTCAGTTAGGCACTAACATAAAAGGAAAACGGGCCGGAGACATGGTACAACTACAAGCATCAAACTACTCAGTATATTCAGCTAGCCATATTTTTTTCTGGTGCATTGTTAATCATACTGTTTGTACTATATTGATGGTTTTAAGACTTCTCCCCATTATACAGTACTGATTCACCTTCATAACAGCCTATGTAGAATATCATCCTCCCATTGTCTCTCACTGTAGCAAATTAAGCAATACTGGTATTTGTCATAAACGTATAAAGGAAATTACCTAAAGTAGGTTATTAGTTGTAATGAAATATACTTACGCCATTTTTTTGGTCCACAGACTAAACTCTCCCTGTGTTTGGAATATGTTGTAGGTTGCAGTCAGCCACCATTAAAATATTCAGCTATCTTCTTCATCTTACAGAACACCAGTCACAAAAGCACACGGCGACTTCTAGATGCTTTCTTATCTCAGCAGAGATAGAGCCACTCAGTATCAAAAAACACATTATCATATCACATCACTGAGGAGTCTGAACAATCTACCTGCTCTATGCCGGGTAGAACTACGCGTACTATGCAGTGTAATAAAAGAAATGTAGATGGCATCCCGTAGAGGAAGTTTCCTTTAAAAACTGAGGGAGGTAAGTTGCACTGGTTCACATTCAATGATATACTGTAATTCATTGCATTTGGAATCACCGTTATCTCTTGGCACCGAGAGATCTATAAAATCATTTCATACGTTTAGGAAACATAATAAATTTCAAATAAATAACTCCTGTAGTGATTTTGCAGCACTTTTTCAATAACAAAAATGTCCGTACCAACGTGTTGCGTTTGATACACTAGGTTATTCGTGCTATCATCTGGATGGGGACTGATAAGATTAGCGGTGTGTTATCAAGGTATGTGCATAACATAATCACTCCATTAGGTCTGACGTTGACATTATTTCTGTTGCACTGTGGTCATCGATCGACAGATTTAAGACACTGCGTCTTGTATTATAGAATGCTAAATGCTAATGGACGTAGTGTTTGGATCTTTAAAAAGGACGTAAGGGAAAAGCGGAATTTAGGATTCAAGAAGAAAACTTGGGGAAAATGTTCACTTATAGGAAGAGGAATTAGGGATTAGAATAAGTTATCCCTAGTGGCTTTACGTCGCACCGACACAGATAGGTCTTATGGCGACGATGGGATAGGAAAGGCATAGGAGTTGGATGGAAGCGGCCGTGGCCTTAAATAAGGTACAGCCTGGTGTGAAAATGGGAAACCACTGAAAACCATCTTCAGGGCTGCCGACAGTGGGATTCGAACCCACTATCTCCCGGATGCAAGCTCACAGCTGCGCGCCTCTAACCGCACGGCCAACTCGCGCGGTAATAAGTTATCGTGGGGAGTGTTCGATACATTTCCAAATTCTTTGAAATCATTTAAGAAAAGACTAGAAAAAGCATTTGATAGGGAATATGCCACCGGAGCGACAGCCCTAAATGCAAATCAATGATGATTGATGATATGAAGACGTTCGCTTGTAATGGCAATCTACTGTTTTAATAGTGGCATATAGCGCAAACCATGGAAGGTTTTTCGGTGACATAAAGATGGGAAAGGGATTTGGAAGATAACAGTCGTGGCCTTCATTGACGTATAGCCCCAGCATTTGTAAAGTGTGAAAATGAGAAAGCCACGGTAAACCGTATTTTGGGCTGCCGATGTTGGAGTTCGAATCTGCCATTTGAATTCGCTGGCGATGCGATCTGATTGGCTAATTTCAGTAAATGATAAAATGACAACAACATGAGATACCGAATTATATTTTTTGAACAAACTTCTTTCGCTCATATGACCTGTTCATGTTGTTTCCCTCCAGCCAGTATGTTTAAAAATGTTGTATTAGTTTGTGGATCCTTGTGGTCACCCGTAATTGATGCCGCATAAGCATCACGTATGAGCTGAAGAGTATGTGCCGGATTTTAATCACTGTATGCTCTGCTAACACAGTAATCGGAATGGTTACAACGCTGAAAGGCAAGAAATAAAACTACTGCTATTATTACAGTTTGTAATTTGCTAAAACTGAAATTTGAGTTGTTTTCCTTCCCACTGCAGACATTTTGTACATCTGAATTTCATTAAACATGATAATTAAGTGTTTCAAGTTAAGCACGTAATTTAGAGAAACCTAGTATTGATGAGATATTTCACTGGATAACAATCAGTCATTAAGGGAACTTGTAATTCCAAATTACTCTAATAATATTCACCTTCATTTTCACACACTATGGATACGAAAACTGGTTAACATGAACTGTATCCTTCTCCAAATTCGAAGTCAGAATTATACTTCGTAACATGAAAGGAAAGTTCCGTAAATATAAATTGTATATGAGCCTTGAAATCCACAAGAATTTACAATTATATTTCTCACAACAGGCATAATAGACAACCTGCTTCGGATCAATGATTCGTAATCCTGCAGAAGAACACTATACTATAGATTTTACCACGATTGTTGACAGATATTTCTGGACTGATGGGTATTCAATTGGCAAGAATCTCTTCTTAAACTTTAATTCTAAGAATGATCGAAATAACGTGCTTCTCAAGAACTACATGCTGCAATAACTACTCAAGTATATATAGGAGTTGGTAATAAATGCAGAAATACTTTTTAATGTTTAAAATAATAAATAATAACGTAATATTTTTCGATTAAATTTAAGCTTTATGTCAACAAGTGAATTATCCTTACAAATATGTCCTTGGAAATATATTTATAATTGTACGTATTTCTCGAGTACAGCGCTAGTTATAGCTTTCTTTCTTTTCTTCAATTAAGATTTGCTGTTTGCAATATCATTTTTGATTAATATCAGAAGATACTGATAAACAACTGTTATCTTGCTCATAGAACAATATATCGTGGTTCCCAGTTACAGCTTCTCATAAATATCTGCGATACGGGTCATTTTCGAAGTACTACTACTACAAATAACGTACTGTGGTTCACAGATAACGAATCTCAAAACTACTTAAGATATGCGTTCTTTTTCAAGGTGTGGTACTGCAAAATAATAAGCATTATTGTTGTTTACTCAGGTTTACTTTTAGGTGGTTTTCCAGTTTGAAGACTCTCTTTACTAGAATATTAAAAGGGATGGTAAGAACAAAGTTCACAATTCTGTGTGTATAACTGTAACATAAAGTGTGTACTGGAGAACGGGAAAGGTGTATGCGTGTTGTTATGGAGGACATGAAATCAATGTAATCTTCAAGAAGACGTAGAAATTAAGATATTTTTAAAGAGTGGAAAGACTTTTATATCAGAGGGTCATGGAATGGCATTCTCATCTGAACAATTGTGGGCCGTAAGGAAGAGTGGCCGAAATCCGAAATCGGGCCTCAGAACTTCGGCCAAAACCCTTGGAGGTACATGAAATCCAAGATGTCATTGTAATATGCCGAAGAAAGTTTCGGTGAGGACGAAGGGTTGCCACTCGATACCCAACGTAAATATCCTGGTATGAAAACCCGGTAACTTGTGTGGAATTTTTAGGTGGACCAGCGTATAGTGACCGGAAGCGCATCAGGAAATACCCTGCCAAGTTACAAACTGAGCCCTGAGTGTCATACTGAATCCAAACGAATATAGGAAAGTTGATTTAAGAGCCTGAACCATTGGCTGAATAGTCAGCGTTGAGGCCTTCGGTTCGGAGGGTCCTGAGTTCGATTCCTGGCCGAGCCGTAGGTTTTAATCGCGTCTCATTAATTCTCCTGGTCCGGGGATTGCGTGTTTCTGTTTGTCCCAACACTTTCATCTTCATATTCAGACAACACACTACACTACCAACCACCACAGAAACACGCAATAGTGTTGCAATTCATGTAAGGTTGGCGTTAGGAGGGCATACGGCCGTCGAGCATGGCCAAATCCGTATGTGCGAAGCAGTTCGCACCCGAGACCCCACAGATGTGGGAAAAGCGGAGGAAGAGGAATGAGAGTAGGAAAGTTGAGTTAAGGAAAAGTATTTACAACTAAATCGGGAGCGACCTTGCAAAAAGTACGTATTATTGATCCGAATGGATGTATGTGTGTGTGTGAAAATGACACATCTCCTCCTAAACCATTGGAGCAATTTCAACCAAACTTGGTACACTTACGACTTACTATCTGGAGACGAGCACTGTGGGGTAAGCCATTCGTAGCTCCCTTATGTGAGGGGGTCAGGGGGGCAATATGAAAAATAATAGAAAAATGTGTCGAATCCACAGTTTTCGGGGTCGCTGAGGTGAATAATGACACTCCCGATTTTTTAAAAGGCAAAGTTCACCACCCTTTTGGGTAGGGGGCGAAGGGGGAGTGATATATATGAAATTAAAAGAAAATACTGTCGAATACATAGTTTTCGGGGTCGCCGTGGTGAATTGTACACTCCGGATTTTTAGTATCAGGAGACAAACCACATGGGGGTAAGACAGCCTAGGAACCCTTAGCGGCGTGGTGCAAGGGGGGTCAGATATACAAATTAACTAAAATAGTGTCGAATTCATACTTTTCCGAGTCGCTGAGATGAATAGTGACACTCCGGATTTTTTTAAATTCCAAGTTCAGCCCCCTTTGGTGTGGGGGAGATGGGGGGGGGGGGTGATATAAAAAATTAAACGAAACTAGTGTCGAATACATAGTTTTCGGGGTCGCCGAGATGAATAGTGACATTCCCTTTAGGGTAGGGACAGTGATATATAAAGTTAAAAGAAAATAGTGTCGAATACATAGTTTTCGGGGTCGCCGAGGTGAATTGTACACTCCGGATTTTTAGTATCAGGGGACAAACCATGTGGGGATAAGACAGTCCTGGAACACTTAGGGCGGGGGGGGGGGGGCGGGGGGGGCGAGGCGGTGAGATAATAAAATCATCGAAAGTAGTGTCGAATCTATACTTTTCGGGCTCGCTGAAATGAATGGTGACACTCCGGAATTTTTTATAATGTCCAAGTTCAGCCCCCTTTGGGGTGGGGTGCGATGGGGGAGTAATATATATAAATAATAAAAATATTGTCAAATCCATAGTTTTTGGAGTCGCTGAGATGAATAGTGACAGTCCGGATTTTTAGTATCAGGAGACAAACCACGTAGGGCTAATAAACCCCCGGAACCCTTAGGGGCAGGGAGGGGGGCCAGGGGCTGAGATGTAAAAATGAATGAAAATAGTGTTGAATGCTAACTTTTCGTGGTCGCTGAGATGAATAGTGACACTCCGGAATTTTTTAATGCCCAAGTTCAGCCCTCTTCGTGATGGGGGCGATGGAGGAGTGATATATAACAACTGAAAATAGTGTCAAATACATAGATTTCGGGGTCGCCGAGGTGAATTGTACACTTTGGATTTTTAGTATCAGGAGACAAACCACGTGGGGGTAGGACACCCCAGGAACCCTTAGGGGCCGGGGAGGGGGTGGTCGAGGGAGCTTAGATATAAAAATCATCGGAAGTAGTGTCGAATTCATTCTTTTCGGGGTCGCTGAGATGTATGGTGACACTTCGGATATTTTAAAAGTTCAGCCCCATTCCTGGTGGGGGGGTAATGTGAGAGTGATATATAAAAATAATCGAAAATAGTGCTGAATCCATAGTTGTCGGAGTCGCTGAGATGAATAGTGTGACTCCGGATATTTTATATGTCCAAGTTCATCCCCCTTTGTGGTGGGGGGCGAGGGGGAATTGAGATATTAACATAATAGGCTAGAAAATATTGTCGAATCCATAGTTTTTGGGGTCGTTGAGATGAATCGTAACACTCGCGATTTTTTAATACTTGAAGTTTAGCCCCATTTAGGGAGGGGGAGTGATATGTAATAATAATCGTATATACTGCCGAATCCATAGCTTTCCAGGTCGCTGTGATGAATAGTAACATTCCGGATTTTTTAAGTCCAACTTCAGCCCCCTTTGGAATAGGGGGTGAGAAAGGGTGAAAAAGTATATTGTCAAAAATGACCGAGATAATGGACGTGTGTATGTTCCAGTTGACTTTCAAGTATGACTTACTACCTGAAACGAAATGGCGTATGGCTTTTAGTGCCGGGAGTGTCCGAGGACAAGTTCGGCCCGCCAGATGCAGGTCTTTTGACTTGACTCCCGTAGGTCACCTGCGTGTCATGGTGAGGATGAATTGATGATGAAGATGACACATACACCCAGCCCCGGTGCCAGCGAAATTAACCAATTAAAGTTAAAATTTCCGACCCTGCCGGGAATCGAACCCGGGACCCCTGTGGCCAAAGGCCAGCACGCTAACCATTTAGCCATGGAGCCGGACACTTACTACCTGAAAAGCATTCTATGGGAGTAAGACGCCCCTAGAACCACTAGGGAAGCGGCTGAAATATAATATAATCCATATTAATAAATTGTAGCCAGTACTGTACTATACATATGTAAATTAAGGCATACAAATGAAAATAGACGTGAGCTAATGAGACCATTCTAGGCATCTTAGAATATTAAAACTTGGTACCAGACAAGCTGATGACTTCAGGATCCCTAGAAAAATCTAAAATTCTCAAAATTCACTGAGGGGAACACGCTGGAAGTTTCAGATCTGCATAAGAACACAGTCGGTGATATTTATCCAAAACGATAACCTATAGGGTTCATGGGCTTAAACGTTTCCTGAAAGTCCTTACTTTTAACCCCTCCCCATATCAAGATGGCAGCACAATCTCCCAGATGAGTTAGAAAATAGAAATTTGGCAAAATTACAGCTGTTTGCCTGTAACCGACAGAAAATTTACGAGATGTTTAAAAAATTTATTGTTCACCCCTGAAAAATATCGAAATATTGAGGTAATTTTAATGACGGTGCAGACTTTCCTTTCGAGGTATTTGGTGGCTTATCGATAAGTCGTAGCACAAAACGGATAGCACAATCTTTGGTCCTATGACTTTTTGTCGTATCTCTTTCCCTTATACGTTAAATTGGGCTCTATTTCTGGATTTACGTAAATTTTGGACTTTGTACACGTATAATTGATGGTTTGATTCACTTATAGGAAAGATGGGATCATAAAATTCCACACGAACATTGGACCACCCAGTAGCCATTTGTGAGCCAAATTCTATGTTTGAAGCTGTCGCATAAGTATCTGAAAAGTAATTCACTGTGTGTGAAAACCTTACACAAATTTCATCCTATTCAACGTTTCTAAAACAATTTTACCTTTAAATAGATGAGGTACGAGGAAATACCATAGGGCCAGCCTTTTAGATCGCTAAATGAGGCCAGAGGCGTCTTTTCGTACAATCCGCTTTTCGATATGATGCACCATTTAGCAGCAGTTATTCTGTAGATGAAGGTGAACATGCATAAACTTCCGCATGTCGATCTACATTTATTTATTTAAGTCGATTTGTAGCGATCCAGAAGGGGTGTGTCTGACATTGTAATTAATACTTTACAAATCAATAGTGACTGTCAGCAGGAGGGCGTCTACTGTTGTAATCAGTACTCCCCACACAGACTTTAACTGGCAGTAGAAATGGGGTCCTCCTCCAACGCCTGTGTACCATTGTAATGAATAATTTCCTTCTCGATTTGACTAGCAAGAGGCAAGGGAGCTTGCATTTTTTCAAAACTCTTTTACCTGATTCTCTTTATCGTTAGGTATAGGTGCCCCCTTCCAAGGGTGCCCCCGATTATAATCAAATTACCCATCAAAATGTCACTGACTTTACGCATAGTGAATTGCGGTAGTCAGGTGAACCTGTCGTTATCATCACAACTCCGCAACTCGCACTTTACATTGGAAACAATGTCTGCTGACCTCCCTATGCTTTTTCTCGGATAACGCCAAGAGACGTGCATTTTAAAAATTCTTTATTTCTTCATGTGCAGTAATTTACTTGGATATTCGTATACAATATAGAATACTGTAGCGAAGCACGGGTACATTTGATAGTTTTGATATAAAACGTTTCAGTCCATCAAACAGATAACAATGTCTACGTTCATAATAATAGAGAATTTCAATAACTGTAAATACTAGGTAACTAAATCAATTAGTATATAGAAATGAAATGTCGTATGGCTTTTAGTGCCGGGAAATCCCAGGACGGGTTCGGCTCGCCAGGTGCAGGTCTTTCTATTTGACACCCGTAGGTGACCTGCGCGTCGTGATGAGGATGAAATGATGATGAAGACAACACATACACCCAGCCCCCGTGCCATTGGAATTAACCAATTAAGGTTAAAATCCCCGACCCGGCCGGGAATCGAACCCGGGACCCTCTGAACCGAAGGCCAGTACGCTGATCGTTCAGCCAACAAGTCGGACAGTATATAGAGTAAAGGACTAACAAGGAAGCCATCCAGTTTCGTGTTCGGGAAGGTTGAATACGGTTAACGTTGTTGAAAGTGCCACGCATCGTCTTGTTCGCGTACAGAATGTTAACTCCTAAGACAAAACTTTTTTCAGAGGAGAAGGAAAAACATCCACTCTGAGTACGAAGATGATCTATCGGATACAGAATTCTTCTCTAAGTGTTCGTCATCGGACTCTGAAATGGCACAGTGAATGAAGAACGGGTCACTGCTTGAATCATAGAAGTCCACTCGATCTAAAACGAAAGCGAACTACTTCACTGTGGTAAACCATTCATTCTCGTATAGTTCCTTCCATGGCTGAATGTTCTACGGCCTGTAATTAGTTCATTGATGTACACAGATACTATCTGTCTCAACTTTATTAATAATTAGCTGCCTAGACGCATAAATGGGGAGTGTCCGAGTCAAAATTTCAAATTCATGTGCAGGTAGTCGACCTTCGAAGAGTAGACGAGAATCATGACATCTCTCATAACATTGTTGGCATGCTATTAATCTCGGTGGCAAACCCAATATCTTTCTGACAAAATTAACTACCGAATTTTAGAATCATTCCAAAACAGTTACGCTTTCACAGCGAAATGATTATTCAGTCCAATATTATAATTTTTATTATTATATAAATTTGTGTAAGGCAGACCCACAGACGAAGGAGGGTGACATCTGCCATGTATAAATTACTGAGAGTTATTGTAGTGGAGGATACTTTTTTTAGAATTTATTTTAAGTCTCACCGACACAGACAGGTCTTATGGCGACGATGGAAGGAAACGGCCGTGCCCATAATTTAGGCACAGCCCCAGCATTTGACTAGAATGAAAACAGGAAACCACGGAAACCAATTTCAGGGTTGCTGACAGTGGGGATACAAGCTCACAGCTGCAGGCCCGTAGTCGCACGGCCAACTCGCCCGATGGTGGAGGTTACTGTTGTGTGTGGTGTATGATCTGCAGCGATGTTCGGGACAGTACGAACACCCAGTCCCCGAGCAAAAGGAATTAACCATTTAGGGTTAAAATCTCCGACCAGGCCGGAAATCGAACCCGTGTCCCTCTGATCCAAAGGCGACTACGTTGACCATTCAGCTAAGGAACCGGAAGAGCTAATAATAATAATAATAATAATAATAATAATAATAATAATAATAATAATAATAATAATAATAATAATAATAATAATACAACCTGCGACAATAAAGTTCGGTGAATGAAGTCAGAACGGTCGATCCGGCAACACTGGCGACACACAACTCTGCACCTGCGTAGCAGCAGGTTTTCACCACCAGCTCCCAACGTTATTCAGTTGAGGATCGTGTGTGTGCCATGTAAGACTTGTTTGACACAGTGCGTGTTTAGTGCGTTGGTTCTAAATTACGAACAGGAACATGAATGACCAAAAGATCAATATACAGTTTTGTTTTAAGCTTGGCAAGACACCGAAAGAAACGCATGAGTTGCTGGTACGTGTTTATGAAAATCGAGCACTGTCCTTGAAGTGTGTGTACGAGTGGTTCGCCCGTTTTCGAGGAGGCCGGGAAAGTGTTTCTGGCAATCCCCGTATCGGAAGACCGGCGACCGCCGTCAGTGACGAAAACATTGAGAAGGTGAAGACATTAATCACGAACGATCGGCGGTTAACTGTGCGCAATGATAGCGGATGAACTGCAGATTAACCGTGAATCCGTGCGACAAATCGTTACGCAGAAGTTAGGGAAGAAGAAAACGTGTTTTCGTCTTGTGCCACATCACTTGACTGACGATCAGAAGCAGGCACGTTTAGAGGCTTCACAGGACTTTTTCGAAACGGCGGATGTGATACCAAATTTCTTGAACTATATTGTTACTGAGGATGAAACCTGGTGTCTCAGGTACAACCCTGAAACGAAACGGCAAAGCATGGAATGGCGTTCTCCGAAATCCCCTCGTCAGAAAAAGGTCAGAGACGAGAAGTCACGCAACAAACTCGCTTTGAAAGGAAAGAGATTTGACGATATTCCTGACATCCACCGAAAAGTGACGAGGCTTTTGAACACCATCCCAAAGGAAGCCTTCTTGCAAAGTTTCCAGGACATGAAACGCCGATCTGAGCAGTGCATAGTTATGGGAGCGGACTATTTAGAAGGACAGTAAGGTCACTGTCGTGCATTGTTCATTTATGTTGATAGTACAGGACTATTCACCGAACTTTATTGTCGCAGGTTGTAATAATAATAATAATAATAATAATAATAATAATAATAATAATAATAATAATAATAATAATAATAATAATAATAATAATAGGGACGGTAAATTAAAACACTACAATGCCGTAATCAAGCCTGAAGCATGATATGCATCAAAAACCTTGATCACTGGAAGCAGATCACTGACAACAACTTCAGAAAAATGAGAAAGGAAAATTCTCAGGAAAATTTTACGGCTGAATACGCACAGAAGGAGTGTGGATGAAAAGGTGTCCTCAATTATAGCAATATTCTGAAAAAAATATCGGATAGCCTACTGTTAGAAAAAGACGACTAAAATTTTATGGCCGTGTTCAAAGAGTGAACAATGAAACACTTACTAAACAGATATTTACCGAGCTCGATAGTTGCAGCCGCTTAAGTGCGGTCGATTTCGAATATTCGTGAGATAGTGGATACGAACCCCACTGCCGGCAGCATTGACGATGGATTTCCGTGGTTTTCCATTTTCACCCCAAGCAAATGCTGAGGCTGTATCTTGTTTAAGGACACGGTCGCTTCCTTCGCGCTCCTTGTTCCTTCCTCTCCCACCGTCGCCGAATGACCTATTTGTGTCTGTGTGACGTAAAGCAACCTGTAAAAGAAGAGAAGAAGATATTTAGTTATGCCTCCTCACTAAAAGTCAAGAATAATTGGATAATCGAAATTGAACAATACCTTCAAGAAATTAGCATAACAGGTGAAATTGTACGGGACAGGCCTAGCTTAAACGTTGTTGAACAAACATCATTTTGCCAGAAAACCCATGATGAGAACCACCACTCTATGGATGGAAAAACGGAAGAATAACGCAGCGAGATGATGAAGAGAATCAGGGAAGAGAAGTAAGCAAATTCATCTGTTAAGTAAGTTAAATTGCGCTCGTTAGTTGGACACAGCGATGTGAAAATAATAATAATAATAATAATAATAATAATAATAATAATAATAATAATAATAATAATATTGTGTCCCATTAACTATTTGTTTGATTATCAGAGTCGCCGAAGTATCAGAATTTTGTCTTGCTGGATTTCTTTATGTGTCGGTAGCTGTATCGATAAATCTACCGACACAAGCCTAGAATATCTGAGCATCTTCGAATGCCATCGGACTGAGCCGGGATTGAACCCGAGCTCATAAGGCTAGCGCTCTATCGCCTCAGCTACTCAGCCCGGCACTCACGCACACAAATACATTACTTATCTTGGTAAGTATGGCGTTCTTCTACTGATTCTGAAAAGGCTGGTCAAAGGTTGATATGACCATGAGTCAAGAGGGATTTCCAAGCTGAACGGCATCAAAACACGGAAAGGCATCCGCACAGCAAGTGATCTCTTTCGAGTGGCTGAACGCAATCAAGTTCTTTTCATAATCATCGCCAACATCAGACAAGGGACTTCAAGGATAAAAAATTTACTCATGAAGAATGATATTAAAAATGGTTTCCTATTACTAGTTTACGACATATATATGAATAAAATCGTAACGACCTTGTGTCAGTACATTGACTATTTTGGCGAAATTTCCGTACAGTTATCCAATTAAGGTGTAATAATAACCATCTGCATACTTTTTAGCTTTGGTGTCTGTTTGTTTGTCTGTTGGTCTGTTTGTCTATAACTTGAAACTACTGGATGTATTTCTACCAAACTTCGTATTTAGAATCCATCTGCGCTTGGGCAGGTTTTAGGGCCAATATGTTAGGGCCAATTTCCTGAAACGACTGGGGGTTTATACGAAACCGAAACCGTGATTTTGCACTCCCACAAAATATACACAACCAAACTTAATGGAAAACTACCTGCCTTAATGATAATCAATTTCTAAACCATTATCATCATCTGCATCATTTCGATACGAGAATTAATAAACGGACCGTTTTTCGGTACAAGTCCCACCGGACATAACAGCGGGTGCGTGAAAAGTGTATTTCTTATAATTTGAAAACTACCGAAGATACTTCAACCAAACTTCGTATCTAACATCCACCTGTCCAAAGGTAGGTTTTAAGGTCCATACCATTTCAAATTCGCGGAATGGACCGGGGATTTATAGGGAACCGAAACAGTGATTTTACTCTTCCACAATATATACAAGACCAAACTGACTGGAAATCGACCAACCTTGATGGAAATCCACTTCTAAAATATTTTTTCTCGTGTGCAATTTTTCCACAGGAGGATTAATAAGGGAGATATCATGAACGGTCGGTTTTGCAGGCTAACTCTAGCGGACATTGCCTAAAAGGTGTTGTACGTGGATCAGATTCTTTGTCCATACTTGCAATTTAAGAAAATCTTGTTCGCTGCATGTACGTCAATTTACGTCAATATCCGTATACAATATCAAATACCGTAGCGAAGCACGGGTACATTTGCTAGTTTCATTATAAAAATGCACCAGTCGTTCAGTACACCTTCGGTCCCAAAAAGGTGTTAGCAGGCGACTGGAGCAATGTTTCAGCGAGAAGCTCGTGAAATGAATATAGGCACATTTAATAACGGTGCGTGTGTACCGTGACAGCTGACAGCCAGTTTATTTGTTGTTGAATGCACCTGAGGGGCACCTAGCTCGCTCGTGTATTATCGGGTGGGCGAGTGCTGCCGGGTCTGTAGGTGCCTCCCAGTTCAATGAAAGAACGAAATTGATATATCATCTTTTTAATTCATTTCAATTATTCTTTATTCTCCTTCGCTAAATTTTCTGCTTCTCCTTTTCAAAAGACGAATGTTTAGAACTAGGGAAATATGATTGTGTTTAATATATGTAGCCTACCTTTCCTCCTAATGTTTGGTCTTTCGAAATGGCTAGGAACTATTAATAGAGAATAAATAATAATAATAATAATAATAATAATAATAATAATAATAATAATAATAATAATAATAATAATAATAATAATAATAATAGTAATAGTAATAATAATAATAATAATAATAATAATAATAATAATAATAATAATAATAATAATAATAATAATAATAATTGCACCGGGGTACAGTGTCTCTGTTAAATGCATTCCTTGGGCTGCTAAAAACTCTGAACTTAGAGATATTGTAATTTTTCCCTCCTGTTGTTAGATGGCTCTGCCATCGATATACAGAATGTTAGGGGTACACGTGCAGATATTTCTTGTAGCAGTAGAGAACGATGTGACGAACCACTATATAACAAACTTTTAGTAATCCTCGGAAGTTATTTTCGAGAGCAAAAGGGCTATGATGCCTTGTTGTTGTGAATTAATAGCTTTCCTTTGATAACAGGCAAGTTAAGCGCCATCCGTGCCAACCTGGTTTCTGTTTATATTTAAGAGCAAATGTACTATCGTCACAGCTGAACGCTACCGATGCAATACCACGAGATGTTACGTAACATACTTGCCAAACTGGTTTTGTGTTTAAGAGCAACTGAACTACGATAATAGCTGAAGGCTGCTACTAGGGTATGCCATGTTAGGTAACATTCTCACCAGACGGGTTTTGTGGTTGTTAGTATTTTGTTTCCATCCCAGGTGCTTCAGACAACCCTGGCGATCGGTTTCGGACCCTGGAGATGTATCGAACTGTCAGCGTTAATACTGGTTCTTTTGCTGTTACGTCCTTAGGGGACTGGGATATCTCTCGTCATCAGCGCCATGGTCGAGTGAGTATGGAAATGACCTGAAAACCTGTGTCGGTGCGGGATCTGTGATATAATTATTGGAGCGTAAGGTTCTGATAGGCGCGCCGGAACGTGAAATACGGTACGATCCCCGTTGTGCATTGTGTAAAGGCAGAAGAAAGAATGCAAGATCGTGTTGACGTGTACGTAAACAAAGTTCTTTACGTCAACGGGAAAAAAAATGAAATGGCTAAGGATTTGATTGCCGGGAGTGTCCGAGGACGTGTTCGGCTCGCCAGGTGCAGGTCTTTTGATTTGACTCCCGAAGGCGACCTGCGCGTCGTGATGAGGATGAAATGATGAAGACGAGATACACACCCAGTCCCCGTTCCTGATAAATTAACCAATTAAGGCTAAAATTTCCGACACTGCCGGGAATCGAACTCGGGACCCTGTGACCGAAGGCCAGCTAATACGTTATGGCGGAATAAACTTATCTAAGTATACCTACTTGCGTGTGAAGTGTAAGGAAGGTTTTCTCAGATTTCATTTAAAATGTAACCGTTAGGACTTTCTTTCCTTATAATAATGTAGGGTGGTCTTCGGATTTGAATAATTATTTCCCTTATGAGAAATTTGTTGAATGTAAGGGATGAAGAGTGGTTACCCTCTCAATTCTCCCATTCAAGTTAAAATGGGTGAATAAGTTTTGTATCTCTAAAACGGTATTTGCGGTTTTCGGCTTTAACTGTTTCTCCTACTTTGTCATCACGTACTACGGGATTAGACTCTGCTTCGTCGGGCCATCAGCCCACTTAGCATTCTAACCTTTTCGTTTTTGGAGACTTGGTGTCCGCCTCCTTTGTAAATTGTTTTCGGCCTATCGTAAACTTTCCTTTTCTAAATTTGTTTTTCTGTGACCAAGTAGTATAGGCCTTTGGCCTCTGTATTTAGTGTGTAAGCTTAGGTGTTCTTCAACCTAAAAGGTTAATTTGTTATCAATAATGTTAATTGAAGGATTGTATAATTAGCCCATTATGAGGCTTATCTTGGTTTGTGAAATGGATTGTGAACCGTGTTCGGAAGTGTAATAATGGAAACATGGTATCTTCCTAAAATTGTAAGCCTATATCCTCTTTTCGAATTGAGGAAGAAGGAGGTCGACATTACCATGGTCATGCTTAAGCAAAAGGGAGCTCAATCCCCTAATAATTGCACCTATTAGGAGCCAATAGGCTCCGATTGTACCGGTGTCAGAGCTTTTGAGCTCTCATATTATTTTGTGGAGCTCCTATGTAGTTGCACTGTTGTAAAAGTTTATCGTGCAAGCCTGCTCTTCTAAAAGTTGCTAAACTGTGGTTATGAACTTGAAATTTTAGTAGAAAAGAAATAAAGTAAATTTCTGGAATTTTGTTAGCTTAACTTATGCTTTGAATATTGCTTGTTTGCCCATTCAATCCAGGCGCTTCCTATTCCGATCTGAGCTACGGAAAGACGGCAATAATAATAATAATAATAATAATAATAATAATAATAATAATAATAATAATAATAATAATACTGGTTTAACGTTCCACTAACTAATTTTATGGGTTTCGAAGACGCTGAACTGCCAGAAGTTTGTCCTGAGGGAGTTCTTTTAGGTGCCTGTACGTTTGTCGACACGAGGCTGGCGTATTTGAGCACGTTCAATTACCACCTGACTTAGCTGGGAAAGAACTCTCCAAAGCAGAGGCAACCAGTCTTCCGCCTGAGTTACTCGGCTCGGCTCATGGCTATGTAACACATCAAATTACGGTACTGTATCTTAGGATTCCTACGCTGAACTGCCAGAAGTTTGTCCTGAGGGAGTTCTTTTAGGTGCCTGTACGTTTGTCGACACGAGGCTGGCGTATTTGAGCACGTTCAATTACCACCTGACTTAGCTGGGAAAGAACTCTCCAAAGCAGAGGCAACCAGTCTTCCGCCTGAGTTACTCGGCTCGGCTCATGGGTATGTAACACATCAAATTACGGTACTGTATCTTAGGATTCCTTGTTCATTTTCGTATGCCTTTTGGTTTCTTTGTTATTGATTGTAGACCAAAACATATACCTAAAAACCGCAAAATGTTTGAAACTCTCTCTATGCATCATATATTTAACTGCAGTTCACTAAAAGTAAATATTTGCCTCGTGTCTCAAATTTTCGGTCAACTGGCACCTCAACGATTCGGATGGGTTCTTTACTTTCGGAGCTATAAACTTAAAGGTGACCACATTATTTCGTTACGCTAAGGTTCTAATGTACGAAGCTCGATTTTATTATTATTATTATTATTATTATTATTATTATTATTATTATTATTATTATTATTATTATTATTATTACTATCATTCGGATTGCCAGACTTTTCAATTTGGCGTTCAATTTTAATACTCGAAACCTCTTTGCGCAACCTATTGTTGATTTTGTATTAGTTTTCTATGTTAAAAGCCTGATGTGTCTTTAGCTTTGTACTATGCTTTTCGTTTCAATATTTTCTTAAACAACTTCTTTTGTCAGTGTTTATCCCCTCCAACTCCAACACTATTCGATTTCTAGACCTAGGGCATCTTTCAGTTCCACGTCCTTTTACTTCGTCGACACCTTAACAACGTTTCTAAGTACTGCCTCACTTTATCTTAATCTTCTGATAATAGTTCAACGAAATTTAAATGTCCCATTTCGTCAAATTCAAAGCTGACCAGACTTTTGTCCCTGTATCTCAAAACCTAGGAAACCAAGAATAACGGCCGAGAGTATTCGTCGTGCTAACCACACTACACACCTTAATTTGCAGATCTTTCGGCTGATCAGTGGTCGCTTGGTAGGCCATGGTCCTTCGGGGCTGTTGTGCCATGGGGTTTGTTTTATAATCTCAAAAACTAGTGAAACTAGAACTTATGACTTTATAAGGATGTTTTTGACTCCTCTTGTGAGCTCTCTGAACCATAAACTAAGTGATCCTTATGAGATTAATAAGGTTTATGGTTCGTTTTTTCTTAAAGGCATCTCAAAAAGGAAATGAACATTACAAAACACTGTCTTTTTTCAGACAAATTTTACAACGATATTGGTTCAGTCGCTCTGCGTAATTGTTTTACGGAGTTGTAGAAAATTTGAATATCATTCGTTCAGTAGTTTGCCAAATAGAAGTACATATTACGGGGGTAATCCGCGCCCTTAAAATAAATATTAATACACATAATGGTAGATTGCTTTTACTATCGGCAATCATAATTTATTCCGCTACTAGTGACACGTATTTTATTTTCAAGTACACTCGAGTTTGAGTTTTCCTCTCAACACAGTTCTTTTTCCATTACTCACATCTACTCGAACACGCACAGTACTCCGACATGTCTAAGACCTCTCCTAAACGGCTTCTCCCAGTGCAGTGTCGGTCCAAAATAGTTCACATCGCAACTGACAAGTCTCGCAGAACTCTGCGTAGCCGTCTGACGGAGTTACGAATGACTCGTCACGGACTCGAGACTGTCTCTCACCGCGTTCTCTTTTTATAATCACTCGCAGAAGGTTCTCGTAGTTTTCACATTCAGTCTATTGTATGCATTTTTCGTTGTTATCCAGTTTCCACCTTCTTTTGTGGAGCTTCCTTATCGCGAGCCTGAATAGTTCACCGGTGGTATCGATTTGCTTGTCGCCACAACGCCGTCATTGTCACCTCTCGCCAGTACTGTATAAATCCGCCAACCCCTGCATTGTCACTATATTATTTTGAAAATTTGGAATTCATGGTGATATGTTCAAAGTAATTCCTAATATACTAATAACTGATCAAGTTCTGCACTCTCGGCAGTTATATTTGTTTGACAATATTACCAAGGAGAGGACTGAAAATATCTTCACAAAATCATGAAAATACAGAACTTCTGTATCAGTTGCTATGGAAAATGCAGAATTTGCAGTAGAAGTGGGTGAAAATGGAATGATTTTAAGTAAATGCCGGAAGCATGTTTCTTGAAATATTATACACCAACTGCAACTCGAAATTCTAATTATTTTTAGGATGAACATTTTAAAATTTCTCTGTTTAAGAAGGATAGTTATTTCGTTGTGTGGCTTCCTCTGAAGATCAGAAGATAAGTTAAGATCTCAGAATCACATAATCACAGGTTCAGATCCAGTAGGTGACATTTTAATCTATATTCGTTACTTGCGGTCAATAAGTGATTTAATTTGATAAGAATTACGTGATTAACAAGTTGTTCATAAGTTTGACGTTGGTTTCTTACTGATAAAATGTAACATATAATCTCTTATAGTGGGCTGTGTGTTTAAGACAGATATATCTGTGGGGACGTTTTTTTGAAGAACATCTTATGCTGAACAATTCTTACCCTCATAGTAGAGATATATATTCAAGGAGTTAGCTAGCGTAGGTTGAAAAGCGCACGGACGACCATTTTCTCTTGGAATTGCTGAAATTATTACTGCTCGGCTTCCTTTGGATACAGATGAATGTTTCTGTACATAAACCTTTCTCCTGAAATGTTTTATAGAATAGTGAAAACCGCATCAAGATCCATCCAGTGGATCTCGAAATTAGTCGTGACAGACAGACAGACAGACAGACAGACAGACAGACAGACAGACAGACAGACAGACAGACAGACAGACAGACAGACAGACAATATTGAGGATTTTCTTTTTTGCTGTGCAGAGATTATGTTTCCTTGAGTTACAAAATATCCTCTCTTAGGACTTGAATAGATGATTATTAAGATAATTCTTGAGGTAGAATGCACCATTTTGCATGAGAGTAGCTTAGATCACGGTTATTGCGATGAACTTTATATAATTCTAAAAATGTTTGTCGAGCAGCTCATATCCAATCCCAATTCTTCAAGCCTAAAAGTTTACAATATTTTTATAACACTAATCCATTGTCAGAAATCACCCAGAACATCGTGCTGCTTTTCCTTGTATGTTCTATACACTGAAATCATACTCTAACTGAGGAGTGTCTGTTCAAAGGGCGCTATTTCAACCCTAAGAAAGTTGTGAAAATTTTAAGAAAACGTATAATAAAAGACACGTGGGTCATAACCATGATCGGGTATGGTAATACTCTTAGACAATTACATCTTTCTGATCTGTATTGTTCATGGCATTCGATAATATTCAACGACTGCAATTCGTGTGAACGTAATACTAAAAGAAATTGAAGTAGAAGTAATTGGAGTTTTACCAGTGGCTTATATGCCTTCACATTTTACGTCCTTATACAATCCTTAATTCCTTCAAAACCATACGAGAGACCAAAACCAAACCAAAACCAACTCCCATGTCACTACAGCCCTTGAAGGGCCTTGGCCTACCAAGCGACCGCTGCTCAGCCCGAAGGCCTGCAAATTGTGAGGTGTCCTGTGGTCAGCACGTGGAATCCTTTCGGCCGTTATTCCTGGCTTTCTAGACCGGGGCCGCTATCTCACCGTCAGATAGCTCCTCAATTCTAATCACGTAGACTGAGTTGACCTCGAACCAGCCCTTAGGTCCAGGTAAAAATCCCTGACCTCGCCGGGAATCGAACCCAGGGCCACCGTGTAGGAGGCAGGCACGCTACCCCTACACCAAGGACGCTTTATTTACAACCTCATTTATGTGATTACTCGGAAGAATGTGTCTCTGTATATTAGCACCTAAGTACGTAATCCCTTCGAGGTACTTTCACCCCATCAACATAGTAATTAAACATCAGAGGACTTTTCCTTTCGATGGAACTTGCAAATTGATTTCTCACCCCTTTAAGAACACAATACATGGAGTATAATTTAAGACTTGGTAGCGAAGTGTCGAGGAACAAGAGCGCAGGGTAGCGGAGACAGCGAGCGCAGTGCCCGCAATGGCGGGCGGTGTAATCGCCTCAAAGAAGCGACATCATTACACTTATAGGAACTAAACGAAGCTCATCAGCTATATACATGCTCATAATAAGTAAATAAATGAAAAATAAGTAAGTAAATAGAAATAAAGTTCGGATCCACGTTACTGTCGTTAACACTTTTCATTAGCCAATTGCAAAATTGTATTGTTATAATGAAATCTGTATGTTGTATGTAATGGACTGAATGAGACCAGTAAGGTCGTAAATAAATAAATGCTGATGAATGTAAAATCTTCTAACCTCTCCTGTGCGAGAGCTGTTCTCCTTTATTATTGTCTCTTATTAGTTACGGAACCAGTACTATGCCACATATGAACGAGTTGTTGCAGGTAGCGTTTAGATGTTACTGTCGAATCGAGAACTGTCTACGAATTTTTCGAAGGCATCCTTTATCTGGTTTCTTCTTCATGTGTAAATCACACTCGACCAGAAACATTCTCTGCGCTGTAGTGTACTTGAGCATCCCCAATATAACCTTACAATACACCTTAAAATGTCCAATATTTACTAGCGAACTGAGCGAGAGAGCGGAGTATCCGCTGCGTCAGCTGTCAACACTTCTTATCAGCCAAGCTTGACATAAGCTTGGGGATTCCCGCGGAATGTAACCAAAAATGGGAAGTCTTAAATTATACTCCTTGTAGCCTATAATAGTTTACTTTTCATCTCACTACTTTCTCGAGGTCTTCGTGCAGTCGTTCACAATCCTTTAATTTATGATGATGATGATGATGATGATGATGATGATAAGTCTCAAACACTGTATTCTTAGTGGAGTGAACTCCATTACGTTTAACAGAAAGGTGTTCACTTAGTACGAAATAAATTACAGCAGTGTGAGAATTATGATTACCAACGTTTAGATTTCAAATGTATTGGCACTTCGTCGTTCCTTTCTATAATGATAAAATATGAAAACCTCAGAGGGTATAATAAATTTCATGATTGTGGAAACATAATAACTTAGATTCCTTGTATTCGTTAGAGGATTACAAAGTACTTACAGGTTACACCAAACCATGCAGTACACTGTGTAAAGAGCGAGATCTTCCTCCAAAGGAGCAGGAGTATTTGGGGACGACAGATACAATAGAGAGCAAACTAAGTTCTAAGTGCCACAAGGAGGTTATTGTGGTATTAGAGGAAGTGTGTTACTAAACTCGCGGAGACTGAACTTGGGCAGCTCTTCTAGAAACTTACACAGAGCTACTGAGATTACTACCACAGAACATTTCAAGATATAATTCCTACTTAAGAGAATATATTTCAGCTGTAGTGTAAATATTCAACACCCATGAAGGACATTGTTGTATTTAATTATATCCTTTTCATCCACGAATATTTTTGTAAACGTTGAAGGGGTATCGTAGTTGAGTATGTCGCTCGCCTACCGTGTGTAATAACAATCTATTGGTATGTACAATGTATATAGGTTTATCTGAGACTATATAAGCGTACTAGGTTCACCCAACATGCTAAGGATCGTTTCCCATTAAAAATAATTCCTCTTCTGAAGAGGCACATGGACGTAGGGTTCACTCTGTTTATTTCAGACATGAGTTTCAGGTTAATTTTTGTTCAGGTACGAAGATTTTTGGGATCCACATAGAGCTTACTTTCTTGATATCTTTTAATATTAAAAAAAGTACAATACATCTATCTGCAAATTTAAGAAGCCAACCTATAGACTGAAAAATTATTTAGCATTTCATCGTCCATTTCTGCATTGAACTAACAACACAACTTACGCTACTTACTGCCGGGTTTACAAGTAATGGAAACCTTTAGTTGCTAATCTTCTAGAGGCCTCTATAACCTGTCCGGAAATAACCTTCCTTTGTCTTTCCGTATATTAAGAGATATCCGTGAGTAGATGAGGCCTACTTGTAATAATAATGGCCCCCTTTTTAAGACAATATTCTGATGCTCTTGTGTCTATTAAAATATGTAATTTCAGAGGAGGTTCACAAAATGTTTCATTTCATGGCCCGTTAGTATAACACGTGAAACGCTCGATTAGACATGTTACGCTGCTTGCCTTACACTAAAAGTAAACACATAAGCCTAATTCAAAACCAGAAACATTTCGTATAAAGAATACAGCACAAGAACATATTTGTAATGATCACACCATTGTGTGAACAAATTATGATTAGTGAAGCAAGTGAGGCTGTTGTTCACCGCGCAACTTCACAGATCTTAGAATCAAACATCAGAGAGCCACCCTCATTTCCTCTTACGCGACGAGTTTCACACTTTAGTTGCACTTTATCACAACAACTGCAACAAAAAGAAAAAGAAGAAAGGAAAACGGAAAGGAGAAAACAGCTTCACACAAATATGATGTCATAGATGGAATGAAGATTCGTAAAGTTTTACCGCATAACAACGTATATTCATCTTTTACTGATATGCAAAATTGAGTCCCATGCATATAAACATGGTTTTCAGCGTATTAACATAACACAGTTCAGCAAAATTTACTTTTTTTATGCAAAAGTAACTTTACGTGGAGTTTTTGCCGTGAATGAGTCTTGAATCCATACGAACTTGTTAATGTTATATTCTTATCTTAAACCAGTTGACTAACTGTTAAAAATAATTTCATTGTTGTAAGATAAATCAGCTTCACTGGAGATTAGAAATTCGTGTAACAAGCGGAAACCATTTTCGCCATTGTCTTCATATCCATCCTGTACACTAGTACATTTGCTTGAAAACTGAAGTCTTTTCGGACAGTTCCGAAAAGTGCACTCACATTAAGCGAATTCAGACTTTGAATATTTTACAAGTACGCTAGTTTTACAAAATATCTGCATCCACAGAATGGCTTACTTCACCCTTCCTCTTCGAAAGAAGTGTACATTTCCCACCACAATTCTAATATACGATGCAACAAATTACCACGAAAGTCATCCGGCGCTGTAATAATAGAGCACTGATGTGTATTCGGTTCCAATATTTTGAATTATTTTTGATAATCATTGCTTTCACTGGTCGATATTTTATCAAGTTTACAACACTCGGTTTGTACATTAATACATATTTTAGAGGAAGACAGACATTTCGACGCATGTACTTCTCTATTGATCATCGAATCATTCCATATTGCTTCCGGAATATTTAGTTGGATAAGCACATGCAATCTTCCAAGAGAGCCGTAAATGGAACGACCACTATCAGTACAGACACCACGTGCTTTGTTCCCACCAAAGTACTTTTAGCCATAAATGTGTCGAAGATCACGAACAAAGTTCTAACCTTACCACTTTTAGTGGTAATTTTACAAACGATAATGACTTCCACAATACCGTCTATTGATCGCACAAACTTACTTTTGATTTTGTACATATAGATTACGATTTATAACTGCACTGTCAATATTGACACAGGCTTACGAAAATCTCCCACCATTATAAGTGGTGATAACTGTGTAATATTGTCCGGAGTTTATAGACGTTTTGTAAATAATGTTATCGTATACTAATATAATAATATAATCATATATAATATAATCATTGAAGGAGGTTTTAGTAAGAGAAAATGAAGTCTGCTATCTACTGCAGTATGCACAATAGTTTTCACATCATGGTAATTGGGTCTTCGTCTCTATCACCATGGAATCACTGTCGACATTGAGGTAATCACATAAACAGGATTGTAAATAAAGGTTACAGATATCTTCTTACGATTATGAGGGTATTTTGGGGTTGTAGTAAGGAGACGGCATATAATTCTCTGGTAAGTTCAAAATTAGAGCATGATTCCAGTGTATGAGACCCTCGCCAGGATTTCTTAATTCAAGAACCAGAAAAATTCCAAATAAAAGCATCACAATTTGTTCTGGATGAATTTCAACTAAAGAGCAGCCTTACAAGAATGTTGAAAACTTTCAGCTGGGAAGACAAAGGATAAAGTATACGAGCTTCCCGACTAAGACGTATGTTTTGAGCAGCTGGTGAAGAAATTGCGCGGAATTACATTACATTAATAAGTTTGAATGGTGTTTTTAAAAGTAGGAAAGAACACCATATGAAGGTGAAGTAGGAATTCAGGAGGTCAAATTGGGGCAAATATTATTTTATAGGAATAGGAGTCAGGGATTTAAATTATTTGCTAAGGGCGATGTTCTATGAATTTCTAAATTCTTTCGAATTATTTAAGAAAAGACTAGATAAACAACTGATGGAGAATCTGGCAGCAGTGCGACTGCCCTAAATGATTGATTGATCATCATCGTCATCATCATCATCATCACTGCCATCAGAAGAAGAAGAGGATGAAGGAGAAGAACCTGCAAACTGGTTTGCATTGTAATTTGTAATTTGTAGAAGTCAGTGGAGAGTCCAAATGGATATAAGACATTTTGGAAGGGAAAACAGCTGTGGAATTTAAGACACTTAGGAAGGATAATACAACCAATATTCAAAACCACTTAAACACGCGATATAAGACTTCTTAGGAACATGCCATTTTGTTACATTATAGAATAATACCTGAAATATCTTGTCGTATACAGATATCAGAAAATCAAAATGTTTGGAATGAAGACACTTGGAAACAAGCTCTTTAGATCCGACCTTGGTAACTGGGAAAAGACCAGGAAGTGGGAACAGTAATAGTAGTAGTAGTAGAATATATTAACGATATGAGTGCTTCAAGTTTATGGTCACCTTGCACAGAATAACTTGATCAAACGATTGTGATATGATGCATTTCGCACTTCATTCTATACTGTAATATGTTTCTAGGAGTTTCTCTTGAAAATGCCTTGTGCTTACCTACGCTTTTATTATCAAGTGTTTTTGCAATGAGGATCAGTATCAGTTTCTATGGGAACTCCCAGAACGTGACGCCGCATATTGTAATGATCACGATGAGGAGCTGTACATGATAGCGATCTCAATGAAGTGTTGGCTTGCCCCCATGTTTGTACATGCATGGAGTGTGGCGAGAAAGAGAGAGTCAATTTAAATGGAATAGCGGTAAAACCCAATTACAGTATTCGAACTGTGAAATTGGCTGAGCCCAACGGAAGGGGATGGTATAGGTTTAAAATGGATATAACCGATGATACCAGCAAAGAAATACAGGGTTTGTCATATATGAAACTCCATTAATAGGCGATCTAAGTTGTGAAGCTATAAAAATGTAATACACTCTACCACCCCTTTTTTCTGACCGTAGAAACAGCGCAGTGTTCACACACGAATTCTCATTTTAAGGCTATCAATAGGGTATATCGTGATTGCTTCAACATTTCGATTACCACACTGACGGAAATATGAAAGGAAAATTATCTCTACGTTTATATAACTATCTGCGTTCTTATGTACCTAAATAATAATAATAATAATAATAATAATAATAATAATAATAATAATAATAATAATAATAATAATAATAATAATAATGTCAATCATGTTTATCCCTCGTGGTGGTGAGCTCCGCTATGAGGACTTGTTGTCTCCAATTAGTTCTGTCCTGGGTCATTTCAGGTTGGAGATCTTTGTGAAGGATATCGGCCCATCACTGATTTTTTTTTTTGCTAGGGGCTTTACGTCGCGCCGACACAGATAGGTCTTATGGCGACGATGGGATAGGAAAGGCCTAGGAGTTGTAAGGAAGCGGCCGTGGCCTTAATTAAGGTACAGCCCCAGCATTTGCCTGGTGTGAAAATGGGAAACCACGGAAAACCATTTTCAGGGCTGCCGATAGTGGGATTCGAACCTACTATCTCCCGGATGCAAGCTCACAGCCGCGCGCCTCAACGCGCACGGCCAACTCGCCCGGTCATCACTGTTTTGGTCGTCCTCTTTGTCTGCTACCGGTGACTGCTGACATCTAAGCCGTCTTCGCGATGGTGTCGGCCCCTGTCCTTAGTACATGACCAGACCATCGTAGATGACTCTCGCGCATTTTGTCTCGAATCGGTGCAACGCCAAATCTCTCCCAGATGGATTCATTTGAGATCGCAGCTGTCCACCTCAGATTGTTACTCTCTATGACGCCCAGTCGATGCCCTGTCCCACTCGTAGTCGACCATCATCGCAACCATACAGTACAACAGGTGGGGTGACAGTTCCACAGAGTTTTGATTTGAGATTATCCTTCATCCTCAGGTCGCAAGTTACGTCGATCATTGTTCGTCATTTCATCCAGGCTGCAGATAGGATCTTCGACAAGTCGGCCATCATCAGCGATCGTGGAGCCGAGATACTTGAATCTTGTCACTCACGCCAGGTCCCCAGCGTCTACCTGAATGTTTCCGATTGCTTGTGGATCTGTCGTCATATATTCAGTCTTCTTCTTACTAAGGTGCAAACCGTATTGCGTCAGCCGATCGCTCCATCCTTGGGTTCACCGTTGCAGAACAACCTGGGACTCGGAGGATAACATGACATCGTCTGCGTAGAGAAGCGTACATGGCAGTTCTGCTGTTACTGTGTCCATCACGAGAATGAACAAAAGGGTTGAAAACGCTCAACCTTGGTGAACCATTGCAATCAGCCACCCGAGTGCTGGCGAGAAGAGAATACCGGTTTAAGATGGGAGGAAATGCCTGCCCTCAATCCTGAACACCCAGGGAGATGCTGATAGCAGGTCTAAAATTCCTGGCGACGGGCTATGTGACAAGCTTTCCGTAAAAAGGCGGTCACAACCTCAATTAATATTAATAATAAAAAAATATTTAGTTATCTGTTCACATTGCAGCCCCACGGTATAGGGGTAGCGTGATTATCTCTTATTAATAGTCACCAGGTTCGATTTCCTAATCCAAAAATTTGAATCATACAGTGAGAACTGGAATGTGATTCACTTCGCTTCGGAAAACCAGCAAATTGAGGAGTTGGCCGTTATGAGAGTCAAGAGACTCGGTGATGAAAGACAAATCCGGCTGACGATGTCATCACAAGAACATAGATTCTTATGTACAGTAGTTACAAATTTCGTTCCTTCAGTTGTAGACAGAGTTGGGAAGTAAGTGAGAAAATTAATCGAATTACTTGTAACAAATAACTTTTCAATAATTGTGATCGTTAATTTCTTCAAAAGTATTTGTATTCGCAATTTATTTCTTGACACAAAATTGTAATAGGTATATTCTAGTAATTATTTCTTTCTAATAATCGAAATACCTAGTTGCATCACATTGAAGCAACAAAGGCAAACTATTTTGATGATCATATATTTTTAGTTCTACTACTACAAAGTCAGTAGCTTATGGCTGTTATTTCCTCCTGTCTCCCGAAATGAATTTTGAATAAGTAAATTTATAAACTACCTGAAAAGAAAAACATACATCAAAATTTTACCTGAAAAAGAAACAACGCATTTAAAATAGACTAACATGTTTCGTTCTATAAATAACATAATAATTCTATCAAATAATACTCAAAAATATTCATAAATGTGTAAACATTTTTGTTTATTGCTGTTTAAATCATTTAAAACTTGAAATTCAGAACTTATGTTAATGAGCTCCTCATTCTCTCTCCACTCTGGCATATAATGCAAGATGTTGCGAAACCAGTACTCTGCCGTTGGCGCGAGTCCTGCTGGCTAGTCAGTCCGTTGTCCTTTCGCTATGCCACGCCCCCCCCCCCACTCAGCGAATAAATTCACACCCACGACGTGGAAATCATCCAGGATAAATTGTGCTGGTTTCATTTGGTTCTTTTTCAGTTCTCGAGTCAGGTATTCCTCGTGAGGGCTCATTATACTCGAACCATACCCCAGTAAGGGTCTTGCCAACATTAACTCTCCTGAAAACATCTTTTTCACTTTTGTTATAATTCCCTGAGCATAAAACGTGACTTAAAATACTGAAATAATCAGAAATCAAAGTTCTGAAAGCTAATTTAATTTTAAAAATTTGATTAATGATCTGAATGAATCATTGCTCTATTAGACTTCGGTTAAAATAACTAAGGTCAAATTAAGAAGTTTGCCTAATAGACGTATCTGGGTTGTAGGTCCGTACTTCACGGAATCGTTTCTTAAAACTACTCTGTTATATGCAATCATAATATTAAATTGATAATTAGGGAAAGTCGCACCGTGAATTTTACTGTCCCTGTGTATTTGATACTACCCACGAGGAAGTTTGAGATTATAATATTACATTTTTCGAATTAAAGATTTGCTTCTTTCCAATATCAATGCAAATACGTCTTATATAGTAGTTAAGAAGGTGAGTTACCTCACGTTAATCAGAATCAGTTAAAAAATCCATTTCCATCAGTGCTGAATAACAGAAGTGTTTCTTAATGTTGTTTGCCTTGTGTCTGATCTTCATAATCTCACCTCAACACTTCGCCTTGCCGCTCGCATTGCTTATGGATGTATTCCACATTAATGGAAATTAATTCCTGTTTCTAACCCAGACTCAATTCATGCAAATCCTTGTTAAATATCTCGGCGTGGAGCACCAGGTGCGATTACAGCGCCATTTGCTCCCTACCAGCATGTACAAACAACACAGATGGACGCTAGGTCGTATGTTCGTTCAAAGCCACACCTCCGCTTAGCAGAAGGAGTATATTCACCCCTCCAATCCGACATAATGTTAGCAAATGTCAGTTTCCAACCAGTAGATCATTAATCGCGTACAAACCCACACACACACATGCATACACAGAATAAATCTAATCTATAAATATCCATAGAAAATAACATATCCTGATTGACTGACTGATTCGTCATCATTATCATCGTCGCCGAGCCGAAACTACTGGACATAAAGAAATGGGGATACATTTATATTACAACTTTTGTGCTCACTAGGGAAGGATTTTTGGATATTCCGTCATTAAAGAGGTGAAAAGAGGGGTGATTTTTTAAAAATGAATGTATACCTCAGAAACTTAACCATTTGAGGACGTGAAGATTGGTATTTTGATTTTTTAAAAAATAAGGAAACACGTATTTTTTATTTTCGAAAACTCCTCTTGAGGGGGTGGGAAAAGGTGAAAAAGGGTTGAATACGTTTTGTGAGGATACTTATACCTCATAAACTGAAGACGTTATAGTAATGAAAATTGATATTTGGAATCTCCTTTAAAAATGAAGAAACAAGTATTCTTTTGTTTAGAAAATCTACTTAAGGGGGCGTGAACAAGAGTTACAAAGTGGGTGAAGTTTTGAAATGACTATTTCTACACATGTTACAGTTGTGAAAATTGGTATTTGGAATCTCCTGTAAAAGTAAAGAAATATGCATAATTTGTTTTCTGAAAATCCACTGTAGGGGAAGTGTTAAACGGTATACATTTTTAAATGAGTATATCTGCAGTATATCTCAAAAACTTAACGTGTTACAGACGTGAAAATTGGTATTTTTAATGCCTTTTAAAATAAAGTAACACGCAAGTATATACGGTTCCACGTGCTTATAAATATATTTGGAACATGCCCGTTTTGGTAATTCAAAATGCCCTCTGAAATGTATAGCATAATTCTTCAGTATGTAGCCTTATGGCTTCCCACAGTGCGTGGTCAAGCATGAACAGGTTGGGCGTTTGTGGTGGCCACTGCAATGGACTGTGACCCGTGCTGAGCCTTAAAAAATATTTATTTAGGAACTAGGGCACAGTAAGAACGAGAAAAACAAGTGCCCTGACAGGCTGCTGTAGCCATTAGAATTACATGTAATTCTCCTCTTTAAGCAGTGGGATTAACCAAGTGCGTAACGTCTGTAAATTGTTTTAATTTAATTTCGCACAATGTGCACAAGTATAGTACAGAATTTTAATTTTTTCAATCTTCAGCACTTTCACAGAATTTCGTCAGAGATATTTCTCTGCACGTACATATCATTACGTGATATCTGTCGCATGAGTTACCACAAAGTTTGCATACGCATGATTCATCCGGTTGATGGTAGATGCCTTTCGTGCAGATCCGGTGGTGAAAATCATGAACCGCAAAGCACGTCATGATGTATATCAACTCATAATTGGCTATCATCCAGTCTTTCTTGATCATTGTACCTGCACAGTAAAACTCAGAAAATATTTCCTCCCCTTTCCTTTGCATCTCTCGGAGTAGACTCTGGTATGCTTCTGTTGATGCCGGTACTATCAGGAATATAAAAATAGTAGGAGTGCTGGTATGGGGTTAAAATAGTAGGCCTATATGCAGTTCACCACCATTGCGGGGTGTGCCTGAGAAGACCTGCGCCACCTCAGGACGAGGACACGAATTTACTTACCGTTGTAAATAAGTATGATCATTCACAGGGCCATCAAGAAAATATGGTAGTAACGAATGATGCGATGCTATCACAGCCCATATCATTACGTTAGGTGGATTCCTCTCCAACTCAGGTGTGTAACGAGAATTCAAGTTAGACAAAATTCTTGCCGAATGAACTACCACAAATCGCACATTCACCTGGAAATAACACCTTTTTGTTGAACATTGTGTTTATTAACAAAGCATGACATGCCTTAACATACTAATCCCTGTCTCCATCCGATAACTAGGTGACGAACGCTAAGTGAAACGGTCTGATGTTTAGGCCTTTCGTCTCGTGATCTGGTATTATTTTTTCCCGTATATCCAGCTTACGTGTCGATTTCACTGAAGATCGCTCATCGAAACAGTGACTGCGGTTCGTGTTTCTAATACTGTGTTCTTTCTTCTACTTCAGGGTCTCTCTTAACACTCACTAAAACAAAAGCAATTCCTTCCAAGCAAACAGTGTCGCTTTTCGATGTGGTGCCTTATTACATACAAGTTATTCTATAATATGTACAGATTTCTTGGAATGGTCTCATTATTTGTGCATTATCTGTCCTGTATGTTGACGTTCGTGACCCACAAACGTACCGCTAACCACTCCGCAATTATGTACCTATTACTGCATCTGTCTGCCAAGGCTGAACACCGAAGAAAAATTTTTCATGCTTGGGATAAACACTTGACTGTTGTTACTTATGGTAGAAAAATTACGTTTGCCCAATCCTTAACCTTTCAGCACCCATAAAGTACAGTTTTAATACCAATAAGTTCTTCTGTGTACAGCCTGAGTGTCATTCGAGTAGACGGTTATTCCATGTCCTTTGTCTGGGGGATTGCATGACGCAATAGTCATCTGACCTATATAATTCGCTCAGCTAAACTAGTCTGCGATAAGCTTCCGTAGAGCGTATAGAATGATTGATTCTTATACAGCAATAATTCATCGGTTTTGTGCCGTTTTAGGCTTGTGAAATAAATGTTGACTGATGTATTTTAGTGGGCCGTAGACTTTTAAATAGAATTCGCACCGATAGTTTCAAGATTCTTGAGGCTGCATTGCAGAAAGTGAACCGAAATATTATCACATGCTACAATGCTTGTCTACTTACTGCAATGAGGCAAGTTTTATTACCTTTTTGTCTGTTTTTCAATCTGATTGTCCATTCTTCGAAGTGGTTTAGTATTCAGCGGACTTACGAGAACGATGTGATGGCGATCACTCTCTCGTTTACCTACATGCGGCATGCAGGAATGAGGACAAGCCTTGTGGGACTCGCCCCGTATTTTATGCCTGTATGTGTATGTTCAGTCCTCAGCCCGAAGGCTGGTTGTACCTCAACAACTCCACCATTAGCTGTAATAGATGGCCTAGGCATCACTGAAGAGGCGTACTAAGGAAATGAGGAGTGAGGTAGTTTCCTGTTTCTTCCCTTACTGATTCAGAAGTTGCTATTACATAGCAGTCTGCCAAGCCCACTGAAATGCATGCACCCTATGAGCAGCATTTTCACACCGTTCATAGCAGGGACTGGCTGCATAAGGAATGGCATTACTAGCATCTCTCATATACCAGTCACTTTCACTTTATCAAAGCCAAGGATAAAACTGGCTCTGATGAATGATAGTAACAAAACAGCTCTGGCCCATACCGGAAGAAGCATCTATCATATATCAGTCACTTTCACTTTATCAAAGCCAAGGATAAAACTGGCTCTGATGAATGATAGTAACAAAACAGCTCTGGCCCATACCGGAAGAAGCATCTATCATATATCAGTCACTTTCACTTTATCAAAGCCAAGGATAAAACTGACTCTGATCAATGATAGTAACAGCCTGTAATAAATCTGGCAATAAGCATTACTTGAAATATAATTTTATGCGATAGATATTGACTGGTAACACATTGTATCACTGGGATGTCACCTCCGTACAGGCCATGAAGGCCCTTGGAGGAGTGGAAGGTAAAAGCTTCCACCATTGTTAACCTCGGCACGTGATGGGGTAGAGTGGTTAGCTATACCCCTTTGCCCCCAGGAATTAACCTGGTACTCATTTTTGGTGTAGGATGAGTGAACTTTAGGGCCATATGCACCTCCGAAAGTGGAAATCTCGTTTCTTAAATTTTACGACTTCCTGACGGCGATTCGAACCCACGTCCTTCCGCGCGAACCGAGCATGCCTTTACCACCTCGGCCAGGCGGCCCCTGTCAGACTGCCACTGTACTTAAAGGAACTCTTCTTGACAACTATTTTTGATGTTGGATCATGTTGATACATGAACACTGAGATACATTTGAAAATATAGTATACAGAGAGCTGTATTACAATTTTGGAATATTACCCTTCCTAATAAAATAAATGGCCGAGCTGAGTGGCTCAGACGGTTGAGGCGCTGGCCTTCTGACCCCAACTTGGCAGGTTCTATTCTGGCTCAGTCCGTTCATATTTGAAGGTGTTCAAATACGCCAGCCTCGTGCCGGTAGATCTACTTGCACGTAAAAGAAATAAATCAATAAATTTCCAATTTCTTTGAAATCATTTAAGAAAAGGCTAGGAAAACAACAGATAGGGAATCTGCACATGGGCGACTGCCCTAAATGCAGATTAGTGTTGATTGATTGAAGAGCTCCTGCGGGACAAAATTCCTGCACATCGGCTTCTCCGAAAACCGAAAAAAGTAATTAGTGGGACGTAAAGCTAATAACATTGTTACTATTAATGACAATAAAGAATAATTGAGGTAACTACAGTGATTCGTGCCACTCAATGTCAAAAATGAGGAAATATAACTCGGAGAACTGAATATGAATGCTTATCCCGCAGTGTGTGAGAAAGACTTGAACATCATGCAGACACCAAATATTATCATTGTGCACCGATGTGTTAAGGTAACTTGAGCCTAAAATATTAAAGAACACAGTCGTATCCCAACTTCTGGATAATTTTAGTTCCTTTTGCCTCGATATATCTGTAGATGCAGCGTTATCGGTTATGATGGTAATGACTGGGTTGTTTGCTTTATTAGTGGACACTGGTGTGCTGGGGTCACAGCTTTGACATCCGCAGCATTACGAATAGCGTGCGCTGGGCTGCCGCTTAAATCATTGAGTAAGCAGAGATCTCCTCTAACATGACGGGCGACGTGGAATTTTTATTGCTACCTTCACAAATGAGGAGGAAAATGACGCCGCGCACACAGATACGAAATATGAAACGGTCCGTGTGTTCCATTGACAGGCGTAGCCAGGGTTATGGATGAAAGTTTTAATATTTGATAATGTGCACTGGTTTGTGAATTCTCCTGCCTGCAAATGTGTCGAAGCTGTATTTCTACTGTGAAATATATTTGGTAATTTTAATTGGATATATGATGGGGCTGTGGTGAAAAAGTAGTTCAAACAAAACCCGGTTTTAAAAATCTAACTTTATGGATCCATTATTTTCGTGGTATCATTTCATGGATACTGAATGTTTTCCGTGGCGGGTGAGGTGAAATATGGTGGGCCAGGAAGCCGCCTACCTCATTACTCTGCACAAAACGATACCTATTTGGCCGTCATGCGATCATACTACAGAGAGCCTCGACAATGCTGAGGTGAAAAATTTGTACGAACTGAGACTATATATTTTAACTGCGTAAATCAGAAGCTTCAAACTGTATGCAGATCACTCTTTGCACTAACCGGCTTCTATACCATCGTTGACGGGTTCATTTTGTACATTTGCCGCAGTATTGTCATCTAAAACAGATGAGAGTCAGCAGTTAGTCCTAGTAATATTAGCTTTAGAAGCTCTGCAATGAGTGGATTAAACCGTGAAGGCGTAATTTCCAAGAAAGCATTTGAGGTGAAAAAATATAAGTAAGATATTTTCTGCAGAAAAAATGAATTTGAGACAGGCTGAGTGGCTCAGACGCTTGAGGCGCTGGCCTTCTTTCCCCAACTTGGCAGGTTCGATCCTTGCTCAGTCCGATGGTATTTGAAGGTGCTCAAATATGTCTCGTATAGGTAGATTTACTGGAACGTAAAATAACTACTGCGAGACAAAATTTCGGCATCTCAGCGTCTCCGGAAACAGTCAAAGTAGTTAGTGAGACGTAAGATATATTTATTAATCATGGACTTGAAATAAACAACAAGAGAACCATTGAAGTTACAAAGAAAATGAATGATCATCTTTTCTGTTGAAACATTAATTTGATATACACCCGCTGCAGTATATTTGTTGATAGAACACATAGGACTATTCGATCATAAATCCCTAACGTTCTCCGAACTTGAATGGTTACGAAAAGCGGCAGAATCTTCACTCTGTGATCATCTTACAACCCATACTGATACTAAATAACCATGTATACCTTGTCTCTCGATTCCATTACCAATCCACTTCTAGAAGTCCACAAAGGGGATTTTTATCTGGTTCTTTGCTAAGTATACACATTCAGCGATCACCTGGCCATATGAAGTCATTGTGTGCCTCCCTACCTGCTGAAACTAGGAGTATGTCAAAAGCATGTAATACATGAAATGGATGCTAAAAAATACCAACCTTGCTGCAACTGAGCAGTAAAATAAATATAATACATACTTTTAAACCAGACAAGATGAAATCAGCTACGTATAACATCGCTGTAGATACAAGAACCGAGCTGTAAGTTCAATTCTAAGTAAAATATATCATATTATAAATGCAGGCGATCTCAGCACTGGATACCGTGGTTCAAATCCCGGTCACTCCATGTGAGATTTGTGCTGGACAAAGCGGAGGCGGGACAGGTTTTTCTCCGTGTACTCCGGTTTTCCCTGTCATATTTCATTCCAGCAACACTCTCCATTCTCATTTCATAGCATCTGTCAGTCATTAATAAATCACTTTGAGAGTGGAGACCCCATCGTACTAATAGCCTATATCTGCTTCATTCATTCCATCCCTGACCCGGTCAATGACTGGAAAACAGGTTGTAGGTTTTCATTTCATTTTCATTTCATAAATGCAGGCGAATCTACGGTCGGACAGGACAGCCAGACTCATATCCCGAGTGCCGCAATGTATAATAAATAAATAAATAAATAAATAAATAAATAAATAAATAAATAAATAAATAAAATAAATAAATAAATAAATAAATAAATAAATAAATAAATAAATAAATAAATAAATAAATAAATAAATAAATAAAATTTGTTCGATATGCATTACGTCGCACCGACATAGATACGTTTTTGGCTAGGAGTGGGAAGATATCAATGTTGGTCTTGATTACGGTACAGCTCTTGCAATTGCGTGGTTTGAAAATGGGAAGCCCTGAAGATGGTTTTCCGTGGTTTCCCATTTTCACACCAGGCAAATGCTGGGTCTGTATCTTAATTAAGGTCACGGCCGTTTCCTTCCAACTCCTAGGCCTTTCTTATGCCATCGTCGCCATAAGACCTATCTGTGTTGGTGCGACGTAAAGCGCCTAGCAAAAAAAAAAAAAAAAAATGGGAAGCAACAGAAAACCTTCTTTAGGACTGCCGACAGTGGGGTTCGAACCCACTCTCTTCCGAATGCAATCTGAAAGCTACGTGACCCAAATCGCTCAGTAATTCGCTTGATATTTTAAATAAATAAATAAATAAATAAATAAATAAATAAATAAATAAATAAATAAAATAAATAAATAAATTTGTCCATTGTTTTGGTTTATAGCGAACAGAACATGCTCAAGTTCGGTAAACGTCTTTTTAAAACAACTAATGAGAAATTCGAATAGATTTATATTTGAATTGCATATCTGAAATACACTGACTGACAGAGCAAATGCAACACCAAGGAGGAGTGGTTCGAAAGGGAAGAAAGTTGGGGAAAAAACAGAGTCGGCACGCACGAATAATGGATGTTTATTTCAAACCGATATGCAGGTTACACAATGCGCACGGCATCGACTCAGTAGGATGTAGGACCATCGCGAGCGGCGATGCACGCAGAAACACGTCGAGGTACAGAGTCAATAAGAGTGCGGATGGTGTCCTGAGGGATGGTTCTCCATTCTCTGTCAACCATTTGCCACAGTTGGTCGTCCGTACGAGGCTGGGGCAGAGTTTGCAAACGGCGTCCAATGAGATCCCACACGTGTTCGATTGGTGAGAGATCCGGAGAGTACGCTGGCCACGGAAGCATCTGTACACCTCGTAGAGCCTGTTGGGAGATGCGAGCAGTGTGTGGGCGGGCATTATCCTGCTGAAACAGAGCATTGGGCAGCCCCTGAAGGTACGGGAGTGCCACCGGCCGCAGCACATGCTGCACGTAGCGGTGGGCATTTAACGTGCCTTGAATACGCACTAGAGGTGACGTGGAATCATACGCAATAGCGCCCCAAACCATGATGCCGCGTTGTCTAGCGGTAGGGCGCTCCACATTTACTGCCGGATTTGACCTTTCTCCACGCCGACGCCATACTCGTCTGCGGTGACTATCACTGACAGAACAGAAGCGTGACTCATCGGAGAACACGACGTTCCGCACAAATAAACTAACACCATCTCATTTCAACATATTGCGCAATTTTTGCAAATAACTTTGAGATAAAATACAATTAGTCATGTAACAGTTCGCAATTAGAATGCCTTCGTAAATTTTCAAGGAACGCCACCCAGGGGTTTAAAGGTGACGCCGTTACTGAAGGTAGTAAGACAGATAGATGTCATTTCACTTTTATATAACAGAGGTAAATGTTGTAAAGATTTATACCTCAGTTTGTATTACATGCATTTCAACATCATTTGAATGGACAACTTTCAGGTGACGAATTGTGTAGAAGTGACATGCGTGGATTGAACTGTTGAAGAGTCAAACTGTATAATTTCATGAAGTAGACATGCGTACTTTTAAATCTAGCATAGTAATGGCCCGCCTTGTGATCACGATCATGAAATCTTGAGCTTTCTACAGTCTTGAAACCGTGATTAACCGGTTGGAGTCGATTTGGTGAAAAAAAAAATCACCATCACGATGTTCGCAACTAGGGTAGGAGAGGTGGTGGTATGAAGCTGAATCACGGAAATCAAAAAGCCATCCAACTCTACTTTCATTTTCGGTATTATGATGGAAAAGTGTTGCAAGCGTAGCCTACTCTGCATGTATAACGTAAAGTACCCAAATGTGGGGGTAACTAGTCAGCTACAAGGTGTTTATTATTTCGTGGAAATAAATCAATTTGTTCCATGGAGTTAGCGAGTTTCTCCTTTCAATAAATATTCTACCGCTAGTTGGCAGCAAAATCGCATCCCATCAGAAGATGAGAATGACATTAAAACTATAAATTTTGACTTCCAGCGAACTCTTCCTGTTCCTATCATAAACGTTGAATTCTATCTCAGGCAGATATGGGTGGATAACTTTGGTGTGCATCGAATATCGGACAATAAACACGTAACGTATACTTTATATACATTGAAGTTGACTGTCACAAAAGGTGCTCTGATGCTTGCAGTTTGTTAAGACACTTTAAAAATCATAAAACACCTAATTACAGGCACATCTATATTTTATGAAATAAAATCTTATACAACTATCGTCATTTCAATATTCATAGTTTGCTTTAATTAAGGTGGTTCTGAAATTTAAAAAAAAGCATCAAGATGATTTTATTGTAAATTTGGCCGTAAAATAGTTTTTGTTTCCTCGTCTAAAATTTGGTTTACTGTAATTTGTGAGTTTTTGATTTCATGATTCAACTGCTCTCGATTGCGTGTCAAAAGCCTGGGTTCCACATTGATCATATGGAGTGAGGGCATATGACGCTGTTGATATCGAGTCATCTGTTGGACGGCGACGTTAGACTTGAGCAGTCCCCTTAGTGTTATTCGTAAGGAGGAGGCTGTGTGCCGACACCTATACCTACCTCACCATCACCACCATCACATACCCAGAAGTACAGGTCTACCATGTGAGTCAACTACAAAGACCTGAATCAACCTACCCGGGGGCCTAACGACATCACATCACAATAAAGTAACTTCATGTTCAGCTTACTCTTGTTTGATTGTCGACCCTGTCACAAATTTATGACACGTTTGAATGTCTGAGCGATATGCACTTACAAGAGAAGTCTCCGGCATGGAAAGTGGGATCAGCTCACAATTCATAGCTGGTGAGCTCTAACAAACACCTGCACAGTACTGCCTTTCAGAGTGGAGGAAGATACTTCAAATTTTGTAAAATGCTTTTTGGGACACGTAGCGCATAGTCAACTATTAATGTCTCTGAAGGAGAATTGCGTAACGAAGCACAAAATTTAATATCTCCACGTTGGCGTTATCAAAGATGACGAGCGAAGAGGATGCTTATTTCAGGCACTTTACCTAGGATTTGTATAGAATATCGAGCTATTTTGTCAAGGGAAAAGTATGCTATTTATAAATTGTGTTTAGTAGCCTCCCAGGAATTATAAAGAATCTCAAAAGCTGTCAGATGGAAGTATAGAAATGAAGAAAACGATCATTTAAAAAAATTAGTATATTACCATTTCATCAAGAGGAGAATTTTAAATCTTTCACAAATATATAAATGTCCGTGGAAGAAAGATAGTAATGAATTATCACTAGGATCAGTAACTTCCCGGAATGTTCTCCCACCGGAATGAATAATGCTATGTTGGATACTGTTTGCATTTTTTGTTCACAAAACTCATAATATCGCTTCCACACAGGTTTCATGCTCATGGCCATTTTTTCTTCACGTTGCTAGTGTCCCTCGTTGTTTGCTTGTTATTAGTTCGTCCTCTGTGATAACGTCGGCTACAGGGCAACGTGGATATATTAAATTTTGTGCTTCGTTATGAAATTCTTTTTCGGAAACATGAAGAATCTTATTTTGAACCAGCAATGAAACTATCCTCAGGGACGCAGTGAGAAGGAAACGACTGGTAAAACGCAACAACGTACTTGCACATCAGTCACTTTTGGTAAAATATTACTATTTCAGACACAGCGTAACGTCTTTGGAGCCTCCTCCATACTCTCTCGATCTCTCACAACCTGTTTGCTTCCACTTCTCTCAGCTATAAAGTAATCTGAAGCGGCAACCATTCGCGAGCGCTGATTAAGTCGCTAAAAATGCTACAAGAACACGAAGAGTCGTTTTGCGAAGTGGTTTCCAGCAATGCTCACACACACTTTACACGATTTAGCAGAAATGTGCTGTTGTGGAACGGAAGTTTTTGAAGTAAATGTTATCTAACTGAATATCGAGTAATTTATCTCTGTGTTATTAACAAATTGTGGCAACATTTTGAAGATGGATAGAATGTAAACATTAAATGAATACTAGATAGTACAATTACACAAATTAAAGTGCTGATTGTAATGATGTTCATTATTTTTAAATGTGGATGATACTGCAAAGAGGATCGAGAAAGTACATACAATATAAACAGAACGCATTCAGTACAGAGTATATTTTAACGCCAAAGTGAATAATTCACGTATTACACCTAGGAATTCTATAGAATATCGAATGGTTTTGGCAAGGTACAAAATCATGTTGTTTCTCAAATGTGGTTTATAGCTTTCCCAGACATTATAAGGAATATCAAAAGCTGTCATGTGGAAGTATCGAAATGAAAATATCAGTAAAGGAGAAGAAAATATTCTTCCAATCGGCTAAATTTAACTTCTAAATTCAAAGAACGGTAAACTAAATAAAAACGTACTGTTTAATTTTTAATACAGTTGTATATAAAGTTTTAAATACTAATAATGAAATATTTACAAATCTACAAAAAGTCTTTGGCCCTACATTTTTCCAAAACTTTTTTAAAGGTACTAATAATGCAATATGGATGGATCCTAAAAGTCTATACCTTTTAAAAAGCTCTTTCAAAAATACTAATAATTGAATATGCAAAATATACTTTAAAAACATTAAAGAAGATAGTCTTTGACCAGAGTGTTCTCCCCGTACTGACTTACGGTTGTGAAACCTGGACATTGAGCGAGTTTGTTAAGCAAAAACTCAGAACAACCCAAAGAGCTATGGAACGGTTCATGCTAGGCTTGACGAAGAAAGACAGGAAGAGAGCAGATTACATCAGGTCAGTCACAAAGGTCAGTGACATTTTAGAAAGGGTATTTACCTTAAAATGGCAGTGGGCAGGCCATGTTGCTCGGAGAACTGATGGTAGGTGGACAAAGCTTGTGCTTGAGTGGTGTCCGAAAGATCATCTCAGACCAAGGGGAAGACCACCGGACAGATGGGATAAAGACATCCGGAAGATTACTGGGATCAATTGGCAGAACATCGCTCAAGACCGTCCCAGATGGAGAGACCTCATGAAAACCTACCTTGCTTTGGACTTAAAGAGGCCACATCGTAAAAACGATTGAATATGGCTGATAGTGATAGTGATAGTGAAATTCTCAAAGTCAAAGAGTTCTCTTTGTTAAAACTGGGGAGGGTTTAGTGGAATTAAAATTGCTCTGCAATTTATTTTTCACACAGAAGAACTTCATGTATTTTGGCACCTGATCTTGCACATGTATCTAATGAATCCTGCAGACTGAGAGGTGGCGACTGTTCGGAGTACAATTTCCTGATTCGGGTTGTTTTCAAGTCACACCAGTTTCAATGGACACACCGTGAACTGCAACCCCGAATAAGGTTGTTTTAGGATATTATTCACTGTTCCTAGTTACCTGAAGCCATTTTTGGCCTCCTTTATCACAACTGCTACCATTTTCCTACCCTTTACGTGTCGAAGTCAGGAATATGAACTTGAACAATAGCGAGAGGAACTTCTATTTTCCATAGCTTAAGTTCGGTTTTTTGTGTGTCTTGTATTTTGAAATTTGGTTTAGAATATTGCTTTCCTTCAACAGCTCTCCCCATATTGAAACTAAAATTTAATAAAATCGTAGCCCCTTAACCCCCTCTTCTTTCGACTTTGCTATCCGTCTACAAAACATGTCTACAAATCGAATGAAGTTTACTTCCACTGTCTGTACATGTATGGGCAGTAGAGATTTCTTCCGAGCACACGCAGAGCTTGAAGGCTGTTAACTATCTAGAGTTTTTATTTTTTTTGCCTTAGGTTGCGGTATGATCAGTGCTCCGGAGGGAATTGAATTCTTCCTCTTCTTCAACATCATCTTCGCCTTTCTTTTCTGATGTTTCAGTGCTGTCTATGGCTTTCTCCAGTTCTTCGCTCTGTATTTTTTGTAGCATATCTTTGGGCAGAGAAGGAGTTATCAGACCCACATTTACGAAGAGAGCTCCATATCGTGTTATTTCGGTCTCATCTTACTTCTTCGTTAGGGCGACAGCCCTAAATGCAGATCATCGATGATGGATTGATTAATTTCATAATGGAAGGCTCGGTTATTCATCATCTGCATCAATCATAACTCTTCACTCCAGTGCTTAGTTAGGTTATTTGCATCTAAGGCTAAATCGTGGTTTCATATCTTGGTTACATACTTCGACACTCGTCTGGTTTTGTGAGTGCCGTGGCATAGCATGAAAGGTCTTCAAAGTAGGCCAGCACTCCATTAAGCTGCTAGCCACATTCTTGACAAATTCTTTTCCACTGTCGAATTGTGAAATTGATGGATAACTGAACATTGTGACTATGTCCGAAAGGTGGTAAGCTACCTATTCTGCTGTCTTAGATTTAAGAGGCAGTAGAGGGCCTGACAATGGTAATTAAAATCTGAAAAGGAAAACAAGATTTTCGGTACAATGCATTAGTTACTTCTTCCTATTTTCTCTGGCACGGCTCAGGTAGGAGAATACAGAGTTCAACATCATGACGAGTGATACTTTAGTACTTTGACGAAAGTTTCTTTAATTTTCTGTCTCGTTCTTCATGATCAATATTACTGCCAAATTAGCCTCGTGAAGTACGTGAAATAGGTCAGATCCTTTAACATAAAACTGAAAATTACTGGTTCGTTACTTAAGCGGAAAAAATTAATTAGTTTGTTTCTATTCTCAACAAACAAGAACATCAGCAGCACTACATCTTCAGGAGGCAACAGTCCCAATGTCCCTTCTTCATGGTCGTTTTAGCCTTTAACATATTATGCTTCCCCAGCAGATGGTAACTTTCGTTCGTGAGAAAAACACAAAATTTAGCGCTATTTTAATGTGACATAGTTCATCATAAAATCGTTTTTATCGAATTTTTAGAACTTGTGACTAAGTATAATCTGTTGCGAGGTCTTGAGCAAGACTTTGGAAAATAGTGGTCCTCATTTTTGCGAGACGAACCTGTATGCTACGCAATAATGACAGAGTTTTAATTTTAAGACGAACTATTGTACTTTGCCAGCTTCAGTTCTGTCATTTTACACAATGCTTAGTAAATGTGTAAAATAATTTTTTTATTTCATACCTTACCATTTAATTTTAGGCATTCTATACAACTCCTAGGAGTTTTACAAAATGCCGGTTGTTGCGACTTGATCCGTTGGCAACACTGCGTATGCGACACTTGATAAACTTGACATTCTACAGTTGGCAACGTGCTGCTGTATCTTGGATAAACGCTGGCAGAGAGACCAGGTGGCTATCAGCAGCAGTGGACTTGGTTTTGTACTTCTACAGCTCGATCTTGTAAATTGGAGTGCATATGTGCTGTTTATTCATTTATTCGTATAAAATAAATGTCTTGAATCATGTCATTGAGTGATATGTTGTGTCTGTCAGTGCAGGGCAGCGTTGTCCTCCATGTTAACGTAGTATTTGCGCCTATGGAAATACAAGTTTGTATGTGCGTCCGGTATAGTCGCTTCAAAGGCAGCGTGGCCCTCCAAATTAACGTAGTATTTGCGCCTATGGAAATATCAGTTTGTATGTGCGTTCGGTATAGTCACTTCAACGATCACAGCATCGGTTTTTAATCAATACCGGTAGCATATATGTAGACGACAACTTACAAGATAATTTTATACTCGTATATTAAACTAGCAAATGTACCCGTGCTTCGCTACGGTACTCTACATTGTATACGGATATCGAAGTAAATTAGTGCACATTAAGTGAATAAATTTTTAAATTGGGTTTGTCTTGGCTTTATCCGAGAATCAGTATTGTGAAAACCACAGACGTTGTTTCCAATGAAAGTGTGATTTGCGGAATTGCGATGATAACGGCAAGTCCACTTGTTTACCGAACTTTTATTTTCTTTGCAAGGACCTTCCTTACTGCCAGTCAAAAGTGAGTTGCGTTCTTATCTTTATAATGGCAGACGCATTTTCTAATGCCAGTCAGCTTCCTGCCAGTCACACCGAGTGGGTGAGATTCCATTATAATTAGCAGGCCACTATGCCTATCGTCAGTCACATTTTAGATGGGTCAATTTATTTAAAATGGAAGACACGCTCCCTAGAGTTCTGCTAGTCGAATCGAGAAGGGAATTATGTATTAAAATAGTGCACAAGAGATGAAGGACGACCCCATTCTTACTGCCTGTCAAAGTCGATGTGGGGAGGACTGAAAACAATAGCAGAAGTCCTCCTTCTGAGAGTCACTATCGATTTGCAATGTATTTAATACCAATGGCAGACAAACACTTTCTCGATTGCTACAAATCGACGTCAATGAAAGAATATAGTCGTCATACGGAAGTATAAGGATGTTAACCATCATTTACAGAATAACTGCTGCTAAACAATACATCAAATCGAAAAACAGATTGTACGATAAGACGAACTTTCTGGCCATATCTTGGGGTCATCAGCTTACCCGTACCAAGTTTCACATTTCCGAGATTTCTGGAAGTGCCTCATTAATTCACGTCTTTTTTCATTTTTAAATATTTATATATACATCGCTCCAGCCCGACTTGCTTTTATATATATAGATGACGGATAAGCATGAGCACGTTGAAAAGTGCAGACTTCCACTTCGAGATTCATATCTCCTAAACGGTTTATGATATTAAGAAACGGTTTGCGCCATCAGACGCCTCATTTATTGCTCTACATGTTTGTTTCTAAACCATATCCTCGTATCTCCCATATTAAGGGGGTAAATTGAGTTCAAATTTTGAATAGGGTGAAATTTGGGTGCATTTTTAACATTTTACATTACTTTTTCCCTACTTATGTATAAGCTAGAATCATGAAATTTGGTACACATATGTCCCTTAATCGTGCTAATGTGCGCACCCAACGTGATGATCCTATCATTCTTATAAGTGTGTCAAACAATGAAATATACGTGTAAAAAACACCAAATTTACGAACAATCCAGAAATACGGCCAAATTTAACGTATAAGGGAGAGAGATACGACAAAATGTCACAGGACCAAAGTTGTAGATCACTCCGAATTGAAGCGACGTTGTGCCATCCGTTTTGTGATACGACTTACCGTTTATCCACAAAATAGCTCAAAAGGAATGTCTGCACAGTCATTAAAATTGCCTCCATATTTCGATATCTTTGGGGGTAAAAAGTGAAAAATTTGAACATCTTGGAATTTTCCCGTCGGTTAGGGACCAAAAGCTATAATTTCACCAAATTTCAATTGTCTACCTCGTCTGGCAGGTTGTGCCGCGATCTTGATTTGGGGGGATGGGGGATAAAAATGAGGAAATTCCGGAAAATTTTTAAGCCCACTTAACCTATAGGTTATCGTTTTGGATATACTATACGACTGTGTTCTTATGCTGAGCCCAAAATTTGAGCCCCCCTGGCTTGCCCCCTTCAGGGAATTTTGAGAATTTCCGATTTTTCTAGGGATCCTGGGGTCATCAGTTTCTCCCGTACCAAGTTTCAAATTTCTGAGATTTCTGGAAGTGCCTCATTAATTCACGTCTTTTTTCATTTTTAAATATTTATATATACATCGCTCTAGCCCGACTTGCTTTTGTATATGTAGATGACGGATAAGCATGAGCACGTTGAAAAGTGCAGACTTCCACTTCGAGATTCATACCTCCTAAACGGTTTATGATATTAAGAAACGGTTTGCGCCATCAGACGCCTCATTTATTGCTCTACATGTTTGTTTCTAAACCATATCCTCGTATCTCCCATATTAAGGGGGTAAATTGAGTTCAAATTGTGAATAGGGTGAAATTTGGGTGCATTTTTAACATTTTACATTACTTTTGCCCTACTTATGTATAAGCTAGAATCATGAAATTTGGTACACGTATGTCCCTTTATCGTGCCAATGTGCGCACCCAACGTGATGATCCTATCATTCTTATAAGTGTGTCAAACAATGAAATATACGTGTATAAATCACCAAATTTACGAACAATCCAGAAATACGGCCAAATTTAACGTATAAGGGAGAGAGATACGACAAAATGTCACAGGACCAAAGTTGTAGATCACTCCGAATTGAAGCGACGTTGTGCCATCCGTTTTGTGATACGACTTACCGTTTAGCCACAAAATAGCTCAAAAGGAATGTCTGCACAGTCATTAAAATTTCCCCCATATTTCGATATCTTTGGGGTAAAAAGTGAAAAATTTGAACATATTGGAATTTTCCCGTCGGTTAGGGACCAAAAGCTATAATTTCACCAAATTTCAATTGTCTACCTCGTCTGGCAGGTTGTGCCGCCATCTTGATTTGGGGGGATGGGGAAATTCCCGAAAATTTTTAAGCCCACTTAACCTATAGGTTGTCGTTTTGGATATACTATACGACTGTGTTCTTATGCTGAGCCCAAAATTTGAGCCCCCCTGGCGTGCCCCCTTCAGGGAATTTTGAGAATTTCCGATTTTTCTAGGGATCCTGGGGTCATCAGTTTCTCCCGTACCAAGTTTCAAATTTCTGAGATTTCTGGAAGTGCCTCATTAATTCACGTCTTTTTTTCATTTTTAAATATTTATATATACATCGCTCTAGCCCGACTTGCTTTTATATATATAGATATGTGTAAGTATTTGCCTACATGTGAATCCAAAGTCCATTCCTCACAATAACAAAGCCATGAAAGAATACAAGGTACAAACAGAGGTGAAGTTCACGCCAGGAATCAGACTATAAGAAGGATCCTTATTTACATTCCTCTTCACTGCGACTTCAACGTGTTGTGCAATGGACTTCTACGATATTACGCAAAGTCTGAAGGCCAAGAACTCGCAACTGAAACACTTCGAAATACATCACTACACGGGTGCTCGTTTCCACACACGTGCAATTAATTGCCAAAGTTTTAAAGCGATCCTGATTTCCATGCGGGCAAATCCTTTCTTAACATTTAGGTTTCCCACCTCACGTCTAAACTAATGATGATATGACATCAAACATATTGTCTGCTGCCTTCTTCAATCCCAGCCCTACTGACACTTAGTAACAGACACGTCCGGTTACCATGTTTCATACGCACTGTGTAAACCGGCTCTGCTGACCTCATTTTCCATAGCTCTACCCATGAACTAAGGAACTTAAATGGCTTATTCACGTATAGAGAACGGACGAACAGCTCATGCTGGAATGCTCCACTCAAGCTAATTCGTGGAACTTCTGGTGGAAAGACAAAGTAGCTGAGTATCTCAGAGAAAGGGTGGGCAAAAGTGGAAGCGTAAGGTAGGGAGACATGAAAGAAAACTACTAATGAAGGATAGAAGTAATAATATTTCTTAGAACCAACTTCATATTCCCTCTATCATCACGATACTAGTGATATGCAACAATTTTATGTACGATGAACCTTTTAAAAATTGTTGTCAGTTAAATTCAATATTCAATATGTTATGACCTACTGGATTATCGTCAAACCTACCATAGTAAATATGGTAAATACTGTTCTTCTAGCTCAGAACGTCTTATGAATTGTATTTGTATACAGTAAAGGTACATAAATAATTTCAAGTGTAAAAGATATTCTTCGGGCCGATGATCTTCGATGTTAGGCCCCTTAAAACAATAAGTATCATCATCAAATATATTCTTAAGCTATCCAAATCTGGACAGTAGTGGCCTAGTATGCACCCACAGGTACAGTTTACTACTTGTATTGTGGTCAAATTCTGTTTCGCCTCAAGCCAACAGAATATGACGATATCCAAATGGATACTATATCATTGTTGCTTGAAAATGGATCTGTGCCATGTCACGGGAGGTGCCGTTCGCCTATTTGAAATGTAAAGGTAATCAAGTGCAGGGATGAATAGTTCAAACAGTAGAAAGCCTGCGGATTCGACCCAGACTCAGTCCAGTGGTAAGGCGAGTGCTTAGATTATTCAGCCTCATCTCGGTAGTTTTGCAGCTTTGCCGGCATGTAAAAGAACAAAATTATCGCATCTTTATGTCCCTGAGAACTATCAAAGTAGTTTTGGTACGTGGTGGTTGCATTGCAATATTCTAATTTAATTTATTAACTACTAACTGATGTACCCGTGCTTCGCTACGGGATTCTCAGACTGACTTTGTGGCTTTCCAAACTGAAGTCAACATAGGCCATTACAAAAACGTCAGTAGGGAAGTGGCGATTAAAAGCAATGTTATCATATAAAATACTCTACCAATGAAAAACCGCACATTTTCTCACTTTTAACAAATAGTACTACGGTGTCGATCTAACAGGCCAAAGTTCCAAAACTGGAACGACCAGGACGTAGACTGCCGTGAACACTCCTCTGCTATTATTCCGTTAAACAAGCACACTACTCATTCCAATCAGTGCCTCAGAGTTGGGACTGAATAGCTCGAATGCTATGATGAACCAGTGCGTTACGTACCAGTAGTAAAGAAAATTTAGGAACCGGAGAAATGGCATGGTAAAGAAGAAAGTTGTCTAACTCCCCAGCTACTCCCCGCCAATATTCAGGCACACTGTTACACTCGGTACGACCGGGCGAGTTGGCCGTGTGGTTAGGGGCGCGCAGCTATGAGCTTGCATCCGGGAGATAGTGGATTCGAAACTCCACTGTCGGCAGCCCTAAAGATGTTATTGCGTGGTTTCTCATTTTCACACCAGACAAATGCTGAGGTTATACTTTAATTAAGACCAAGGCCGCTTCCTATCCCATCGTCGCCATAAGACTTAACTGTGTCGGTGAGACATAAGGCAAATTAAACTCTGTACGCAGCAGTAATTCTATCTATCGGAGATGAATGGCAGCAGAAGACACAATGCACACCACAACAAACATTGGTCAAAGTAATGTTATTGTTGATAAATTTTATGGGCTTTCTATATTGTAGGTCTTCACATTTCGTTTTCTTTCGACTCTGTGATATTATGGCGTCTTATAAAATTATTTATAGCGTAGACTGTAGGTCCTTATTCTCCGATTTTATATACCGATTTTCATTAAATCCAGTTTACCCATTTTCTCGTGACTCGGCGCTGATATGGAGTTAGTAACAAAAATTCAAATTCATGAATATCTCTATGATCATAGCCGGTATGGTAACAATCTATAAGACATAAATGATCGGAAATTTAGTACTGTATAACTTTATTTATGTAGTATTTATCGATATGACCACTAATAACGCAATTATTTCGGAATAAATTGTTAGGCCTTCCCCTAAACTACTATTTCACGCAGTGTGAATACAATTTTTTATAGCCTAGATTATAGCGACTTTCTCTCCGACTTTTCATACCGATTTTCATTAAAATACGACCAATTATAACATAAATATTTGAGAATTAAAATTTAAGCCTTCCCCTAAACTAACGTTTCAGTCAGCGAGAATACAATTATTTACAGCCTAGATTGTAGCGACTTATTTCCTGACATTGCATACCGATTTTCATTAAATTCTCTTCAGCCGTTTTCTCGTGATGCGTGTACATACATTCAGACAGACAGACAGACAGACAGACAGACAGACAGACAGACAGACAGACAGACAGACAGACAGACAGACAGACAGACAGACAGACAGACAGACAGACAGAAATTACGGAAAAGTAAAAAGTGCATTCATTTCCTTGTTACTGTGGGTACGACTGATACAGAAATACCATCCTTGTTAAATTCTGAGCAATGTCCAGACAAAACTCTTATTTTATATATATAGATAATAATAATAATAATGATAATAATAATAATAATAATAATAATAATAATAATAATAAATCTTTTAAAACTTTTTGACAGGAAATATCAATATTCATTATTTTATGACCTACTGGATTATAGTCAAACAGGAGTTCAACAAGGAGATGGCCTCTCCCCGATCCTTTTTAAGTGTTCGACAAAGTCATTAGGGAATGGGGAAAGAAATCGAAGATATAAACATTGGTACTCGGGGACAAAGAATTAACGTGAAGTGCCTAGCTTTCGCTGATGATCTAGCTATATTTACCCAGACTGGTGAAGAAACCAGGTATGCCATAGAAAAGTTACATGAGATAGCATTAACGACAGGCCTCAAAGTATCGTATGAGAAGACTCATATCATGGTAATGGACACCAGAATATACAAAGATCCCCACTACAGACAAATTATGGAATAATCACACAGGTACCTTCATTCAAGTATCTATTAGGAATCATTGTACCATCCGGACTGGACAGGAAAGCTAATTTAGAAAGAGCCACCAAACTCCTGAAAGCATACCGAACAACATGGAATTATTACAATAAAAGAGTAATGTCACGAAATGCAAAACTTCGGCATTACAAGACTGTTGTTCTTCCGGAAGCTTCGTATGCTTCAAAAACCACATCTCTAGGAGGCCACTATAAAATTGATTAAATTGAAAAACATGAACAAAAAATTCTAAGGAAAATATATGGCCCCGTTCATGTAAATGGTGTATGGATGAAAAGAAAAGCTGTAAATTTGTACAAGGCAATGGACAAGCTCAGAGATACCGTACTCAGGAGACGATTGAAATTTTATGGCTACATCTGTAGAATGGACGACGCTAGATATGCAAAAGAAAAAAAACTGCTAGGTATAATTAATTCAAAGAAGGTCAAAATCAGCTGGTTAGAGGAAATAAAGCAGGACGTGAAAGAAATGAACGTCACAGAAGATACCATCAGAGACCGCAAGGCTTTTGGAACTGTAATTGCAAAGCACACGTTCGCGGAAAAGGCTAAAAGAACCACAGCGAAACAATGGACGGAAGAACGCAAGAAACAGCATTGCGAGTTCAAGAAAAGATTTTGGGGAAAGAAGAAAGGAAAACCATCATCAAGCTAACAAGTTCCAACGCGCTCTGTAAACAGGCATAACGAAGAAATAATAATAATAATACTAATAATAATAATAATAATAATAATAATAATAATAATAATAATAATAATAATAATAATAACATAATTTCGTGTGGCTATTTCTAGCAGAATACAGCCCTTGTAAGACAGACCCTCAGATACCGTAAGGGTGGGCGGCATCTGCCATGTGTAGGTACCTGCATGTTATTGAGGTGGAGGATGGTGTTATATGTGGTGTGTGAGTTTCAGGCATGTTGGGGAAAGCACAAACACCCAGGCCCCGGGCCATTGGAATTAACCAATGAAGGTTAAAATCCCCGACCCGGCCGGGAATCGTACATAGGACCCTCTGAACCGAAGGCCAGCACGCTGACCAATCAGCCAACCAGTCGGACAATAATAATAATAATAATAATAATAATAATAATAATAATAATAATAATAATAATAATAGGGCTAACAACCCTAGTTGTAAAAGGATGGGTACCCGTCCAAAGCAAAGTCAAGTCAAAAAGCATGATGGCACAACATTTCAAGAAACATACCCCAGGGGGTAAATATTCGGATAAATCCCTCGTCGTGAACGCCACGGCGCACGAGTCTCGTTCGTATTCTGGGGGAGACTCGACATCATGCAAGAGACGAGTCGGAGCGTCTCGGTGTACCCCGAAGAGTCAAAAACTCAGGCCAAAATCTAAAACCTTTCTAGCAACTTTCAACATAAATTCACTTGTACAAACTGGCAAGCTGTAAACCCTCACCAAAGCTCTTCACAAAAATCAGATATCCATAATAGCCCTACAGGAAACAAGATACTCAGATGAATAGATTTTTGAATCCGAAGGCTACCGATTTTTCAAGAGCAAAGCGCAAAGAGGAATCCTCAATTGAGCTGTGATGCTTTGAACTGCGTTTGCTGTTAGAACCAAGATCCTTAAATCGGTTGCAAATTTCGAACCTGTGAATGACAGATTGTCTATACTCACAACTAAATGCGCGAACAAAACCTACGCTCTAGTTAACGCACATGCTCCTACAAACGATAAGAAGAAGTCTGATCCAGACGAAGTTGATAATTTCTGGGACCTACTGGATGAAAAATTAAACAAAATCCCCAAACACCATGTCAAGCTTCTTTTGGGTGACTTCAATGCCCAACTAGGTTGTGAACAGAAGTACAAGAAAGTTATAGGAAATTACCCTGCTCACAAAAGAACCAATCCCAATGGCAAAAGACTGGTGTCCATTTGCGAAAATCACAACCTGCAGGTCATGTCGACCCACTTTCTTCATCTGCCCAGAAAGCAAATGACTTGGCGTTCTCCCGTTCAAACTCTCGGAGAGTTCCAAATTGATCATGTTGCAGTCTCCAGGAGAAACAGCCCTGAGATTATGAATGTCAAGGTAAAGAAAGGCATCATTGTGGCCTCAGATCACTACATGTCTGTTATTAAATTCAAACCAATTCCCGCAAACACAAGGAAGACAACCAAACAGATCACACGCTTCGACAATGATAAACTTCGGCGAAGGGTCGACGAGTTCCAGGAGAAGGCTAGACCAAATGACTGTGACTTTAACAACGCCAAAAGTCTCCTTGTTGAGGCCGCCAAAGACGTTGCAGAAATCAAGAGAAGCAAAAAGCATGCCTGGTGGAATGGTACCTGCGAATCAGTCCTCCAAGAAAGACTCAATACTTGGAAACAGTACTACACTACGAAATCAGAAAATGATTGTTAAACCTACAAAAACCAACGTGCCCAAGCAGCTAGGGTGTTCAGAACTGAGAAACGTAAATACGAAAATTCTCTCACTGAAAAGATAGAACAAAACTTTAGGAAGAATGAAAACAGAGAGTACTACAGAGCCTTCAAACGCAAACTCACTGGCTATAAACCACCATCTCTATGGTTTGAGCGAAAGGACGGCACACCGGTGACGTCAGATGAAGAAAATAGCAGCATTCTGGCAGACTACTTCAAGAATTTACTTAATTGCTCTAAACCGCAAAGCCCCATTGAGACCAAGGAACCCTTACTCAGGCACCCAGATTCCAGACCACCCGACAGAGATGAAATCAAGCGCCACATTGCCCGTCTCAAAAATAACAAAGCGCCCGGGGGAAGACTCAGTAGTAGCAGAACTATGGAAATATGCCCCAGAGGAATCACTGATATCTTGCGAAAGCAAATAGAGGAAATTTGGAACAAGGAGACCCTACCCGAAGATTGGAAAATAGTTTTGATCCATCCATTACACAAAAAAGGCAGCATGAGGAACATCAACAACTACAGAGGAATATCTTTGCTACCCGTGACTTACAAAATTCTATCACTTGCCATCCTGGGGCGTTTGGAAACACAAGTCGAACATCAAATAGGTGAATACCAAGGAGAGTTCAGAAAAGGTCGCTCAACAGCCGAGCAGATCCAAAATCTCAAAACGATCATCAGATATTGTACACTAAGGTCCAAGCAGTATGTGTCTGTCTTTGTGGACTTTAAGAAAGCGTACGACTCCATTGACCGGGAAGTCCTGCTAAACATCTTAAATGAATTCGGAGTTGATTTGAAAGTCCTGGCATTAATTAGAGCCACCCTGACCGATACAAAATCCAAGGTGATGTTCCACGGATGTCTCTCGCATTCCTTTGACATCAAAACAGGAGTCCGACAAGGTGATGGGCTATCCCCGATACTCTTCAACTGTGTTCTTGAAAAGATCACCAGAACCTGGCGGATAAGATTACAGGAAACCAACTATAGTCCATTGAGAATAGGCACCAAATCCAAGGGGATCGCAACAGACTGCTTAGCATTTGCCGATGATATTGCTGTTCTCTCAAACGACATAGAAACCGCTAGAGCTCAAGTTGAAATTTAAAAGGAAATTGCCGAACAAACTGGTTTGCAGATATCGTTTGAGAAAACAGAAGTAATGACTAACATCAAAGAGGCTCCTCCAAAACTCCATAAAAAATACGGGGACATCACCCGAGTAGAAAAATTCAAATACCTGGGTGAGATCATCATGAAAAATGGACTGGACAAAGAAGCACTTCAAGGAGCGAGTACGCAAACTGGAAATAGCCTACCAAACATCCCGCACAATCTACAACAAAAAAATGCCTTTCCCAGAACACCAAGATACGTCACTATGAAACCGTTCTGAAGCCAGTAGTTCTATATGCAGCCGAAACCCTGTCTCTAAATGCCAACAAAGGACTCCTTGAAGAACTGGAGAAAAAAGAACGCAAAATTGTGAGAGATATCTTGGGATCAAAGTACAGAAATGGAATCCATCAAAAGAGATCCAACGAGGAAGTCTACAGTAAAATAGAGAAAATTACCGACACAATCAGAAAAAGACGGGCACGATTTTACGGTCATCTGAAAAGAATGGACGGAAGAAAGTTAACTAAAGAAATCTTTCACTTTTTTGATTCAAACCCCAAAAACACAATTCCCTGGTTTAGAAATACCAAAGAAGACCTGCAAATGCTACATATCTCAGCTGAAGATGCCCTTGACAGAGATCTCTTCCGCAAGAAAATATTGACGAACGGGCTAAACCGAGACGAGCAACCGAAGAGAAGACACGGTGCCCCTTGGACAGAGGAGCGTAAGCAGGCCCACTCACAAAGAATGAGGGAAATTTGGGCTCTAAAGAAGGCCAAGTTCACTGTCAAATGCAACAAGACTTAACGTAGTCCTTCATGGCCCCAGCGAATTATATATAATAATAATAATAATAATAATAATAATAATAATAATAATAATAATAATAATAATCATAATTTTTACGATTGGCTTTGCGTTGCACTGTCACAGATAGATTTTATGCCGACGATGGGATAAGACATAACTAGGAGTAGGACGGAATCAGCCCTGGTGTAAAAATGGGAATCCACGGAAAACCATCTGCCGACAGTGGGGTTCAGACCAGTGGTGGCGCGTGACCCTTATCAAAGAATTATGGAAAGCAGGATTGTTCGTACAGCTGTACGGGTTATCTTCTCAATTGAAATGAATGACAATTTTGATAATTTTTCTTGTGTTTGCGTACTTCCTAAATAACTTTTATCCGTTTCGTTGCCGAGAAAGATCGTTCAAGAGAGGCGCTAGGATCAGGAATAGTCAAAATTAAAAGAAACAGAGTTTGCTTACTTCAGGTAATGCCACATTTAATCCTGAACATGTTATCTATATATATAAAATAGCTTGTCCTGACTGACTGACTGACTGACTGACTGACTGACTGACTGACTGACTAACTGACTGACTGACTGACTGACTGACTGACTGATTCATCATCGCCGAGCCGAAACTACTGGACAAAAAGAAATGAAATTTTGAGGATATATTCATATTAAGATGTAGGTGCTCGCTAAGGGAGGATTTTTGGATATTTCATCGTTAAGGGGGTGAAAAGGGGGCTGAAATTTTAAAATGAGTGTTCCTATATCTCAAAACTTTAAAACTTTACGAATGTGAAAATTGGTATTTAGAATCTTCTTTAAAAATAAGGAAATACTTATTTTTTTGTTTTCAGAAAATCTCACTGGGACAGGTGAAAAAGGGTGAAAAAGGGGTTGAATGCTTTTAATCAGGATACCGGTACTTATACCTCAGAAACTGATGGTATTACAGACTTGAAAATTGGTACTTTTGATCTCTTTTAAAAATAAAGAAACACGTATTTTTTTGTTTTTGGGAAAATCAATTAATGGGAGGGTGAAAAGGGGGTGAATTTATAAATGAGTGAATCTATATCTCCAAACTTTTAAAGTTTGCAGATGTAAAAATTGGTATTTAGAATCTTCTTTAAAAATAAGGAAACACGTATTTTTTGGTTTTCGGAAAATCGCAATAGGAGGAGTGAAAAGGAGTGAAAAACGGGTTGAATGCCTTTAATGAGCCTACTTATATCTCAGAAACTGAAGATATTACAGACCTGAAAATTGGTGTTTGGGATCTCCTTTAAAAATAAAGAAGCACGTATTTTTTTTTTGTTCCTGGAAAATCCAAATAAGGGGGATGAAAAGGGGGCAATATTTTAAAATGAGTGTATCTATATCTCAAAACTTTTAAAGGTTATAGATGTGAAAATTGGTATTTAGAATCTCCTTTAAGAATAAAGAAACACTCATTTTTTTTCGGAAAATCCTAATAAGAAGGCTGGAAAAGGTTGAAAAAGTGCTGGAATGCCTTTCATGAGTCTACTTATATTTCAGAACCTGAAGATATTACAGACCTGAATTTTGGTATTTGGGATCTACTTTAAAAGTAAAGAAACACGTATTTTTTCGTTTTTGGAAAATCCAAATATTGGGGGGTGAAAAGGGGGGTGAACTTTTTAAAATGAGTGTGTTTACATCTTAAAACTTTAAAGTTTAGAGATGTAAAAATTGGTAGTTAGAATCTCCTCTAAAAATAAAGGAACACGTATTTTGTTGTTTCCTGTAAATCCCAATAGGAGGGGTGTAAAAGGGTGAAAAATGGGTTGAATGCCTTTAATGAGGATAAGTATATCTCAGAAACGAAAGACATTACAGAACTGAAAATTTGTATATGAGATCTCCTTTAAAAATAAAGAAACACGTATTTTTTAGTTTTTGGAAAATCCAATTAATGGCGGTTAAACAGGAGTGACAAATTGGGGTGAATTTTCTGAAAGACTATATCTACAGAATATCTTGGAAACGATAAATGTTACAGACTTAAAAAGTGGGTGTTTGGAATCTCCTGTAAATGTAAAGAGACATAGGTGATTTTTTTTGCAAACTCAACTTACGGGGAACTCAAAAGTGGGTGAAATTTTAAAATGAGAATTTTTACAGTATATCTAAAAAAACTTAACATGTTACAGAAGTGAAAAATGGTATTTTTATCTCTATTAAACATAAAGAAACGTGTATATTTAGTTTTCGGAAATACCACTTGAGTGGAGGGGGGGGGTAAAAGTGACTGAAAATTGTGTTGAATTCTTTTAATTAGGCTACTGATATCTCAAAAATGAAGATGTTACAGACGTGAAAATTGATATTTGCAATCTGCTTTAAAAGTAAAGAAACACGTATTCTCGGAAAATCCAATGAAGGGAGGGCGGGGGGTGAAAGAATTTAAAAATTAATTGACCTAATTGTATGAGAATACATACATCTAATAAAACTAAAGTTGTTACAGACGTGAAAATTCGTATTTGGATCTCCTTTAAAAACAAAGAAAAACGCGTTTTTTTGGGGGGGGGTACCATCTTGGAGGGCGGGAGTGTGAAGGAGTTGAATTCCTTTCATGAGGACACATGAATCAAAACCTGAAGAAGTTATAGTCGTGATAATTGGTATTTAGAAGATCCTTTACTATTAAAGAAACAAGTATTTTTTGCGGGAAAATTCACTTGGGGGGCGGGGGGGAGTAGTGTGAAATGAAGTGAAAAAAGTAAATTATTTTTATGGGGATACTTATATCTCAAAACTGAAGGTAATAGACGTGAACATTGGTGTTTGGAATCTCCTTTAAACATAAAGAAACAAGCCTTCTTTTAATTTTTTGGTGGGGGGGGGGCGGTAAATAATTTTAACGGCGGTGCGGTGTAGAAGGAGGTGAGACCAATTGATATTACTGTTCTTAATGTACTTATAAGGATCCTCCGTTGCTCTGGCGGCAGAGCGCCGGCCTCTCACAGCTGGGTTCCGTGGTTCAAATCCCGGTCACTCCATGTGACATTCGTGCTGGACAAAACGGAGGCGGGACAGTTTTTTCTCCGGATACTCCGGTTTCCCTGTCATCAGCCACTCCAGCAACACATAATAATAATAATAATAATAATAATAATAATAATAATAATGTTCCGGACCGTCGTCAAATGTGCGGACCGCGCTGGAAACGGCTGCTGGACGGGTAATGACTAAGAATGCAGTCCGGCCGCAGATTCAGTGCCGCCAAGGCGCCCAATATGACACCACGCCGGATCTCCTGAAGGATTTTATCCATATTAAAAATGATTATAGGAAAAGATGGCAAAGATTTATGGACACAACTGACCGGGAGGAATACCTGAGCCTAGCCCGGGGAGTACGAAATCGATTGCTGGAAAGGAACATTGATAAATGGGAGGAAACGTGCCGTAATCTAATAGAAAACGAGTCAGATCTGGAATTTTGGTGGATTCTCGCAGAAAACGAGTCAGATCGCGAATTTCGGTGGATTATATATCTAAAACAATGAGCATTCAATTATAAATTTCAGTATAATACCGTAGCGAAGCACGGGTATCTTGCTAGTATATTTATAAAGTTATAGTATGTAGGACATTTAAACTTTGTTGATTCGTAGATGGCCGACAACTCGGTTTCAAGTACCAGCACTTTGAAGTCCATATGATTTAACCTGTGACTCATAGGGATGAGCAGAAAAGAATCAGTGTATGTGTCGAACAAGTCAAAATCCAAAAGAGAAAGTAATTCCAAGTTATTCGGTTCGGGAAAAACGGTACATTATAATAAGTCGAACCATTGTATCAAATACTTCACAATACAGTATTCGGCAAAATTTTTCCTTCCGCAGCCCAGAGTTTATAACATTCTAGGGAGGCTAAAATAATGCAAATCTTACTTGGAATACCTTGTAGAGGAGAGATGTGTTCATTGCGATGTCTAGGAACCCACCATCCCGCCCCCAGAAGTATATTTACTTTTATAACCTAACTAGCAAGATACCCGTGCTTCGCTACGGTATTATACTGAAATTTATAATTGAATGCTTATTGTTTTAGATATGTAATCCACCGAAATTCGCGATCTGACTTGTTTTCTGCGAGAATTCACCAAAATTCCAGATCTGACTCGTTTTCTATTAGATTACGGCACGTTTCCTCCCATTTATCAATGTTCCTTTCCAGCAATCGATTTCGTACTTCCCGGGCTAGGCTCAGGTATTCCTCCCGGTCAGTTGTGTCCATAAATCTTTGCCATCTTTTCCTATAATCATTTTTAATATGGATAAAATCCTTCAGGAGATCCGGCGTGGTGTCATATTGGGCGCCTTGGCGGCACTGAACCCGCGGCCGGACTGCATTCTTAGTCATTACCCGTCCAGGAGCCGTTTCCAGCGCGGTCCGCACATTTGACGACGGTCCGGAACATTATTATTATTATTATTATTATTATTATTATTATTATTATTATTATTATTATTATTATTATTATTATTATGTGTTGCTGGAGTGGCTGATGACAGGAAAACCGGAGTATCCGGAGAAAACCAGTCCCGCCTCCGTTTTGTCCAGCACGAATGTCACATGGAGTGACCGGGATTTGAACCACGGAACGCAGCTGTGAGAGGCCGGCGCTCTGCCGCCAGAGCAACGGAGGATCCTTATAAGTACATTAAGAACAGTAATATCATTTGGTCTCACCTCCTTCTACACCGCACCGCCGTTAAGTTTATTTTCCGCCACCCTGCCCCCCCCCCAAAAAAAAATTAAAAGAAGGCTTGTTTCTTTATGTTTAAGGGAGATTCCAAACACCAATGTTCACGTCTATTACCTTCAGTTTTGAGATATAAGTATCCCCATATAAATAATTTACTTTTTTCACTTCAGTTCACACTATTCCACCCCCCTAAGTGAATTTTCCCGCAAAAAATACTTGTTTCTTTAATAGTAAAAGATCATCTAAATATCAATAATCACAACTCAAACTGCTTCAGTTTTTGATTTATGTGTCCTCATGAAAGGAATTCGACTCCTTTACACTCCCGCCCTCCAAGATGGTTTCCCCCCCCCCCCAAAAAAAAAGCGTTTTTCTTTGTTTTTAAAGGAGATCCAAATACGAATTTTCACGTCTGTAACAACTTTAGTTTTTATTAGATGTATGTATTCTCATTCAATTAAGTCAATTAATTTTTCAATTCTTTCACCCCCCCCCCCCACCCTTCATTGGATTTTCCGAGAATACGTGTTTCTTTACTTTTAAAACAGATTGCAAATATCAATTTTCACGTCTGTAACATCTTCATTTTTGAGATATCAGTAGCCTAATTAAAAGAATTCAACACAATTTTCCGTCACTTTTACCCCCCCCTCCACTCAAGTGGTATTTCCGAAAACTAAATATACACGTTTCTTTATGTTTAATAGAGATAAAAATACCATTTTTCACTTCTGTAACATGTTAAGTTTTTTTTAGATATACTGTAAAAATTCTCATTTTAAAATTTCACCCCTTATGAGTTCCCCGTAAGTTGAGTTTCCAAAAAAAAAAAAATCACCTATGTTTCTTTACATTTACAGGAGATTCCAAACACCCACTTTTTACGTCTGTAACATTTTACGTTTCCAAGATATTCTGTAGATATAGCCTTTCAAAAAATTCACCCCAATTTGTCACTCCTGTTTAACCGCCATTAATTGGATTTTCCAAAAACTAAAAAATACGTGTTTCTTTATTTTTAAAGAAGATCTCATATACAAATTTTCAGTTCTGTAATGTCTTTCGTTTCTGAGATATATGTATCCTCATTAAAGGCATTCAACCCATTTTTCACCCTTTTACACCCCTCCTATTAGGATTTACAGGAAACAAAATAATACGTGTTCCTTTATTTTTAGAGGAGATTCTAACTACCAATTTTTACATCTCTAAGTTTTAAGATGTAGACACACTCATTTTAAAAAGTTTACCCCTCCTTTTCACCCCCCAATATTTGGATTTTCCAAAAACGAAAAAATACGTGTTTCTTTACTTTTAATGTAGATCCCAAATACCAAAATTCAGGTCTGTAATATCTTCAGGTTCTGAAATATAAGTAGACTCATGAAAGGCATTCCAGCACTTTTTCAACCTTTTCCAGCCTTCTTATTAGGATCTTCCGAAAAAAAAATGAGTGTTTCTTTATTTTTAAAGGAGATTCTAAATACCAATTTTCACATCTATAACCTTTAAAAGTTTTGAGATATAGATACACTCATTTTAAAATATTGCCCCCTTTTCATCCCCCTTATTTGGATTTTCCAGGACCAAAAAAAAAAAAAAATACGTGCTTCTTTATTTTTAAAGGAGATCCCAAACACCAATTTTCAGGTCTGTAATATCTTCAGTTTCTGAGATATAAGTAGGCTCATTAAAGGCATTCAACCCGTTTTTCACCCCTTTTCACTCCTCCTATTGCGATTTTCCGAAAACCAAAAAATACGTGTTTCCTTATTTTTAAAGAAGATTCTAAATACCAATTTTTACATCTGCAAACTTTAAAAGTTTGGAGATATAGATTCACTCATTTAAAAATTCACCCCCTTTTCACCCTCCCATTAATTGATTTTTCCAAAAACAAAAAATACGTGTTTCTTTATTTTTAAAAGAGATCAAAAGTACCAATTTTCAAGTCTGTAATACCTTCAGTTTATGAGGTATAAGTACCGGTATTCTGATTAAAAGCATTCAACCCCTTTTTCACCCTTTTTCACCCGTCCCAGTGAGATTTTCTGAAAACAAAAAAATACGTATTTCCTTATTTTTAAAGAAGATTCTAAATACCAATTTTCACATTCGTAAAGTTTTAAAGTTTTGAGATATAGGAACACTCATTTTAAAATTTCACCCCCCTTTTCACCCCCTTAGCGACGGAATATCCAAAAATCCCCTCTTAGCGAGCACCTACATCTTAATATGAATATATCCCCAAAATTTCATTTATTTATGTCCAGTAGTTTCGGCTCGGCGATGATGAATCAGTCAGTCAGTCAGTCAGTCAGTCAGTCAGTCAGTCAGTCAGTCAGTCAGTCAGTCAGTCAGTCAGTCAGGACAAGCTATTTTATATATATAGATAAGAGCAGCAGCCGCCATCGGCCATGGCTAGCGTAACTACTCGCATTCTCATGGGTGACGTGAACGGAATGTGACGTCACAACCCCTTCACCTCTCCTGGCCAGAGAGAGGGCGTAACCCCCTAATTCCTAGGAATGCAAGCTCACAGTTGCGCGGCCGTAACCGCACGACTACTACTTTCTCGGAGGAAAGTGATCACACAGTTGTTCAGTTCCCATGAAAGTGACAAGAGATAATATTTTTAATGATTTCCTTCCATGATTGTTCAGTAACTTTGTAAACATTTGTAAAAAAATTTCAACTACTTAGCCCATTTGAATCATTGCTAAGACAACCAGAAAAACCCGGGATGGGTATGCCCAAGGGTAAATAGAAATTGGCACTAGAAAGGTCAATCCTAACTACGAACTCCCTCCACACTCCAGCTAATAACTAAAACATGCTTAACTCGTAAACCATGGACATTAGGACATTCATTTTGTTCATAGAGATGGTTTACATTCCACATGCTTGGAACACCCTATACGGTTGAACATAATATATCCATTTTTTTTTTTTTTTTTACAAGTTGCTTTATGTCGCACTGTCACAGTTAGGTAATGGGTAATGGCTAGGAGTGGGAAGGAAGCAGCCGTGGCCTTAAGTAAGGTACAGCCCCAGCATTTGCCTGTGTGAAAATGAGAAACCACGGAAAACCATCTTCAGGGCTTCCGACAGTGGAATTCGAACTCACTGTCTCTCGAATACTGGATACTGGCCGCACTTAAGAGACTGCAGCTATCGAGCTCGGTAATCGAAATTCTCGTAGAGGCTGAATGTACTTCAAGTCATAGAAAAACGTGTATCCTATTTCGGCTCCATCAAAACATTTGAGCTGTTCAGTAATTTACTTCCTAAATTTTTCTACATAGAAAACCTTAAAATTACAGGTATTCTAATATTAATATTATTTCTTCTTTCTCCCACCTTTTCCCACTTCTTTAGTCAACTTCTGTTTTCACTTGCACTTCAACTTTTCTGCACACGTTGCTTCTCTACAGCGCTGTCGTTACTGCTCTGAGCAGTGCTTGTGTAATCCAGTCGGTCATGAACTTCTATCAACACACCATAGTGTAAACAGCTTGCTGAAGTTTGTGTAGTAGCCTAAAGCAGGGTGTTAAGTTGCTATGGAATGCGTTTACTCAAGCGATGTGCAATACCGTAAAGATGTTATGGCATGCGGATAGTTAATACACTCTAATTGAAATGTAGAGAATATTTGTTCTTGTGCAAGGAGAAGACTTATGTTCAGGACTCTACTACAGGATCTGGTGTCATTTGTGGAGATAAACGAAAATAGTTCTCTCAATTTCCTCGTTAACGAACGGCGACTGAAAACGTTAAGCAGAACTACCCTTGACACTAACCAGATTTATGACTGTCTACAATCGCCTCTGCTGTGACCAATAGCAGATGGTCCTGACAAACAGTATGCTTGCTTCGTCAATGACAGTCCACGTGGAATACTTCAAAAGGGTGCCGGTCCTGGAGCCAGCTTGCTTGTCAGGTCTCGAGCGTTACACAGCTGCATGCGGTTTTCTCTAGTCTCGCTGCTCGCCCTCAGAGACGAAGTAACCCAAACAGAGAGTTGACAACGCTGTGTTTCAGTTGGGGAAATTCTGGCACCCCACGGTCAAGTAACGTGACACAGCCGACCAGCTAAGCTTCAAAAGCTCGTTAACGAGGAAATTGCAAAAACTATACGCACAAGCGTGATGTTGAACATAACTTTCATGTTTCATAAAACATATTTCACTAATATTATTAGTAAAAACCAATAATATTAACTAATAATATTAGTGTTGTGTTTCATAAAATTATTAGCTAATAATATTAGTTATTAGTTTATGAGTCAAAATTATTAGTAGATGTTCCTAATAATATCAGTAAAGTGTTTCATAGACAACATAACTAATAAAATTTACTCATATTATTAGGATGATTTCCATTAGTGTATTTTGACTCATATTTCATATTATTAGTGAAACCAAAGTGTGTGGTATTCTGATATATTGGCATAAATTTGTGAAGATCAGTGAAATGGGTGACTCTGATTCCAATAGTGATGAGGAGAGAGTTTATATTCGCCGTCCAAGAACTTTTAGGCCAAGAACAGCCTATACGGGTATGGAACAATCATATGAATACAATGAGAGATTTAGGTTAGATTACAGAACATTTGAATATGTGCTTGATAGGATTGGTAATATCTTACAATCTCCCACTGCAAGGAATGAAGCACTAACCTCAAAACAGCAGCTTCAGATTGCACTACACTGGTTAGGTAGTGGTGCACAGTATCATTGTATTTCTGATATGCATGGTGTTTCAAAAGCAACAGTCTGCAGAGTTGTGCACCGAGTTGTGACTGCGATAAATGACACTCTTCTTCAGGATGTTGTACGTTGGCCAGCTGACTGTGGTGAAGTAGTTGCCAGATTCACTGAACTTGGTGGTATTCCTTTAATTTGTGGAGTACTTGATGGAACACTTATCAAAATTGATGCACCAAGTGCATATGAACCGGCATTTGTTGATCGACATGGGAAACATTCCTTGAATGTTCTGCTAGTATGTGGGCCAAATTTAGAATTCTACTATGTATGTGCAAACTGGCCTGGCAGTGTCAGCGATGCTAGGGTTCTAAGATTAAGTGGCTTGAACAATAGGATGGCTAATGGCTGGAGACCTTTCCCTGGTGCAGTTCTGCTTGGAGACTCCATCTATCCTTTAAAATCTTGGCTCATACCACCAGTCATCCGAGATTTTGCTAGTCAGTCTCAACAAAGATTTTTAAGAGCACATAAAAAAACAAGGAGGGTTATAGAGTGTGCAATAGGACTCCTTAAAGAAAAATTTCCTGTCCTTAGCATTGGTATGCGATTAAATCCCACCTTTGCTTGTAAAGTTATCAATGCTTGTGTAGTACTTTGTAACCTGTCAAGACGTCTAGATAACTACATGGCTCCTGAAATGGAAGAGGATCATTTGGAGCAAGAGGATATTCAGAAGGGTGAGGAGGTTCCAGACCAGGCTCAAGAAAAACTGCAATTCCTTTACGACCACTTCGTGTGAACAGACATTGTGATGAATAAAAGACAAATCATATGAACACCCAACACAGTAATTTTGTGCTTTTTATGATTTTTATTTACACTTTTTACATCTGAGGCTGAACTACAACAAAGTTAGCATCATTGTTTTCTACAATTAAATATTCATTGTTTGGTACAGAAAGTTCCTTTTTTCCACGTTCCTGAACACCACTTGTGAGGGGTGAATGCTCAATATTGAGTAAATTTTCCTTCTCCCACACCTCCAGCTCCAGCTTCCGGACTTCAAGTTGAAGCTTCCGTTTTTTGAGGGACTCTATTTCTTTGCTTTCCTGGGGATGCTGGACGAGTACCCTCTTCTTGACAGTACCTATAAAAAAAAGAGAAAATTAGGTGAAAGTTAAGACTACAGTTAAGCTAATTTATATCGGCTAATGTTTAATAATTTATTCCCGCTATTGATCTCAGGGTACCCATTTTATGGACAAATTTAATCTTTCAATCTAAGACTGTACCCCAGATGGTACGATCGAAAGAGACTGATATTAGATGCGACGTGAGTCATACGCAGTGAGTTGTAGTTTGAGAGAGAGAGATGGAGACAGATAGAGTGCGCACGTGTGGTAGCGAAAACATTTAATGAAAAAGACATACCGGTACTTGTGGTAACCGCTTAAAGGAGGCAGTGCAAGAGACGTGTGATGTATCTAGTATTACATGTGGTGTAGCTTAAAATTCACTCTTAATGAAACTTAATTCCAGACCTTGATAGTAAAATTAAATGTTCATAGATAATAACTTTTCCCCATTGATTTGTGATTGCCTCGGGGGAGCCCGCTAACCTCCAGAGGCTGCATCCCCAAATAAATACGGAGGGCCCCAGCCAGGGTTATGAGTGAAGTCCACAATGGTAGCTACGGTGGAGAAGCTGGTACAGTGTGTCACGCTCCCAGCGGAGCTGGTAGTCGACATGCACATTCCGGGCGGTGTATTCATAATCTCATGCTAACTCACTGCATTGCCATGAGGAGGTCAGTTACTATACGCAAACCTTTTCTTGAGCCCTGAGCTCCCTAGTGCTGAATCGGTAGACCTCGGTTATCTTCGATATCCATATTGGCAACCTTTGAAACACAAACTATGCATTGCTGTGCGACATCTGGCGTACACTTTACGAACTAGTACTGATGTTGTTTACACAGCAAAGCCAAACTATATAATAATTCATGCTAGGAACAAGATTTGCATCGAGAAATGTTATATAATGTTAAATAATGTATGTGTAACAGAGTTGTTGGCGTAAGATAATAAATGTTTAGAAAATTCATATCGATCGATCATATTATCGATTCAATTCAGATTTCATTTCCATCCAGTTGGCAGTATTACCGGAACCGTCAACGCTCCCTCCTTACCCCTCACCCCGTAAAAATTGGGCTCAAGAAAAAGTTCGCGTATAGTACTCGAGTTTGTGTGTCGTGGGAAGCCGTGAAGCGATACATTTGTTACAAGACTGTGTGGGGCTGAATTACAGTAGAATTAATTAGATTAATTACATTACTACAATGTTGAAATGCCAGTTAAATTCATACTAGAACAAAGAATTCTTATGTATGACACATATGTAAAAACCGACTCATAAAGAGGTGAGTAGGCAATTTCAGAAGAGATTTCCCGGGGTTCCTCTTCCAGGTAAAGAAACAGATATCTCGTGAATAAATTAACAGGATCACTTAATGTTGTGATTCCTAAACTGAAACGAGGGATTCTATTAGAAAAAAATATCGACATTAACACATCATTCGTACGATCTCCCACTACATCTGTACAATGTGTTGCACAAGAAGTCGGTATCTCAAAATCCTCCGTGCATAGTGAAATTAAAGAGGTTAGTACTCATGATGAAGGCTGTTGGGTGCATGAGTAAGCAATAAATGTAGTAATAGTGGACACAGAATACGCAGAAGGTTATGAATATACCGCTCAGAACATGCATGTAGTCTCCCGGCCATGCTGGGAGTGGGACACACTGTATTTGGAACAATACGGCTGATGGAACATTTGAGCGGTTCGTGCAAGTATGTCTCTCTTTTTCATTCATTCTTCTTCATTACCGCATGTGTTCAGTATCTGTCTCTATCTCTCTCTCAAAATACTACTCACTGCATTCGGCTCGTGTCGCGCCTAATATCAGTCTCACTCGATCATTACGTTTGGGTACAGTATTACACTGAAAGATTAATTTTGATGTGACAAGTCATTTCCCTGTGTTTTCCATGCTTTCCCTATTTTTCCAGAAAATGGGCACCCTAAGACTAATGACAGGAATAAATTGTTAAACACCAGCCTTTATAAATAATCTGTAATAGACACATATTCGGCTATTATGTTTTAGTCTCTATTAGAGACATCTTCAGCTATTTTTTTGTCCTAATTATTATCAATACCATGTGTAATGTGTTAGTCCTAAACATATAAAGGCCTACAATAAAATAGCTATTGGAAGGTGGAACACACTCCATTACAGGTGAGCAAAAGTCAATGCGGGTATATATAATGAAGTTAATAAATTGTATAATATGGAAATGGCATCACACTTGTATCATGTCAAAAACGACACCATTCACTAGCAAATGAGCATTGTACCCATCACTGAGAAAGCACAGGAAAAGCATCTCAAATGGTATGGTCATGTCCTGTGTGCCGCATCTGGAACAGTTTGTTACTTTTTTTTTTTTTTTTTTTTTTTTTTTGGCTAGCGGCTTTGTCGCACCAACACAGATAGGTCTTAAGGCGACGATGGGATAGGAAAGGGTTAGGAGTTGGAAGAAAGCGGTCGTAGCCTTAATTAACGTACAGCCCCAGCATTTCCCTGATGTGAAAATGGGAAATCACAGAAAACCATCTTCAGGGCTTTCGCAGTGGGATTCGAAACTACTATCTCCTGGATGCAACCTCACAGCCGCGCGCCCCTAACCGCATGGTCAACTCGCCCGGAGCCAATTTAACTCACTCCTTTGAAATTAATGGGCAACGTTCACACGAACGTCCAGAGCAAAGCTGGCATGACACAGTAAATGATACGAAGACTCTCATGTTAAGACCACACGATGCCCAAGATCGTGCAAAATGGCGGACCTTGCACCAACGGGTAAATGCTAGGAATAATAATATAAATTTGTAGGCCTAATTTCCTTGTAATCGTTGAACCAAAATTTAAATTATAATATTACAGATTAAAAAGACAATAACTCTTATCTTCTTAATGTTTTTTTTCCAAACGCCCCATGTTTTAAAATCTGCCCATATAATTTACATACCGTAGAGGTGCTCAAGTATTGTCAATCAATCAATCACTACTGATCTGCACTTAGGGCAGTCACCCAGGTGGCAGATTCCCTATCTGTTATTTTCCTAGCCTTTTCTTAAATGATTGCAAAGAAATTGGAAATTTATTGAACATCTCCCTTGGTAAGTTATTCCAATCCCTAACTCCCCTTCCTATAAACGAATATTTGTTCCAGATTTTCCCTTGCTATTAAGGAGAAAATATTATGGAAAAAGGAAATTATCACAGAAAAGAATTCTACAAATAAAGTACTGTGTCAGTGGTGTGTTTCTTTCGTACACACTAGTTGACCAGCTTACATATTTAACGACACTTCCATTTGCGACAAGAACTGGGAACGTACCCAAGTTTCTGAACAATAATCCACACGTTTCTGTTATGAGCATGTTTAAAACTGGCATGCTCACTCGTGCCAATTTCAAGAAAGGGTCCCTGATGAGCACAGGCATTAGAGGAATGACTGATGGCTTGCTGTGAGCAATGTAGTCAATTTTTGTTGGTTGTAGTGGCTGTGTACAATGGGATTGCCGATGATCCACTTCACAGATTTATATTTTATGATGAAGTGTAGCTTTTTTGACATATGATACATTTATTTCAACTTCTTTATGCCATTAGTGTTCATGCAAAATATGTTTCAAGATGACTATACCAGAGTATGATAAACATGCTCAAGCATCACATTATTATGTACAGTGTTCCACTAAATGTAATCCAGGGAAAACAGATCTTGGTTACTAGCGGGCAGCCTGAGCCTGTAAGTTTAAAGTCACACAAAGAAGTCGCAGTCAAGAGGTGAAATTAGATACCAGAATACAGTCTTAAGTTAAATCATTTCCAGCTTACCTCTAGCCTTAGGTGTCTCCTGCTGATGCTGGAGCTCTCCATTTTGCCAGCTTCCATCAATTTCAGTGGCAGATATAGGCCTACTTTCTTCCAACGCCACTATATAGTCACTGGTTGAAGCGGAAGTTGGTCCCATTGTAGGAAGAACGATTTCTCCAAGAGAATCTTCTGTTCCGAATCCCTGTAAAACAGGGGATTCTCTTCCGATAATGTCAAGAACCAGGTGGTCTATGACATCTAATTTTTTGCTACTTCCTCCCCCACTTCCTGTCTGATAAGCATTATCAACTTTTGCCTGTAAATAAAAGAAACCATGTAAGTCTAGAAGGACATCCTGTTGTAACTGTCTATACTAAAGTACTACCTACATCTATTGTACACAATAATTTTTGTATGCTTTTTTGCATATTAAAACAAAGATTTATAAATATCACTGGAATTCATTTCAGGTTATGTTCTGCTCAGTCACAGTCATAAAAACACAAAGGATGGCTGTATGATGCATAATGTTAAATGACTATGGGTAGTATACAGCACAGTCAACTATACTGCGGAGCTAATAGTCTCCTTATTTCCCCCTCTCCCCCTTTAAAAAATATCGACACCCAGTTGAGAAAAGGGTGGCTTGAAGTTAGTAAATAAACACTAACATAACCTCCAACTAAGAGAAAAACAACAGCTAAAACTTACCACTGTTCTGCTCCTCATGTTAGGCCAAGTAGCATCCCGCACATAAGTGTGATCTTTGTCGGCTGTGACCAGCCCAATAGCCACAGCATAATCCCGCAGTTCCATCCATGCTTGCCTCTTCGTGTCCTTTGTCAAGGTTAGTGAAAAGGCTCCGAACAACTGCCCCTTCAACTCCAGCACTTTTCTAAGGAAACTTTCTTTCCTGTGACATTATTGTCGTTTCTTTTACCCATTGTAGCCTATATAAACTGACAAGAATCTGAAACTGCACTGAATAGCCGGTTCCGGTTGTAGTCAAACACAAAAAGCACAGAGTATGAGTGGGTCAAGCGCTAGCCTACTGCAAGGAACGAAAACAAACTACTGTAAGAACATGCAACAAATCGATTCTAACCTCAAACTGTATCAGCTGACTAATGAACTAATATTATTAGTGAAGCCATTTTATTAGTCAGGCACACATCTTTATGAAACAGAATTTTGACAACTAATAATTTGTTTTATGAGTTCTAATATTATTAGCTAATATTATTAGTTAGTTTTATGAAACAGGCCCCGAGTTGCAGAATAGTTATTTATGCAACTGCTACGGAAACTGATCTTTTAAGTTACGAGTGAGATGTTTACATCCGAAAGAAATATTTAAATTGATCGCTTTAGTGGCTGTTGCGCACAATATTTTATTTCATACTATGGTGAATTTAATTATGTTAAGGCGACACTCCGGAATAAAGAAACGTATTTTTACTTAATGGATGGATTTTCATGAGACATTGTGGGGAAATCACCTACATAACCCCCTCCTCATGGCACTACAGCCCTTGAAGGGCCTTGGCCTACCAAGCGACCGCTGCTCAGCCCGAAGACCTGCAGATTACGAGGCATCACGTGGTCAGCACGACGAATCCTCTCGGCCGTTATTCTTGGCTTTCTAGACCGGGGCCGCCATCTCACCGTCGCGTAGGCTGAGTTGACCTCGAACCAGCCCTCAGATCCGGGTAAAAATCCCTGACTTGGCCGGGAATCGAGCCCGGTGCCTCCGGGTAAGAGCAGACACGCTATCCCTACACCACGAAGTAACCTACATAAAAGTAGAGATATCACGAACATTTCTTACACAATTAATAGTTTCCAAAATAATTGTTTTATTTTTGAAAATTTAATTCCATTTATTCATGAAATTTAATTAATATGTTAATGTAAATTCGTAATTAGGCAGATAATACTTCTTCTAAAAGCACTACGTATAGATCCTTAAGTACATAATTTATATAAGGAGATATATTGTACTGAAGTTTGTGTAATTTTTACGTTCTAAAATTTTGTACTTAAAAACCCCTAAAACTTGAAAAAGTTCTTCAATGAAAAATTCCATGCGCAGGTTGCTTAGTATAGCTGCGATACATAGTCTATACCATACGAATTTTGTTACATTTGGCAGAATATTGTGGGAGAAAAATGGGATTTAAATGTAAAATTACAGTTGGCAAACAAAGCATTATTTCATTATTGTTTGAATTCAGCGGAATAACTTCGTGACAAGAAAAAATGAAACTCAATCCTTTGAATTTCAGTCATAAAAAATTCACCAAAATGACCAAAATATCGACCTTTATCTCCGGAGTGTCGCCTAAATTAAATCTTTAATTTAAATAAAATTGACACGTCGTCACGCAAATCATCCATGTTTGACTCATGCAGTGACGTTTTAAGTTTTGCTGTGATTACGTTGCTAAGAAAGATATAATAAGCGTGTACATGGAGTTGCGTGGTATTAAAACATAAAAATGAATGTAATTTAAAGCAGTTAAGAGTCCACTAAGCTGCCAGAGTCGAAAACACGGACATCCGGTACAGGGATTAACGAAAGGAATACGAAATTTATGATATCGTCATTGGGCCTCAAAATACCGCTGTGTGACAACGTTGAGGGCAGATATACTGACCCGCAGCACGTGTATCTTTTGGAACGAAAATTCGTTGATAACGTCCATCGAAAACTGAACCTTAGATTTCAGAACCTTTCTGGTCAGCGTTCTAAGCCGAAATATTATCACATAGCTATTTTCCTAGGCGCAACGACGATATTCTGTAATATATGCGATATTTATTTTATATCTGCCTGTCATAAATCGTTCACATGGTGACGCTGGCAGATTACTTGAACTGGGGATGAAGAAAAGCCGTTTTTCTTTGTAGGTGGGTAGGGAACGACGGTGCTGCAATCAGGCGGAGAAACAATTCAACAAGGTAAAGTTTGGTGTTCCTTGACTCATAATATATCTGGCTATCCGTGTTCACATTACTGTGAAGCGAAGTTCCACCAAACAGATACGATTTCCGAAACGTCATTACAGAGCGGGAAAGTGTAATTTTCCGTACTATTTTGAGGACAGAAAGAAGACAATTACGTCATAATATGGCATAAAAATAGTTTATATATGGGCTTGTGTTGTTGTTGTTGTTTGGGTCATCAGTCCAAAACTGGTTTGATGCAGCGGTCCATGGCACCCTATCCTGAGGTATTCTTCAAGATATCGTAAAATTGTAGTAAACGTGTAACATGCAACATAAAAATTCATTCGAGATTACCTGAGACGTTCGATTTATAGAAATCTGACTGTATTGTAATGTATACTATAATTCAGTTAATAATAGGTTTACGAAAGCTGAGTCACCTTGTGTGCTGGAGAGGACAAGGACAGGAAGTATTGAGCCAAGAGAGCCCTGTTAATAATAATAATCAGGTAGTGATTAAAATAACGTGAATGAAGGAAGCGAGATATAAAAATATCCTGCATTCTGAGAAGATGGAACCTTGGTGATGAATCCTTACAACAGTCGCGTTTTCATTGGTCGTTTTGAACAGATTTAGTGGATCATTGAATGATTTGCGCTCCGCAAAGAGCTCTCGTAGGCTTATACATGCTAGTCCAAACTAACGCCTTCTTTATTCCCGTGTGAGCATGCTACTATCAACACCTTGCTTTGCCAATGTCAGTTGAATGAAGCTCAGTCCTGTGTTTATATGAACTTATTTTTAATTCTTAATTTATTGTAGTAAAATTTCTTGTTTTATGTATAAATCTTGTTTTGATAGATTGTCGTGTAACATTTGGTTTTTATGTAATTGTTTGTTATTGCTCTCGTTATGTAATTTAGATTCTAATTTAATTTCACTATTTCACTACAGCAAGTAAGCCTTGCCACCGAGATATCTCCCAATTGCAATGTGTTTGTTAATAATAATAATAATAATAATAATAATAATAATAATAATAATAATAATAATAATAATAATAATAATAAGTGGTGTTTCTGGTGGTGATTATTGTTCTAAGAGGATGCACACGTGGGCAACCATACTATTTTCAAACTAATCAGAGGGAAAAGGAGAAAGAGTTTCAATCCTTCGAAAAATTAGAGAAGAGTCATGAAGGTCGTGAAGATAAAAGACTCCATAGCCCTAGCAAACCTAATACTGTCCGGTTCGGAAAAGAATGAGAGTTCGCGAAGGGAGGTCAAACAGAAAAGATGAAGTGAGGAACCTGACACAACAAAGTGGAAGCAATGCCATACGCAGGTATTTCTTAGACAACGAGGTCATAACGTTGAACAAGAACGGAAACTAGACTGTTAAGCCACACTTCGGCTTTATTGGTTTTATCAAGATTTGGTTCGAAAGGTGATCTACTACTGTAACAATGTTCCCGGTCGTTTTATTATTTAATCTATTCAGTGTAAATATTTCTGTTCTCGACTCATTGGTCGAATGGCCAGCATTTAGACCTTCATTTCGGAGAGACCTGGATTCGATTCCCGGCCGAGTCGGGGATTTTATCGCACCTGATTAATTCTTCTGGCTCGGGAACTGGGTGTCTGTATTTGTTCCAACACTTTCCTCTTCATATTCAGGAAACACACTACACTATCAACCACCACAGAAACACGCAATTGTGATTACATCCCTTCATGTACGGTTGGCGTAAGGAAGGGCATACGGCCGACAAACGGGGCCAAATCAATACGTGTGACACAGTACGCACCCGCGACCCTACGGATGTGGGGAAAGAGGTGGAATAAGAAGGTGTCAATATTTCTGTAAAACTAATTATTAACACAACTATCTTTATGGTATATTGGTTAATTTTACTATTAAGTAGTTAAGCTTATTTCGTTACTACATTTTCATAAAATTTATATTGGCTTATTTGATATTTATATTCCTTCGATTTAATCAGTAATCTTTTTTACTTACTGTATCATCTAAAGCACATTTCTGTTCTGGAATTGGAATTTCCAAGTCACGTGGAACGACCTGAGATAGTTTTAATTGTGACATAATTCATATCATTTCTGAATTCAGATTTCAATAGAATTTTGCTCTCTTTTGCCCACCATAGTTTTCCACTTGACCACAATCTCACTCTATTATTTTGTGACTTTAAATAAGTATTCTTCTACAGGCTACCTAGTCAATAATCTTGGCAGCGTATTTGTCTTAATTGCTTCAAGAGAGGATAAAACATGGGCAGTTCTGAATTAATATGTTAATTATAGACGAGCTAATAGCTATTAGCTCACAGTTAAGGTCAACGACATTCTCTAAGAAAGAAGTGAGTTCTCGGTGGAGTATTGGTGCAATCCCGCGCCAAATACGAACGACACTCTCTGTGATGTCAGTACGGCCTGCAACCAGGTGGCAAATGACGACAATACGTATGCTTCTGCCCTAATAAATTCCATGGCCACACTCCTGGAAGAGTTAGTGCCAAACGGTGGTGCGTGATCCTCTTACCGAGAGGACCACCCAACGGCTCTCTTGAGGGCGACAAATAAGCGCGCTCACTGTCAACAATGGCATGATGAAACAGAGGAAGTTACATGTCTCGCCTTAATTTTACCATACCGAGACTCGAACTATTGACTCCAAAGGTAAGAGTCAGAACTCAGGATTTAGCACGCACGGCTACCGCTTTGGCTGACAGAACCTGCACCATCGGAGTCACCTCACAAAACTATAACTTGATCGTCGGAAATAATATAGTGCATACATTACATCATGGCTGATGTGGCCACTGGACGGATACATTATAACCCAAACCGAGAGACGTAAAAAGCCCTGTCCTGTTGTCATTTAAGAACAATAAAACAGAACCGTGGGCATATTACATGTTCTACCCTCCTACCTGTACGTGTTGCGGGCATCGATACCTTCCAGGGGACGCCCACCTTCTCTGTCTGCAAGTGTACGTATAAGTTCTTCATCCAAGAAGTATTTTAACATGGACAAATTCTTACAAAACGAACCATTCTCCATGTTGTTTTGTTTTAGTATTTCGCCAAGCATTATAATATATACTTTGGCTCCATTTTTTGGGACTCGATATCATTTAATTAATATGTCCAACTTATTTATTCATATGCCGGCCCCGTGGTGTAGGAGTAGCGTGCCTGCCTCTTACCGGGAGGCCCCGGGTTCGATTCCCGGCCAGGTCAGAGATTTTTACCTGGACCTGAAGGCTGGTTCGAGGTCTACTCAGCCTACGTGATTAGAATTGAGGAGTTATCTGACGGTGAGATAGCGGCCCCGGTCTTGAAAACGAAGAATAACGGCCAAGAGGATTCGTCATGCCGACCACTCGACACCTCGTAATCTGAAGGCCTTCGGGCTGGGCAGCGGTCGCTTGGTAGGCCAAGGCTCTTCCTAGGCTGTAGTGCTATGGTGTTTGGTTAGGTTTGATTTATTCATATGCCGTAATTTTCATAATTTAACTCATGGACCCGTAATGTTTAAAAGTTGAATTTTATAGCAAAGATAAAAACAGGAAATGAACTAAGGATAATTCCTGTTACATAGTCGTATAGTGCTAGGAACAACGCGAGAGGAATTTCATTTTCTGGGCAACATGCTGTGCACTTGGGAAGTGGATTGTTTCAGTAAAAAATATTTTGTTCTGCGAATGAATCTTGTACGGAGGCTACACACACACTGTAAGGGAGGAATTTATACTTGAAAGTTTAAACAACATGGTAAGAGATGATATGCTGTATAAAGAGTCCTTGCGGGATCACACACTTTCAATACAGGCCATATCAGTGCAGATGTCATCCTTTCATACATACATACATACATACATACATACATACATACATACATACATACATACTGTGACATTTTAGGTCTAATGTAATTGGCAGTGAATTTTATGTGACCGGACTGTACGCCAGGTGTTCCGCGCAGATTGTCGGCAGCGGACCCCAAAGGGATAACTTTATTTTTTTCTTTTTGTGTAAAATGTTGAGGGGTGAAAGACAATATTATCACCGCAAGAGAAGACGGGAAAATTTTTAATACGGTTGAACTCTTCATCCACGAGAAGTATTACATTCAAAATCCTTCGTAATATCACAACTTCAGATTCGACGTCTTAATAAACATTCTCCAACAAGTGTGCATAAAAGCTTTGATATTACATTTCTGGAAGGCATAAATAATAATATTTGGAAATTAAATTAATTGTGGAATTAATCAACTAATTAATTAACAAAAGATTAGGGGACATGTTAATTACAACGTCGAGGAATTCAGGACGTCAATCGAATCACGAGGTATGACGTCAGAGCTCAGAATATAGGTGGCAAACCTGTACTAGAATATACGAGTACTTACTCTTGCTTATCTGCTGGCTACGCGTATTGCTCGGAAGCTCATTACGCAAGGAAGTCTTTTATAGACATGGACAACTATTACTTGCACCACCAGGAGAACAGTGTCATTTCTTGGCAGTTTAACAGACCATCTGCGGTCGTAACAGACGTCAATAGTGTCTAGGAAGAAAGTACGTATCATTACATGTCAATTGTGAAACCATGAGTGGGGAATTTGTACCAGCATTTTTGTGAAAGTTTCAGTGCACATCAAGCAGTACCGGTTCTATACCGGCCAAGGCAATGAAGACCTACAGTATGAAATTCGTGTGTGCCCCGGAGACATCACCCACATCAGGATTCAGTACTAAAAGACAGGATCAATGCTGGCAGCGTCCTAATACCATGAATCCAGCCTAGAAGGAGGCCAGGGTCATCAAGACATCCAAGTTAAGTCGACATTTCATTTACACTGGGTATTATCTGTTCTATGTAGCTGTAATAAGTAGTTAACTTTCTTCTTGAAGGAATTATTGATTAAACAGCAGTTTGAGTAGATTTCTGGTATCTTTACCATGTCATTTGCTTGTGTTATACGACGTTTGATTTGTTTTTATCTGTCTTACTATGCGATTTTAAGGTGCGTGATGAAGGTATGTCAACACCATCAACCACGCGGGTTACAATAAGTCATGTCATCGGACAAGTATCTGGTTTAAATATCAGCCATCGGGTAACCTTTAAGGAATTTTACGTTTCCATTCAATTACTATAATATTGAGGATTGTGTTCGCGTGATATTTTTATTCTTCGGAATTTATTCTCTTATATTTTGCCGAAAGTGTTTGCTACATTTTGCACGAGGGAGCAGGCTCATCTGACATATTAAAGCTATGTTAACGATACGGATAGCTTTCGTTTGGATTCAATTTCATACTTTTAAGGGAGGAAATTGTCTGATTTATATGTGGTTCCAGTCATTTATGAGAATTTTCCCGTGATATTTCGGACGGATATTACGAATTATTTCCGATATTGTACCTCTCACGTTGTGCCATGTGGATAATTGTTGCATGGATTATGGTGATTTTATGTGCTATTTGGGGGCGAATTTTCGCGTCTCTATGAACAGAAGCACATGTAATCTATTTTCGGCGATGTTGTGTTCAATGATGAATGGATATTTAGGAATAATTTATTGTCAGTTTGATGTATTTGCGAGTTGTTGTTTTCGTGAGAGAACCATAGGCGATAGCGTCTTCATAAAATATTATTGAACCACGAGGTAAACCACATGTCTTCCTACAAAATAAAATTGAGTGTATGAGATGGTTTGTGTTTTTCTTGTCATACTGGATGAGCGTCATCGCAATAATATCAAAATCGTAGCTGTATAATATTACTTAACTCCTCGATATTTGATAAATTTTGGGAACGTCCTGAGTTCGATGCACATATTGACGATATTATTAGTCACCATTATCCAAACTATTTGTACCGGATGGATTACTTATAGGTGCAAACCATTATTTATGGGAGTCCTCCTTGTCCATAAAAATGGACGGATAACGTGTGGACGTGTGTGTATATTTGTAAAATAGTATCCTTAGTTGTAGTTGGTTACAATTCTTTCCTTGGTGGATGATGGTAACGGGAGACTTATTACGTGCATTTTTGTTTTGTTATTTCCACAGGTTGAGTGATTTTATTTTATTGTGAATTATTGATGTGTGTGTTACCATCGTTGTTTTGAGTTTCGGCGTTGTGTTAAGGTCATGACACATGGTTAAAGATTTAATTTATTGATTTTTCTCTTTATGCTTACTTTTATCACGTAAAGCCACGTGTATTCTGAGGTTACGCTAAACAGATAATCACTGAAAGGTCGAGTTAAATTGGAGAAATAATTAAAAAGTGAAATTAAGTGACAAAGCAATTTATTCATTTCTTTGTATTTCATTTTTTTGATCAGTCATGTAACTTAAGCACTTAAAATCTTATTCCAGATTTCCGGCATACTTTGACATGCGTACGAGCATCATTCTCTAAGCAAAATTACATTTTACATTCAAAATAATATTCGATAAAATATGACTTTTATGAAACCAATTTTGTCAGAATTAATAAGAATGCATTAGCATGCACCATGCCATTTGCTTTAATTTTTGGATGTACAGCAAGAGTTGACGTAAAATTAAAATTTTTAGTGATCATCTCACAAATTTTTAGAAGGACGGAATTATTTTGTAATAAATCATCCACCATTAATTTGTATTTCGATGGTTCATTATTTACTGATATCTGCCCATCTCCTTGATCCACACCATTTCCTTTATGGAACATGTCAATCCCTTACTGAGCACCCCTGAGGGGGTCTCGTGTCTCTAATATGTTAGTCACGGCTTAAACGGGCAAAATACATACATACATACATACATACAAACATACATACATACATACATACATACATACATACATACATACATACATACATACATACATACATATATACATACGTCATCATTATAGACCGTTATGCATTTCAGTGTTCAGTCTGCCATCCCCTGTGAATTTACTAAGCGTCGCCACAATACTCTATTTGCAATTAGTGCTGTGGCCTCATTTAATTCTATACCTCTTATTATTTAATATTTAGAAGCTGAGTCAAACCATTTTCATCTTGGTCCCTACTTCTTCTACCCTCCATAAGAGAGACCATTATTCTCCTAGGTAACCTATCCTCCTCCATCCGCCTCACATGACCCCACCACCGAAGCCGGTTTATGCGTACAGCTTCATCCATCGAGTTATCTCATCATTCCGAGTACCCCCTTCAATTGTTCCCACCCTTTTGTACTAGCAATTATTCTCGCTACGTTCATGTCCATTACTTCTAACTTATGAATGAGATATCCTGAGCCAGCCCAGCTTTATCTTCCGCAAAGCAAAGTTGGTCTGAAAACAGCCCAAAGTAAAGATAGTTTCGTCAGGGAGCTGATTTCCTTCTTACAGAATACTCTTGATCGCAACTACGAGCTCACTGCATTAGCTTCACTGCACCTTGATTCAATCTCACTATATCACCATCCTGGGAGAACACACATCCCAAATGCTTGAAATTATCTACCTGCTCCAGCTTTGTATTACCAATTAGACTGCAGGCTTTCGGCACAATCTGCCATTAAGACCAAGTCGTCAGCAAAGGCCAGACTGCTTACCACATTTCCACCTAACTGATTCCCTCCCTGCCACTTTATACCATTCAGCAGATGATCCATGTCAACTACGAACAACAAAGATGAAATATTACGGCCTCGCCTAAACCCCGTTAAGTACCCTGAACTAAGAACTCATTCTACCAACAATTCTCACTCCAGCCCAATTGCCAACATAAATGCCATTGATTGATTTTAATAATCTACTCTTAACCTACAGTTCCCCCGTGTGGCGAACATCATTCCCCTCGGCACCCTGTCATTTGCTTTCTCTAAATCTACGAAACATAAACATAACTATCTCTTCATATCGTAGTATTTTTCAATTACCTGGCACATACTGAAAATCTGATCCTGACATCCCCTCTGTGGTCTGAAACTACAAATGGTTTTCATCCAACTTCCTCTCACCCAGGGATCGCACCCTCCCTTCCAAGATGCCAGTGAATAATTCGCCTGGTATACGAACCTTCTAATTTTCTTCCTTATAATTAGGCACAATTACTCCTTTCGTCCAACCTGAAGGTACCTTACTAACACTCCATGCTAATATTATTATTACTCTATGAAGCCATTTCATCCCTGCCTTCCCACTATACATCAACATTTCAGGTCTAATTTCATATATTCCTGCTGCTTTACGACATTGGAGTTCATTTATCATCCTTTCCACTTCTTTGAGCGTAATTTCACCATCATTACTTTCCTCCTCCCCATGCACTCGGTTGTTCACTATGTCACCAGGAAGATTTCATTTTACGCTGAGAAGATTTTCAAATAATTCCTTCCACCTGTCAAGTGATACCTTGGGGTCTATTATGATTTCACCTGAATTACCAAAAACACTCTTAATTTCAGAAATGTTTCCCTGCTGCTTGACCTAGCCATTCCAGGTTATTACCAAAATCTTCCCGAGACTTCTCTTTGGGATTCAACAACTATTTGTTTCTTTCTGTTTCTCATATACGTACAATTCCCTGTCTTCATCAGCGCTTGTTTGGAGGCATTTCTGATACTCCTTATTACGTTTGCATGCTGTTCTCACTTCAAGATTCCACCAAGACGTTCGCTTTTACCCATCTTCACACACAGTTTATCCTAGGCATTCCCTTGTTGTTTCTAATATAGTATTCCCTGTATGCCACCCCCTGAGGGCCGACGACCTAGATGTTAGTCCTCTTTAAACATCAAGCATCTATACCCTAAACCTGCTTACTGTCCACTGTTCGGAACTTCTCGCTAATCATATCCATGTACTTCTGTCTAATTTCCTCGCCCTGGAGATTTTCGATGCTTATTCGTTAGCAGACAGATTTTAATTTCTCAATCCTAGGCTTAGAGATACTTAGTTCACTACGGTGGTCTGTATCATAGAAAAATCTTCGGAAAACGCGTACATTCCTAACAGGTTTCTTGAATTCAAATTCGGTTAAGGTATAGCCTGTTTTGGATCTGGTAACCCTACCATCCCATGTGTAGCGGTGAATAGCCTTATGCTTGAAGAATGTATTCTTAACTGCTAAACATATGAAGAAACAAAACTGAAGCATTCCTTCGTCATTGCTTTTAACGACATCTCTGTCCCGTAACGTGATTTACTACATTTACAGAACTTCAAATGAATTGAACCGAAGGTACAATATCTTCACCGGGTGAGTTGGCCGTGCGGTTAGGGGGGCGCATCCTCGAGCTTGCATCCGGAAGATAGTGGGTTCGAGCGTACTGTCGGCAGCCCTGTAGATGGTTTTCGGTGGTTTCACATTTTCACACCTTCATTAAGGCCAGGGCCGCTTCCTTCCCACTCGTAGGCCTTCCCTATCACATCGTCGCCATAAGACCCGTCTGTGTTGGAGCGCCGTAAAGAAAAATAGGCCGGGCTGTGTGGCTCAGACGGTTGAGGCGCTGGCCTTCTGAGCCCAACTTGGCAGGTTCGATCCTGGCTCAGTCGGGTGGTATTTGAATGTGCTCAAATACGTCAGCCTCGTGGCGGTAGATTTACGGGCACATAAAAGAACTCCTGCGGGATAAAATTCCGGCAGCTCGGTGTCTCAGAAAACCGTAAAAGTAGTTAGTGGGATGTAAAGCAAATAACATTATTATTAAGAAAAGAAGATGAAATATGCAAAGATATAACGACCAGTTCGGTCGATAAATATGTGGATTGAGTTTCTTTAGAAATCTCATGAACACTCATTCGCCTGTATTTGGGTTGTAGAGGAGACGGTCAAGTGGAATAAGCCTGCTGTTAAAACTACATTTCTCCGAGGATCGTAAAAGTAGTTCGTCGAACATAAAACCAACAACATTATTAAACAAATATATTCAAATTACTTTCGTATCAGTGTCAAGATGACTTAATGTTCTTAGGAAGACTGTCTCTAAATCGAAGTACGTTTAGATCAGCTTAGTCCTGTATGGAAACCTCTTCATGTTCAGAATGCCTAAGCGTAATCAGTGAAGCAGTGTTCCCGAAGGATGTTAATCATGGAAAGTGTCACTGATGTTTTCATTGATTTAAAAAATTGTACATAAACAAGAAACTTCGAATTATTCTCTCAGACTCAAAAGACTCTTATAGACACTTGAAGTGCACTTGCGCTATAATTTAAAATGAAAAAACCAAACCCCATGGCACTATAGCCCTTGAAGGACCTTGGCTTACCAAGGCACCGCTGCTCAGCCCGAAGGCCTGCAGATTACGAGGTGTCGTGTGGTCAGCACAACGACTCATCTTGGCTTCCTTGACCGTGGCCACTATTTCACCGTCAGATAGCTCCTCAATTCTAATCACGTAGGCTGAGTGGACCTGGAACCAGCCCTCAGGTCCAGGTAAAAGTCCATGACCTGGCCGGGAATCGAACCCGAGGCCTCCGGGTAAGAGGCAGGCAGGCTACCCCTACACCACGGGGCCGGCACGCTATAATTTGAGTGTATCTTATTGGTATGTGATTTTCTGTTTCAACATTGGTTGTTTCCACCCCCCACCCCCGTTTCTTCCCCTTCCCTTCTCAAGCGTAGTCTTGGTGGCTGTTTGTGCCCAGCGATTGAGTCTCATTATTATTTGTCGCTCGATCTGAGCATCCATCTACTTTGGGGTTCCTTTCGAACCCGAGGCCGCTGGGCTGCGAACATCGGAGTGTAAGTCGTGAGTGCATGTTGCATGTGGATATTGAGTGAAAGGATAATGCTTGTGGCGGCGAATGGGCGTGTAATTGTGTAAGAGTTGTGCTTCTGCGTGTACTGTGCTGCATGCATGTGCCAGGCCAGCCCAGGGTCTTAGGGGCCAGTTGAAGGCCGTTCCATTTTCGTAATTTGTATTACTATAATATTACCTGCACTTCAAGTGTCTATAAAAGTCTTTTGAGTCTGAGAGAATAATTCGAAGTTTCTTGTTTATGTACAATTTTTTAAATCAATGAAAACCTCAGTGACACTTTCCATGATTAACATACTTGTATTACGTTTATATTAGCTTTTGGTAATAGACGTTCAATTCTCTTGTGATGAATGTACGATTCAAATATATGTTTATTGGTTTATTATTGGAAGGGTGCTTCAGTAATGATATTGTAAATATTTTGCTACCTTAAAATAAATGACAGATGAATTTACGGATGGAAAACTCCCTAACCCCGGTCCACCTGGGTATGTTCCGTCTTCCTCGGCCCTAATGTTACCTTCTCAAAAGAGACCGATGAATTGATCAAGAAACTTCAGATGTTTTTGACCATCTAGGAGAACGACTGACTTCAAAATAGACTCTGAAATGAGTTCCATATGTTTGGAGGAGGTGCCATAAACCATGAAGACGTCGTGATGGCAGTTTAAGTTCATATGGATGTGCCTACCTGAGGAAAGAATGATCACAATCCATAGGCACATTTCAAAATTTTAAGTTTGAAAGCCATTATTTCCCACCTGTAAGTAAGTAAATTTTGCATGCTCATTAGGTAGAATGTATATGATTATCGCAAGCTATTTCGAAGGGTTTATATAGTTTCATATTATAGGGATTTCTTCACTGGTATGGAAACCAGCATTGTATTTGCCCACGGGAAAAATTAATGCATGATAATGGTAAGGTCTTAGTATTGAATTGTGTGTGAAGTATTGTAATGAATGGGAATAATGTTAATTTAAATGATCTAAATTATTAACATGTTATGTATCGTTATGTATCATCAGGAAGTTCTTAGACTACTCTATACTTCACACGTAAGACAGCATATTTTAGAAGTTAAAGACATAATTACGGGTGCAAATTTGATATTTAGATCGCGAATGTGATATGCAAATTTTTGAAATGTCCCGTAGAATAGATTCTTCTGAAAATATGTGTGTGCTTGGAATGTCGATGTATGAACGATGGTCAGATAGCATGTCACCATTTGATAGGTCGAAGCCAAATGAAAATGTGAATGTTGAAAGACAATTTTTGTGAAGTGTGAGGTATTATGCCACATTCACGATAATGAAAATGAGGTTGAATAAAACCATATGGAAATGAGGTATGTTAAAGTTGTACTATATGAGGATGCATAAAGCCGAATTTAATGTTGAGGCTAATGGAGGAAGAGATATATCCTTCCTTAAGAGTATTGAAAGGAGCAGTTTGGATTGCCGTTATGTTTAGTGAAAGCGTCAGCTGAGTATTCCTCGAAGATTTACGGTCTTGTGTCTGAGGGGAAGGATCGCGCTGCAAGGCTTCACAATACTTGGGACATCGGCTGGCTGTTCGCTTCTGGCAGAATGCGACATAATATTCACGCACAAAATAATAAATTATCACCGTTGTAATAGAGTCAATATATTAGGAGATGGAAGAATTCCTTCCATTTTTTCTTTTATTTATTTAATTCGACTTAGGAATTTAGGCATGTACCAAATTCTAAAAAGACTAAGGGTTCGACACCATTCGATGGCGACGAATATCGTCATCGTCATTTTGATGATGGACGGACCACGCCTTCCATATGCCTGTGTATATACTGTGTATATATCAGATGTATTCTTATATGTGTTCATTTTCCAGATAAATGTTTTATTGTATGTAATATCATGGTATCAATATGTTGTCCATAGGCACAACGTTGTCTTTGAATTGTCCCATTAAACGGTATTATTCATATCCCGGCAAAATATGCTCGTGTGATAATTGCATCATTGCAAATAATATTCAAATAAGGTTAATAAGTAAGGATTATAATATGACTTTCAGATATTTTGGAGGTGTTCTTATGATAATTTGGTCATTGTCTTAAACACAGGATTACTGAAGAAATCATGACGTAATGAACTTCGAATTTATGAATATGAAGTCATGATAATTACACAATTTGTAATCCCGAATGTGCCTTTTTATTATATTTAATTATAAATCAATTAATTAGTGCGTGTTTTAAACAATGAGTGATAAAAATTGAAGTGATAATATGGGGAAAGCCACTTAAGTATTAAAGGATTATTTGATGTAGAATGCAGATTCTGAAAAGACAGATGAACATTAAATTCATCAATTTGAACCCATCACATATTTGTATTTAGTGTTAAATTTCATGGCACAGTCTCTATCGGTATTTTATGCGTGCTCTTTTCTCAGTTGAAATAAATTGTATTTGTAAAACATAGGATACTATTTTTCTAATTCAGTAGTAACGTTGTATTCGACTTATATTTAGACCCCCTACTTATAAATGTTCCATATAATGCCCATTAATAAGGACGTACCGTCGGACCGTTTGCTCTATAATCTAGTCGCGGTTACTATGAAGTAGGGTTGATGGGACTTCGATTCTGGGGTTGTTCTTCGAAGATTTCATCATACACTTTCCATTCAGCGAATGAACTTACGAATTATTATTATTATTATTATTATTATTATTATTATTATTATTATTATTATTATTATTATTATTATTATTATTATTATTATTATTATGCACTGAAGCCCTGAACAGGTGTAATATCAAGCTGTGAGTAAAGTAAGCTGTACCATTGCAATTGATTTCCTGAGATTTCGTGAGATAATTAAGCATATTTTAACGTCAGAATGTGAAATATTATTGGAATTTGTTAATTTAATTACTTCGTTTGACAATCTATCATTCCGGATCTGAATGTTTATTTCCATTTTTATAAGGCTGCATTTCAAAATTGTAATTTGTTTTAACTGCAGGTTACTGTTACGATTAAAGGGATTCATTAATTACAAGGCATATTACATTCCGTACTGCTTGGAATTATGATACATTTAATGAAAAATAATAATAACACACTGGCGATGGCTTCTGCAAAAAGATACACATACTGCTTCGTTAATTAGCAATTACTGAATGTTCGAGTTCATAAATCCCTTTCAGCACTTGTAGAGATTATCAGTAAAATGTTTAATGATTTTTCTTAATTTTTGGAGTTTTACTCAAACGCACTATTTTCTTTCTTTATCCATTCAACACTCGAGCATTCGTTTTTCTCTCGGACTCAGTGAGGTGTCCCACCTCTATAGCCTCAACGGCGGTGACCTGGAGCTTGACATTTTGGGTCAGGAGATACAAGTTGAATGGAGGACCGGTACCTCGCCCAAGCGGTCTCACCTGCTAAGATGACAGGGGCTTTGTGGGGGATGGGAAGATCGGAGGGCATACACAAGAAAGAGGGAAGGAAGCGTCCGTGGCCTTATGTTAGTTACCATCCCGACATTTGCCTGGAGGAGAAGTGGGAAACGATGGCGGAGGTGGAAACCGATAAACCTGTACTGAGTTGACCTCCCGAGGCTGAGTGGACCTCGTTCCAGCCCTCGTATCACTGGTCAAATTTCGTCGCATAGCCGGGAATCGAACCTGGGCCTCCAGAGGTGGCAGCTAATCACACTAACCACCACAACAAATATGTTGAATGTGTTAATATCTACCACTGTATTCTTTTGGTGGACCTATTTATAGTACACGCTACACTATATTTTTTGTATCATGGAAACAAGTGGAGTTCAGTGACGCGATATGTAACCTGCCAATAGCAAGCCTCACGTCTCCGTTCGCGCGGAGAGATTTGTCAAATACACATCGCTTCGCTATTTCTGCAGCTGAGGGTTCTCCACGGTGCGGCTGACACAATCACGAGGTGATCTACACCACGTATGGGCCACCAGTAGAGCGTGTCATAGAGTTACGTACGTGCTCTATAGCGCGGAAGAAGGCAAGATATCCCTCTTTCAAAACGTCGCTCTTCAACAGGGTACACTTCATTTACAGTTTCCAAGAATGTAAAATGGGACTTTTCAGATAGGGGCGTGATAACTGAGGCCGGTGGCTTCTCAGTAAGGTGGGCGTGGTTTGAATCTCAGGGGATAGACTTTTCTCTTCTTCTTTTGATGCATTCTCCCCACTTCCTGTATCTGCAATCGTGGATTTCGAACCAGCGTGGGAGATTTCGTTCCCACGTTATCTTCCCCATCAGCGTCCAAGTTTTTCGCCCAGTTTTCGCTTAGTTGTATCAGACTGTAATATTGTCGTTTTGCGAGTATTGACTACTTTCCTACGCTTTTTTTACAAATAATTTACCTCGTACCAACACAGATAGGTCTTATGGAGACGATGGGACAGGAAAGGGCTAAGAGTGGGAAGGAATCGGCCGTGGTCTTAATTAAGGTACAACCCCGGCATTTTCTTGGTGTGAAAACGGGAAACCACGGAAAACCATCTTCAATGCTTCCAATAGTGGGGGTTTCCTGCATTTTTCGAGGACTAGAACTTAGCATGATTTCTCTGCGCGATGGAGAAATTCCTCGTTCGTGACTAGGAGTTCATCATTTTGCGGTACATCAAAATGTCGAAAGCCGTAAAGCAGCTCCAGTAATACTTACCATTTGGCGACAGACCGACGATTCTCAGATTGGATGTTATGATATGATTAATTATATCACGATAATTCCGTCGCTCGGGAATCGAATTGCAGTGGTAAGGCTTACTTTACTCACAAACTGTTCTTCTATCCAATAACTTAGCATTGAAAGATCTTCTTGGGCGCCGGGCTGAGTATCTCAGATGGTAGAGCGCTGGCCTTCTGAGCCCAACTTGGCAGGTTCGATCCTGTCTCAGTCCCATGGTATTTGAAGGTGCTCAAATGCGTCAGCCTCGTGTCTGTAAATTAACTAGCACGTAAAAGAGCTCCTGCGGGACAAAATTCCAGCACCTGGGCGTCTCCCAAAACGATTAAAATGTAGTTAGTTATACATAAAACAAATAACACTATTATTATTATTATTATTATTATTATTATTATTATTATTATTACCTTAGGTTTTATATTTTAGAATTAAATTTCAAAATGGATAAAATTAATTAATATTCCATGAATAAATAAATTAATAAACGTTTCCCGCTAGCCAAATCTCGTTCACGACCGCCTGTTTCTGATCTACAAATCTCCTCCATGTACTTCGTGGTTTGTGGTACCCCTCCAAACTTGTGGAATCCATTTCTGCGTCTTCTTTGAAATCAGTCGTTCGCCTTAGGTGTGCGTAAACCACTTTTTCTTATTTATGAGTTCGTTCATTATTTTCCAATTGGCTTTTTCTCGAAGTTCCGTTCTAGATGTCATTTTATCCATCATATTCCTGGTTTGTTTCTCTAGCAACTGTAAAAGAACGCCGAAAGTTTCTTGTTCAACTTATCGGTCTATTTACTTGGTTAATATCCTGCGGGAACACTGCTTCACTGATTACCCTTAGGCATTAGACATATAACGAGATTTCGAGACGGGACTCAACTGAGCTTCATCAATAAAGGCATTAGTGTCCTACTTTCGATACCGTGTTTTAATCTCTGAAACAATGTCGAATTGGATGTGGATTTGAAATAAAATATTACATCCCAAATTCCAGGTCTTGTGGCTTCTGAAGAAGAAATTAAGTCACTTAAGAATACATGCTCAGTGGTGCAGTGGTTAGTGTGATTAGCTGCCCTCTTGGAGACTCGGGTTCGATTCCTGGCTCAGCCACGATATCTGAAAAGTGGTGCGAGGGATGTAATGTGGTCCATTCAGCCTCGGGAGGTCAACTGAGTATATGGGGTTCGATTTCCTCCTCAGCCTCCCTCGAAGTGGTTTACCGTTTTTCCAACTTCTTCTCTAGGCAAATGTCGGGAAGGTACCTAACTGAAGACCACAGCCGCTTCCTTCTCTCTGCCTTCACTATCCTTTCCAGTCTTCTCATCCACCACAAAGCCCCTGTTCAGCATAGCAGGTGAGGCTGTTTGTGTTAGGTACCGGTTCTCCTACCCACGTTCATCCCAGACAAAGTATCTAACGCTCCATAAGAATGCGCTTGAGGCGTTAGAGATAGGATCCATCGCTGAGTCCAGATAAGAAACGAACTGTGGACTTTGAACTTATTAAATAACAATATAATAAAGAATACAAGCTTGTTACTCTGTCCATTTTTTTTTAGCAGCAATGCTATTTCCTCAAAATTAAAAAGATAATAGGATGAACATACATTCAGTACGTCGTAATAACGTTGCATGAGCTCCCAACCTCACTTGTGCAGTCGGATAGCCGTTGTGCTGACAGGCTGCTAAAACTAGTATTATCCATTCAGACGGATAGCAGATATTAGATTTTCATGTAATATGGGTGACGATTTCCTTAGCCGTATTATTTGGCCGGGTTCACCACTTTTCATATCAATCAGATCCACAGTTCAGGTCACGGGGCTAGGTGAGCTACATTCTAATCTTTTAAATCTAAAGACATGCTGGAAACCAAAAACTGGGCCAGAAGAAAAGTTGCAAAACATGTGATGTAGATTTTCTGTGTAAAATTTAATCATCAGGAATAACAAAGTTCAGCACTTACATTTTGAATGATAAATGCGCACAACAACAAACAGATGGACTTTACGAAGAGAAAAAATGCAGTCGACAATGGGAAAAGGAGAATAGTTTTACTCTGAAATATTAAAACTTTGACTACACTTGCACTTTATTTACTTAGTTTAGTCATAGATTATATATCGTTAATTCTGTGACGAAATCTCAAATGTGACAATGCTCTTCCTATTCATTATTTACCTTCAGACTGGTCACGCCTCTCAGCCACATAATGGGTCGAATATGCAGTCTATCAGATTTTTTTTTTTTTTTTTGGCGTTCATTCTCTTATGCGCGAGTGTAAAGTAAAATGAACCTGACTGTACCGTATTGTAGGAATGTATGTTTGCAGGACAAACACTTGCCGAAAACAATATCCAAACACCATGAAATAAGGAATGTAGAATACGGAAATTTTGGCAGATATTTTCTGTCGAGGTAACATATTTAATTGATCGAAAGTACAAGACTTGCAGGTTAATATCCGCGCGAGAAAAGCCATTGCAAATGTGCCATGCTGGTCCATTAATAACCGGCGCAATCGCGTGACTGTTAAATGGAGGCATGCAAACGTGCATGTACTGAGTCGTACAGGTGCCGGACGTCAGCCTGTGGGATGGAGTTCGATGCCTGTTGCACTTGGTCGGTCAATAGAGGGACAGTTAATGCCGTTTGTGGATGACGCGGGAGTTTTCGCCCAATTATGTCCCATACTTGCTCGATTGGGGACAGATCGGGAGATCGACCAGGCCAGGGCAATACGTTGACATACTGTAGAGCAGGTTGGGTTACAACAGCTGCATGGAGGCGTGCATTATACCCCCAGGTATGGTGTTCAAGAATGGCAGCACAACAAGTCGAATCACTAGACGGACGTACACATCTGCAGTCAGGGTGCGTGGGATAACCATGAGAGTGCTCCTGCTGTCTTAGAAAATTGCTCCTCAGGCCAGAACTCCCGGTGTAGGTCCAGTGTGTCGATGCCGCACACAGGTGGGATGCGGGCGCTCACCTGGCGTCGTTCTAACCAACACATGGCCATCACCGACACCAAGGCAGAACCAGCTTTCATTGGAAAACACAACGGACCTCCGCTGCATCTTCCAATGAGCTCTCGCTTGACACCACTGAAGTCGCAGACGGCGGGGGATTGGGGTAAGTAGAATGCACGCCGCAAGGCGTCTAGCTAGGAGCTGTCGTTCAAAATAAAATCAGGTGTACTCATCCTTGTACGCGTCGGTGCATGATTCAGCAATGCACCATTTCAGCCATCGGGTCGACCCATTGATGCTATGCTCACTGCATCATGACGTTGGAAATATGACAGTCCTTAGGGCTCTCCTCTATGGTTGTTATTCTGAAGTACATTGTTCCGACACAATCTGATTCAGAGCACAATATTGGTAAACTCGTGTCCCGCACAGTCCGAAATACACTGAACATAAAAACATACAGTATCAATTATCACACAATTTAAAAAAAACAGAATAAAGTAATCCCTCTCAAGATTCCATTAACTTAATAGTTCAGTGTATAGCCTATTCTTACCGGAATCTATTATTTAATATTATTTTCAAGTTCTAGCTTGGCTCGCGACTTCATCATGTATAAAATAATAAGACTGCTTCCATAAGAAATAGCTCGGCACTTCGCACAGCTATACGTATTAACTTATGACAACCATCGATAATTTCCTCATGGGAAAATCCCTGCGGATTAAGTTCGTATACAGCGTTTAAATTTATTATTCTTCCTACAGAAATGCTCAATGTTAACTTCACGTTCCTCTGGCGAAGATCTCAAAAACACGTCCGACACGTTCAAACTCAAAATTCAGAGTAAGCTTCTAGTCAGCGCGTGGCGTCACCCTGCCCGTGTGCCTACAGTACATACGTCAGATATTCCTCGTCTTGATTGCACCATACTTCCTGTCCCTGGTAAACATATATTCTTCACAAGCTTCTCAAGATATTTTAATGGAATTTTTTTATGGAATTATAAGAGTCTTATTTATGTTTTATAGTAATCTCTTCCAGATTTAACCTTTCTTCGCAATGTTAACACATTGGTACTACTACTAACGTACCAGCTATTTCCTTGAGCACTGCCTTGTGATTTGTCGGTTCAAAACTTCCGCCAGTAAATATCATTAGCTCTGTCTCATCAAGATCTCAAGTTTCTTACTTTAGCAAATGGGAAATTCCATTACCTTCCCTATGATGCAACATCCGCAAAGCCTCTCCGCGTGTACCGTTAAAGATATGATTCAGCAGGCCGTATTCCCACATACATCCTGCTTCAATACGAACTCTTCTTTCCCAATATTTTTTTTTCTCATTACATCTTATTCATATGCCAATTACATGCATCACTTGGTTTCAATACGCTTTTGAAATGTAGTGTTACTGAAGAGTGCTGAAAGTGAGATGGGTAGATCGAACCACGAATGAAGAGATACTGAATCAAGTTGGTGGGAGGCGAACGATTTATTCCAAAAGATGGCAAGTGCAAATACTTAGGTGTGAGATTTGAAAGTGATTTGCACTGGAAGGGTCATGTGGATTACATTGTTGGGAAAGCATACAGATCGTTACATGTCATAATGAGGCTATTTAAAGGATGCAACAAAGAATTAAAGGAGAAAAGTTACTTAAGTATGGTTCGTCCATTATTGGAATATGCAAACAGTGTTTGGGATCCTCACTAAGAATACTTAATAAAAGAAATAGATAGTGTTGAGAGAAAAGCAGCAAGATTTGTAACAGGGGATTTCAGGAGAAAGGGTAGTGTATCAAAAATGTTAAAGGAACTTGGGTGGGAAACTTTAAGTAAGAGAAAGGAGAAAACTAGACTTATAGGATTATATAGAGCCTATACAGGAGAAGAATCATGGGGAGATATCCGTGAGAGGCTTCAGTTGGAAAATAATTATATCCATAGGACTGACCACAAATATAAAATTAGAAGGAATTTTAGCAGAAGCGATTGGGGTAAATTTTCATTCATTGGGAAGGGTGTGAAGGAGTGGAACAGTTTACCAGGGGTAGTGTTTGATCCTTTTCCAAAATCTGTACAGATATTCAAGAAGAGAATAAACAGGAACAGAGAAAATAAATGAAATGCTAGAGGGCATTCGACCAGTGCAGGTTAATGTAAATACAAAATGTGTGAGAATAAATTAATTCCATCTCCTGGTCTAAGGAGTTTGGACAGCCAAAGTAGGGGACTGCCTGTAGGGGTGAAGTACAGTGGTGACTTCGAGGGCCCTGGGACCGCTACGGTAGCTGTGAAGGCCCTTCAGGAACTCTGAAAAGTGGTGGCAAAAGGGGCTCTGGTTAAGACGCAGCAGGTCGTTATGCTACTTAGGTTCCAGAATGGGTAAAAAAAAAGTAAATAAATACAATCTAAATTTTAATCTAATACCAGTTGTATAGTATCATTTGGAGTAATTCCACATACTGTATATCAGTTGACTATATTTGTAAGAAGTACAGGAGATATTATAAGTAGATTTTTGTAAACAATATAAATTTATTAAGGATGAGTTGTGTGTTTAATAGAAAAAAATTGTTATCGTAAATTGTATAATATTGTATTATAGGAAAATTTTCTTCTTGTTAATTCAATAATTAGTGCTTGACAATAATGTATTTTAGTGTACCATGTACCACCGAGGTAGACACCTCATTTGCAAATAAAGAATTTTTTAAAAAAAATTTATTTTAAACAGAGCAAGTGACTGTGTGGTTTCGGTCACGTAGCCATCAGCTTGCATTCGGGAGATAGTGGGTTCGAGCCCCACTCTCAGCAGTCCTGACTATGGCTTTCCGTGGTTTGCCAGTTTCACACCAACTGAATGCCGAGGCTGTACCTTAATTAAGGCCACGGCCGTTTCCTTTCCAGTCGTTGCTCTTTCCTATCCCATCGTCACCACAAGAGCTATCTGTGTCAGTGCATCGTAAATCAGACTGTAAAAAAGGAAAGAAAAAGAAAAATAGATTCCGCGAAATTTGACCACAAAAAGAGCTGGAATGAAAGGACACACCTTACGATTTGTTCAGTTTGTTTCTGAAGAAGTGTAGCTGATAAGGACGGTAAGGGTCGATCAAGGTATGAATATGACAAACACATTATAGCAGATGTAGGATGCAGTAGTTGCGTAGAATTGAAAAGTTTAGCACAGGATAAGGTGACATGGATGGCTGCACCGAAGCAGTGTATGGACTGATGACCCAAACAACAGCAACAACAACATAACAATAATAATAACAACAATATTAATTAGTCTTAGAGCCTCAGCCGCTGTGTGTAGACATAATTTGATGCTATTTAGATAGCCTTCGTGTCAATTTTCAACTTCCATTGTACTCTACCAGGTGGCAGAGTAATCATAATCCCGGCGGTGATATATAGATGAGTATCAATTAATTTTGTCGGACAAATGCAAAATGTGCCACACAAGACCTTTTACATGCCGACATCGTACGGCGTTGAGTGTCGAATGGTACTTATTTCGCCCTTCGAAAATCCGTTTATCCCCAATCGTATTTGAGCCCGTGATATTGGGATTCACACCGGTCCGTGTAGTGAGAATACCCCTTACCTGAAGGCTCCGGGGTCAATTTCCGGACAGATGAGGTATTTTTATCTGGATCTAAGGGCTAGTTCGGGGTCACTAAGCCTACACACAGTGTGCAATTTTCCCGCTCTAACTTGACAAAAATCATATTTCAACTTGTGGACTTGGGCCGAAATGTTTACCGACTTCTGCCCTCTATTTGAAGTTAACGTTTACGCAAGTGTGATAAACTGATATAACTTGAAAACAATATTCTCTCACACATGGGTAAATAATGCAAGTATCGAGCTCGATTTATTATTATTATTATTATTATTATTATTATTATTATTATTATTATTATTATTATTATTATTATTATTATTATTATTATTATTATTATTATTATTATTATTATTATTATTATTACTTGCTAAGTATGGCTGTGGAGTGTTTACATCCATTTAGTATTATTATTTACGAAGTCAGATGATCGCATTGTTTGTGAGGTTATGTCATGGAACATGTACTGTATATAGACATTTACATAAGTTCAGTTAATGTAAGAACCTGTATATAATTTATTATTACCTGTATATATGATTTACAATCCACTAAAGTATTGTGAAACACACTGTAACATCCAGAATGACACTAGGTAGACGAGAACTATGGAGAATATTCGTTACATTATAACCATGTTATTAGGCGCTCGAGAATTCTTCGAGAAAATATCTTCAGCCATGTGTTTTTAGATGCTTTTTTCTTGGTTTACAATGTTTTGTATACTTTTATTAACTTGCCGATTTGAAACTACATTGCTACGCAAGGATGGAAACCGGTCCCATACATATGAAACGGTGTAACTTGTAGTTATTACATTTGATTTTGTATTGAATGTGGATAATTCCTCTCTTTTTCTTCTTGCCTTTCGCACCCACTCATTTAGTATCACTTGCAGACTTGCAGGCCAACTTCACGGCGACTGAAGGTCGACAGTGAACGAGCTAAGTGGCTGGGGTTTGTTTATACTATCTAGTAATAACAAATAGCTGGCGAAGACTTAAAATTCATGCATTCCAGCATTCCTTGAACAGCCAGTAACATAAGTCACTACACATTTCGGCCCAAGTCGAGAAGTCGTAAAATTATTTTTGTCTTGTTAGACTGGGAAAATTGCACACTGTGCTACGTGAGAACTGTATTCAGAAGCTACCTGACGGTGTGATAACGGTCGCAGCCTAAAAAGCCAATAATACCCTAGAGGATTCGTCGCCTTGAACACGCGTCAGCACGTAAACTGCAAGGCTTCTTGCTGAACAGTCAGTGGTCACTTGGTAGGAAAAGACCTGTCGGGTTGTAGCGCCATGGGGTTTGGTTCTTGGGATCCGGAGAACGACTATTTACCATTGATCCACAGATGGATCGCGCGGAGTTGAAGCTGGATGGCATGGAAAACTGGGATGAAAAAGAGTGGGTTTTAATCTCCTTTCTAGAGTTCGTTTTAGGTGACTGTGTGCACCCCCTTTCAGTTCTGCAAGCTAACCGTTTGCATAGCGGCTCTGAAGACCTATGGGCAAGTGGAAGGCTTCCACTATCCATCATTTTTGCACAAGGTGCGACAGGGTAGTTTAATCTATACTCGGTCGCCTTCAATTAAATACCCATTGGGGGTGTGGGCTGAGTGAATTCCAGTGACGTATCCCTTTCCAGAAACCGAATTCTCATCTCCCGACAAGGAATCGGCTTCATGGTGTTCTTGATGAACCGTGTACGCCATTACTATTACCTCGACTGTGTAGTCTCCCTCCATTCCGAGAATTGCTAATCTAGTATCGAGTCCAGGTGAAAAAGGGTGGATGGTACTCTGCAAACCTGTGAGTTACAGCAGTGGAAGATGTAGGGTTTAAAATAAGAACGATAAAATGGTAGAAGTGAAAGTCGCAACCTTTCTGTGTACATGGTTGCTCATCACCCCAGCCAACGCCAAAAGCGCTAAATAAAGTGAACTGTTTTTCTGTGTACAATTCATTGTTTTCTATTTTTGTTTTGCGCTGGTAAATTTTATAACAGACGGTCGGTCGTTCACACTGTGATGGCGTATGGTTTCACTGGGCTTCAGTTTTATCATAGGTGTAATTATTTCTACTTGTTTTGTTCAATAAAACAGGCATGTGTGATGACATAAAGCTGATGCTGTGACACGGGCTGCAATAAGCTGCAAAGTGGTGTTCATATCACGCGCAGGTAGTAATATGTAATTACCCACCCCCACTCATTTGTGTTGAGCGATGTTTGACGTGAGCAAATATTGTGCCATTTGCTCTGGATTTGTTTTCTTGCAACTTGTGTTTACATGTAGCGTCACTTCAACATTCGCTGTGATGCTGTTAGCTGGATACACGCCCTGGTTTTATCCCGTGTTGTCCATACAGTGTTTTTCATCAGCGGTTTATTATATCAGTATAAAAATGCTGCACATTTTATACAAGAGTATGTACATTGTTACACAGCACTATGTTTTGTATAATCGACCACCAGCGTGAAATAATAGCTAATATTTTACGACTAACTTTTTGCAATTATTTAAAAAAACCTTTCTTTAGGTATTGCCTATGATCTCATTTGAATCGGACAATTGGAAAAATGCACATGTCCAAAAGGTAAATGTTTCAGGAGAGACATAAAGTTGAATAAATTGTGAATTAGTGAAGCTATCAGATCTGCATTTTGGCAGTACATATAACTAGTAAAAGGTCTTTTATTCCCTTAACATGGATTTCAGATTCCATTTCTAAAGGGCGAGAAAATCACATTTTATTTGATTTTAATTATTATTATTATTATTATAACCTCTGTCAACCTGTAGTATTTTGAAATCAGAGAACTGTGAAAAAAAGGCTCATAAATCGTATTGATAAAGATAATATGTAATACTGTTCATTACATCTTATGACTTTCGTCACCACATTTTATATTACCTCTTCGAGAACTAAACTTATGATAATTAGAATGAATAGATTATAGTCATTTCCTGTACATTAAAAATAAAACACGAGAACTTTAAATAGCTTCTCATTAAGGCGATCAGATTGTTTCTTCTAGCAGTGCTTCCTGCTCAGTAGTTGGCCAGATGTTTACAATGTCATAGTAGCACCTGATAGCCTATGTTCACCACAAGTGAAAAGATTTTAAGGTGCAGCCCCTTTCCAAATGTATAGCTATTTCGGTATAGAAAGGTCAATATGTGCATTTAGCCACGTGAAATGAAACGAAATAAACACACTTTTTGCATCATTTTGCACCAATTTTTGTGAGATTACTATATTTCTTGTTTCAGCACATTTCCTCTCCACTTTCATCTGCCATCTCTTCATGAACAGATTTTTAAAATTTTGTTTAATCAGAAGGCAAAGCCAATAAATAAATATTGAAGAATAATTTATAGAGACCACCAGTAATTCATATCTCCAGAAGAATGGACAACCTGCAGTTGTGATACCAAATTCAAACATAAACAAAAATGCTGCAACTGTTTAAACTAAAATGAATTCATTTAGTACTGCCACGAATTCAATGGTTCCTTCCATCGATTTTATACTCTCTTATTTGCCGTGTTAGTGTTTTGGCAGTATGAACCAGAACATATTTTTCACAACACAAAACCATGCCAAAGGTAAATAAGAAGAATATTTTTTCTGCACATTCAGAAGAACTCAAGATGCAAATTATCGAAACTGTGTGCCGTCTGAGAAATAAATATTGCAATCGACGAGAATCATCAATAAATAGAATGAACCAGCACATCGAATACAGCATACATGTAAAGAACATTGAACTCCGCAAGTCGAAAGCTAAACAAACTACTCTGATACGCGCCTTCGCTTCAGCATCCGAAAAGCAGCGATCATTGCATGAGTTCAGTGCGGATCGTGCCATGCCATTAATCCAGTCAGAAATTCAAATCCACAAGGTAAACAATCCTGCATTCAAATCATTCCTTGAGAAGTACATGCAAAGGTCAATACCGGATCAGAGCACTCTGTGAAAAAAATACGTTCAGACGCTTTACGAGAATGTCTTCGATAAAATGAAAACCACAGTCAGCTAACAAGAAGAGAAAATTAATTTTTGATGAAACTACAAATTTTGCAGTTCATATTCATAGGACATGTAAACTACTATTTGCTGCAGCAACGATTAGGATTTCAGTCATCTAGATTCAACATGTGTCCTGTTGCCTAGTAGGCTCTGGGTGGTCCATGGGCAGTGATAACTATTTTCATGCATGATGGCATCGACGCGAATACGGTGCGAATGGCGTCCTGTGGTATAGTCATCCATGCTGCATTAACCTGGTTCCACAGTTCACCATTGATTTTTGTCATAAGGTCACAGTACTGCACCCGTCGTTTCACCATATCCAACACATTTTCGATTGGCGACAGGTCTGGTGATCGGGCGGGCCGGGGTAACAGTCTGACATCCTGTGACAACAAGAAGGCATGTGTTCGTGCAGCAACGTGTGATCACGTATTGTCCTGCTCAAATATGGCGTCTGGGATGTTGTGCAGAAAGGGTATGGCTGCGGGTCGCAGGTTGGCATTAACGTAGGTCAAACTGGTCACAATGCCCCAGACACGCACTAACGGCGATTTGTTGTGGTACCCAATAGCACCCCACACCATAAGGCCTTAAGTTGGCGCTGTATGTCTGGTGCGAATGAAGTCAATGCGATGCCTCTTCCCCTGTCAGCGGGGAACCAAAATGCGGCCACTATTAAAAAACAGAACTTGGATTCGTCCGAAAACACTATCTGCTGCCATTCCTGTCCCCAGTGATGTCGTTCCATACACCATTGCATTCTAGCATGTTTATGCACATTAGTCAGAGGTAGGCGGAGTAGAGGACGACACGCCTGTAACCCAGACCGTAATAAACGGCGAACTGTCACTCGTGATAGTTTTCGTTGTGTTACACTGTTCCACTGTCGAGCCGGAGCCGAGGAGGTCGCAGATCTGTCCTGGAGTGCCATTCGGATGAGGTGTCGATCTTCTCGGGGGTGGTTTGCGTGGTGCGACCAAACCCATCTTGTCGTGTTCTACGGCCTTCTGTGGACCATTCTGTAAAAACCCGTTGCACTGCCGACACACTTCGTCCCACACGAGCAGCAATTCCCCGGATGGATGCATCACGTTCTCTCATGCCAATGATGCGCCCTCTTTCAGACTCACTCATTTGACGGTTCGGTTCTCGCAGACATCTGTGAGAGATCCTGCATGTCTGCTCAAGTTACACTGATCCATTACCTTCGTTTTATAAGGACAACGAGAGCCGCAGGCACATTTTACTAGTATGTGCTGGTGTGCCGAGATATCGATGTGGACCTCGAATCTGAGTGCCGACATGGTTCAAATGCTAATAATTTCTTCAGAACGCGCTAATCCATGCGTCCTGTGAATGTGAACATCCTATTTATAGTATTTCAAGGTGTTTTGGTTTCTATGATCATGGGTGCATTTGCCTGATTGGAAGAAGCTCATGAGTGTTAGGGAGAATTTTGATGGATTCACTAAAGGCAAATTTAATTTGAAAAACAATCCAAAAGTGGAAACTTTTCTACTTGGACTGAACTCCCTTTATGAGAGCTGGCAAGATAGGTTGCATTATTTTCTGATGATGTCGTGCGAAGTTTCTCCATATTTAAGGATCTACTGAGCTCAAAGCCCCACCTATTTACTGTCAAAAACTTTGAAACTTTGTGTCTAATCCAGTATAAAAAGTGTATTAATTATTATAACCCAGTAAATGGAGTAAGTAAAGTTCATGTAAGTGATTTAAAGCTTTATAGGTATTTTCAGTACATTTCCCCCTTTTCTGGCCATAGTTTCCATCTATAAATCCTTTCCCTATTCATCACCAATATACTGTATCAGTTTCCTTATGTCGTTGATCTTATTATGAATGGGAAGTTTTCCCTTACAGGCTTGAAAGTCGAGCAGTGTCGGTAAAGCGGGACGAAGTCCAGTCGGCTTACAGAAAGCAAATATTTCTGACATTTCTGGGAGGCTGGCCATCCATTTAGACACTGTGAGAACCACGTGCTGTATAATCATACTGAAATTCATTTTACACAGAATTCTCGAAAAATGTATTTTCCTTTCTAGCTGCGTTTCTTCCAGAAAATTAGTCGATAACACTGATTTTTTGTGCGGATCAACTAGTTTTCATTTAGATTACAGTAATATGAAAAAACATGCATTTGGAATAAAATGACGTGTGCCCTTTTTCAAATGAGCGATTCGCTTATAGAACCACATTAGGATAATAAATACTGTATAGAACTTGAAATGTTACTACCGACATTTAAGCCATACGTACGTACTGCACCCGACAGGGGCATGATCCAAGGACCTTTGGTTAATACTGACCCTTGAAATTATGGACGCAATGCTATTTAAAGGAAGGGAGACCGAATTTAATTATGATCCACATCACTAAGACAGATAAATTGAGTCTTTTAAAGTTATTTTACGGGATTTCTTGCGCAATACATTTCTTCATGCAACGGGGGCCCGCAGCGGAAGGCAAGCCCATCTAGACCCAGGAGGGGCTATGAATGGGGATTCCCCATTACATCACTCGAGAGAAGACATCCCTTCCTCAAGACTCAGAGAATGAGGGGAAACCAACTTTTTCGAAACGAAATATGGGAGCTATCTTTAATTCGGACTAGCCAACTTAATTATCTACGATCTAAAAATTAATGAAATTCGGATTCTGGAGTCGTCTCCTGATTTAAAGGAGATAAATGTCATTGGGGCATTTTTTAGGGTCTCTAATGTCCTATTACTCGCTAATCTTTGAAGGGAGAAAGAATACAGTCTCAGTTTTGCGTGGAAAATTATCGAGGGCCATCTGGTTATCGTCACCACACATCCTCGAGACGAGAGTTCATCCTAGCATGGAGGGGGAAGAAGGACAAACATTAATTAATTAATGGAGGTCCAACGAAGGATAACTGAATGGATATGTCTCAATCACATCAAGTAAATAGTCGTACTATTACACCTCTAATGGGCCGTGGATGGGCCATATGCACATTGGGTGTTGGAGAAATGGTATCTTTATAAAAAGCACTTCCGAGGGCGAGGCGCGTCATTCGGGACTCGTGGCTTACCGAGGGCGGAGCTATGCGAATTTAAGCTCCCATTGATCCTTTGTTTGAGTGAATTTAAATTAAATATACAAGTGAAATAGTGTACTGTGCGTAAATATTGCATAGATTGGATAGACGTGACACCCGTGACTAAACTTTAAAGATCAGAGACATGTCGCGAACACTCAATACAATTCGTAATAATATTGTTATTATTATTACTACGGTGCTACTGTGTCGAGTAGTAACAAAGGTACGCGGAATCCGATACTGAACCACGGATTGCGGAGTAAGATCCGATATCGTGGCCGGACGTTCACACTGAACGCAACTAAACAGATCTGGAAATAAATAGTGACGTGCTATGTCCCTAGGAATACCGCCAGCGGTTTCGTCAACCTAGAACCATAGACTCCTAGCCTGAAGGAAGAATGGTGTCACCAGTAACTGCTTTGGTGCCAATGGATCAGCACTAAACCAGCAATGGACTTCCCAAGCCGACAACGGGTCATCAAGTGATGGAGATGAGTATTTAATCATATTTAATATGACATGATCAGATGGGGCGGGAACCAGTTATCATAAACTGACGCTATAATGTTAGATATTGTAATTTCAGTTAATGTAGATGTGCTATCATGATGCACGTAGCTTCTATTTATTTTATTTTATTAATAACAGGTCTGAGCGATTAATTGTAAATAAAGGTATAATCCGATAAGTTTGCATGTAGCAGTAGATGGACTTATTCATTTTATTTGGGGAACTTGTAATCACTGATGCGTCAGGAGACCAATTTTTAGTAATTCAGAGTAATTCAAGTTAGCTTGTAGTTAGTCCAGCGTTGATAATGCATGGCTGGTAAGTAGTGTAATTAGATTACGTGAGCACCCAGAACTACGAGATATGACTACGGAATTGACACCACAGGCCTCCACTGACATATTTAGATAGGGATTGTTACAATTTAAATTGGCAGGTTTATCACAATTTAAGTGCAGCTTGAGGATGAGATAATTATCGTGTGGATAATTAAATGTGAATATTTAACTTTGAGTAATTCCCGTGTGAAAATTTAATTGGGTGGATCACTGTGTGAATATTTAATTAGAAGTTAGTTACAGTATGAATTCTTGATTGAGCTGATTAGCGTGTGAATATTTAATTGGGTGGATCACTGTGTGAATATTTAATTAGAAGTTAGTTACAGTATGAATTCTTGATTGAGCTGATTAGCGTGTGAATATTTAATTCATTATTGTATTACCGTGTGAGGATTTAATTAGAAATTAATTATCTGTTAATCACAAATTTATCAGGGATTAATTACATAGTCATTACGAGGAAGTTCGGTATGATTACACAGTATAATCTAAATACCAGGTAAGTCATGTAGAGAGATAGTGTAATGATGAATCCAGCAATAATAATAATAATAATAATAATAATAAATTGTAATGAAGGTAATCATACAAATATTGGTATCATAGAAACCGGTGTCGCGTTGTGAAGTCATGATAGTGTAAAAAGAATATGTATGTTGAATTGAGGTGAAGTATTGAGAGCCGATGCAATTTGCTTAATGAGCAACAGAGCTCAGTTTATTGTGAACGAACCACGGGATGAGGTGGTTTCTTAAAGAAAGGGCGTGTTATGCCTGTGAAGGCCGAGGCCATCGACCGCCCATTGAAGGGGGTTGGGGCGTTTGACCTAGTAAAGAGAAGTGTTTTTGTGTGCGTGTCCGCTCATATAAGAGGGGAGCCTTGAGTTAAAGAAAACGAGGCCTGTAGGAGTCGGCTAATAATGGAAATATTCAACACGCCAGAATGAACTATTCGCTATTAAATGACACGGCGATTGGTACCAATATTTGTTAGTTTACTGTCGTTATTCATTTGAGTATAATGTAGCTAGGGTTTCAGTGTCCTACTTCCACCCCAAGGGGTGTCAGTTCATTTCCGTACTGCGGCATTGGTACTCGAAAATGCCAACATGAAGGACGGGTGCCTCACGTGTTTATTGTATATAATCTGTGTTTCTCTAAGTTGTCTATGCATCATGTTGTGACTATAATTAGTGTTGGCGATGGTTCTGACCACCGGGGCGGTGAATTGTATCCTAGTGAGGGTCGGTTCAAATCCGGGCTTTTGTTCCACATTTGTGAGGGTTCTTTCTTGGTATTTCGTTGGAGAATAATTGTGTGTTTTAGTATAGGGATTGCTCAGACTTGTTGCATGCATGTTAATCTTATTAGTCAATAATATTCATATAACCTCAGTGTTTATGGTAAATGTTTTCCGTTCGTGTCACGTCATGGCGAATCGCTCTGCGATAAACAATACTCGGATCCATCACACACGACTAAAAGTCGATAACAAACCACAACAATTGATAATAATCCATGTAATTCATTTGTAAATATAAATGTGTCATTACCATCATCATCAAGACCTAATAACCGCTTATATTAATTTAAACTTTAACCCGAATGTGTTCTCATTGTAATTAGATATGACCCGTTTCTCCTAGCCTGTATGCCCTTAGCGTAGCTCTAGATAAGCGCCTATTTCATTTTATTTCAACCCGTTAACGCCCTGTAGATATCATGCCGAAGTCCTTTTGGGTAGAGGCGGGTGCAGTACATCCGATATTATCATTCTTCATACACTAAGACATACGACAGACAAATTGCTTAGATACTCGGTTACTATTAAGACCGTTTATAAATCACAATGGAAGATGGCTTGTTATCCACTGGCGATAAAGCAGTCAATCTGCAATCCACTGTAAGAGAAGAAAGAATTCGCACAGTATCACAAAGACATATTAACGCAATAATTATTTTAAAATAATATTCATACATGGAGAGTTAAACTACATTAATATATGAAATGTATTCAAATGAATAATGTATTCACCTTATCATTCACTCTTCAAGCATCATACATGTTGGTTTCTTCCATCCAGAGACTTCATGGAGACGAAGTAATTTAAGTTACGAATGATATCTGGAATGATGAGGTGAATTCCTTTAAATAATTTAGAGTGTATAATTTAGGTCTCTTTCGAGCTTGATAGTGACTTATTTTTTATAAATAGTATGCAGTTAGATTCCATTGTCTTAAAGTGTTATATCGTGCGATGTGGTTTACGACAGATTCGCATTCTATGTATTACTCACCTGTAAGAATTGTGTAATAATTTTGTTGTGAATCATTTTCCTGTCGTATTGGCAACTAAATCTGCGGGCTCGTTTATTTAAGTTCCACACATCTTGCGTTAAAATAATTAATGACTAAGTTCATCAATTTCCTCTATCAATTTTCACCTCGGTCTCCTGCTTCTCTAAATCTCGGTGGCTAAGTCCAAACGTCCCCTTGGTAAACTCCATCACCTCACAAGAACCAGTTCATGCTCGCTTCTTCATCCACCGAGTTTAAACCGTACTTGATGATAATAATAATAATTGTTAAGGAGATATCCGTGGAGCAGAAAGAGGCGAAAGAACGTTGCGGGTGGAATGGGTCTAACTACGATATCAAAAATTAATTTCAAACTTTAACTTAGGTTATATTTCTTTTCAAAAACTAACTTAACAACCTTTCACTTAGTGAAATATCAATGACAAATTTGAATAGTAAAACAGAAAATTCCCGAAAAGGGAATTTAACAATTTTGGGCTTCAAGCCCCTAGTTTACGAATTCTTAGATACCAGATCCAGTTTACAAAATTTTGCAAAACCTTAATGTTTAGACAAGAACCGGAATATCCCAATTTAAGAGCACTTTGCTCCAACAATTTTACAGCCTTCCGGAGGCGCACGTCAATATTGCAGTTGAATTTAGAAAACACAGAAAAGAGCTTACACGCTCTCCAACATAAACTAATCCCTTACAGTTCGCTTAGGGCAACCTTAAACACGCTCTTACCATCTCGGCGCAATGTACAATTATTTTTTTAACAAAGGTATCAATTACCCAAACTACTGGACTTTTTGTGGAAAGAAGAACAGGTTAAATTACTGGCCCGAACACAAAATGACTGGAGGCGTACACTTGCAATTCTAGAAACTTTAATATAAAACCGTATTTGGGCTCTCGGCTTGATGATACAGAGGCTAATCCCAAGCTACTGAAGTGACTAGAATGAAGGTTAATTGTAACACTTTACCAAAAGAGAAAAGTTACAAAATCATAGTCACCTCAATTTAAATTGAAGGGGAACTCGAGAGGGTAACGCACTCTCTATCCCCGATTTCCTTTTTTAAGCATTTATGATATTTCACATTAGCTGAAAGAAGATTTACATTGTGGAAAACAGGAGGTTACATAATTATAAATCTGAACCTTCCCCTCGTGTAAGTCTGCGGAGGTAACTAGAGAAAAATAAGCCTGGTGGACATTACCTTGGCTGCTTGACTGCCTGGCGAAGAATGAGGTGCCCCGCCTGCTGTCTTAACACACGTACACTCAGAAATTCGGTGATCACAAGACAAGGTGGCCAGAAAAGCCGCAGCTTATATACACGAGGGGACGGTTCTAGAGGGTTCTGGACTAACCCGGATACACCCTCTCGATTTTATTGGCAGAATCAAAAGTTAACCCCAAAAAACCAACAAGAAGCCTGTTATAGGCTGAACAATAATTACAGAAAATTCTTATTGGCCAGATTCAAAACTGGCGAAGTGAGAAAGAAGTGTTGCAAACTTTTAAAAACATTAAAAAAATTAATGAAAGTTAATTGACTTGAGCAAACCCATAAACTCAAAATGTCTTTCAATAACAACTCCGTTTACCTTGCACCAGAGTGCATGACCTCAGTTTTTGGAATGATATTTATGGAGAAATGTCGAAACTTCTTGATGTACACCAAAACAAAACAACATTAATCCAATCAGTTTAGGAAACTTAGAAATGACAAACTTCTCAATTATGCAGTAGTGACATCTTCTGATTAATGTCCCAACTTCATGCAGTAGCAGTTTCACGTTTGTTGGATAGATAGAGTTCATTAAGGCACTTCTTTTGAATGAGCGGAGTTGAGGTGTATCTCCCGGTACAACAACAACAACAACAACAATAATAATAATAATAATAATAATAATAATAATAATAATAATAATATGCTTCATGTAGCATCCTTTTATTTACTCCTGTAATTTAGTCCCGTGGGAGTTCTTAAAGTCGTGGAATCCAACGATATACAGGGCTTACCCGTGATGATGTTACAAACTTTCAGGAATGGTGGAGGACGGTAAATGGATCAACTTGAGGTAAAGAACCGTAGTCCGGAATCGTTCGAGTCAAAAGTTATTAATAATCCAAGATTTTTAAAGTCCATCCGTTCTTAAGAGACGCCGGGGCTTCGAAATTTCGCCCCGCAATAGTTCTTTAACGTGCCGGAAGCCAACGACATAGGGTTGTCAGCTTTAAGCACCCTTAAAATCCTCCGACCTCAGTTGGCTTTTAACCCTTAAATTGGGATTAGTAGACCAACGCCTTATCATCAACAGCACTGCGACGGGCAGTCAAAATTTAAAGCAAAAATTGATCTGATTCTCCGACTGTACCGTACACTACATGTGCTAAGAGTACAACAGGGGAGACAATCCCAACGAGCAGGAGACGTTAGCATAATAACACAACGACCCCATTGCAGATGGTATATTGCGTACTGACATGATCGGTGTGCGATATCTGTACTGTAGGCTTCAGTCTGTGTTTACGGGTTCAAGTGGTGTGTAGATCAGCCCTATCCACAGGGAGTTGTACCCGGTTACGCAACTTGCAGATATGTTGTTCGTGTATGGGCAAGCAAATGGAAGCCGCAGAGAAGCCGAACAGTTGTACAGGACCAAATATCGACGTAGGAGACATCCGGCTCACGCCATGTTTCCACGACGATAAATATGTCAGGCACAGTGTTCGCGAGTTCTTCAATGGCTACACACCTCGTCCTTACATTTGTATATATCGCATTTTCCAACCGGGCTGGTATCTGCAAGAAAGATAATGGTTGTAATTACTTTTACCCCAACCCTCGTACTTCTTCCAGACATTTTCTAATTTATTGACATCAGCACGTGGTGGGAATTTGACCCACACTTACGGAGAGACGTCCTTTATCGAAAGAATGATAAGAGAGGAATGTATTCACTACTACTTGTTATGTGATGGTTGGTAATATGGTGTGTTGTATTTAGATGAAGAGAAATGTATCACGATGAACCCCTGAGAGGAATTAACCACACCCACTTCAAATCCCAGACCGGCCGGAAATCGAACCGTGGTCTTTCTGCACCAAAGATCAATACGCTGGACATTCAGCCAAGGATCATGACATTACTTTCCTATTACTGAAGAGGTAAACTCCTATTCTACTCTACTTCATTTCCTGCATGTCTGCATACATATCAAAATAGTGCCACCTACTTCATTCAAATGTGGTAATTATACTGGGATCGAAAATTGAACTACACTAGTAACTATGCTGCTTTCAATTGCATGTACGAGAATGTCATTTAGATGCATGAACACCGTCCAGTTCGTGGGAAGAACTGTTGATACTATTAACTGCTCTGATAGTCTGCATTGAGAGGAATGAGAGAATAGTCTGGCTTCGTTAATATCTACATAACATCATGAACCTGTAAATTGAAACCCTACTTGAAAATATTTTAACTAATGTTGATATTGTTACGAGTACAACTCCGTGTGTTTTATTACTCTAAGTTATTTCAGAATGATCAAATAAATGCACATACACACACACATACACAAACATAGACTGCATATACACACAATTTTAATCAACCGCGTTGGCCACACTTGCTAATTTCTGTCTGTTTACAAGTGTCTCTTCCTGATGGCACAGCAGGCGGTCCAGCCCCTTTCTGTACCTGGGACGGCCAATCCTTAATTTCACTTTCCCAAGTCCAGTCACCTCATACAGCTACTGTGTGTATACGTTTGGATCTGAACACAGGGCTACGGGCCACTTAGCACACGATGACTGTGATGACTGTTCGTTGGTTCAACTCCAGAGACATTCCAGTTATCTACACAGTCACATGCAGTGAAGAACTAAACAACAACAGCTGAACAGTATTCAACAGTAGAAGGAGTCTCACAACAGCAAATATTAACACAGGTCGATTTACCCTCACACTCACCATAGCGGCTTCCCCCGCTGACTCACAGCGATCCTCAGTCCACAGAAATACACACAGTACTCTCACATAGTGCACAGCCTTCCGTTCCGTAGGTCGTCCTTAGCCCAGCTACTCATTGGATCCTCCGACACCACCACAACTCCTGATTCAGACCTCCGTGGGACACTAGCGACAGCCAACACCACTTTCGTCCTCACCCCAGCCATCGAACTCAAACACACTGACACCACCACCAACACTGACTATATCTTCACCACGGAGCCCAACTCTGACGTACTGTCCGCGGCTAGCCTCCCTTTTTATAGCTCGTATGATGTAACCCCGAACATTCGCGAGGTGGCTAGAGGCGGAACATTCCCGTTGAAACTCAAAGAAGCTCACAGGTGAGTCAATCGACGAGAACAATACACAAAAAGGCCGGTCCCACCCCACAAGCCGGCTGGGAGATTCCCGGTAGTCTGAGTCACCAGCCCCTCCCTGGAAATACCGAAAGGGGGCTACGACGGGGCTGGCACGTAACAATATTTTTGTTCCCACCGTACGTTTAAATATGGGTTTAATGAAGTTACCCGTTTAAAATGTATCCTTTTCTAATTCTTTCGCACCTGCGTAAGCATTACATCTGATATACACTCGAATCTGCTCGCCATGTACTCTTCCTAGCCTTCCCCTGCTATTCTTATCCTCTGGCACTTAACTTAAGAATCAACTGAACAAGTTTGGAGAGTCTCAAGATAGGCTTTATCAATTTCTTATGGTGAAATTCCGCCGAATCATTCCCATATCACTAAGCTGATTGAGTCTCTCTTCATTTGTGATTCCATTCAGATCTTCAACATTCTTCTGTAACACACATTTTCAAAGACTTCTCTCCTCGTTCTTTTTAGGTCAGTTGTAATCCATTCTTCATTATTTGCAATGTTCGGCTCCATGGTTAAATGGTTAGCGTGCTGGCCTTTGGTCACAGGGGTCTCGGGTTCGATTCCCGGCATGGTCGGGAATTTTAACTATCATTGGTTAATTTCTCTGGCACGGGGGCTGAGTGTGTATGTCGTCTTCATCATCATTTCATCTTCATCATGACGCGCAGGTCGCCTAAAGGAGTCAAATCGAAAGACCTGCACCTGACGAGCCGAGCATGTCCTTGCACACTCCCGGCACTAAAAGCCATACGGCATTTCATTTCATACTATGCAATACTACGTTTTAAAGAAGTGTGGGGGCGATTATTGTTTTAAGCAGAAGTACAACTGGGTGACCATCCTCTATTAAAAGTAATGATAGAGGGAAGATCCACAGTTCAAACCGTTCAGGCAAGTGACTCATTGTTGAAAACCTAGCGGTATGAGCTCAGAATTTGAAACCTTCCCGGGTCCTTCAGCCTTCCAACTTTCAGCACAATTGAGGAAATTGCTTCGTGTTACGTTTTACGTAGTATGAGGACCCCTACTGTATCTGCTACGAAATGTTTATAACATTAAAAATGAATGGGCCCGACAGTAGGAAAAATGAAGGTATCTGCCAAAGAAAGAGTAGGGCAACGAAGGGCGTGAAAATGAAAGACTCCTTAGGCCTCGAATGCTCTAATACCGTGTGGGTCGGAAAAGAAAAAGAGATGACCAAGGGATGTTGGATAGCAAAGATGAAATTGGGGAACCTGGCACAAGTGAGAGAAATCAAGGCCAGGACTCAGCTGAGGGCCCCGTTGCCGCCAAACCCTGCTCCCAAGTTCAGAGTCCCTGGGGCCCATTTTAGTCGCCACTACTAGAGGCAGGGGCTACCATGGATGGTATTCTACGGCCCCACCAACAAGGGGTTCCGATATAGCTGTACGGAAGTGAAAGCTGGGTGGACTCAAGATATCTAATTCACATGTTGGAAGTAACAGGCATGAAAGTAGCGAGAATGATTGTTGGTACAAACAGGAAGAAACAATGCAGGAATGGAACTCGGAAAGAGGAGATAAGGCTAAATTGGTGATAACTCACTGGATGAAGCAGTACGTATAAATAGGTTTCCATGAAGTTTTCATCGGAGATTAATAGAGTAGAATAAATTACCTATAAATAACATTGCAGAAACGAGACCTCAAAGCTATTGTGGACATTATTAGTTCATTTACAAAGGCTACAATGAAGACGGTTGCATCTATGTATTGAACCCATGAACTTTGTGTCCCAAGAATTTTGAGACTTAAAGTAACCACATGAGGCCCCATATCAATCGTAATGAGAAGCTCGAATATATATTTATATTATAGAGGCGACACGAGGCAGGAAGATGGCTACCTTCTTTCCCACGCTATGAGATGTGACGTCATCCGCACGTGTCGAAGGTGGATGAATACAAAAGAAAGTTTTGGTTAAATAAGTATATTTAAATAACGGAATTAGCAATGAACGTAGTATAATGAGTGTCCTGTAATTATGTGTAAGACAATTGGTCTTTAGTAAGACAGATTTGAGATTGCTAAGCCATTTCCGTGGATATTTCATGAAGGACGCGCGTGTCTATTTTACCCACGCCGAGTCGTCAGAATATAGTGACTATCAAATGAGGTTAAATAACGAGTTTATTAGGTATGAGATGATTTAAAATGATCATGAACAAGGTCACTAGCAAGTTAGCAAGTACTTGGTTACAGCAAAAACTGTTTTAAATATATTTCCTCAAAGTCGGAAAAAGTACGCAGATTTCCTTTTCGGCAAGAAAACAATGCCTGAGATAGGGGACAGAATCTATAAATATGAGGGGACGCCATCTTGAAATCATCCTACATTGTATCATTGAAGTTCGCGAGAGCGGGTTATACTGTTGAGTCGATCGATCGTCGAGAAATAGAGTAAGTCCAGCAAATAATGAATTTGGCCGAGGTGGCCGGGTTCTTGACTCCAAGTGGAGATAGCTTTTCATCACAGAATTAATTTGATGTAAAGACGGTCGGGATACTAAAGTAGTATTTGTGAAAGTATAATATATTGTGTTGTAAAGAAACATTTTTCGTGTGCGGGCAAAAATCCAATCATTCGAGTGCGATCAGCGAAAACACTTAGTGAAGGGCATCTTTTATGTTTTATTGTTCAGGAAAGAAACATTAATAAAACCAAATGTGAAACCAGAAGTATTAAAATGGCTGAATAAAGTACCAGAGAGTTAATGGTGAGCCAAAAATTGAAGCTGGCGTGCAGTTAAGGTAGGTGTAATGCCATCTCTCCGCTTTTTGATATCTGTTTTATGGTGTCGCACTTATATATATTTGTAATGGGTATTTATGACGCAGTTTGGTCACCCATTTGTTTCGTGAATGTCAGAAAGATGAGGAAAGGTCATTTGTTTTCTTTTTCTGCTCGGATAAATTTTACAAATTATTACGAGTGCCGTGTAACGTGTTGTAAGTAGTCAATAATGAAGGTTACGAAGTGATATAACGTCCAAAGAAGATCGTTATTTCCGTGAATTTATTACCTGTATTTTGAGGTTTCAAGTTGTTTTATCTGACGTAAAAAATCTGTTCGAATTGTTGGAGGTTGTGCAAGATATCCGTGGTTACCCATTTTCAATCGGGTGTAAGCGCGCTGTCGTGTTGAGTAATGCAGATCGGTGAAAACCTGTCTCGAAGGGTAATGCTATTCCATGTCCGTTTAAACTATGTCTGATTGACAATAAAAGTAAATTTGTCAGTCATTTTGGTAAAAAACCAGTTTTTTAATACGAGATCATGTTATGCGAAGTTGTTCATTATTAAAGTATTTGTGCGTTATTATGCGTCGTGGATTCTAAGGATTATTATTCCATTCTTTTGTCAGTGTGATTTGTCGAGTTTGAGACGAGAGGTGAGATTTGTCGTATGAATTGAGGTAGGATTTAAGAATCAGGTGATTGGAAGCCTCAAATGATGCCGGGATTTCTGCGTGAGCCCGAGGAAGATATTTGTATAATGTTTGAGATGGAAAAATGTGAGAGAATCTAAGTGTTAATTTGCGAGGTGCATAATTATTGAATGACATCTTAAAAGTAAATCTATGTGCATATTTGTTTGGGTCAAGAATGTTGTATTTATAATTCTATTTGCGAAGTCGAAGATATCATTCTTGTGAGACCAGTTAAGCGTGAATATAGGACAGGTATTTCTTTCCAAAGCTCTGACGGGGAGGGTCACTTGTGTCAAATGCCGCCAGCTGATCGGGAGTTCGCCGCTCGGAAATAACGGGAGTTATGCTGCCTCTTATGTGTTGAAAATGAGATTGCATTCTTTAGAACGGTGATCGTAAAATGTGCGAGAACTCGTTGAAATTTTCATACGGGAGTAACGTGCAGATTATTAGATGATAGTAATTTGTTTAACCGAGATCTGAATGTATATTTGAAACCACGAAGTTAGACTATAATGAGCGAAGTTAGCCAATTTCAGGGTGCGTGGAAATGCAGGTTGTCGGAGAGTGGGCTGAGTTAATGTGTGCTAACCCCTGGGAAATGAATGTCCTCTACTAATTCAACACCGCATTAATTGGTGCCACTTCACCATAATTTATTAAAAAGACGAAGAAGATGTAAATTAGTAGTGATTGATTGATTTTTGAGGAGTGCACAAAGCTTTATGAAAATATCATGATGGGAAAGGACACACTCATTGGTTTATATTTAAGGCGAATTACTTATGCATATTTTTGTTTTGTACTTAATTATTAGGGTTATCCAAGTATTAATAATTGCCAGTATTAGATTAAACTTATAGTGTGATGTCATGAAATAAGATATAATACTGGAAATAAATGATGTAAATATTCTTCCAGCTGCACGATAAGGAACGACGATAAACATGATAAAGGAATTAAAATTAATTTCGTCAGAATTTCAGTAGGGACTTGTGAAAGAAACCATTTGTCCGCGGAGATAGGATTTGTTGTTAATATTAAGATTCATAGAATAATTTAAATTTACCAAATTATTAAAGTCAATGGAAACCGTATTTGTGAAGTAACTTAAAACAAAGTGAATAACTTGAAGGTACATTCTGGAAATCTTGGTTTATTTTATGGAAAAGATCAAATATTAACGTAACACTTAAGAGGACATGTCCGAAGGTAATGGATTTTACTGCCACAAAGTATTGTGAGCGTTGTTGTTGTTTTATTTGACTTTGATTGATTGAGCATTAAATGTGCTGGGATTAGTAAAGTGGAAACTTTGGTCTTCAACCGATGTAACATAATTGTGTTTAGCCTTCAGCTTAGAAACCGGGATGGTCATGGGGTCATCAACCTCAGTGACTTAGATTAAGGCCATATGCCACTGTAGCATCTGTTTCCTTTAGGTCATCATCCACAATGACTTTAAAGTAAATGAAAGTTTAGATGTCGCTCCGTGACAAAGTCGCAGGTCACGTCGATTCAATTAAGGGTCAATGCCGTACAACCACTGTGTGGCACACACCGATTGGACTGACTTAATTATACCCAGAGTCCAGTGTTCGTGTTACGAGGGCTGGACCAACACGAATCATTATGATGGTACATGTAGTCTCACATGGAAGTCGAATTTGAGGATTTCCAGACTTTCTTTACTTCATTCATAATTTGTGACAATGGTTTCTAGTAAGCATGCCCATCAGGCAGTTAAGTGAATGGATCAAACCAGTATTCTGCTCCTCTGTGTTGTAATTATTGTGGTGTTGGTTGGACAAGATGAGTCCAAACTATATATTGATTTCTAAAATTTCCCTCGTTATTTCTTTAATAAACACAAAATATTTCTTGAATAGACCTTTCCACGAACCTGCTACGCAGGCGTAGCAGGGGGAGATGTGATACTCCCACGTGGCGCGTCCCAGGTGGCGGATAGGGGGGTCCTAACCGGCTTGCCGGCGGACTTGAGGGAAATAAAATACCTCTCGCGGACCAAACACACACCCCCTGTGGGTGGGGGAGGCTGACGAATAATACACCCACGGTATCCCCTGCCTGTCGTGCGAGGCGACTAAAAGGGGCGACCAAGGGATGAATGAATTAGAACCATGCAACTACTTTTGATTCGTACCATCATGCGGGGAACACCATGGGTTGCATGTACTTGCGAGTAGTATCACTAATATGGTACGAAATACGTTTGTGATTCGTTGCAGTAAAAAGCCTGGCCTGGTGGATTCCAGTACCCGTGCGTTGTACCCATGTGGGCAACACCGCGGGTCTGGGCGTAGCCTGTGAGTTGTACCACTATATGAGCGACACCGTGGGTCTGCGTTGCCTGTGATTAGTACTCACTATGTGCGGAACACCACGGGGCCCTTGGGACCGGCACCCGTGACTAGTACCCTAGATGCGGAAACTCATCGGTTTGCGTTGGCTGTAAGTGACGCCATTGTGTGCGAAACACCATAGGTCTGCGTTACCTGTACGAAGTACAATACTTGTGAGTAGTACCATCTTCTGTGGAACACCGTGAGTCTTCGCTACTTCTGATTAATACCCCAACATGACACATACCATGGTTCTATTTTACTCGCGACATTTACCATTCTGTGGGGCCTTAGACGTGGATTTTGCACCCCCTTTAGACACCAAGCATCATTGTGCTTTATAAGTGGTACCTTGGTCGGTAATACTGTTATTTTCGTTCTCTATTGAATCCGATCCACTGGTTTTTGTTTTTGTTTGTTTTGTGTTTTGTTGGGTTCCTGTCCATCCATTCATTCTTCATGACATTTTTTATTTTTATTTTGGTCAGTGGATGCCTTTGTAATTTTTGTTCTTTCATTTCGTACCATTAGGGGCCGATGACCTTCGCTGTTAGGCCCCTTAAAACAACAAGCATCATCATCATCATCTTCTTTTAAGAGAACATAAGGCATTGCGTATTAGATCCACTGATTGTTTTAATCTCACCCTCATTTTTCTTCATCACCATTCTTTTTTAACTCTAGTCAGTGGATACGTTTTAAAATTTTAACTTCATGTCTCATGTCATTCATTTCGTTCCATTAGGGGCCGATGACCTTCGATGTTAGGCCCCTTAAAACAACAAGCATCATCATCATCATGAATAGACCTTTCATTCGTGTAGCTGGATTCAATAATATGAAAAAGCACCCTACCTCAGTAAGTGACGAAGAGCCCGTAACGACCCAAGGGACATATCTCATGCTAACTGCTGATAGGTAAGGAAGGTAGGTACCCTTTATGGGCCACCAAGCGTTCAGTATGTATGTATGTATGTATGTATGTATGTATGTATGTATGTATGTATGTATGTATGTATGTATGTATGTATGTATGTATGTATGTATGTATGTATGTATGTATGCATGTATGTATGTATTGTAACCATTCATCACAATCCCATACTCATGTTAGCAGGTTTGGTCAATTATATATGCCGTTTTCCGCGACATTCTGTGACATATAATGTAGTAATTGCCAGTCTACATGCCGAACCGGGATGTGATTTGCGATATCCCAGCCCGAAGGTAGCAGTTTTCTGCGCTGTAACGAAAAAGGGATAGCGCAGTACTGCTGAAACTTGAAATCGCGCTCTCTTTTCGTGTGAGCGAGATGGAAGGATGACGCTATGCGTGGAAATGCAGGATGTCGGAGAGTGGGCTGAGTTAAGGTGTGTTAACCCCTGAGAAATGAATGTCCTGTACTAATTCAGCACCGCATTCATTGGTACCACTTCACCATAATTTAAAAAAAAGAGGAAGAAGAAGAACACCATCATCAGTAATAATTTTTGGAAATTAATGAGTCAGGTCTCATTCGAACCGATGTATTTAATGCTAATTTTCGATGCATATAAATGCAATACTTTAATGGTGGATCGGTAATGACGCTTGTCATACAGCAGTACGCAGATTAAAGATGACTGCTGAAATCTGACAACGTGTGGAAAAAAGTGGGAGATCTTGCGTGATGAACCATGACGCGTGATTTTCTAAAAGGACGCTTTTGAGATTGTGAATGACCCTCTGACCTCTTTAGTTTTATGTGCGATCAGTAGAAATTAGAGGTCACAAGCTATAATTTGAGTGTTTTCACGTCGCTGAAAGATTCCGATTACCGGACCTTCAAATTCAGTAGGGGCATAATTTACCTCCCTCCTGATCATTTTGTTAGGAGGCTATAAGTAGAGCCAGGACATAGATACAGTATATCATTGTCATTTGTGTAGCTGCAGTACTAACACGTTAGGAGTGAACTTGGATATCAGTGTATGAAGTGTTGTGTCATAGAAGAAAAACACATCAGTGCGATGTAAAATATCGCGGAATAAGCCGTGTGGTACAAGATAATGTACAATATTGATGAATAGAAGCTTTATCTCAACACTTAACATTTAATTGTTAACGACAGTCAGTTGCGGTTCATGGTGCAATCATCAATCAGAGGGCAAACGCGTCAGGTTGTTTAGAGGTAGTGAGACAGCTAATTACCTTCAGTAATTAACAATGACCGATCCAAAGCATTTTAAGAGTGAGTAACGTTCAGTAAAATTAAAGAACTATTCCTGATAAAATTAACGTTTGTATACTCCATGGACACTCGTGATGATGGACTGTGTGATTAATGGAGAAATGAACAGTGATTTCTACAAACTTGCCACTATTTGCATTGATCTATTTAAAGTTAGTAGCGGATTCTATTATCTGTAGATTCCTTTGAAAGTACATAAACAGTGTTTAATAACAGATTTCCCATTTTGCCTGTATGTTCGTGAGTGGTCGTCGAACCCGAGATCTGGAGCCTACAAGAATCGCGCCTAAGTGCCTGCAGTTATTTCTACAAGAAACGCCCAGAGACTTGACTAAGAAGACCACAGTTCGAGACATGGATCGTGGGAGTACGGGGAGGAACCAAGGACTATCAAAGAGAAGACCGCTAATCATGACGGAGTAAAAACCTAAGATGTATCTCGAGATGACGGCAAACCATACCCAGTATTTGATAAGTACAATCCATTTGAATATATTAAACCACGAGATTTGCATGCCAGTAGCAATTTTTATTCTGTAAATATTAAAATGTACGATTAACAATATTAAATATAGGGAACACTATACGCGTGTGACTGGGAAAACATTTATTATTTTAGGATTTTCAAGTGATTTAAGAATAATCTATAATATTTAGCGGGCTTATTTGCATGAATTATTATATAGATCCCATAAATTCTTAGTGTATGTGAAGCACATATTTGGGAAGAATAGCGATTTAGCTAAACTTATATTTCTTCGTAATGTTATTATCTGGTAAAGATCTTCATAGTAGTTTGAATATAAACTATATGTTTGCTTCAAGGTGATTTAGGTATTTACAAATCCCGTATGATAATAGATGGTCATTGAAGATGTCCTAAACCGAGGTATTTTGCGAATTATATAGATATGCGAGGAGAATTAAATAACCTGTAAGAATGGAGTCTTTAGCTCGTGTAAATTAATGGAACCGATTTGAGATGCGGTGGTATGATATGGAAGGATGAAGCTGTAACATATTATGTTGTTGGAATGGTAAAGGATAATAATAATTATGGCTGTTGTGATATATTGAATTGGGCTGAATATATAGCCAAATAATGAATAATAAGAAGTATAGCTCTCAAATGAATGCGTACTTGAGAACAAGCCGAGATGATATATAAAAGAAAGAAAGAAAAACAGAAAGAAAAAAAGAATGAAATGACGAGTTCAATGTGTTTTTGTAGCCACGGAGCTGATCACACAGCTCTTGTCACGATTGACAGTTTTACTACGTGCGACTTAGGGTCGAGGAAGATTTTGTAGTTCCCAGCAAAGCTTAAGGTTTACCAGCGTGATCCTTTTCATTCGCCAAAGCAGCCTCAATTCCATTCTAATGATACGTTATAAGTAATGCGGACAATTTTCTGATTTTGCGAAGGATAGATCCCTTCCCATGTTTATGCATTAAATTAGCTCGTGATTGGAGTGTTAAATTTTTTACCTTGGAAGCTGGAGTACTTGAGTTCGACCTATGCTGGAGCGAAGAATTTAACCAGATACTATGGCTTGGTTAAGAGATAATCTTCGAGATGTATTGTGTGATATATATTTGATATTTTTTGTAATGTGTTTATGTGTTTTATTATTTCCCAAAGTGTTCTGTGGCGATGGATTCGATTCCAGCGTTTGCTGATTTTTCTTTGAATATAATTTGTTAGGTAAACCCAGGATACACGTATGTATTCAGTGTAAATATATAATTATTGTGGTCAAATGGACCATGTGTTTGATATACGGCGATGCAATCACGTGTTTTAAAGGAGAAGTACTTATGGGAATATATACTTTCTACAACCATGATAATTAACCAAATGATTTGAGGTATGCCGAGGACCAACTACAACTATGAATAAACTACAAAAACATGAAAGCATACTATATATATAATTTTTGATTGCTTATTCTTGATTGCTTCTGGTTCATGTATTGTAATATGGCACCATCTCGTGTGATTTTATCAGCATAATAAAATGTTTAGCAAATAATATTTCAACGAAGATTCCTCTCATTTAATAATATTAGTGTATTCCTCTCAAATTATAGAATCCAACTTTCGTTATATTTTACGTAGTGCCTATTTTTATTTTTTGAACATTCCATTGCCCGTATGCTTTATGAGTTCAGCCGGTGACGAAATGAAAGTAGGGAGGACGAGACTTCAAACCTGGTAAGTGACTCCTGGAGGTTCTCATCCAACTATTCTATCCATACATCTTTTTGTGAAACCAAATTATGTAATAGCTGCCCTAAATTACCCAGTATGGGTACAGTATGTATGTAGGTATATATGTATGTATGTATGTGTGTATGTATGTATGTATGTATGTATGTATGTATGTATGTATGTATGTATGTATGTATGTATGTATGTATGTATGTATGTATGTATATGTGAGTAATTTTCAACAGGTGAACACTCTATTCAGATGCGTGGAAACATCCTAAAATATTTTGTTATAGTTTGCTTTTATTTCAATTAATGAACGTTGGAAAAATCTATGTATATAAAATGTTTAATTCTGTCTGTTATTCACAGCGATATTGAAAAGATGAGAAGGTTTCAACGGCTGAAGTTGGTACCAGTTATAGCTTTCTATATATTATTTACAAGAAAAAACGATGTATATCTCACGACCACGACGTTTATACTTTTTAAAAGAAAAATTGGTTAATGCCAGCGAAAATATTGTCAGCTCTATCCATTATCATGATGTCGAAATGCGTCAGGCTTTAGTTGCTTTCCACAGGTATATTGAGAAGACGATAAAGTTTGACAGACTGAAAGTGGTACAAGGTATAGATCACAAGAACAATGCAAGGATGACCATCATACTTTAAGTGTTTAGAGAAAATACTCTCTTTCTGAATTGAATGGATAAATTTCTTCCATCCCGGAATATGAAAAATCTCTATCTACATAAGCAGGTACTAAAAGGATAGTCTCGTGGCCGTGGTCCTTGAAGCGTGACTTTATTGTCGTAGACCGTGCTTCGAGGATTCTAATCCCATTCGCCGAGAATACTTTTACCAGGCAGGGTAGGAGAGGTGGTGGAATTCAATTTCTAATCTCTAGATTGCGTGCCAAAAGCCTGGATTAAATTCCAAACATGTACGCTTTGCTCATACGGTATGAAGGCACATGACGCTGTTGATGGTTATTCGTCCATCGGAGGGAGACGAGACGTAACTCAGCAAACCCCTTGGTGCTATTCGACAGGAGAAGGCTCTATCGGGCTTTACCATCTACTATCATATAACATGTCATTCATTTGGATTCTCGATCATCAAAGGCTGTATGAATTTCGTGTGTTAAATCAATTGTTTTTAAATACGAAATTTGGAACTAAAATAGTGGCAACTCTTTATATAAAACAGATACAAAAGAGTTACATGTAGGCATCCTTTACTGTCCTTCAATGTAGTCACCAGCGTTGTGTATAACCCGTTGCCAGTGATGTGGAAGTCTTAGTATAGCTTCAGAAGAGCCTGTTCTGTTCATAGTGCGAATGGGGCGGTCTACTACCTGTCGAATCTCTGCAACAGTTCTGAAGCGAATGCTCACGAATCGTCTGGTAACGCGGGAAGAGCATGCACTTCTTCACTCGTAGGACGACCTGCCCGATGAATGTCCGCCACAGTTTTCCGACCACCATTTAGGCTTTCACCCAACGTGCCACTGTTCTGTAAGGCAATGCAGATTCCCCGCGAGCCTCTTGAAGAACTTGATGACACTGTCGTGCTGTACGACCTCTGGCACATTCAATCTTGATCGAACTCCGTTGTTCCTGTTTGGAAAACATAGTGACAACGTTACGTTAGACCGCTAGCTCTCAAGTGACTGTGTTTCTCTCGCTTGTGCGCACGCAGGTGATGTGGGAAGGGCGAGTCCATTTGCTCTGAGGTAAGGTAGGTATGTGACCAACTTGTGCTATCAGCGGCAATATTAGATTCCGTTGCATAGCGTCTCTTACTCGGTGCAGGTTTCAGAGAGTACTGGCAGTAATTCCTCACTCTTACAGAATTATCCACTCAAGTTTCAAATATTCTATGCTATTGTCCAAAATGAATTAAATTCACTGATTGGCTTCTAAAATTCGAAAAGACAGAACGCAGCCGAATGGCACTATTGAGATTATTCAAAGCAGTACTTCAAAAATATTGTACGAGATGCGCTTGGTTCTTCTTTTCGTCCAAGTCAGAGTACATTTTTTCAAAGTAGCAATTTTTATTGGCCAAGGAACGAACAAGTTAACAACATCAACCGATAGGTTCTGAATGGTATGAGAGGTGACCGATCAACATACATTATCATAGACTCCAAAACGTTTTTGGGTTTTTGCAACGGAACGAGGTGAATTTACGGAAGCTGGACAAACATATCGTTCATGCAGAAATTCAGACGGACTCAGCTTCTGTAAGAATGTGTTTTATACCAAGCATAAATTTAGAACCTATGAATCCGGGTATGCCATTCGTTCCTAAATGGAGGCAATCTCCTCTAAATTTAGCCATCGCTGTCACAATGAATAAGTCACCAGCATAAACATTAATGATGGGATGAATCTCCCCACTCCAGTGTTTTGGACAGTTGTATGTAACTTTCCCAAGAGTACGCAGATCCATAGAAGTCAGAGTACAACTCCGAACTACAGCTGCACTCAAAATGGTCTGTAAGGAGATACTACATTACCTGTTTTGATTCCATTCGAATGCGGCCTAACAGCTGGAGCGTTTAACTTTTATTGGTAAGATATATTAATATTCCATTTAGAATTTCCAATTATTTTATAGATAGTAATTTCGACTGTTGAAGGCAGCCTTATGTACTAGTCTAGTAATCAAGTGTAATTTAATATCGGTGCAAAAATAAAGTGTTGAAAGTATTGATTATAACTGTCTATCCTGACGTTCGCTAATTACTATCGGAAGACCTAATTGGATATCATACTTGACAGACGAATATGCACAAAAAAGCTAAAATAAAGTAATTAAAAAGTTATAGATTGAAGTTATACGAGAGATGACGTTTCCTAATCACAGGGTATTATTATCTTTCGATTCCCGCACTCCCCTTCTAATGTGCGTTGAAGACTCCTCACATATCCTTCCTCAAACGTCAGTAAACCACAATATAAATATTGGAATATAGAACCATCGGAGAACTGAAAGGAATGGAGGAATCATATTTGTAATCATGCCACCTGTGGTAAAACGAAGGATACTGAAATTTTATTTAATTTTGTTGTTACCTATGTGTTCAAAATTTGTACCGTTACATGCCCAGTAATGAGAAAATTACAAAAACAAAGTAACTGGGCTCGATTACAGTTACTTGAGAAAGAGTTTACACAATTACGTGTATAAATTACTTTCATAAAACGTAATAAGTACATTTACAAATAAAAATAGTAAAAATAATAAAAGGTATTTTTACCTTGATCTGAGGGCTGGTTCGAGGTCCTCTCAGCCTATGCAATTAAAATTGAGGAGCTATCTTGGGTGAGATGGCAGTATCCCCTGTTGATAGGGGCTGTAGAATAACACCCACGGTATATCCTGTCTGTCGTAAGAGGCGACTGAAATGGATCCCCAGTGTTCTCGACTTGGGAGTATGGTTTGGCGACCACGACGGCCTTAGCTGAGTCCTGGCGTTGATTCCACTTACTTTTGCCAGACTAATCGCTTTCATCTTTCCTATCCGACCTGCCTTGGTCAACTCTTGTTTCTTCCGACCCCTACGTTATTAGGTTTGGGAATCCTAGGGAGTGCTTTATTTTCACGCCCTTCGTGGTCCTTGTCTTTGGCCGATACCTTGATTTTCGAAGTGTCGGATCCTCTCCATTATTCTCTCTGGTTAGTGATATATAGAAGATGGTTGCCTAGTTGTACTTCCTCTTAAAACAATAATCACCATCACCACCACCTGAGATGTTGGCCCCGGTCTAGCCAAGAACAACGGCCGACAGGATTCGGACTGAGTAGTTGTCGCTTCGTAGGACAGGGCCCTTCGGGGCTGTTCTGCCATGGTTTTGTAATAATGTTATTTGTTTTACGTACTGTACCACTAAATAATTTTACGGTTTTTGGAGACGCCTAGGTGCCAGAATTTAGTCCCGCAGGATTCTTTTACGTGCTATTAAATCTAACAACACGAGGCTGACGTATTTGAGTACCTTCAACCGTCTGAGCCACTCAGTCCCGCGTCATCACTGTCCACTGTCCACATTGTCTGCGTACCCCTGCAGCCGCTAAAAATCCTGCAGCTCATTTACTACTATATGCAGCAGGGCCTCTCAGAGTGCATGCACCAGTGCATTGCACTATGCACGGTGCAAAAGGTGACTTCGCTTGGTTGAGCAGACTGCAAGACACCCACTCCTCGATTTAGAGTAATAGCGCTGTCTCTCTCTCTCTTTCACCACTCACTCTCGTTCGCTCCGCCTGTCTCCGTCTTCCTCACTTGCTCCATTGCGCTCCAAATCCGAGCCGAATTGAGCCGAGATTAGCCGAGTAGCCCAGAGACGGAGCGTTAGTCCGAGCCGAGCCGAGTGGGACCGATGTACTGTGCACAGGAACTCTGCGCCTCAATTTGCATGCGTGAGATTTTGGGCGTTTGAAAGGTCCTGCTATACAGTATAACATCATCCGCAAATAGCCTCATCTGTGATTTTAATGATTGTAACTCGACGTAACACCAACAATCTACGAGTCATGCTGGGGACATGGAAAGGGGCATACTTGGGATCTCACTTTTGAAGAAAATGCCTAACAAGGAAATACGAAGAAGAACCTGGTCAAATAATGTGATCCAGCACATAGCGACACTCAAGTGAAAACAAGGAGGGTATGTCGCAAGGCGTTGACATGGCAACCGAGAACACGGGGCATGTCGGAAGACCTCAATCACAGTAGACTGACGACATCCCAAGGAGTAGACCAGAGGTACTCAGCTGGGTGCCCGTTGAGGCTAGCCCAGTGCGACCGGGCTGGTCTACGTAAATGCGGGCAACTTACGTAGCAAGCATACGTCACAGTAAAGCGAAGGAACGAATTCATTTTGCAGGAGAGTGAAGCAGTGACGTTCGATTGTGACTACGAAGCTCTCCTTCCCTACTCAGTGAAATGTTGATTGGAGGTAAAGTATTAAAATTGAAAAAGATGCTATAACCGCAAGAAAACCGACCTTTTCAAGATATTTCGGTTTGATATATACTGCGCTCGATATAAGGAGTCAATTTTATTTTCTCGTGTTTATACATTCAATAAATTGACACGTTATAATTTTTGTGTTGCAAAGTAACAAAGATACAAGGTTTATGCGCACAAGCTACAAATTACAATTCTTTGTATTTGAATGACAGTATTTCCATTTACTAAAAGTAAAATTCCTGTTATTCATTCCGCAAAACGAAATACATTTACACAATTCAACAAGTTTTACTGCCTGATTTTGCACAGTGTTTTAGTGTTATGTGACTTTATCTGTTCACAGAATGTCTGAAGGTGGCATTTAGAAATCAGGCGTCCGATAATAATGGCGAGGGGTTTCATCACGAGTGAGGAAATACATATTTACTATTCAAGATTGAAGTACAATAATGTAAAAGCATCTACCAAATAGATATACAACATGACTTCAAATAAATAACCTATTGTTAGTCCCAGTAACATAAGCATGATTGGCTTATTGGTGAGTTTATCAGATAATTTAAACCCAAGCAACCACAAGCCACAGCTTATCCACCTTAACTCCGTATTATATTATAAATATTTCTAGAACACCGTTTAAAATACAGAGTGTTTGAAAGAGAACTCCCTAGCTTTAATGTGTCCTAGAATCTGTTCAAAGTGACATAGACTATTCTAGTTTGTGGTGTGTGATTCATCAACGCTCCAAGTTTGGCTCCCCTGCAGTTGGCCGGTCTGCTTGACCTTAAGACGGCGCCAGTGATGTTCGTTTCCTCTGTTCTGCACTGCACTGCACGCACGCCTGGACTGAACTGAGGGAACAGAGAAAACAAACAGCACTGGCGCCATCTCATGGTCAAGCAGACCTGCCAACGGCAGGAGAGCCAAAGTTGGAGTGTCGATGAATCACACACCACAAACTAGAATAATGTATGTCACTTTGTGCAGATTCTAAGACACATTAAAACTAGGGAGTCCTTTTTCAAACACCCCGTATAATGGTGAAAATTTTAATTCATACCGTATAGTAAAAAAAATATTTGAGGTTGTAGACTTCTTTATTTTATCCTGTCAAGGTACATAAACTGCAGTGAACAGAAACAAAGCATTCCTTACAACGTAAATTGAAAGTGACGTGTATTTCTGCCCTATTTCTTTCATTATTTTCGGCCATCATTTCAAAGTCGGGTATCGCCGCAGTAATCGAGAGTGAGTGAGAGAACTTCGCCCAAACTTCACGACGTGTGACGTAAGCACAACGTCACTGTGACTGAATAGCATACTTTCATCGCCCGACCGCCCGCTTCCAGTGCTGGCGCCCGCGGGATAAAATGCCACCACCACCACCACCACCACCTGAGATACCGGCCGCGGTCTAGAGAGCCATGAATAACGGCCGAAATGATTCGGGCTGAGTAGCTGGACTAGACGGAAGAACAGACCGAGCTGCATGGACCAAATTGGAAGAGACCGAATTTAAGGAGTGGATAACCGCACGATGAATGATGAAGCAGACGAAGAAGAAGAAGAAAAAGAAAAAGAAGAACTATTTATTACCAATGCACCGGGATTCTATCCCACAACCGAAAGGAGGACATCTATAAAAACAGATGACATTTCGAAGAGAGCTAATAATATAAGTTAGTTTACTAGTGTTGATGTGCAATGTTATTAAACACTTTACTTCTCATACTAACTCTGAAGCAGTCGCATCGGACTGCGAATCCGTACAGAACTCAAAGTACCTTCGAAATGTATTAACAAGAATGTATTGCAGATTATGAGTAAGTTGTATTATTTATTGATTTCCGAAGTCAGTGTTGCTTTCAAGTTCATAAAGAACAACTAAAAGCAAGGATGTTATAGGGTCACAAAATACCATCTACAGAATAACACCCTGAAGATGACACTAATCTATTAGAAACAAATTTTTTGGAGGTAGAATAAAATACACTGAGAAGGACATCATAAGTAGTTGTACTGCATGTTCTATACATCCTTGTAACTGTACCTAGTAGGTATCTTCTTTTCTCTGTTGCAGTACATATAACAATATCTCTCGTTGCTACAATTTTCAAAGGATAATACCAGTTTCAAATGTGAAAACACTGATTCATGACGGTGTAATATTTGGCAAGTTACACGTGGCAGTTCTTCCTCGCGCACGATTCGAAATAGAGTCATGAGGTAAGGTACGAAGGAAGCCTCTCCAAGAAATGGAACTGTCTAAGTTATTTGCTGCATAGAGTGCCATAGATGTTATAAACATCGTCATTCAGAAAAAGGATTAAATATAACCATCACGATTATCTTCTTCGGTCTCTTCTGGAGCCATCTGTAAATTTACATCTTCGCCATCTCTTTCATACGAACTTGTGCTGGATTTAAACTGGCCTACTTGCAAAGGAGGATATTCAACACACATCATTCAAATTTAAACCACTGACGACAAAAATAACTTGCATTCTGTAAACAGCAATAGTTAAGGTTCAGTATCATTGGAGTGGTGCGGTATTGTGAGCCCCATCTGCTATGATTTATTTAATATTTATAGTATTTTAACACTGCTGCATTGTGTCCTACGTTCAGCGATGATGAAGGGGAAGGAGAAAAATAACGTTTTGTGCACATTGAGTCCGTATGCGACTGCTACAGGGTTAACCTATAGTTTGATAACAAAAATCCTCATGGCAAAACAGCTCCAAAGGACTATGGCCTACGAAGCGACCGCTGCTCAGCCCGAAGACCTGCAGATTACGAGGTGTCGTGTGGTCGGCACAACGAATCCTCTCGGCCGTGTTTCTCGGTATTTTAGATCGGGACCACTATCACACCGTCAGATAGCCCCTTAGTTATAATCAGGTAGGCTGAGTGGACCTCGAACCAGATAAAAATCCCGGACTTGGCTCGAAATCGAGTCCGGGGCCTCCGGGGAAGAGGGAGGCACGCTAACCAAACAGCGCGGGACCGTCTCACTTGAAAACAAGGTATATTTAGAAAAATATCCTTACTGACCATTTGGAAATCAGGCAACTTTACCCGCGCACTGGGCTTCCAGTAGTCAGACCACTGCTCAAAAATGTAGACCTGCTTCCTCCGGCAAAATAAATAATTACTTCTAAGACTAAAGTTGGTTCGCAAAGTATTGGATAACCATAGAAGGCAGTAATTTATTGCGTTTGAGTCTTCAGGGTCTCTTTACGAATATTGATACCTGATATTGTGCCCTGACAGCAATCCCTGTGACCATTTTTGTAAATCTTAATTCTGTATCTCAGTGTTGGGTTAGGCCGCGGCGAAGCAATGCAGTCGGAGATCCATGAAGGCTCCACTCAAGGGACGTGCAAGTCCGACGAGTTGGGTCACAGGTTAATTAAGTGGATTGTTATCATCGTGGCTTTTAACGTAGAATGTAATCATCATTTTCTGCCTAAATTACGTGAATATCCCGCAATAGAATATTAAGAGATCGAGAATATTGGCATATCCGTTAAGATACATTGACCATCATTTAATCATATCTTAAATTAAATAACTAATCTAGTGTTCCTACGCTACTTTAAATGAGAACTCCGTAAAATGTTTTATTTATGGAAGGATTCTCCGTTTAATGATTTTTAAATAACTTCAGAAGTATCAATTACATTAAGAGCAAATTAATGGCAACTCAAACGGATATAGGAAGGAAAATATTATGTTAAATAGAAAATAAACACCTAACTTCAAGCTCTTGTTACAAATAAGTTATAACATCGTCAATCGAAAAACAAAAGAGACAAAGTGTCCCCCTGCTGAAGGCTTACAGTGAAAGATCAGTTATCAACCTTGCATTTTTCTAAAATAAATCACTGGGAATTATAGAATCATCCACTTCAGAATGCTATTTTCTACCCAAATATCTCACAATATTCCGTCATTTCTCTTTTAAAATCTCCGCATTATATGTCGGTATCTGTCTATCTAGCAACTTGAAAAATACCGTTATTCTAACTTCATAAAAATCACCATAAATGCAATAGAAATGTTTGGAAGACACAGGATCGTAACATAATATGACATCCATCAAAATCATGCATTTAAAAGACGGACTCGATCCTCCCATACATTCATCGGTGACTGCGCCTAGATAAAAGACATCAAAAGACATTGCAACGTTTACAATACCCTTGTCTAACTACGTTGATTCTGCACCTCCGGATACCACTGGGACGTTTGACCTGGAATACTACATTAGCACTAGGCGTCAACTCAAATGATCTACAAAATCCAACTAGCAAAGAAATGATTTACTTACCATAGAAGATCATATTTCCTTTACGACATGACCTCAATATCTTTACGTTACCGATTATCTAGCGAAGATCCTAAACATCCCTTTAATATCGTGCGCTCTGGTCAATCTTGTATTTAAATAAGATAAATGTGACGACCAACTACTAGTGTTCGTGAGTGCAACATCCTATAACATTATTCTAAATTACGGCCTCGTACCTAAATAAATTATTCATCACGACAACATCAAAATTCACGCATGACCAACATAGCTCCTACCGTCCTATCATCAGGACCTTCACATAACATCATCATAAAATTCGCAATCCTAATGACACGTCTATAATCATCACATCTCTCTATCCACGTAAATACTTTCAAAGATCCTACCGTAACTAACACCTTATTACATCGCACAACTCGTCATGCACAGCGAATTCACAATACTAAAGAACAATCTATTCAGGCAATTACATAAAATTACTAAATACGTTGCCGCATTAACTCCATGCCACCACAATAGTATCACACTTCTATTATCAAAACACTGTATTTCCACACAAGCACATGACATTTTGAAGACCACAGAATCGCACGTCGCAAAATACCGAGCTCCTCCGAGGTATTCTGAGCTACAAGTTAAATTAACGTTCAATACCATAACACCATTACGATACCAATAACATCCATGTCGAAAAATCTTTCCGTAAAACCTTGCTAACAAACATTAAAGAAATCTTTCACAACCATCGCATATTATCACAACGTAGTCTGGCTCACCACACTAGACGTAACGATCATAAGTATTACAACGCAATGTCCAACAAATAACGGTCGCTTTCAAGTTAAAATTGTTCATGTCAAATCGACAACAAAATAAGTACTACTCTACAACTACAATAAGCAATTACGTGGCGGAATATATATAAGATATTCAAGTACTCATCCTGGGTTATTGCTCCACGACGGTGTCACCTTCCGAGTTCAGCTCTCACTCAATAACATTATCAAGTATTGTCCATCACATTTCTGGTCAGATCCTTTGAGGTCCCTCTATTTTAGTTGTTCATGTTGATATGTGCACTCATTTCATCTGAATAATTAATTGCTGACGGTTCCATATTACCTGAAACTCAGAGATATCAATTAGAACAAGGTTATACACCTTAATACAATTTTTACAGTTCAAATGGTACACTTGCCTTTTTCATTCAATAACAAGATATCTTGTTTTACAATATTATATGTTTATAATATGCCAATATCTCTTTAATATTTCCTTTCAATACAATCTTTTCCCTATGAATTCTTGCTTCCGATCTTTCTGAGATGCAGATTGAGAGTGTCAACTTCTTCAGAGACAAAACAGATTCTACCACAACATAATAATTGCAGACGGTTTGCTTTTCAGAATTCTTCTCAGCTTCTAGCTCCCATATGTTTCTGACAATTGGAAACATTTGACACATAATGCAAGACGATCTCGTACAAATCAGCTGTACTAGCAAAGGAACTTATTTAATAATTGCCGCCTCGTATTTAGGTTAGTAATCGACAGTTTCTTTTCTTCATCTCGATCGTTGGATCGTGCGAGACTAGATGTACAAGGTATGGCCCTCTCATATGAATTTATTATTTACATATTTCATGGCCCTCAGTAACATTCTGTCATAGATATTCTGCCGTTCATGCATTTCGGAAAGTTTACTTGAGGAATACGTATTATTCATTTAATCCTGCCCTATGTTTCCCGATGTTTAACTTTCTACTAATATTTCCGAGATACCACGGGGTTTAGAGCTTGTTATCAATCCGCTGATATCTTCAATTCAGCGATGCCGTTCACGTAATTAGACAAATCAACTGCCTTCTAATTCATCTGGAGGTGTGATAACCGGACATAAGATTTCATTGACATTATTTCTCGACATAAACTTCCAATGTGTTCACCAATCTCATCCTGACATACATTGGAAGGTTATATTCCTCCTCTACTCAAAAATGAAATTTCGTATGAAAGGAGAAATTTCATGTTCATGCCAGATCTAATCATAATTCTCTTCTTCAATGAAATCTTCTTTTATCAGGTCTGAAATGAACGAAAATAACTCTGCCTTCCAATCTTGTCTGGACTTCATCATTCGTCATCTGATCCGTCGGTCAACGAATAAACATCCCAAGCATCTCCGTTTCTTTCGTCTTCCACGATGATATTAACTTCCTCCTCATCAACGATCGGGAAACTGTATTGTTTAAGACTTGAAGCATTGAAAATAGCAATGTTGTTGGACTCCAAACTCTGTATTTTATATGCGTTATTGCCCAACGCTTCAATAACCTTGAACGGCCCGATGTACAAATGTGCAAACTTGGAATAGGATTTTTCCGTAGGACAAGACATGGCTGGTTTTCCTACAAGGACATAGGTTCCAACCTCCAAAGGTTCTCGAAATTTCTTATGCCTTAACTTCTTGAGACGTTTTTCGGCTTGCCTTTTCATACACGCCTGAGCTTGCTTTATGTTCTCTTCGACGCTAGGACTTTCTTCGACTGGTCTAGCAATGATCTCGTTCCAGGGACGTCTTGGTTGCTCGTTCATGTGAAGAATGCTTGGAATATTGCCAATAGACTCGTGCCATGTAAAATTTATACAATCGGCTATTGTCGGTAAACAAGAAGTCCATGTCCAATGACGTTCATGGCAGAAAATTCTACAATATTTCGCAATTTCTTTCATGACCCTCTCAGCTGCATTGGATTCAGGGTGTCTTATCGAACTAAACCGGTGTTGAATGTTCATTTTCCTTAAAGCTTCTGCAAATTCGTTTGACGTAAACTGTGTTCCATGGTCCGTTATTATGCATTTTGGTTTACCCATCTTTGGTATCGTTACTCTTTCTAAACTTCTAATTATGGACTTAGAGTTGGCCTTCCTAATGGGCTGAAGTGACACATATTTTGACATCACATCGAGGACTACCAATACAAAACGGTTTCCACGTTTACCTACGGGTAAACTCCCATACAAGTCCATGGCATATACTTCCCTAGGTCGGTCTGGTATTACGGCTATCGGTGGTTGATACAATAATACGGAGTTGTATTTCACCCTCTGGCATATATCACAGGTTTTTACTATTCTCCCTATGGTTCTCTGGAACCCAGTCCATGTGAAAGTCTCTCCTATTGTAGCCGCTAATTTATCTAGTCCACCATGACCAATCATTCTATGGATGTACCATATGAGTTTACATCTTAATTTGCGTGGCACCACCACTCTTAATTTCTTCCGATCTTTATCTATGTATTTATACAAGATGTTATTCGTCAGCACATAATCATTTATTTGATCTTCGGATCCATCATTAGCTGACCTTCTTAGACAATACTCAATAATCTCTTTCAGAGACGAATCCTCAAGTTGCAACTCCGGCAATCGTTTTAGACTTTCCAAGCATTCTTCATCCTCTTGAGTTACTACGATCACATTGACCTCCAGAGGCTCTTCTGTTGGATTTCGGCTTAGACTGTCTGCCAACACATTACTTTTACCCGGGCAGAACTCAATTCTTAAATTAAATTGCTGCGCATAAAGTGCCCATCGTGATACTCTCTCGCTGGATAATGTGGTTTTTAACACAAACGTTAGCGCCTTATGGACCGTCCTAATGACTACTGGATACCCATACACGATTTTCCTCCACTGCTGTTATGCGTAAACAATGGCCAACATCTCAAGCTCAGTGGTCGTATACTTAAGCTCATGGTTTCTCAATTTTCTACTAACGAAGGCCAAATAGTTTATATTATTCTCCCCATTTCTCTCCTGATACAGTACAGCTCCAACTCCAACTGCTGAGGCATCAGATTGAATGATAAACTCACGATCAAAGTCCGGATATCCGAGCTTTATGCTGTTAGCTAGTAATTCCTTCGCGTTAACAAAAGCTCGATCATGACTCTCATTCCATCGCCAACGATTATTGGTCTTCAGTAAATCTTGCAGGGGAGCTAATATCTCTGTATACCTTGGACAGTGGCTAGCGAAAAATCTCGTCATTCCCAAGAATTGTCGGATATGCTTAATCCTTCTGGGCTTCGGAAAGCTACATATGGCCTGTATCTTAACCGGGTTTGGTCTTATTCCAGTTCCATCAATTACATGTCCAACAAACAAGATTTCAGATTGGCAGAACTTTGACTTGGATCGATTGATTTTGAATCCAGCCTCATCTAAATTTCTTAGCAGCTGTTCCAACTTGACTACATGCTCCTCGAAAGTTGCTGTCGCCAGTACGATGTCATCAACATAAATGGTTATAAATTCTTTTACTTCCGGTTTCAAGTTCCTGTCTAAAGCTCGTACCAACGCAGCCGCAGAATTAGAAATGCCGAATGGGAGTCTTTCAAAGATATACGTTTGATTATCAAACATGAAACCAGTAAATAGTTTGGATTTACTCTCCAAAACTATGTGGAAGTATGAGGAAGTCAAATCTAATATCGTGAAAATTCTCTTGTTCCGAAATCCTCTTATTATCTCCTTTATTACTGGGGCTTTATCGTACTCAGGAATTAATTTGGAGTTGACCTGTCTCGCATCAATGCACACGCGAATCGATCCATTGCTTTTTCTTACCACTACCAGAGGGCTAACGAATGGTGTATGTGCTTTAGATATTATGCCATTATCAATCATTTCTTGTATTACCTTCCTAGCCTCGGGCATGAATTTATCTGGTATTGGATACGGTTTAATCTTAAACGGCCTCCAATCTTTCACTAATAACTTGTACTCAAAGTTCTTTATTGCTCCAGGCTGGCTCTTAAAAGCATTGCTATACCTTTTCAGCAGATTCTCAATTATCCCTTGCTGTTCAGGATTTCCTCCTATTCCACTGTCGATTGTCTGTCCACACACAGCATCTTCTGCGTCATATCTTTCCATTATCTTCTCGGCAACATGTGCAGCTTCATTTATTGAAATGTTCATGGTTTTCTGTAGCTCACTCGTTTCCTTGTTTTCTATTCTAGCTGTAATGTCCTGTCCTCTTTCACCGTCACATCTGATCCTTATTTCTTCTTTCTTTAAATCAATTACTATGTTGTTTTCCCTGATAAAGTCGGATCCAATAATTAAGTTATATTGGATTTTATCCATGACTACAAATGGATGTTCCATAAAATTTCCTCCAATCTCTATTGGCAAATAAGTTTGTATCTTGCATTTCGTAACCTTATCTGGGATTATGCCCTTAATTTTCATGTTGGCAATCGGAATTACAGGCAAGTGTGTTTTGTTTTGTAACTCTGAGAATAATAACTTGGAGATGATACTTATACTTGCTCCAGTATCCAATAATGACAATACTCGAATACCCAATATTGTGACGTAAATAATGGGTAGTCCTCTCTTTAATTTCGTTCCTTCTGGTTGACCGTCTTCGTGCAGCAATTCATCGGGTTCAAATTCCCACGATTCGATTCCTGCTATGACCCATTCGTGTTGCCTATAATTTGGATTTAACTTACTAACTCTATTATTTGTTACTGATTCCAAAACGAAGTTTTTTTTCACCCCGTCATTGCCTTGATTATTCTTGTCAAATGGTGTGGCTGCGGGATTTAACGTTTTATCAGCGCTTTCTTTTCTTTGTTCTTGCTGATACAACAGACTAGTCGCGCCCACGCAATCAGCGTTCATATCTTGATTCAATATCGCTCGTTCCCATTGTTTGCATTCCTGCTGCTTTCTTAATTCGCCAAGGTACCTTTCTCTTTCCTTGTTTATCTCCTCGTCCTGTCGAATATCTGATTGTCTTGAATTTTCTCGATACTTATTTCTGCGGTACGGCCATTTATCTCTGTTCCGACTCCACCTTGTATTTCTGTAATACCTAGGATATCTCCGCTCTTCGTTCCGAAATGGTGTCCACTTCTGGCGCGTCTTGTCACTCTTCTCATCCCTATGTTCCACTCTTCTGTAGCCTTCATTCGTCCTAGGTCTATCTCCTTGACCATGACTGTTGTATCCCTGGTTTCTTTCTACACCTTCATCTCCTGCTGGTGTTACAACATTTACCGTCGGATCGACGTGTCTTACTATGCGGCTATTAGTATGTGTTGTCGTGCTGTCAATTTGCCGAAGTATCGACTCCGCTTGCACGGCTGATTGAATGTTTGCCGCCGTCAATAATCTCTGTATATCCGCAGGGAACTGTTTGACTATTGCTCGTACCATTTCTGTCTCTGTAGGTGGAGAATCAAGCTCCTTCAGTCGATGAAATTGCATCGTGAAGTATTCGGCAAACCTACTCGGTCCTGTTAAAGAATATTTCTTTGAGTATAGATCGAGTCTGATTCCTTGCTGAACGTCGATCCCCCAGAATTTGTCCAAGAAAGCTTGTCTAAAGCCTGCATAATCTTCAAAAACGTAGCGAAAAGCCTTAAACCAAATGAGTGGTGCACCCTCTAGGTGTTTCTCCACTGTCTTTAACTGACGCTCCGTAGTTACCTTTGCTTCCCTAAAGTATTCCTCAATCTCTCTTAGAAAACCACGAGGAGTCATACTGGATCCTATATTTCCGTTAAATTTCTTAGGCCTATCTTCATAAGTGCGTATAATGTTAACAATCTGGGTTCCACTTCCTGTATGAATTGTCCCGTTGTCATTAATATCAACGCAAAGCTGAGGTATCTCAAATTGACTGTTTACTTCAGTCTTCCTTCCATCCTCAATTATCGTCTGTCGGTCGTTCAACGATGATACCAAATTCCTATTTGTTTCGTTTTCAATCCTCAGGTTCTGTACGTCCTTTTGAATAGCATTTAAGTCGTCTTTTAATCCTTTTATTTGCTGATTCATCAAAGCTTTATTCTCTTCAGATTCTTCCGTTATCAAATTGAATCTGTCATTGATCTGTTCTCTTGCTTGGGTTATCTCTTTCCGTATATTCTCATTGGTGATGTTGACTTCATCCGTTACCTTCTTGAGTTTTCCATCCCAATTATTATCAGACTCTTTCATCTTTTCCTGCATCACATCTACTTCTTCTTTGAGCTCTTTAAGGTCATGGTCGACTTGAACTCGCAACTCTTGGATGTTCGACTTAAAATCATCCTTCAATTCTTCGAATTTTTCTTGAAAATTCCTCTTATTCTCATTCATCGCCGCATTCACTTCTTTTAAATTTAATACTTCTCCTTGTACTTCAGCGACTTTCGATCCTAATGATACAATCTCTTCTTGCATCACCTTCATATTTTCTTGCACCATATCGGTGATTCTGTCAAAAGTTCCTTGCATTTTCTCGTGGGATTCGTGAATTTCTGCTCTAGTAGTATCCTGTGATTCCTGGATTTTCTTCTCGGTATTTTCTTGCGATTCTCGTACTTCCTGAATCCTCTTCTCGGTACTTTCCTGTGCCTCCTGAATTTTCTTTTCTGTATTTTCTTGTGCTTCTTGAATTCTCTTTTCTGTACTTTCTTGCGATTCTCGTACCTCTTTAATTCTCTTTTCTGTACTCTCTTGCGATTCTCGTACCTCTTGAATTCTCTTTTCTGTACTCTCTTGCGATTCCTGCATTTTATTCATTTTTCCAGCGAGCTCCTCCAATAACAGTTTTACTTGAGCAAGAGACGCCATCGTAGTTTCCTATATCGTTCCTTATCAAGAATATATCATCCTCAATCTCTCTATAGTCCTTATCCAGTGTTTCCACAACACCTATATCTGCCTAGCACCTCACGAATTAAATTCAATAAATGAACGTATGGGTCTCTCCGGATCTGACCCGAAATATGACGGACATCCAATAATAAGTGACACGGAACAACCTATCGCTCTATCAAAGTTAAATGACTCATTATCCCGATTAACAAGAGCTGAAACTCTACGGAAAATCCTTCCATAATGTCATAAAATAAAACTAAGTAGAATCGTAGTACTGATTAACGGTCAAATCCTTCCAATATTACTTATAAAATACACGATTAAATAAATATTTCAAACATCCTTCACCAACAACGTTATAAATTCAATGTTCTCTGATTACCAATGTCTTTTCGAGTTTTCCTTTCTTTAATGATATAATCTCTATTCTGTTCTCTTCGTCACGAATTCCACTGACAGGCATTAAACGATGATGTATACAGCTCAAGTCCACTGCCAAGCGATAAGTAATTCGACTCAGTCGTTCGGTAATAAAATAATTCAACTCTGGCCCCACAGTTGGGGGTCAAGTAAAATTAAAAACCTATATGTGCCCTGACAGCAATCCCTGTGACCATTTTTGTAAATCTTAATTCTGTATCTCAGTGTTGGGTTAGGCCGCGGCGAAGCAATGCAGTCGGAGATCCATGAAGGCTCCACTCAAGGGACGTGCAAGTCCGACGAGTTGGGTCACAGTTTAATTAAGTGGATTGTTATCATCGTGGCTTTTAACGTAGAATGTAATCATCATTTTCTGCCTAAATTACGTGAATATCCCGCAATAGAATATTAAGAGATCGAGAATATTGGCATATCCGTTAAGATACATTGACCATCATTTAATCATATCTTAAATTAAATAACTAATCTAGTGTTCCTACGCTACTTTAAATGAGAACTCCGTAAAATGTTTTATTTATGGAAGGATTCTCCGTTTAATGATTTTTAAATAACTTCAGAAGTATCAATTACATTAAGAGCAAATTAATGGCAACTCAAACGGATATAGGAAGGAAAATATTATGTTAAATAGAAAATAAACACCTAACTTCAAGCTCTTGTTACAAATAAGTTATAACATCGTCAATCGAAAAACAAAAGAGACAAAGTGTCCCCCTGCTGAAGGCTTACAGTGAAAGATCAGTTATCAACCTTGCATTTTTCTAAAATAAATCACTGGGAATTATAGAATCATCCACTTCAGAATGCTATTTTCTACCCAAATATCTCACAATATTCCGTCATTTCTCTTTTAAAATCTCCGCATTATATGTCGGTATCTGTCTATCTAGCAACTTGAAAAATACCGTTATTCTAACTTCATAAAAATCACCATAAATGCAATAGAAATGTTTGGAAGACACAGGATCGTAACATAATATGACATCCATCAAAATCATGCATTTAAAAGACGGACTCGATCCTCCCATACATTCATCGGTGACTGCGCCTAGATAAAAGACATCAAAAGACATTGCAACGTTTACAATACCCTTGTCTAACTACGTTGATTCTGCGCCTCCGGATACCACTGCGACGTTTGACCTGGAATACTACATTAGCACTAGGCGTCAACTCAAATGATCTACAAAATCCAACTAGCAAAGAAATGATTTACTTACCATAGAAGATCATATTTCCTTTACGACATGACCTCAATATCTTTACGTTACCGATTATCTAGCGAAGATCCTAAACATCCCTTTAATATCGTGCGCTCTGATCAATCTTGTATTTAAATAAGATAAATGTGACGACCAACTACTAGTGTTCGTGAGTGCAACATCCTATAACATTATTCTAAATTACGGCCTCGTACCTAAATAAATTATTCATCACGACAACATCAAAATTCACGCATGACCAACATAGCTCCTACCGTCCTATCATCAGGACCTTCACATAACATCATCATAAAATTCGCAATCCTAATGACACGTCTATAATCATCACATCTCTCTATCCACGTAAATACTTTCAAAGATCCTACCGTAACTAACACCTTATTACATCGCACAACTCGTCATGCACAGCGAATTCACAATACTAAAGAACAATCTATTCAGGCAATTACATAAAATTACTAAATACGTTGCCGCATTAACTCCATGCCACCACAATAGTATCACACTTCTATTATCAAAACACTGTATTTCCACACAAGCACATGACATTTTGAAGACCACAGAATCGCACGTCGCAAAATACCGAGCTCCTCCGAGGTATTCTGAGCTACAAGTTAAATTAACGTTCAATACCATAACACCATTACGATACCAATAACATCCATGTCGAAAAATCTTTCCGTAAAACCTTGCTAACAAACATTAAAGAAATCTTTCACAACCATCGCATATTATCACAACGTAGTCTGGCTCACCACACTAGACGTAACGATCATAAGTATTACAACGCAATGTCCAACAAATAACGGTCGCTTTCAAGTTAAAATTGTTCATGTCAAATCGACAACAAAATAAGTACTACTCTACAACTACAATAAGCAATTACGTGGCGGAATATATATAAGATATTCAAGTACTCATCCTGGGTTATTGCTCCACGACGGTGTCACCTTCCGAGTTCAGCTCTCACTCAATAACATTATCAAGTATTGTCCATCACATTTCTGGTCAGATCCTTTGAGGTCCCTCTATTTTAGTTGTTCATGTTGATATGTGCACTCATTTCATCTGAATAATTAATTGCTGACGGTTCCATATTACCTGAAACTCAGAGATATCAATTAGAACAAGGTTATACACCTTAATACAATTTTTACAGCTCAAATGATACACTTGCCTTTTTCATTCAATAACAAGATATCTTGTTTTACAATATTATATGTTTATAATATGCCAATATCTCTTTAATATTTCCTTTCAATACAATCTTTTCCCTATGAATTCTTGCTTCCGATCTTTCTGAGATGCAGATTGAGAGTGTCAACTTCTTCAGAGACAAAACAGATTCTACCACAACATAATAATTGCAGACGGTTTGCTTTTCAGAATTCTTCTCAGCTTCTAGCTCCCATATGTTTCTGACAATTGGAAACATTTGACACATAATGCAAGACGATCTCGTACAAATCAGCTGTACTAGCAAAGGAACTTATTTAATAATTGCCGCCTCGTATTTAGGTTAGTAATCGACAGTTTCTTTTCTTCATCTCGATCGTTGGATCGTGCGAGACTAGATGTACAAGGTATGGCCCTCTCATATGAATTTATTATTTACATATTTCATGGCCCTCAGTAACATTCTGTCATAGATATTCTGCCGTTCATGCATTTCGGAAAGTTTACTTGAGGAATACGTATTATTCATTTAATCCTGCCCTATGTTTCCCGATGTTTAACTTTCTACTAATATTTCCGAGATACCACGGGGTTTAGAGCTTGTTATCAATCCGCTGATATCTTCAATTCAGCGATGCCGTTCACGTAATTAGACAAATCAACTGCCTTCTAATTCATCTGGAGGTGTGATAACCGGACATAAGATTTCATTGACATTATTTCTCGACATAAACTTCCAATGTGTTCACCAATCTCATCCTGACATACATTGGAAGGTTATAATATATCTCAATACGAGAGAGACATATTCCATCAACGCGCGCTAGGTTGCTTCAATTAGCACATCTTATTATTGAGTCCACTTCGATTATTTCCTGATGTGAGCAAATGCTCTAGTTCCCTCACAAAACATTAAAAAGTTCCACATGACTTAGTACGTTAAATTACAGATGTATGCATTTGTACGCTCGAAATGATTGGCGAGCCTGCATTTAAACAGGTAAAAGAGTTACCGAGTGGAATGTGCTGGAAGAATGTAGCACTTGAAAACATGATTATTGGTGTGCAAAATTGCTTTGCATAGCGTTAAATGTTCTCCTTTTAACTGGACCTATTTACTGTCTCCCTCACTCCCTCTCACCGCCTGTTATCAGCTCTTCCGCCACAGATTTCGCCTCGCTACCCTTTGTTACAACCCAAGCTGTACCATACCAGAAATGTACCGCATTTCCGGAGTGTGATTTGGCTAACAATGGCAAGCCCTATGGTTCTAATGTTCGTAGTTCTATTTACAGCAAAATGGTTGAAAGTAGAACGATATTTATTGTAATGTTACCTGCCACTAGCATTGTAGTACAAGAAATACAGTTGATTGTGAAAGAGTTCGAAAAAGCAAAGGTAATGATTGACACACATGTTTGGTATGAAATGGGGTTTTATGGACACCAAAATAAAGTACACAAAATGGCGCTGGACAGCAACACGTCCGGTACAAATGGCCACACACTCTTGAAATGACATGGGGTTTTATCCAACAACTAGTGCAGAAACAGGCCAACAGATGGCGCTGGATAGCAACACGTTAGTGATGCCACATGAGTACTCTGTATGGTATAAAAGGAGCTGTCGTGAGAGAGGGCGTCAGATGCGCCTCCAAACGCGGCATGTTGACGTTACCATAAAAAGGCACTGTTAGTGCAGCTTTATTTACTTCACTTCGTGTCAATAAGACCTCATGTTATGCCAATCATATGCGTCAAGTATTACTCCTCTACCTCCAATATTCCGTGAAGTATTCCCTCGTCAATTGTTAACGGAATTTTGGGTCACTCTAAACTTTGCGTGGCTATTTCTAGCCTGGTGCAGACCTCCGACGATGGTGGGTGGCATCTTCCATATGGAGGATACTGAGTGTTATTGGGGGATATTGTTGTATGTTGTATGCGAACTGCAGGGGTGATGGGAACAGTACAAACACCCAGTCCCAGAGCCAGCGGAATTAACCATTTAAGGTTAAAATCTCAGATCCTACCGGGAATCGAAACCGGGTCCCTCTGAACCGAAAAGCACTACGCTGATCATTCAGCCAAGGTGTCGGACAAAGAGAGGGTTTATACAAGATATAAAACACGCGATCCATGTAGTAAAGTAAAAAGAAACAGGAGCTTGCAAAGTCGACTGGACAGAACTGTAACGTGGAGGTAACTCTGAAGGTAATGCCCACTTTGTACGAGTACCTAAAGCATTGGCCCGACCTGAAGTAAATGGAGTGTGACATGATCAGCGTATGAATACCGTAGTCATTGGCTTGGTATTTGCAACAGAGAAATTTAAAAAAAAAATGGTTCTGTCATAAGAACTGAAATAAGGGGCAGGATTCTCTTTTATTTCCGATCTTACCATTTTATAATATATATTGTATCCGTTGACTAGAATTGTGTTTAAATTCTCAGTCTTTCTTGACCAGAATAACTTTTTCGAATATCTGACCTGTTCCTCAGATAATCACGAGAATTTGAGAGAACTTCTTATCAGTCCAAAGACAGAAATTAAAGTTTTGAATTTTTCGGGGCTGATTGTACACAACATATTTTATTTTCAGAACATAAATTCGAAAACAAAATTAAATAACTAACGGATTCAAGTTCATAGATCTCAGATCGTGCCCGATGATTTGGAAATTCAGTTCCGATACTAAGCCTTACCTCGCCCACGCCTGAAAAGTGCTTCAATCAATCAATCAATCAATCAATCAATCAATCAATCAATCAATCAATCAATCAATCAATCAATCAATCAATCAATCAATCAATCAATCAATCAATCAATCAATCAATCAATCAATCAATCAATCAATCAATCAACTGCATTTAGGGCTGTCACCCAGGTGGCAGATACCCTGTCAGTTCTTCACCTAATATTTTCTGAAATAATTTCAAAGAAGTTAGAAATGTATCCCACATCTCCATTGGTGGCGTGGTGGTGGTGGTGGTGGTGGTGATTGTTGTTTTAAGAGGAAGTACAACAGGGCAATCATCCTCTGTTATAGTTTTCTCAATTTCCTCGTTGACAGCAACCAGATTTATGTCTGTCTACAGTCACCTCTGCCGTGACCATTAGCAGATGGCTCTTGACCAATAGCATGCTTGCTTTGTCAGTTACATTCCACGCAGAGTACTTCAAAAGTGTGCCGGTCCTGAAACCGGCTCGCTTGTCAGGTCTCCAGTGTTGCACAGTTCTGTCCAGACTCGCTGCTAACTCTCACAGGCTAAGTAGTTGTAACGGACAGTTGACAACGCTGTGCTTCGAGTTAGGAAAATCCTGCCAGCCCGCAGACAAGGAATATAAACACAGCTGGCCAGCTAAGCTTCAAAAGCTTCCCGGTCGTTAACGAGGAATTTGCAAGAACACTTATCAGAGGGAAATAATGGAAGGTGTTCGACAGTTTGAAAAATGAAATTATCGTCCAAAAGAAGACAAGGGCCACTAACGGCGTGAAAATAAAAAAAACTCTCCACGCCCTGCAAACCTATTACCGTCGGGATATGAAAAGAACAAGAGTTGACAAAGGGAAGTCGGAAAAGATAGATGAAAGTGAGGTTCCTGGTACAAGTAAGTGGAAGCAAGCCATGACAAAGCTAAGGGCCTGCGTTCACCAACCCACGCTTCACATCACTGAATGAGGTGAGTGAATCAATGGACCTTTTACACTCACCCCCGTCTAAAATCAGACGTGCCCTAATGACCTCATGAATATAAGGCCCTATTTGTAAAATATGTAATATGTTACTAGATGTAGATTAATCATGCCGATTATTTAAGGATGTTTAGATTTATTTATTTATTTATTTATTTATTTATTTATTTATTTATTTATTTATTTATTTATTTATTTATTTATTTATTCACTAGCAGGAGCCAGCGGCTTCGCCCGCGTTTATTCATTCAACCGCCTTAGATGTTTCTAAACCGTTTAATCAAATGCAAAAGAAGAACTATATTTATTAACACTGATCATTTTCATTTTTAATATTGGTCGTTTTCTCTTATTTTCATAATTCACCCACTTTCCACCCTCCTATGCCATGGGGAATGAACTTGGATTTTTCATTTTTATATACCGTATATAGAAGAAGAGGAATATGAGTTTTAAGAAACACATCATAATCATCACATACTTTTGGATGGGCAACCCGCTGATCAAATTCGATAGGCGGTTTACTTACCTTCCACTATTTTCATTTTTCTTTTTTTCACCCTTCTTATCCCCTATGCCGACCTATCGATCAGATTTCGTTCAAATCACTTCCTAAACCCTCCCAGGAGTACAAATTGTGACATTTTCAGCCAGATTGCTCCAGTAGTTTTTGAGTCCATTCGAGGCATACATACTATGACCTTCCAATGACGTGTAATTACATGTCAGGGAGTCATTGAAGGTCATAATTATGATAAATGCATATGGACGGCATAGATGTAAGATAAATTGTTGATGCACGGCGAATTTATATATATTCGTAATATATGAGCCGACACAACTCGCGAATTGATGGTAGATCTTATGGAAGAGAATCGGTACATCAAGCTCATAACCCCGTGGTATACATCGGGCCGCATGAAAACAGTGTAGTCGCAAGCGGGTATCAATAAATATTTTTGCAGTAACAGCTGAGAAGAAGAAAGGCCAGACATTACATCTAGTATTAAAGACGTCAAGGAGGCCATGGATTGAGCCAGAATTACATACAGTTAATCATCTAACAGGCGTGTGGTGTGACGTACTTCAAGTGGAGAAGAATAAGCAATAGTAGCGTGTGTTCCTTTGTGAATATCCATGATAACGTTTCCTCAAATGTCAAAATCATATGTAAAGAAGTCATGATCATAGTTATGTGGTTCATGGAAAGCAGCCTCATTATTATTATTGTAAATGATGAAGATAAAATTTGTTTCAATGTTAATTCTTGAGTAGCAGAAAAAGATCGGAAAGCAAATAGTGAGCACAGCTCTTGTATGCGAGTTAAAGTCTTTAAAATTTAAGCTGAGGCCTAAATTACGATTGATAAACTAAATATAGCATTGAACGACACTAATTTATACAGGCCAGTATTAATCGATAACAGTGGACTTGTAAATCTGTATGAATTCGCTCTAATTATTTTGTTCGAGTTTCAGATTGAACCCAAGATGTTGCCTATATTTGTGCATAAGAAAGTCCATATAGAGGAGATGTTCGAGTAAACCAGTAGGATCCTGGTGGATCCGCATCCTGCCGAGATGAATGAGATGGCTGAAAAAATAACCTGACGACCAATACCTGTGGAGAAGCGAGGAAGTCAGATGAGTAGTCGAACCTTGCCCTTCTTGTTTACTTGTAGATGCTTATAGTAGAAGTAGATCTTTTTAAATGTCACACAGGTGATATAAAGTGAAGTAACTTGAATGTTCTAACGTGCTAACGGTGTTGGTTTAACGTCATATAATGCTACTGCGTATATTAGAATAATGTTTTCCGTCGGTGAATATTAGGGTTAGGCGATCTTTCCTGCGTTGATTCCGTGTTAGTGGAACAGCTGTGAAGCGAGTGTGATCTTGAATGCTACAGGTAAGTTTGAAGTACCGATGTGTGAGATATTTGATGTGGTGATCTTATAATATGAATAATTCCGCGGAGTTTTGTGATATGTTTTGTGGATCGATTCAGTGATGGTTGTATGAATAATAGTGAAGCTCTTCAAAGATATTTTACCTCATTTATGTAGGAAATGATGAGTATTTTCCTTATGTGGTGGACATTGTGTGGCGTAAAATATGTAGGGTCATTTAAAGGTATAGTTGACGGTATAATTAGAGAATGATTTATTGAGTGGTGAATTGCGGTAGTAATTTAATTCTTTGAGATGGCCAATGGTAAGGATAGTGTTATTGAGAGGTATTTCCGCCGCGTATGTTTGAGTTTATTAGATGAGCGAGTTTCGTAGCGTTGATTGAATGCTTTTCGAAGAGATTGGTTAGGCATACGAGCTGACTTGAGTTTAATTTGGTATCACATGGATAGCGGAATGTATTTTACGAACACATGAGTAGGATCTTCGACAAGCTACTCGAACGATAATTAGATTGTGGGAGTATTGTCACCTGTACTGTAGATCAACTTGTAGCATTGCTAGATGTAGTAAGTTGGCGCTGTAGAAGTATTTTCCAGCAGGATGGAGTGGAGCCGATGCAACGCAGATCGTCTGGCATTTGATCGTTCACTTATTTATGACAGTAGTTGGTACTTTATTTCAGGTGCAGCCATATGATGCCGTTGGTTGGATGGAGACATGCATTTATTAATTTATGGAGCAATGATACTATTATTATGTATTTGAAGGATTTTTTTGTGTTTATCATGCGCCGTTAGAAAATTAAAGTTATTATTCAGTTAGTTAGAAGGTTATAATGAAGTAATAAGAAAAGTAGAGCAGGGAGGACAGGTTCGTCTAATGAATACGTCAGCGAATGAACAAACAAGATGAATGAATAGAAACTGAAATTGCTGATTTTCCATTATATTAATTTACATTTATTTAAGTGAATCAGTGTTGTGTAATGATGAGATTTTAATTTAATGACTGACAATTATTTTTCAAGACGGACTTGATTCTTTTAATGCTGTGCGATAAGAGATGCACAAGGATAATTTATTTTACGTTGCATATTCAGTTATTCAATTGCAGTCAGTTAATTTCATTTTATTAAAATTATTATACTTCCAATTTCTCATTGCAACTTTCATTTATGCCTAATTTAAGTGAACTCATTATTTCTAGACTAATGTTAGATCATTACCAGGTTGATTATTGATAGGATGTGACCGCTTTCTTTCCGAAGAGCCATGCCCTAAGTGAAGGATCATGTAAACCGCTGAATTCTAGTCGAGCGCATTATGAAATTTATTATCATCTTCGAACTAGGCGTCCCACGAACGGTCACAATACAAACAAACATACATTCATTTTTAGAGATTTCACTGATGTTTACTAAATTTATATACATACTAGCAAATGTACCCGTGCTGCGCTACGGTATTCTGTATCACCTCGGGATGAGGACACGAGGGTTTTTTTTTTTACCAACCACAGAAACACGCAATGGTGATTACATCCTTCCAAACAGGGTTGGCGTCAGGAAGGGCATATGGCCGTAAAACGGAGCCAAATACACACGTTCGTACCCGCGACACCACAGGTGTAGAAAAAGCGGTAGAAGAAGAAGATGCCCATATATGTTAACGACAGTAATCTGGCCATCTTAGAGTACATTACAACTTTTTTCATTTAAAATGTCTTTACGTCGGCAGTAGGGCTCGAACCCACTCTCTCCGCACGCAAGCTTACAGCTGTGCGCCTCTAACCGCACGGCTAACTCACCCGGTCATTGTAGTACTAAAGTAGCTTCTATTGGCATTCATTTGAAGCGTGATCTTGTTAAATATTATTTTCATTGCAAATATTTCATAATAATGAGTATATTTTTATTTTTCATAATGTGGACTTCATTGAATGAAATGACTTTTCTATTTTTTGGAGGTGCTCAAATATACCACCCTCATGACGGTAGACTTACCGCCACGTAAAACAATATCCGGCAGGACTAAATAGTCATATTACGTGACTTGATATCATGATCATGGCCAAGAGTTTTACTTGAAATCCAAACCACGGAGGTATGCCTTTTTATTAAAAAAACACGTGCATTGAGCGGGATTTTTAATATGGCCATACTTGTGAAACGCTAGTGACATAACCACTAGACTATCATGTCCTCCTTAAAAGTAACCAGTGGTACGTAAAACCAATAACATTATTATAAGTATTCACGTTTTATAGGCTTCATTAGTTGCGAAATTAACAGTGTTTTAGCGCTATGCTTTTCGGGATGTGTAAAGTGGCTACTGTGCAAGTAAAACAACAGAAATACCGTATATTATCTGCAGTATTGATAGAACAAAATAACATTAAATGAAACTACACAATTTCATCATCATCATCATCATCTGTTTACCCTCCAGGGTCGACTTTTCCCTCGGACACAGCGAGGGATCTCACCTCTACCGCCCCAAGGGCAGTGTCTTGGAGCTTCAGACTCTTGGTCGGGGATACAACTGGGGAGAATGACCAGTACCTCGCCCAGGCGGCCTCACCTGCTATGCTGAACAGGGGCCTTGCGGAGGGATGGGAAGATTGGAAGGGATAGATAAGGAAGAGGGAAGGAAGCGGCCGTGGCCTTATGTTAGGTACCATCCCGGCATTCGCCTGGAGGAGAAGTGGGAAACCACGGAAAACCACTTCCAGGATGGCTGAGGTGGGAATCGAACCCACCTCTACTCAGTTGACCTCCCGAGGCTGAGTGGACCCCGTTCCAGCCCTCATACCACTTTTCAAATTTCGTGGCAGAGCCGGGAATCGAACCCGGGCCTCCGGGGGTGGCAGCTAATCACGCTAACCACTACACCACAGAGGCGGACAAGTACACAGTTTAACACATAAGATTAACAAATATGCAACGAGAGTGCCTGTGGCTTGATATGAATATTTAAAAAATATAAACATTACATGAAATGAATTTCAGCAAAAGTAGCACTGGTACCCTAGTACGAATCTGAAATCTCCTTTTGAATTCTTGAACATAATATTAAGAGTTGCATTAGAACTGGAAGTAGACGTACAGTTTGACATTCATTCCTCCACTTCATGATCTAGTAATTAACGAACACGTTCCACTTTTCATAATCTAACAATTGAACAGAAATACTTACGCATACTTCAAAAAGCTAAGAACAGGTCGTTCTCGACGGATGATTTTTTTACAAGCTACTTTGAGTCGCACCGGCTAAAATTGGTCTTAATTGCGACGAGGGGAAGGAAAAGCCTAGGAGTGGGAAGGAAGTGGCCGTGGACTTAATTAAGGTAAGGCCCCAGCATTTGCCTGGAGAGAAAACGGGAAACCACGGAATACTGTCTTCAGAAATGTGGACAGTGGGGTTCAACCTACCATCTCCCGGATGCAAGCATACAGCTGCACGCCTTTAACCGCACGGGCAACTCGCCTGTTAACATGAAATGTAGGTGATCTACTTATTTGGGGTTTCCAGATAAAATAAATTAGTCTGTAGGATTGATACATATACACATCTTCATTATGGATTGGTATGCCTATTTGTGTTCAGTCTGCACATCTCTGTAAATTAACGAAGCAAATCCACAATTCTTCATTTTCAACTAGATATGCGGCGACGTTGGTTTTGAATTTAAACATTCTAAAACGTGTGCTGATATAGACTGATTTTAATTTTAATAAGTGCATACTTTTGAGTATGAGTGTGATTAGCTGCCATCCTCGGAGGCCCGCGTTCGATTCCCGGCTCTGCCACGAAATTTGAAAAGTGGTACGAGGGCTGGAACGGGGTCCACTCAGCCTCGGGAGGTCCACTGAGTAGAAGTGGGTTCCATTCCCACCTCAGCCATTCTGGAAATGGTTTTCTGTGGTTTCCCATTTCTCCTCCACGAAAATGCCCGGATGGTACCTAACATAAGGCCACGGCCACTTCCTTCCCTTCCCTCTTCCTCTTCTATGCCTTCCAATCTTCCCATACTCCCGCAAGGCCCATGTTCAGCATAGCAGGTGAGGCTGCCTGGGCGAGGTACTGGTCATCCTCCCCAGTTTTATGCCCGACTCCGAGCCTGAAGCTCCAGGACACTGCCCTTGAGGCGGTAGAGGTGGGATCCCTCTCTGAGTCCGAGGGAGAAACCGACCCTGGAGGGTAAACAGATAAAGAAGAAGAAGCATACTTTTGAGCTAAAATATGCCTTACAGTATGGCTGGGGGCCATCTGAAAATTTGAGTTACAATATTAGCGGTATGAAATGTGTGACGCGATGTTATCTAGCAACCGTGCAGGCTGTGATGTGATGTATTGATGGATGGCCATTATTGAAGGACATAATATAAAAGAGGGGCACTAGAGTACAGATGGTCAATGTGTTCTTGGAGGCTGTGATGTGATTATTGGCGGATGGCAGTGACTGAGAGAGAGAAGTCTCTTTTAACAAAGTGGCCTCATCTCATAATACACTAGAAAACAGATTATTTCATTCGTGGTTGTTCCTTAGTCCCTGAATCAGCTTCGCCCCTTTAAGCCGCACGGAATCCTACACTTGTCGAATTCAAATTTCACACAGATGTCTCTCGGTAGCAATTCGTTAGATGCAAATATATCAATCGTTTTTCAATATTTGAGTTTCATTGATTGAAGTATACATCGTCGCTCCTATGCCAAAACCACGAATGTGACAATGGTCTTCCTATCCGTTATTTCCCTTAAGACTGGTCACGTCTCCCAGTCACATATTGATATGCAGTCCACCAGAACAAATTTCGTTGAGTTCGTTTTCCTATGCTGATTGGTAAAGAAAACTGAACCTTGCCGTACCGTAGTGTAGGAATGTATGCTTGCCTGACATATTTACCCACTCCTAGAATATGATTCATTTAAGGACCATTTTCTTTTACATACACGCACAGGAAAGTGAACTCAACGAAAGTTGTTCTGATGGACGGTATATAAATAAGTGGCTGGAAGGCGTGACCAGTCTTAAGGGAAATAATGGTTAGGGAGAGCATTGTCACATTCGCGGTTTCGTCATAGGAGCAACGATATTTATAACAAGATTTTTTTTCAAAAGGGAAATATTTGATACTTTTTTACATATTTGCTTTAGGTCGTGTCGACACAGACTGCCCTTATGGCGAGGGTGGGATAGAAAATTGCTGGGACTGGGAAGGAAACGGCCGTGGCCTCAATTAAGGTACAGTCACGTCATTTGTCTGGTGTGAACATGGAATCTTCTGAAAACCATCTTCAGGGCTCCCGACAATGGGGTTCAAACTACTATCTCCCGAATTCAAGCGCACAGCCAAGTGACTCGAACCATACAGTAAACTCGATCGGTGCATGACATTCGTAGGTCTAATGATTTCATGTTTATTGTTCATAAACTATATCAAATTAAAACACGAAACGAATTGCAAATTGAGATACAGTACTTTCCGAATTCGTAATCGGCTCTATAAGATTGTAAAGTTCATTATTGTATGGTATATATTTTCCCAGTCCGCCTCTGTGGTGTAGTGGTTAGTGTGATTAGTTGCCACCCCTGGAGGCCTGGGTTCGATTCCCGGCTCAGCCACGAAATTTGAAAAGTGGTACAAGGGCTGGAACGGAGTTCACTCAGCCTCGGTAGGTCAACTGAGTAGAGGTAGGTTCGATTCCGACCTCAGCCATCCTGGAAGTGGTTTTCTGTGGTTTCCCACTTCTCCAGGCGAATTCCGGGATGGTACCTAACTTAAGGCCACGGCCGCTTCTTGCCCTCTTCGTTGTCTATCCTTTCCAATCTTTCCATCCCCTACAAGGCCCCTGTTCAGCATAGCAGGTGACGCCGCCTGGGCGAGGTACTGGTCATTCTCCCCAGTTGTATCCCCCGACCCGATGTCTGACGCTGCAGGTCACTGCTCTTCAGGCGGTAGAGGTGGGATCCCTCGCTGAGTCCGAGGGAAAAACCAACCCTGGAGCGTAAACAGATTAAGAAAGAAAAAATATATTTTCCCCTATTCCATGGCAATGGGATTTGCAATTTAGCCTCTCGTCTACAGAAAGCTGGTCAGATATTATTTCAGTTTTATTAAGTTGATGTGGGTGTAGAATATTACATACAAACACCGTAAGGGTTCATATCCCGTTACAAATATTTCTCAGCATATATTATTAGACTATTATTATTATGATGATGATGATTATTATTATTATTATTATTATTATTATTATTATTATTATTATTAATTTTATTATTATTCAGTTCCATCATCTGATTTCTCTATTAATTATTTATCGCTCGCTCCATTTCATTTAATCCACTATGTTCCATATGTACGTGTGTCTACTGGTTCCCCTACGTCACTGCGTTCATTTTGAAGCAGGAAGTGCTCTCAAAGAAGTCTTATCGTACGAAACGGCCATATGGTCTTACCCTTAATCTTGGGGTGAACGAGGTCACGGTCTGATTTACCCATGTCTAGGGGTGAACCATTTGACAATGAGAGATGATAAAACAGCTTGCATCCCATAGTGAGTGTTCAGATGGATGGAGAGTCTTCAGTGATCAGACGTATTAGATGATTGGGGTGTGTTCCGTATATGTTCAGTCGAGTCGACTTGTGTCGTTTCTGTGATAGGTGAAGGTAGAGTCCTTGATATGAAGACTAACAGTACGGTGGGCAACGTGTGAAACTCACTGAGTAGTGTGCTTTAATATAGAGGCCATGTTAATGAGAGGTCTTTCGTTGGTGAAGGTGAGTCACCGATAAGAGGATAGGTCAGCAAATCAGGTCTGAGATAACTACAACTGATGCCAGTCACCACAACATTTGAATTGCCCGAGGTAATGAGAACCAGTGAGGGATAAAATTCCTGTAAGAAGATTTCAAATGTCCGGCCAAGTGGTCTTTAAATTTAATGCCTAGAACTCCATTCCATTTCCATTTCAGACTTTTATATTGTAATTTCAGTATCGTAACAAACCTCACGATTTCCATTTCAAACTTTAAGAAAACAAATTGTTTATTTCGTGGTAAAGCAAGTAATCCAAAATTCTAGATGGGAACCAAACGCCAATATACTTTTCCTAAAACCTATTACAGGTTATGCTGTCAAGTAAGCTTGTTACCCCCACCCTAGAGGAATTCGAGATTCTCGCTCTTTAATCAATATATTTATTTGTAGCTGGCGCCCATTACCAATTAAAATATTGTAATTTCCTTTTATTTTATGCGCAAGCAATCAGTTAATTATTAGGTGATTGTGCATCAGTTGGGCATATTTTATGTGGAAACACAATGGCAATCACGAAACACACACATATTTGTCTGGAGATCACAACATTTGATACGATATTTGAGAACATAAAACCCACATACGGTCCGGTACTATTATCACCTATTTGTGAAACGTCTCCACTTTTATTTTTTCTGTGAAACCTTCCTTGGTTCATTCATGGTCTCTTCTGACCCAGACGGTATAAATAATGTGAGGCTTAGAGGACAGTTCATTTCCTTGTAATTCATCATATTTCTTTCCTTCCTAGAAGGCTTAACAATTCTTCCTTTTGCTGCCAGTTAACAACTTCTTGCATCCAACGATCATTACCCATATCCACATACTGACACGGACGATACTGCAACTATGGATGGGAGACGCAATCGGTGAATAGCACCTAGGCAGACAGGTTTCAATTCCGATCCAGGCATACTGGATTTTTAAAGAATAGCATATCTCTATTATTCGGATTTCACAGGAAAATTAAAGTCTCGAGGCTGTGATGAGGACATAAAGATTCACGTAAAACTGAAATTCTTGGATTTGAATTGCTCATTATAGGCTAATAGATGTAGCTTAACTTCGTACGGGGTAGCTTCTAAATTAATTATTTCTTTTCTATGCCTCCCTGTGAACCTGGCTCGATTCCCAGCTAGTCCATGTCAAAGAGTTATTCTGATCTGAAATGTAGAATGCTGTTCAATACCAGCATGAGGTCAACTGTGGTGCTATGCGATACGAGAGGCAGCTCATCCGGTCGTGAAATTGATGAAATATACCTACGTAGCAATTCTATTGACTCCCAAAATACTCAGGCCCTCTGGTTGGGCAGTAGTTGTCTTGTAACGTTCGATGTCCTTGACAGACTAAATGTTTGGACTATGTTTCATTTTCTTTTCTGGATTTTCTTGTTGATATTACCGACATATCCAGAAGGAGAACTCATTTTTGTAAACGAATGTTCCCATTTATTTATTATGCAGGTAACTACCCTGAGGATACTTATTCCGGGTAAGTCTTCAGTTCTACAACAGTTTTCTCTTTATGCGATATCGAACATTAGCGTGCGATTTGCCTGCCCTCAGATAACTTTCAATGCAGGTATGCATGAAATTCCTGCTTTGATAAACATTACGTGAACCACGGCCGCGCTTTGCTGCCTTTCCTCCCGTAAGGGTAACTGACTCCATCTGAATACATTGGAAGCTCCAAGGGATGTATAACAATAATGTTATTGCCTTTACGACCCACTAACTACTTTTACGGTTTTCGGAGACACCTATGTGCCGGAATTTAGTCCCGCAGCTAAATAATAAGTAACTAGTGGACACGTGCTTCTCCGCACTATTCGTCATAAGCAGGTCAGATAACTCGTCTTTATATGCCTGCCGTGGTCATATTGTTTTGCCTGCCTTTTTCAATTGTTTTATGAACATTCAATACCTGTAAATAATAATTGATTCACTCTAATTCAGTTTATAACACTTCTGTCCATATAATATTCACTAAGCTTCGATCATTCTGGTGTATCTGGACCTTACCTTTTTCAAACGATCTTCCCCGAGATAGTGCAACATACAATCCTCCTCGACTGGATACTGGTTTGGGTAAGTAGACACCCACGTTTTCAAGAGGTTGTATTTGCGCTTTATTACTGGTAATGGTCATTCAGAAGGCTAGTCGACTTGATACCTTCCGCCTGTGCGTACTTCGACAGTTTTCTATTAGTAACGTGTAAATTATTAGGAACGCTCTGCCATCTGTTGAAAATATTTGGAAGCTGGGAAAGGTTAGAGAATCCATAGAGTTAGTAAATAATACACTAGAGGTAGCATGGGCGCTTCAGTCGCGTGCGAAGTTGAACGAGTGCGCTGTTTGGCAAAAGCTGCATTGTTTGGCACTGTCACTACTGGAGCTTCCCGATAAATTGAAGTACATACTTCTCTGAAGGAAAATGCCAGTCCCTTGTACAGCTTATGGCTCGCTCATCCGCTTCGTACGAGAGTTTTTCGGTCGTTGAGCAGAATTGTACCGAATTTCTGTTCATTTACACAAGGCCTTCTTCTAAACGTATGTAGAAGACCATCCTCTTTTATTATGCATTTAGTCCTGTATTCATGCTTTTTGGGCTTTCTTTTTTACCGGAGAGAAGCATTGCAAGTATAGTGTAGTATCTGAGAATATTTACAAGTAAGAATTTTAAACCATATGTATATCCACACAGTTTTAAAAGGCACCTATTTACTTTGATGAACACAGCGGAGCGAGGTTTTTGCCAAACAGTTGCGATTTGAACACGCTCCGTTCGCTACAGTGATTCTTTCGTAAACGGTGGCGCCAATGCTACCTCTAATGTATCATTTACTAACTCTATGAGAGAATCAGAGGATCTAGCAGGAATAGTATTCTTTCGTGATCGGAGGAAGTGTACACTCCCTGGCTTGACAGGTAGTAATCAAATATGGCTGCATTACCAAGAATGAAAATCGTTTATCAGAATATTAATGAAAGTGTTAGTCGCTTAGCAACCTGCTAAGTACAGAATGTACTACGGGTTAGGGTAAGCCATCACCTGCAATTATTGGAGTGATCATTTATTGATTTGCTTTATGATTACTCGAAGTTGGCTGAACTTAGAGACCTATCAATGTCGTATGATTCACCAGCAGATAATTCCGGAGAGAATAAAACACAAACGAAGCAAATCGGTCCAGTAGAACGGACAGACGGATTTGCCAAAGCTGTTTTTAGTAAACTCTCTTAATATGTAGATAAACATAAGGACATTGGTGCGAAGACTTTTAAAAAATCTAGCAGTTAACCTTAAGCAATCTATGAACACATACATTTTATGAACATATAGTTTTTAATACACTGACTGACAGAGCAAATGCAACACCAAGAAGGAGTGGTCAGAACTGTATGCCAATTGCAGGGTAGACTGACGTCACTGAGGTATGCTCATGATGTGAAATGCGCTGCTGTGCTGCGCACGTAGCGAACGATAAATGGGACACGGCGTTGGCGAATGGCCCACTTCGTACCGTGATTTCTCAGCCGACAGTCATTGTAGAACGTGTTGTCGTGTGCCACAGGACACGTGTATAGCTAAGAATGCCAGGCCGCCGTCAACGGAGGCATTTCCAGCAGACAGACGACTTTACGAGGGGTATGGTGATCGGGCTGAGAAGGGCAGGTTGGTCGCTTCGTCAAATCGCAGCCGATACCCATAGGGATGTGTCCACGGTGCAGCGCCTGTGGCGAAGATGGTTGGCGCAGGGACATGTGGCTCGTGCGAGGGGTCCAGGCGCAGCCCGAGTGACGTCAGCACGCGAGGATCGGCGCATCCGCCGCCAAGCGGTGGCAGCCCCGCACGCCACGTCAACCGCCATTCTTCAGCATGTGCAAGACACCCTGGCTGTTCCAATATCGACCAGAACAATTTCCCGTCGATTGGTTGAAGGAGGCCTGCACTCCCGGCGTCCGCTCAGAAGACTACCATTAACTCCACAGCATAGACGTGCACGCCTGGCATGGTGCCGGGCTAGAGCGACTTGGATGAGGGAATGACGGAACGTCGTGTTCTCCGATGAGTCACGCTTCTGTTCTGTCAGTGATAGTCACCGCAGACGAGTGTGGCGTCGGGGTGGAGAAAGGTCAAATCCGGCAGTAACTGTGGAGCACCCTACCGCTAGACAACGCGGCATCATGGTTTGGGGCGCTATTGCGTATGATTCCACGTCACGTCACCTCTAGTGCGTATTCAAGGCACGTTAAATGGTTAAATGCCCACCGCTACGTGCAGGATGTGCTGCGGCCGGTGGCACTCCCGTACCTTCAGGGGCTGCCCAATGCTCTGTTTCAGCAGAATAATGCCCGCCCACACACTGCTCGCATCTCCCAACAGGCTCTACGAGGTGAACAGATGCTTCCGTGGCCAGCGTACGCTCCGGATCTCTCACCAATCGAACACGTGTGGGATCTCATTGGACGCCGTTTGCAAACTCTGCCCCAGCCTCGTACGGACGACCAACTGTGGCAAATGGTTGACAGAGAATGGAGAACCATCCCTCAGGACACCATCCGCACTCTTATTGACTCTGTACCTCGACGTGTTTCTGCGTGCATCGCCGCTCGCGGTGGTCCTACATCCTACTGAGTCGATGCCGTGCGCATTGTGTAACCTGCATATCGGTTTGAAATAAACATCAATTATTCGTCCGTGCCGTCTCTGTTTTTTCTCCAACTTTCATCCCTTTCGAACCACTCCTTCTTGGTGTTGCATTTGCTCTGTCAGTCAGTGTATATCATTCCCTATTGAGATTATATTTTAGACTGGATATATATTCAAGGGTACTATTTTCAAAACGCACACCACAACTGGAATATTTATGCGACATGCTTTGCTTTTATGCAGCTCCGGTCCACTACATCCCTATTTTTTAGATGGCTGAAGCGTCATTCTTTTTGTTGGATTCGGGAATTAGTGACCGTGAAAACCATAGCGTATTAGTTAACGTGGTAGCGATGTTCTGCCTCATTGAATAATAAAGTGTGGTTCACACGCCCACGTTTGAAGTGGCTATCGTTTACTGGGCATATCACTGTGAGTATTATGGGCTGGCAGCCTCAATCATAGCTGATGAATGTACGCCGATGAGAGAAGAAAGCTTTGTGTGTCATAATGAAATGTGGTAGAGAGATAATGAGCATAGTGGTTAGATCCCTATAACAAGGACGATCCCAGTACACGTGGGTTTTAATGATTATTATGATGATTATGATGTTGAATATTGACCTGCACATCAACCCGCATAATCAGGTTAAAAGTTTGAAGAGGGAAATTTATCAGTTTTGAAGAGGTAGTATTAATGAATTGTAAACAAATAAGTAGACTTAAATATTAGTAATGTATAATTAAACATGGTATTTTATGACGATTACTATTTAAAATTTCAATTTACAAAGGCATATTTTCACATAGTAAAATACACTAGAATTTCACTTATGTTTCACCTCCTTGCCGGATTTTATACCCGTATTATTGTTACAAGTTCTCTGCGTTCTTTATGCTTTTAATATATCAATCCCCGTACTGCCATGTCAATTTCACGCTTGTTGGGTATTACAGAAATCGCACATGAACTTTTTAAGCATCGAATATATCAAAAACCATCATTTTCATAATTTCATCACTATCATCGAACATTTACCACTCCAGTAGTCTAAGTGCAATTTGTTTTGAATAAATATTACTCTGTTTACTGTTGTATACAAGGACTTGGTCTACAGTAACACAACATAAAGTTTATTTCTTCGATAGTTTCATACAGTATTTACAAGAAATAAAATGAAACTTGTCTTGAAGCTTGATTGATTGCACGCAGTTAATGCTGTTATTAAATGCTAGATTGAATGTCTGTGGCACAAATATATATTTACAAAGAGAGAATCCTATATACACATTTACACCTATCTTGAGGAGATAGTCTATTCCACTGGGAAATATCCTTGGATAGTCGAAAACTATCTGTTGTGGGCATAACAAGCGTAACTTGTAGAGAGAGCCGCGTTAGTAGAATTGGACTTAGACTTGCAAGGAACTTGCATCAATATCTTAATTCGCAGAATGCTAAGATAGTCGTCGGAGCACTGGTGAGGACTTGGGAGTGTAGCAGAATGCTTGACTCGGGGCTCGACGTGGCTACGGAAATCAGGGAAGATGAGGCAATGTCCGGAGGTGAGACCTCACAACCAGCAATCTGTCCACCTGTTCAAGACACGGTTTTTAAGAGGAATGCCTCCGTGTTTGACTTGCGGTGTGGGCTGGCCGTTGGACACTGTGGTAGTCCTCCGTAAGGCTAGGAACGTCGCTCCTTATATATCGCTGGCTGACGTCACAGACGAGCATGCCAGGCTCAGTGCAGTTCTCTCGTAGGCTCTGGAAACATCGGTGATGCGGCGGGTTGCGGAGATTGTAGGCGCGGCGCTTGAGCGCGGAGGACACACACAACACTTACCCCATAATTTCAGATATCCTAGACTCATAAAACTTGCAAAAGAATTAAGTTGTGTGATATTTTAAAAATACAAAAAAATTAAATATTTACAGATAAAAATAACTTGCTTTAAAACATCATATCTTTCAGTAACTGTTTGTTCAAAACATGACCTTATGGTCATATTTTATATTTATTTTTATTTCTGGATATGTCTTATTCGAAAACACAGCCAGTCTCATTTTGGCTTTCTGAGATCAAGATTGAGGGTTCAAATGGGTCAGTGCCGTAAATGTACAGAACCGATTGGGTGACCATCAAACAATGTTATTATTTATGCAATATTTCATTACATAATTTCTGAACCACTCATTATTTTTGTTATTGTGCACTGTTGAAAACCAAGTAATCTAGAAGCTAAGTCAAATGCTACAGAAATGTCATGATATCATATTAAAACTGAAATAAAACCAAACCAAACCCCATGGCGCAACAGCCCCGAAGGACCATGGCCCACCAAGCGGCCGCTGCTCAGCCCGAAGGCCTGCACATTACGAGGTGTCGTGTGGTCAACACAACGAATCCTTGCGGCCGTATTCTTGGCTTCCTAGACCGGGGCCTCTATGTCACCGTCAGATAACTCCTCAATTTTAATCACGTAGGCTGAGTGGACCTCGAAATAGATCTCAGGTTCAGGTAAAAATCCCCGGTCTGGCCGGGAATCGAACCCGGGGCCTCTGGGTGAGAGGCTGACACGCTAGCCCTACACCGCGGGGCCGACAAAACTGAAATTTCTTATAAATCTCATTTCTAGACCAGGATACGTAGTTTTGAACTCCGAATTAACCACACAATACGTCTGTGGAACTGTTTAGAGTGTATGGATAAACTTTATTTATCAAATAGTGTCTTAGTACAAACGTTTCACAAAATGTACAAAAACCTCAACGGTATGGCACTCCAGCATCAAACATGAAACGTATTTTATCAGTTTTGTCAAAACGAAATTGGCGTTCGTTCGTTTCCGTGAAACTAACATTTAAATTCCTTTTGTCCATCCACAGCTGTAATTATATTATTGTCAGTCTGCATGTCTCTTTCTTATGTCTTCAAAAATTTGTTTCTCCCAACCATCACAAAGTATTGTTAATCATCGAATATAAGAGGGCTGTACGTAAAGTAGTGGCAATATTGATAGAGGCAATATTTATTACTAGGGCCCGGATGTTTATGCAGTAATAGGTTAGAATTCAAACTTACTGATGCGAGTAACAAGTAGAGTCTACATGCACGACGGTAATGTTATGAGGTTTGCATTAGAACCCCTAATGTTTATGCAAACCTCATAACATTACCGTCGTGCATGTAAACTTTACTTGTTACTCGCATCAGTAAGTTTGAATTCTAACCTATTACTGCATAAACATCCGGCCCCTATTTATTACATTTCTTCAACGTGGTCACCCGCAAGGTCTATTGAGTTTTGCCAAACGTCGGGACCGATGGCAAGGCGTTCTCTGTTCATGACAGTGACGGAGCGGCCTTCTGTGCGTCAAGAAATCGGCGGCCTCGGAGGGGTCCCTTCAACTTCCGAAACAGGTCAAAGTCACAAGGACTCATGTCAGGTGAGTACGGAGGGTGTTCCAAGACCTCCCAATGCCACCGTTGTAGTAAGAAATGACAACGTGAGTTGTCATGCAACACGAAATTGCGATGGTCTCGCAATAAACGTGGACATTCGCACCGCATTGCCGGACGCAGATGTCGTTCCAGAAGTCGTCAATAGTAGTTACTGTTTGTCCCCCAGGCGCAGCACCATCGCAGTCTTACGCCGCAGTCAGCATAAGCTTCATTCGACTGGGTTCCTGCCGAAATTTCTGTGGACGTGGCGAGACTGGGTAACGTCATTCATTCCACTGAGGCTTTAATTCAGGATCGTAGTCCCGTGCCCACGTCTCATCAGTTACGACAATACGCTGTAGAATTGCGTCTCCTTCATTGCGGCATCTGTCCAGGTGGATGCTTGCCAGTGCATACCGGTGCCATTTTTGCATGTCGGTGAGTTGATGTGGAGCCCAACGGGACCCACTTTTCCTCATGTTAAGACATTTCGTCAGTATGTGTCAGAGCGTTTGATGACTGAGATCAACCTCTACGGATAATTCCCGTACATTGCGTTGATGGTCTACGGAAACGACACCACTCGCGTTGTCATTCTGATCTTGAGGAATGTACGGCCGACCTGTGCAATGCAAATCCACAGTCTCATTCTGACCCGCACGAAACGCCTTGATCCATTGTGTAACCGTCATATGCGGTAATGCATTTTCGCCACAGGCTTCACGTAATCCTCGTTAAAATTCGAATGAATTTTTGCAACGGGCAACCTCGATTATAATCCACGAACGCTAATCACCTTTTGAAAACATGCTGTAGAGCGGTGAGATCGACACTCTTCACTTCAACACCACACAGCAACAGCACTCCAAACTGGATGCCCGTCAATTGCAAACTACACATCGACAACAGTGCCACCTGACTGCTCCCATATCCTATTTGCGCATGCCCCATCTCCTGCGAGTGTCTGGACTATGTTGCTACTACTTTATTTACAACCCTCGTATTATTTTACTGGTATTAGCTAAGCTCTTTGTTTTCTTCCTATGACAGCTTGTTGGAAACATGCCCTTAAGGTCATACTGTATTTTTGGGTTTCGGTCCTATTCGACCGCACAGCCAGCTTCAGATTGACCTTAGCACAATTTGGTGTGTTCAATCACGGCTCAATCTGGTGAATGCAGAGTAGTGCATCGAAGTTTAACATTCGCATTATCTTTATTCTATACTATGAAGAAATTCTTTCTACACTCAAAAGTGTACAGAAAATGACACTTTACAGTAGAATAGCTACTTTCCAGACAATTTTATTGGAAATTGTGTCTGATTGGTTGAACACCGTGTCCCACTAATGAAAACACGGGTAGTCAGAGAGATTATGAATCAGCAAACACCAAACTCAACCTTGTCGAATTGTTTCACCACCTGATTTCAGCACTGTTCTTTGGTTTCCATCTACACAAAAAATGGCATCTCTGCATTCCCAGCTCAAATAATCTGCCGCTATGACCACCTTGACTATTGACTCGGTTAATCCATTTTCGACAGATAAATATCGCATATGTCACATATGGTATTACCTTTATTAATCTACATCCGAAGGACCATGATTACGACTTTGGCAGCCTGCTGGACTGCTCATTACTTCAATTATATTATCTATATTGATGTTTCATTACCACACAACTCCATATACACACGTCTGATATCTTTCATAACATTACACCACCGCCTCCTCAATCCTGTATACTGCCCACGGTAACTATAGGTCTTTTCTGCTCTGATGGCGGACGGCCTACATGCTGTCAGGGGAAGCGGGAGCATGGGGCCGACCAATCCAGCACGACGTGAGAGGCCGTTAAGGGAAAGGGACAGAAGCCACTATTACAACGTTGCTAGGAGCGCCCGCGCGCGTGTTAAAGTTGTGTTAAAATCCACATTACTTTGAAATACAGAGCTTCGTATGTTATAGTTCGAGTATGGCCTGTGGATGAGTTTTATTATTTTTTATTTATTTATTTTTAATATTTTATTATATCTTCGATGTAGTATGATACGAGTTAATTAATAATGCATATAAAAAGTACACTGACAACAGACCGAAAATTAATTCGTTCAAGAGTACAGAGTTACACAACACATTTGTTCAGTGTCAGATATTCACCCTTTACGTAATACCGTAACTGAGAAAAGTTCTTCTTATTCTTTATGGAATCCGTCGATTGCCTTTATTATAGCCTACAGTTCCTTTTGATTCGTTTGCGCGGTGATTGAAATGAGATGGAACCAGCTGACTGGGTAGGTAATGTCTTTACCTTCCTTTACTATACGCTGAACGGTTCGCGTACTAACTTGACTAACTTCCGACACTCTCTGATGCACTTTATACACACTCACTACAGGGTCATTATTTTCTGCTTCCTTTTGAAAATATTCATGAACATTGCTGATCATCTTTCTACCCTGGCTCCTTATCTCCTTCCTCTTCGCCATTGTAAGGTATAGTGCAGTTATTACATATACAAATAACAACATAGAGCAATGCAAATACAAACAAACTAACGTCATATCACATGCCACGATCACGCTAGTTGAAGAATGCCGTAAAGGACGCGCCAATAAGTACTCATAAAACAAGAATTATCCTAAAACAAACTCTTCAAACAAGCTCTTTGTAATACCCACATGCACACTGCAAAGCTACTTGGCAACACAGCAGTTCGGAGAGCGAATTGAGCGCGACAAACTGCCCGGGAGACTGAGTAGTTCTCAGCGCCACTGCCAGGCGATCTTTTGCCTGATTGGGCAGTGACATGCTGCCCGCACCCCACTTCCCCTGACAGCATGTAGGCCACCCGCCATCAGGGCAGAAAAGACCTATGGTCTACCGTGATACTGCCTGCTCTATGCTATGCGGTTAACATGCTGCTTTGTGTGAGCTCTTAGTGTCGCAAACCACCGCTAGGGGCACCAGCTAACGCACCCAGTTTTTCTCCGTACCCATGTTGTGTTCCCATGCGTTTGCATCGAGTAATTATGTGCGTGTGTGTGTCTGGTTGTAAAATGTTGAATTGTTGTGTTGGTCTCTGTACATCACGGCAATGAATCCAAATTCTTCAGGTGTGAGATTTCATGAAATCCCCCCCAAATAAAGAATTTACGGGAAATTGGCTCAGCGATATATCAAGTTAAGGATCAATCAAGGGTAGTCAATGGATTCCATCTGAATATTTATCGTGTTTGTAGCATGAATTTTAGAGATGGGGATAAAAGGTAAAACTGAAAGAAAAATATATTGAAGCCAGAGAGTGTGTTTAGTCGTTTTCGAATTATTCCCATTGCCTTCAAAACAGAAAAATGGCTCCATTAATGACCAGACAGAGGCAACATATTTCTTCGGAACAAATCTATGATGAAACAAGTTCTTCAACCGAAGGAAATACATTGGATGATGAGTACGAAATTCATATGAACAATGATGTCTCAATTCAAGTCAGTATTCCAACGAGTAAGAATGACGGCAGTCATCAGAAAATCTTACATTTGAGGATCCGATCGAGAATTCTGAGACTGGGATAAAAGCTGATGACTAACCATAATGAACTTAAGAAACTACAGAAGAAATTTGAAAACAACCCATAAATTGATCGTCTGAATAAAGTAAAAGGAGCAGCTAAATGCAATGAACAAAAGACCGTTTATATTTCAGACCAAATCCCTAATTTTCACAAGACAAAACCCGCACGGTCAGAACAAATAACAAGGTACTGTGTGGCGTGGAAAATAGTATCCCAAACGGTTACGAATATTGGACAACCCTTGGTCTAGTGTCACCTCCATCAACAAGTCCTCTGGACTGGTTGCCTAAATGGGAAATGTTGAGTGTGGTGGCGGGATTTCCCAATTAGTGAAGGAAAGAGAGCTGAATGTAGAACTCTCAGATTAACAGAGGGGAGTGTAACAGTGATTGCCGATTAAACGGCTAATTAGGTACGGCTCCTCTACGACGAAACCAGTGACAAGTTAGTTTACGCGGTCAGCCAATGTTTCTATGTTTAAACCAAAGACTTTAATATTACTTATCTAGACTCACAGAGCGCGCTGATGCTATGCGGAATATTGAACACTTTCGCGCATCGCCATGTTGCGGGCGCATCAGCTTCGAATGCATGGCTAGCACGTGGTAATGTTTACAGACCCTTGCACGTTTTCGATCTGAATCATGCCTGTTAGTGAATCTGTTTTAGTATTATATGAGATGGAGTGATAATATATTGTCAAATATTTTCAAGGCATGCGGGCGCTGATACATTACAGTAGTTTCGGCAACATTAGGCCTAAAATTACGCCTTACCTGCGGAATGGAAAGATATTCACGAGCGTGAATTCGTGTGCAGCCTTCATTTGTGCAGGTTGCTATCGGAAGGGATCTGGAATTTCTTTTCACATGTGAGTAGAAATTGAACTGTTATAAAGTAACTTTAATTTACCATAGGGCATAATCGAGAACTAAACAGGTTATAGGGTGGTTGATTCAGAGAACGCATGGACATGAAATTTGGAATATTTAGGCTTCTTGTTTTATCTTTTTTCAATTCATCGAAGATAATTGTTTAGAACTAAACAGCTGTTCTGAAAAAGGGTACATATTTTTCACACAAACTGTGTTGCGGTATTACAAATTTGATAAACCTGGGCCTAGAATCCGTAAGATAGGATTGATACAACTTGATGAAACCTTTCAATATTAGGGTAAGGTATTGCTTCAAATTGTCAATTATCTGTAAAATGATTTATTAGTATCGTATGTCTTCATTTCTCTAATTTTTCCCATTTGCTTTATATTAAAAGAATACAATTGTTAATACGCTATTCCGAAAAATCTGACAATATAAAGTCTAAATAAAGCTCATTACAATCTTGTCAATCCTAGTCTGCAGTGGAAAACGCTAATCAAAATAATTGTTCACTATGATATTAATCTTTTTGTTTGCAAGTGCTTTACTTTTAGTTTCATCTATTTTCTTTCTGGTGTAAATCATGGTGCTCATATTAGAGAAAAATTAGAACGCACTTTCAGTTTTTATGTGCTCAAATAACGTTAATTCAGAATGAGTTTGTAAACGCAGTAATATTTAAGAAGATAATATTATGAGGAGGGTTTTACATCTTAAATGATACCATTCTTACTTAAGCCTAACCGGATGAGTTGGCCGTGCGGTTAGGACCGCGCAGCTGTGAGCTTGCATCCGGGATATAGGGGGTTCGAACCCCACTGTCGGCAGCCCGGAAGATGGTTTTCCGTGGTTTCCCATTTTCACACCAGGCAAATTCTGGGGCTGACTTTAATTAAGACCACGGGCTCTTCTCATTCCTAGGCCTTCCCTATCCCATCGTCGCGATAAGACCTGTGTCGGTGCGACGTAAAGCAAATTGGTAAAAATAAAACTTAAGCCTAAATCACGCAGAGAAACTCAACTAACACTAGACATTCATTTCATTTTAAGAAATACACAGTAGAAGACTAGCACTAGTGTAACAAATGTCAGGCAGCATTTACCTAAATCCAAATCACACAATAATGATAAGTTAACTTCTACTCATCCAGTTACGTTATTTCATATCCAAACCAAACCAAATCCCATGGCACAAACAGGCCCGAAAGGCCGTGGCCTACAAAGGGACCGCTGCTCAGCCTGAAGGCCTGCAGATTACGAGGTGTCATGTGGTCAGCACGGCGAATCCTCTCGGCCGTTATCTCACCGTTAGATAGCTCCGCAGTTGACGTAGGCTGAGCGGACCTCGAACCAGCACTCAGATCCAGGTACAAATCTCTGACCTGGCCGTGGATTGAACCCGGGGCCTCCGGGTAAGAAGTAGACACGCTACCCTACACCGCAGAACAAGCATTTCATATTCAGAAAATGATAAAACATGTATCTGATTGTTTTAGAAAGATTTCTGCACTCATGTACTTTTTAAACAATGTATTCAGAGAATTGAGTAAAATTTGCAGTAGGCCTAATGACTTATCAGAGAGGAATCATACGCTATGTACCTTTCATACAAAGATTTTATTTCACAGGTTTCCTTTTTTTGTTGATATTGAAGATTATTGTTATCACTACAGGAGTTTGTAAATATGTATGTGTTCTCCAGTCTGCTGAGACACAGGCAATTTTTATCTCACGATATGTAATCATTCTTAAGTTGTAGACTGCTTTTTGAACATGTCTTCTTATTTTCAATAAAGCCAAATTGTAGAGTCTAGGTTTCTCGAGAGACAGATTGTCACGTGGTCCTCGTCCTTTGAGTCTGGCCTTCTTGCCATACGTACAATGTTCGAACACATCAGTTACAAACATGACCCTTATATTGAAGTGAGCGACATGATCATTTTCGAAATACCGCTAGTGTATTTTTCAGTCTCCTTATTCAGTCTGCTAAAGTTTTTTATTTTTATTTTATTTTTTTAGGTGCGCCACCTATGGGCTATCGAAAGGATTTGTCTAGATTGTTCAGTTTGTATACAGAAATATAACGTATTTTAATATTACCACAGTCTTCATATTATGTATATTTATTGCGTGTGTACACGGTAGTCGGTGTAGGCTGTCATTAATTTTGTAGGGCGGATGATTTCATGTGTGCGAAATTTAAGTTAAAGCACGAATTCCACACGATCTCCGCGTCAAACTGAGGAGCGTCCGCAACATGGCGATACGCGCATGGACATGTCTTCCCCAGTCACAGGCTTCTGCGCAGCCAGCGGTGTGGGGCCTTGGTTTAAACATCTTGGAGAGGGAAAAGTGAGAACCTGTGTGACTCATCCATGTAATCCCAGTCGTAAACTTCTTTTCAGTTTTGACTATTATCATTTGATAAAAACGTGAGATTCCAGTTCCTAGACAGAGAAATGACAGCAATTGTATCACCACCTCCAAATATGTGAAATAAGTTTAACGCCTCCAGTGAGACTTGACATTCAAGCCTGTTCGGTGTTAGGAAAAAGCACATCGAACAGAGGAATTTGGAAAATATCAAAGTTCTGCTGTACGAATATTTCCCAAGAGGTTACTGCTGTTATTCGCTTCATTAAAGAAAACAATGCGCGCTTATAAACACAAGTTTTGGCTTTTCAGACGCGGAATAGACAGTGAGCTTCATGGAAAAAATTTACAATATTTTCACATTCCATGATGTCATTGACAGAACTCAGCACATTCGACAAAGCAGTCCAGATTGTGAGAATTTCTATACACCAGCAGATAAAATACTACTATTGTTGAATGATGATTTCATCGAGTCTTTAAAATAATTCAGCTGGAGTCAAAACGTGCAAAACTGAAGTGTCTAACTAATGATACGGCAGATGCTGTCTCGCTAACTGTGAAATCTATAGTGGAATGTGTTTTACAAAATGGGTTCTTTTACGTTCTCACTAGATGATTTTCTGGAGACTAAAAAGAAGCTCTATTTAGTGCAGTGATATTGGGTGGTAGATCTAATGACATGACGGACGCACGCACTGCAGTATGTGCTATAAAACGTATCCTGAAATCTGGTCATGAACAAAGGGTCAGTGAAACAGTGATAGAAATATGTGTGCGTCTACTGCTGATAAATAACAATAACAAAAGGACTAAAAGATTTTCCGTTATTCGTGTCGAGAAAATTCTGAAATTTTATGTGCCATGCAGCAGTGGGATGATCATAATATCCACTGTCTCTGGTAAGGTTTGATATATTCTACGTTTCTATATCTTAAACCAAAATGAAATATGAAATGTTAGTTTCCATATGTGCATTATCTTCTCATTTAGTAACATGTTAAGGATCATTTATCATTTTATTTTGGTGTCACGGATGATGATAATAATAATAATAATAATAATAATAATAATAATAATAATAATAATAATAATAATAATAATACCAGCATTCTGAGAAAATATCAGATAGGCTATTATTAGAAAAAGTATGTCTCCTCACTAAAAAATCTAAAAAGTAATTGGATAATCGAAATTGAAGAAAGACCTTCAAGAAATCAGCATAGTAAGTGTCATTATATGGGACAGGCCTAGCTTTAGAACGTTGGTGAACAAACATAATTTTTCCGAAAATCCCAATATGAGAACGACCACTGCATGGACGAAGAACGGAAGAAGAAAGACAGTGACAGGATGAACAAATGCTGGGAATAGAAGAAGGCAAATTCATCCGCTACGTAAGTTCAATCAAACTCCTTAGTTGGGCGCAACATTGTGAATAATAATTTACGGGAGCGAAAGCTGGGTGGACTCAGGATATCTTATTCATGAGTTAGAAGTAACAGACATGAAGGTAGCGAGAATGATTGCTGGTACAAACAGGTGGGAACAATGGTAGGAGGGTACTCGGACTGAGGAGATAAAGGCTAATTTAGGAATGAACTCGATGGATGAAGCTGTACGCATAAACCGGCTTTTGTGGTGGGATCACGTGAGGCGAATGGAGGAGGATAGGTTACCTAGGAGAATAATGGACTCTGTCATGGAGGGTAAAAGAAGTAGAGGGAGACCAAGACGACGATGTTTAGGCTCGGTTTCTAACGATTTAAAGATAAGAGGTATAGAACTAAATGAGGCCACAGCACTAGTTGCAAATAGAGGATTGTGGCGACGTTTAATAAATACACAGAGGCTTGCAGACTGAACGCTGAAAGGCATAACGGTCTTTAATGATAATGTGTGTATGTACGTATGTATGTGTAATAATAATAATAATAATAATAATAATAATAATAATAATAATAATAATAATAATAATAATAACATATAACATTATTATTATTATTATTATTATTATTATTATTATTATTATTATTATTATTATTATTATTATTATTATTATTATTATTATTATTAGCAGACTAATGGGAAATATTAAAGGTCCGAAATCCGGTAAACGACGTCTTCTCATGTCGACGGTTCAGTCAGTGCTCCTATATGGCTCTGAAATCTGGGCTGAATCCTTGAGATTTGCTTGGTATCGGAGAAGGATAGCTGCCGTACAACGGAGAGCGGCTTTACGTATTGCATGTGCATACCGCACGGTTTCCGAACCGGCAATCCTCACGGTGGCAGCAATAGCCCCAATAGACCTACTTGCATTGAAGCGACATGAAATCTGCCGTACCCAAGGAGAGCTGGGAAAGAAATGTGCAAAGAAGTGTGCCTTCAGTCAACGGATGAGGCGATGGCAACTCAGATGGGAAAGTGACCCTCGAGGCAAATGGACTAAGCGACTGATACCACGCTTGGATATCTGGGTTGAAAGGGCCCATGGTGAAGTAAATTACTACCTCACGCAGCTTCTAACAGGACATGGATATTTTCGAAAATTCCTGCATAAATTGGGCAGAGCGAGTGACGCAGCATGCATATACTGTGATGACATTGACGACGTATTTCACACCTTTTTTGTATGCGGCCATTGGACGACTCAGAGAAGATGTGTGGAAACTGAACTAGGAGAAGTGACAACAGATAATATTATTTCGGTAATGCTGCGAAACCAGGAATCCTGGGATCACGTGGCAGTGCATGTGGAGGACGTCCTTCGTCAGAAGAAGAAGGATTTGGAAGCATACGAACATTCGTAAAGGAGAAATGAAGAAAGAAGACGTCTGAAAGACAAAGCACGATATCACCCTGAAGTAATGCGAGAGCGGTTCCAGGGTGATGACACACATCGTGGGAAAAGGGTGTGTGGTTTTTAGTGGGTAAGAATCCCACACACTTGTGGAGTGCGGACCCTTCACAAGTGTCTTTTGAAGATTTTCCACAATCCCTCGTTAAAAAATTTATTATTATTATTATTATTGCAACGATTTATAGCGCAAAGTACAGTTATTTTCTGGAAGTGATGACATTTTGGTGTAGTCTTTCAATATTTAAAAATTCCTAACTCCTATAGAACCAGGCGAAACACATTGAGCTCCAGTAGTATAAGCAATTCGCTACAAGTGTATTGAGAAAGAAATCACTGAGTGTCTGGGAAGCAAGATGAGTTTCTGGTGACATTTCATGATATTTGAAAGTAGTCTCAAAATGTCATGACTTCCGTTTATACTTCAATCACATTCGTTCAAGAATAAAACTCACATTTCATGCCATTTCGTATCTTTTTACTTTGCTCACTAATAACCTTACCGCCCGAACAGGTTCCACGGATTTACAGTTTGTGTCCACTACACGACCCGCCTCCTACTTTGTATCTAAATGATGGTAGGAACGAACACACTTTATATTCCTTTTACATAATACCTGAAAATTTCTGACATAAGTTCTAGCTCCAGTGTACCACAAACTTGTTCCTTAATCACGACGCAGCTGGTTTTGAATGAATGCAACAATAAAAGCATTCATTATAACTTTATCTTCCCTTCAGAGCGAAAGAGTAAAATTTGTTGGATGGTAAATCATATTATGTTCTAATTTTGAACTTAATTACGGTAATTCTGACAGGAGGGCGGATTTTCACGCGGGGCTAAGAAATAGGCTGGCGAAATAATAAATTTCTGTGTTATTTATCTCCTGTTTCATTATGTCTGGAGGGGGATAAGTCACAGATGCTCGTAACAAAAGTACCTTTAAAAGCATAAATATAATTTATTTATGGATTTAAAGAGGAGAGGAAATGGAACATTACTACCTGTTTGTTGAGTTCTGGAGATGTGAATTATTTATGTGCTGAAGTAAGAGATAACAAGTAACTTTCCAGTTGAATGGAGTACTGCACTGTGACGATGTAACACATAGCAACGGGAACACCAAGTTGGATGAAATACTGTACATGGAAGGAGAGAGTATGAGTATTAATGTTAGTCCTAATCAGATCAGGCGTAGACATAGGGTAGGAGAAAATGAAAATAGTTCCAGAATTTAAGCGTAAATAAATTATCGAAAATTAGGCCGTGCCAATGCCCTTCCATAAACTTTCCTGACCCTGTTTTTACCTACTACTATGTTCTTTATTTATTAGTACTTTTTTCAGTGGCGTAGTTAGGGCTCGAGGTCCTCTTCTACACTTAACCAGATACTAATTAAAATCTTATATAAACTGGTAAAATAACATAAATAGTTAAAAACACAAGCAACGAATGGAAAGAGGCCAATTACCAACTTCGCCATTTATATACGAGAGTGGCAGCCCACGAACTACATCACCGAATATGTTCAACCAAGGGATACCACAGCCCCACCGACAGATGTCAGTGCACAATCAAAATCAATCAATCAAACAAATACTGATCTGCATTTGGGGAAGTCGTCCAGGTGACAGATTAACCATCTGTTGTTTTCCTAGCCTTTTCTTGAATGATTTCAATGACATTGGAAATTTATTGAACATCTCCCTTGGTAAGTTATTCCAATCTCTAACTCCCCTTCCTATAAACGAATATTTGTCCAAATTTGCCTTCTTGTATTCCAACTTTATCTTCATATTGTGATCTTTCTTACTTTTAAAGACGCCACTCAAACTTATTCTGACAGGAGGGATGGATTTTCACACGGGGCTAAGAAATGGGCTGCACCATATGTGGAGGACCATGCAACACGTATCATATCATTGAGTGCAAAGACAGGACAACGACTTTGTTACACTATGCAAATTATCCTAATTTCGTTTAATTAATTAATACCTTGTACACAATGTGTTTAACAAATTATATTGAATATAATGAAAAATGAATCCAAATAAATTACTAACTGAATTGATTTTCAAACTAACTAATCCTCAGGCACGCATGCATTCGTACTTCAATCAGTGAGCTGTCCTCAGCAGGTAGTCTCGGCAGGCGACGAAATCTATATATATATATATATATATATATATATATAAAATAACTTGTCCTGACTGACTGACTGACTGACTGACTGACTGACTGACTGGCTGACTGACTGACTGACTGACTGACTGACTGACTGACTGACTGACTGACTGACTGACTGACTGACTGACTGACTGACTGATTCATCATCGCCGAGTCAAAACTACTGGACATAAAGAAATTAAATTTTGGGGATGTATTCATATTAACATGTAGGTGCTCGCTAAGAGAGAATTTTTGTATATACCATCGTTAAGGGGATGAAATGGGGGGTGAAATTTTAAAGTGAGTGTATCTATATCTCAAAACTTTAAAAGTTTACAGATGTAAACATCGGTATTTAGAATCTCCTTTAAAAATAAGGAAACAATTTATTTTGTTTTTGGAAAACCCCAATAGGAGGGGTGAAAAAGGGGTTGAATGCCTTTAATGAGGATACGTATATCTCAGAAACTGAGAATATTATAGACCTAAAAGTTGGTATTTGGGATCTCCTTTAAAAATAAATAATACGTATTTTTTTGTTTCTCGAAAATCCACTTAAGGGGAGGGTTAAAAGGGGGGTGAATTTTTAAAGTTAGTGTATTTATACCTCAAAACTTTGAAAGTTTACAGACGTAAACATTGGTGATTAGAATCTCCTTTAAAAATAAAGAAACAAGTATGTTTCTGTTTTCAGAAAATCCCAATAGGAGGGGGGAAATGGGTGAAAGAGGGGTCGAATGCCTTTAATGACGGTACTCATACCCCAGAAACTGAAGATAGTACGGACCTGACAATTGGTATTTGGGATCTCCTTCGAAAATAAAGAAACATGTATTTTATTGTTTTTGGAAAATCCAATTAATGGGGGGGGTGAAAAGGGGTGAATTTTTAAAATGAGTGTATGTATATCTCAACATTTTTAAAGTTTATACGTATTTTTTTTTAAATCCCAACAGGAAGGGTGAAAAAGGGTTAAAAAGGGTTGAATGCCCTTAATGGGGATACTTATATCTCAGGAACTGAAGATATTACAGACCTGAAAATTAGTATTTGGGATCTCCTTTAAAAATAGAGAAACACGTATTTTTTGTTTTTGGAAAATCCAATTAATGGGGGATGACAAGGGGGGGTGAATTTTTAAAATGAGCGTATCTATATCTCAAAACTTTTAAAGTGTACAGATGTAAATATTGGTATTTAGATCCCATTTAAAAATAATGAAACACATATTTCTTGTTTTCGGAAAATCCCAATAGGAGGGGTGAAAAAGGGGTGAAAAGGGGCTTGAATGCCTTAAATGGGAATAATTATATCTCAGAAACAGAATATATTACAGACCTGAAAGTCGATATTTGTGATCTCCTTTAAAAATAAAGTAATACGTATTTTTTTTTTCGGAAATCCACCTAAAAGAAGGAGGGAAATTGAAAAATTTGTTGAATTATTTGTATGAGGTTACTATTATCTCAAAAATGAAAGATTTTTCAGACGTGAAAATTGGTATTTGGAATCTGGTTTAAAATTAAAGAAACATGTATTCTCAGAAATACCAATGAAGGAGGGTGGGGAGGTGAAAGAATTGAAAAATGAATTGAATTAATTGTATGAGGGTACTTGCCTCTAATAAAAACTAAAGATGTTACAGACGTGAAAATTGGTATTTGGATCTCCTTTATAAACAAAGAAAAAAGCGTTTTGGGGAGGAAATCATCTTGGGGGGGGGGGGCGGTGTTGAAATGGAGTTGAATTACTTTTATGAGGACACATATCTCAAAAACTGAAGATGTTAGAGTCGTGATAATTGGTATTAAGAAGATTCCTTTACTATTAAGGAAACAAGTATTTTAAAGGGAAATTCACTTAAGGGAGAGTGTGAAAGGAACATAAGGAAACAAGCCTTCTTTTTTGGGGGGGGGGATAAATGCATTTACGGCGGTGAGGTGAAGAAAGGAGATTAGACCAATTGATTTTACTGTTCATAATGTACTTATTCTGATCATTAATCTTCCCAGGGTTCGTTTTCAAGAAATACATTTTCCTTTGGAGAACATAAAGTTAGATTCTCCTGGCAAAAAAATAAAAATTTAAACACACTTGAAATAAACGACAGGATTGAAATTGCCCGTGTAATTGTTCACCTCCGTAATAAGGTCAATAATGCACGGAAGTATGTCATTCGTGCACTTGCCTACGCGTGACGATTGTGCTGGTCACATTGTCAGCAATGACAATGGCTGCAGATGTAATTTACCGCCAAGTAGCGATCTTGCATTTTGATGTGGGTTCCAGACCCAAGACGACACCACGCCGGATCTCCTCAAGGATTTGATCCATGTTGAAAATGCTTATAGGAAAAGATGACAAAGATTTAGGGACCCAACTGACCGGACGGAACACCTGGACCTAGCCCGGGAAGTACGAAATCGATTGCTGGAAAGATTGAAAAATGGAAGAAACTTTGCCGTATTCTCTCAGGAAGCGAGTCAGATTACGAATTTTAGCGGATTCTCTCAGAAAACGAGTTAGATCTCGAATTTCGGCGGATTATATATAAAACGTTAAGCATTCACTTATAAACTTCTCTATAATGCCGTGGCGAAGCACGGGTATCTTGCTAGTATCTTGATAAAGAGCTAGTTTCTCTGACCTAAGTCGGCAGGGAAATCCATACTCTGGCGCAGGTCACCACCATGATCTATTAATTAAATTTTTTCGGTGCGCTGATATAGAAAGAAAAGATCTCGAAAGTGTATTTTTTCTTGAAATGATGATAAAAGAGTGAATTTGGGAGAAATGTGCAGCGGCTGGTTTTCAGCTAACAATCAAATCACCATCGTTAAAATGTGTAGCTGCCGACGTTCATCAGGCTTCAGCTATGAGTGAGCTTGATAGTACGGGGTGATATGATCATCATACCTGATAGTGTAAACATTGTACGAAGGAAATCAATGCTCATTGAAGTTTAAGTGTGTCTTCCCTCGTCATGTCAAATAGAACCACGTCACAACAGTCAAGAATACGGAGAGCCAGTGTCTGTATTAGTAAACAACCTCTTAAGTTGCGCACGGTCCTCCATTGTATAAACAATGTTCAGTCGGTGTTTAACTAGACATCGTTTAAAGTTTCAATATTGGTTCGAAAATGGAGAGAAAAGTATATTTTATGCAACTCTTTGCTTGTCACAACCAATGAAATTCTGTTATTAGTGGTCGTATCTTAATGAAAATCGGTATGCAAAGTCGGAAAATAAGTCGCTTCAATCTAGGCTATAATTAATTGTATTCACCCTTAGAAAAATGGTACCTAGTTTAGAGGAAACCTAAAATTTTACTTTCAAATATTTATGTTATTAGTAGTCCTATCTATAAAAATCGTAATGCAAATTTGGTGAGTAAGTCGCTATAATGTGTATGTGTATGTTTAGTCCTCAGCCCGAAGGCTGGTTAGATCCTCAACAGTTCCGCCATCAGCTGTCATAGAAGGCCTAGGCATCACTGAAGAGGCGTACTAGGGAAATGAGGACCGGGCGAGTTGGCCGTGCGCGTAGAGGCGCGCGGCTGTGAGCTTGCATCCGGGAGATAGTAGGTTCGAATCCCACTATCGGCAGCCCTGAAGATGGTTTTCCGTGGTTTCCCATTTTCACACCAGGCAAATGCTGGGGCTGTACCTTAATTAAGGCCACGGCCGCTTCCTTCCAACTCCTAGGCCTTTCCTATCCCATCGTCGCCATAAGACCTATCTGTGTCGGTGCCACGTAAAGCCCCTAGCAAAAAAAGGGAAATGAGGAGTGAGGTAGTTTCCCGTTGCTTTCCTATAATCTAGGACATAAATAATTTTATTCACTCTGAGTAAAATGGTAGTTTAGGGGAAGGCCTAAAATTTAATTCTCAAGTATTTATATTATTAGTGGTCGTATAACTGAAGTTATATAGTATTAAATTTCCGATAATATGTGTCACATTTTTACCTTACCGTCTGTGATCACAGAGATATTCGTGAATTTGTATTTTTGTTACTAAGTTCATATCAGTGTCGAGTCACGAGGAAGAGGGTAAAGGGAATTTAATGAAAATCGGTATCTAAAGTCGGAGAATAAGGAGGTCACGTGTCGGATGGACACATGAAGCCTTAGCGACGGTGTAGTTAGGCTTCCTCCACAAATAGTATAGGGGAAGGGCATCTGTCCGTAAAATTGTGAGGAGGAGGAGGAGGAGGAATTGAGCTGACCTCCGTGATGTCACGCTGTCGGACACAGAGCGTTCCATTTTCACATCAGTCAGAATAAGATGAAGTTCGGAAGGGGCATCTCGCAAGATGGCGTCAGGAAGGGCATCTCGTTATAAAACTATACACTGTAAGGTTAGACCCCGGTGTCGAGAAGGGTCATAACGAGAAGGGCAGCTAGCCTTAAAACTAGGATCCCCTAATGTTAGGCCCCTCCAAGATTGTGTTGAGAAGGGCATCTAGCCATAAACTAGAACCCTGTGATGTTACGTCTCTCCAAGATGATGTTAGGCCCTCTCTAAAGTGGTGTCGGGGAAGGGGGATGTCGAGAAGGACAGCTAGCCTTGAAACTATAATCCTCTGAGGTTAGGCTCCTCTATAATGGTGTCGCGAAGGGTACTCTGTCAGGTCACGCCCCTCCAAGATAGTGTTGCAAATGGCTATTTTCTGTCAAGATAATACCAGTAAGGTATTGTTCACTTTTTAAAATCCCGCGCCAAAAAAAAGTGCACTTGGTTAGGCCTTGTCAAGATAGCAGGACTGACAGCTGTCACTTATTAAAATTCCGCGCCCCACGTTGTTTAGGTGGCAGCACTGAGGTTAGGACCTGTCAAGGTGGCAGCAGTGTGGTTAGCCACATTCACTTGTTCAACAAGTGCTCCAAGTTAGGACCTGTCAAGATGGCAGCTTTCATCTTAACACCTGTTACTTATTTCAAATTCTACGCCCCACGTAGTTAAGATGGCAAATGTCATCTTAACAGCTGTCACTTTTTCAAATTCCGCGCCGCACGTGGTTTAGATGGCAGTAGTGAGGTTGAGGTTGGGAGCTGTCAAGATGGCTGCAGTGAGGTTAGCCACGTTCACTTGTTCAACAAGTGCACGTGGTTAGGACCTGTCAAGATGGCAGCTGTCATCTCGACAGCATTTTAAATTCCTTGCTCCCACGTAGTTAAGATGGCAGCAGTGAGGTTAGCCGCGCCCACATGCACAAAAATGTGAGGTTAGGGTCTGTTGAGATAACAGGTGTTATCTTGACAGCTGTTAAAAGCACGTTGATTTGTTTACAAAAAAGACCACGTGCTCGTGACGTCACGGTCATGTGACCGAGGCCAATCACCTTGGCCGGGGTCAATGACCTCGTGGAAAAATGCTGATTCAGATTTCATTGTTTTAGAACCCCCCTCGCTATACTATTGTAGTTTACATGTTGTGATAAGATTGTATTAAATTGCGTAGCACTTAACCTTACGCTAGAACCACTACAGGGAAGTCACCAAACGTATTTTCTCATGTGAAGACTGGGTTAGAGAACCTTCACTGGAATGGTAGGCCCTCTTGCCTACCATCAGTCACAACTAAGTTGGGGAGTTTTCATTATCATGGCAGACACTCACGCTCCAGCTGCCTTTTTACATCCTCAGAAAAACTGTTTTTGTGGTTATCCCTACTGAAGTCATCATAGGTCATTACAATGTTGTCAGTAGGAATGTCGCGATGAAAAGTAATACTACCATATGAAATACTCGATCAAATGAAAAACCACATATTTTCTCAGTTCGATGCTGCCGATCTAACAATCCAAAGTTCCAGAGCTGGAATGACCAGGCCGCAGACAGCGGTGAACACTCTTTTCATTCTTTTGTTGGGGGCTAAGAGTGGAGAGTTATCTGTTTCCAAGGAGTACCCGAAAAGTCGGAAAACCTCAATTTACTACACTGGCGGGGGAAAAACTATCTGACGCGAAGGCATATATTTCCTCCAAGCCTGAAGAAAAACCCCCTCTTCGCTGTTAATTTGGAGTAAAATGAATGTGGAATTTAATAAAAGTGCAGAGGAAGAAGCTTTTCTGAAGAAGCGGCCCTTTTCAGGATTGAATTTCGAGTTATATAGTAAATTGTGGAACTATAAGTTGGAATAGGCCGAATTTGTAATTCTAGACCCGCTCATTAATGAGCCTCTACCATTATTCCGTTAAGTGAGCACACTGTTCATTGCAATCAGTGTGTCAGTGTAGGGAGCGGAATACTGTGATTAACCAGTGTGTTACGTATCAGTAGTATTAGAAAATGTCTGAACCAGAGGAATTGCATGCTAAAGAAGAAAGTTATCTAACTCCTGATATTTCCCGTCAATATTCTGCCAGACTGTTACACTCAGTACGCAGCAGTACTCCCATCTATCGGAGATGAGTGGCAGCATAAGAAACGAAGAACATCACAACATACAATGGTCAGTGTAATGTTATTGTTGATTAATAGTATGAGGTTTCGATATTGTAGTCTTTCACATTTAGTTTTCTTCCGACTCTAAATGAAATGGCGTATGGCTTATAGTGCCGGGAATGTCCGGCTCGCCATGTGCGGGTCTTTTGATAGGATGTCCGTAGGCAACCTGCGCGTCATGATGAGGATGAAATGATGATGAAGACAACAATGATGGTTAAAATACCCGACCCTACCGGGAATCGAACCCGGGACTCGTGTGACCAAAAGCCAGCACGCTAACCATTTAATAATGGAGCCGTACTCTTCCGACTCTGAAATACCACTATTAGCCTAGTTCCTAAGGTAAATCTGAATAAAGCATAAATGTTCGGAAAATGTATTCTTTATAACATTTGTAATGCACTATTTTTCGATAGGACCAATAACATGGGTATTTAAAAATTAGATTTTAGGCACCTCTTCCTAAACTACCATTCAATCCAGGATGAATGCAGTTATTTATGACATAGACTGTAGTTTATTATTCCCCGACTGTACATACCGATGTTCATTAAATTCCATTTACACATTTCCTCGTGCCTAGGCGATAATATTTACTTAGCAACAAAAATACGGTTTCATGATTATCTCCATTATCATAGCCGGTACGGTAAAACTGCATATGACATAAATGGTCGGAAATTTAATTCTATATAACTTTAGTTATGTAGTATTTATCGATATACCATTATCAACATAGGTCTTTTCCACAACTACCATTTCACTTAGCGTGAATAAAATTTATTGCCTAGATTGTAGTGGGGCATTCCCCAACTTTACATACAGATTTTTATCCAATTCTATGCAGCCGTTTTCTAGTGATGCGCGTACATACATACATACATACATACATACATACATACATACATACATACATACATACATACATACATACATACATACATACATACATACATACATACATACATACATACATACATACATACATACATACATACATATATACTGCACCCATAAGCGAATTTACGTAATTAATTTACAAATTAAAAGTTGAATATTTCGCATATTGGGATACTACAGTAGGCTGTGAATCTAGCAGTCACAAAGGAACTTTCTGGCGCCAGGCTGTCGGCAAGGAAAATCCACGAAACTCTTCTTAGAGCACGAGCAACTTGTAAACCGCCCTGAGTACTGCATCCAATAAATTTTATGGTACCGCCTAGGAGTGGCGACTTTCTACTTGTTTCCCACGAGAAAATCACGCGTTGAGGCCTGACCTACTTAGCAGAACAATGAGACAACGATAGCACCCACCAACCCTCGGGAGAAAATGGAAGCATCCATGCTGCAGAGAGCGCGAAAGTCTCAGCCAATCACAAAATTCTAAATTTGAATGTCCTGTCATAGCGGGAATCTACAGTCAGTATTTCGCTGTCTGAAGCCCGGTGTAGTGGTGAAAAACAGTGTCCTGACTTCCTAATAATATTTGGAAATTTATCAGTGCGAAGGTGTGGTTAATTTTTGGCTAATTAATAAAATTTTAACTTCACACGGAAGAGTAGTATCGCCCAGGAAATGAACTGGCATGGTGGGAAGGAGCCATTCGCTGGAAGAAAATAACGCCGGTGACGCGCGCCGTCGTGTGGATTATCCTGTGATCGTTTCCCACGGCGCAATATAACAAGTAAGTCAGACCGAAATTAGGAAGATTTTGTACATAAATTTTGAAACTTTAACCTACGGATGTATGATAAAGCGCTCCCAATGGCTAGATCACTACGCCACATCCCTTCCACAGAACTATTTTCAAGGTGGGGGGAGAACTCCTTACATAACCAGCGAGCAGGGTGGTGAATCTTCAGTCTGTGTGACAGAGAGTGTGACAGTGTGTGACGGTGTGTTCAGTGTGGTTCACTAGTATCTTCAGTGTGTTTAGAGTATGTCAGCTAATTCAGTTAGTCAGCTTTGAACTTTACTTTTGTCTGGTAAGAAAGCGATTAGAGACACTTGTTGGCATCCGAGTGAGCCATGTATTTTACTTGGGAGAGTAACATTTCAGAAATGAACACTTTAACAAACTTTGCTTTACGTTGAATTTATGCAGAGATAACAGGCAATAGCTACACTTTCAACACTTGGCTTTAATGAACTCACATTACGAATCGAGAGGGACAAGTCCATGTTTTCAGCCTAGCTGCATAAAACCTCTCTAATCCACGTGTAGTTTGATATTTGTTGGAAAGCTATTTTATTCTTCATTTTGGGAGGACGATCAGCATAAATTTCTCCACATCATTGGAAACTGTACTTTAGCTTGCCTTTACCACTTACAACAAACTGTTTTGGCAAGCGAGATGTATTCGAGGAGAAAATAGTTAAAGCAGACAGGGAGGAGAATGACTTTTCTTTAATGAAGGCCGCAGTGGTAGAGACCTTGAGCAAACTGTTATGTTCCGAAGAGGTGAATAACCGGCCAGCCACTAGGTAAACAAAAACTGAGAGAGGGTGTGCAGACCAGCAGGTGATTTTCAGGCAGGTAGCGGAGAGGAACTTCCGTCTTCACGACAGGAGTCTATGCAGTGCTATCGTCTAATCTTCACTGGAGTGCGAGAAAATGCGAGTGTTTATGTTAATGTAAGCGTGTGTAACGGCATGATAAAAATGTATCAAATTTGCGTGTGTGGAAATTTGGAATACCACATCAGCTTCAAGATGGAATTCTAATTCACCATGACGGAGCCCGGAGGGTGAGCCAACATGCCTCCATCACCCAGGTATGAGCATCAATAAATAATGTAAATAAATATGTAGGACCGTGCCTAATCGATGATCAAATGTAGCTTAGACTGTTAGATAGGATTGTAAATAATTCACATAATAATAATAATAATAATAATAATAATAATAATAATAATAATAATAATAATAATTTTTGCACTTTTAGCTAGGGTTATTTGCGCACTTCCTTTATGTAGATGTGTTTGCGTATTGTTATGGATTATTCTGTAGTATGTCACTTTGACAGTTTTGGATGCTATATTAATTGATCTCAATGAGTGTAATGCCGATTTATAATAATAATAATCATCATGTTATTATAACTTCAGTTTTGAGTGATATTTTCTGTTGGAGTTGTGATTTTGTAGACGCCGCTTTGTTAATTTTGATGCTTATTTTGCTATTTGGCGCATTCAGCTTGTTATGTTGTGGAATCATCCTTCAGATGACCGTTTCCGGTAGTTCTTATACCGTGTATTTTGCGACGATTTTGGTAGACGCGAGTATTTATTTCTGTGTAGTTGCGGTTACACATTCTTCAATAGCTGTGTCTTGAGAGGCAATCTCGTCATTTTAGTAAACAGGTAGTGCCAGGAAGCCATTGATGAGTCAGCTCTGATATTTTGTGATATGTGAAGCAGAGAATGATCTAGAGATCGAGCTAAATGAATAGTATCCCTGATGATCTACGTTGATAATGGAAATGTGATATTTGGACCATGTCATGAACTGTCGTAAGAAATAGAAATGTGCACGACAGATATTTCGCCCGCCGGATACGAGCGAGGCCGTATTATGAAGTACTACGTCGAGAATATGATGAGTAAATAGAATTGAGAGATGAATAATTTAACCCAGAGTGTTAAATATGCTGCGACATGGGTTATGATTGTAGGCAGAAGCCTGTATTTTGTTTCAAGTAATTCCAGGGAAAGTAGATGCTCGGCAAATATGCTAGCCGTAGCACATGTGAGCAGAGCGACGAGTCAATGTGTATTTTGATAGTCATGTAAAGTCATGGATGACATGGAGTAGCAGTAATTATTGTCCATAAGGGTTAAATAGTGTCGTGGCCAGACATTTGTCGTCTGAGGTTAGAGATTGCCGTCAAATTCACAATATTTTGCTACTCGCAGCGGGGTAAATTTTTCCTGGAGACTCCGACTTTGCGCATTTCATCCTTATTAATTTTCAGTAGGCGGCGATGTTGGGATCTAGTTTTGTTGATTCGTTATTCTTTCTGAGTGTACCTTTTATTACCGTTTATTTGTAGGATGTGATCGTATGTGAATTATTTATATTTGATTTGATGTAAATAGATAGGTGTAGTTTGGTTAGTTTGATTTCTGTATTTTCTTTTGGTTGGAGCAGTGTTTCTCCATTAACAGATTTAATTATGTAAATAAGATTTCATGTGTTAGGATAACGGATCATCGATTAGGTCACAGTCAAAACCATAGTAGTGGTATGCTCATACCAGGCATTCAGTAATTACCAAACCTTTTAAAAGTCCACTACATTTTAAATTAGGAAATGAAGCGATCTTTGATAAACCAATTGTATAATAACTGCCGCAAATGAATGAGGTAAATAAGATGGCATCTGCCTCCATCTAGTGGTGATACCACAAAATATGAGTTCATAATGAAATGCAGTCAGCGGCAAATTAAGTAAACTTTTAATGTACAAGGATCGCTTTCATTTGAAATGTAAACATGAGGCACTTGGCCTAATCATTTGGATTATTTTTAAGAAGTCCAGGCTATCACAGTCATGCAAGTGAAGTTTAATAATTAGATGAGTGGTTGTAACACTCAGGTTCATGTGTCAATAATTTCCTTTTCAACCACGAGTAGTTTGAATGTGATAGTGGTTACGTGGTAAATGAAGTACGATGTCCATGGCTGTTTTCTTTGAATTATTCCATATTTGTTACACATGGTTCGGCAATCCACGATTATTTTAAAAGCTGGGTGTTTCCCAACTAAGCCACATGTTTTAAAGATTTGATAAACACCTCTGAGTCAGTGTTGGTTTGATGACGTAATTAATTAATTAATTAATTATTCAACTACATTAATTTATTTTCAGTGACACTTTCTACGTAATACAATTATGTACTTCAAATAAGGTGGTATTTCGGACCAGAGTTTTAAATTTATTCACGTCATCGACTTGAAGACAGTGTCAACATAGTCTGGAATATTTTAATTAATTTGATTGACCTTCAGTCAGTTTTTTAGGCAGATGTTTGAGTTATTGTAAGGCAGATCCTCAATCTTTATTTTCTTAGTCTCATTGATTTCACTTTGTTTACATTTTTTTTTCACCAGTTTAGTTTACTTTCATTTTTTGGCACTTTGCACTTTATTCGATAAATCAGTTTGTTATTTAAATTTTAATTCAGTCTTTGGGTACAGTCATTTATAGTTAGTTTACCCCATCTTTTCATTTACTCACTCCCTGATCGACGGGTGGCCTATCTTCGGGGATAGCAGTGGACGGTCCGCGACTGAGGAAGAAGAGTCTACATGCAGCGGTGAGTATCATTTAAATGTCATTTATTACAGGAGCAGCCGGCGCACAGAAGAAGGAAGAAGTCACCGCAGTTGTTGCCTTGAAAAGGGTACAATACATACATACATACATACATACTGCCCTATTTTTTCCTGGCATGCTCAGCTGGAGAGCGAGAGTCTCAAGAGTGGACCTTTCGCTGTCTGGCTTTGCTTATTTTTGAAGGCAGGGAAAGAGACAAGGACTAGCGAAAATAATACAAAAAGATCAAAACAACAGGTTTTTTGACTTTTATTAACAACTAGCACTTAATAGCTATTAACAAATTAATATTACACAAATCTTGACGGTAATTTAAAATTTATTCTTCTCAGCCAGTTACTTCAAATACAGCATTTCATTCCTCCGACACGTTTGGAAGTCAAAATATTCTGTAAATATACGGATGGATATTAGCCTACTTCTGGCTCAACGAAACAAAAAAATTCTATGGGAGGACCTCCCATTGGTAATGTCGTAACTATTTACAGTTGAAAACTAACATTCTCAATGGGCTGTCTGACTCATAACTGGTTTTAAGCATCTAACATATCAGATCCATTAATGTCAACATTCATTACTTCAAATGAAAATTTAACTTCTTAGAGTACTGAACTAAACGTGAGATGCATTGAACTGGACAAAAAAAATATACTTGAAAAACATTACTTAAAGATGTCTCTGTCAGAATTATTTCCATCAAATTATGCTTGTATAATAATTATTCCTACGAAACTTCCTTTAATATTTGATTGAACAAAACGTGAAGTTAATCTTTAGCATCTGACGCTTTGAGATAATTTAACATTACAAGCTTTACAATAAAGTGAACCTTGTCCAGACGCGTGAAATAATCCTTTCTTATTCATTGCTGCCTGATGATTTGAACTTATCTCAACTTAATTTTAAAATAAAATTTACTGAAGATTTAACTCTCAATAAGTCAGATCAACTCAAACAACGATGCTGATAACCTGGGCCCAACGTGATGAACACGCAGCCGGGTCAAGACCACATTCAAAAACAGAACACAATTCACTGAAATTGCTACAACACACCAAAATACACGAGAATTATTTACATTATTTACAACGAATTCTAGACTTTTAATATTATATTTTGATTTTTACCCTAGCCACAGGAAATATCACGATGACTGTATCGGGTAAAAGAAAACCATTTACGATTATCAGAAATGTGATGAAACCTGAGTGATCACTTAGTCAAAGATTATGAAAATTTTACAACGTTAGTCACGACAACATCGGCGGTTGATATCTGGAAGAACTGTCGTCTACAGAAACGCACATAGTACAGGTCAAACATTTGCATTCGCTTTCATGGTTCATGAGTTACGACATTATTATTACTTATCTCCACGTTTAACAATTAACACGTGCTCCACACTTGAAGAAAGTACGTCTTACCACACGCGTTTTCTTCAAATAAAATGCAATAAATGGATTCACAGGTCAATAAATACAGTAAATGGTCCGTCAGGATTCTGCCATATTCCAGGCTCATATTCATCCTAATTGAGCACACATTAACATCCTACAACAAGATCAAGCAATATTTAAACTCATGACCCATATTCATTCATTTAACCCAATGTGAAATTATTATTATTATTATTATTATTATTATTATTATTATTATTATTATTATTATTATTATTATTATTATTAGATGTGCTAGATATTAAATTTACGTAAAACAGAGTTCGACAATAAGCCAGATGACACTAACACGCCTTGAATCCAAAGGAAAATAACATTGAAATGCGGCGTAACAAACGTGCCGTAAATCTGTCCCACATGGCTTCCACATTGAAAATATTTTCTAAATTAAGTTATTAGTTATCGATGAGGACAATGATTTTTAAATAATACTGGACTACTAAACGGGACATTTAGAGTAATCGTAGAAGACACACGCTCAACCTAGCTATTCTAACATAAAACAATACTCACTCACACACAACGACAACACTACAATTTCCCATGTGAAAGAAGGATGAAAATATCAAATACTACTGCAAAGCTAGAAGAAATACTACCACTAATGAATAAGTAAGCATTATTTCTACAAAGATGAACAGATAAAACATTAGAAGAGGGTACTTAAATGTATGATGAAACTGGATCTCTGCCGATGATCTGGCATTTCTGGATCACATGCTGATGGTTATCTGCTTCCATCGTTATCTCCCCATGTTAGATGTCGCCTACATTTTAATACACCATCGCAGCAGTGAACTCCAATGCAGAAACATTGTAGGTCTCCTCTTCAGATTGTTGAATCACCTTGACGAACTTCAGTAACCTCTTATTTCTTCTAACACAATAGAGGCTGAAACTGACAAAAAAATTTAGAAGATATTCCACATACAATCACGTGAAGTTTTAGAGATGAATAACACGTAACGTAGCCTGCGAAAACCTGCCAGACTCGTGGACTAATGTACTATAGGAGGATAGTTGATTTGTGCTGCGCCGAGTAGAAATATTGGCAAGTCCTTTGATGGAGTATCTGCGTCGTAAAATCCCAGCAAAATGCGAATAATTCGTCGTAGGCCAGAGTAACAGTAAGTAAGTAAGTAAGTAAGTAAGTAAGTAAGTAAGTAAGAGAGCGTTTGTTCTGAGAACTTGGGTATTTAAGCATTTCTCAAGGAGGGTGTGTCACCACATTGATTCGTAATTGGCCGTCGTCTTACACCTGATACGCCATTACAATTCTCGAAAGTACTCTCATTTGAAGACCCTGGCATGCGCGATTTAGATCGGGGCGAACTTGGATGCTCCCAGTATGTCATGTGACACAGCTGACTGATCGATATAAAATCAATACTTTGCTCCCCGCTGGTGGGAACCGGTTCTGTACAGGCGAGCACGTCTCTACAACCCAGGACTGGAAATATATCACCCGTGCTAATGAAATAATAGCCTTGTACTTGCATACACAATGAAATAATTATTGTAGGCCAAATTTGAAGGGGACAATACATGCATACATACAGACAGACAGACAGACAGACAGACAGACAGACAGACAGACAGACAGACAGACAGACAGACAGACAGACAGACAGACAGACAGACAGACAGACAGGCAGACAGACAGACAGACAGACATGACGGAAAATAAAAAGTGCATTTCGTTAATTCTGTAGACACGTCCGATACAAAAATACCATTCTTCTTAAATTCTGAGCAATTACAGACAAAACACTTATTTTATATATAGACTAGCATATATATACTATATGTCCTAATTGACAGATAAAAAAGGAGGCTACCTGTTTCAAAAAACAATTCAAAATCTGAAACGTAGTGTTCATGAAATAGCGCTCAAACTAAGGTGAAATTTGTGCTAAATAAATGACGTCACACGCATACTCTTTTATAATATGGCGCTTTGTTGACTCGCACACTCAGTTGTAGGTTAGCTGTCGTTGTGAATATATCGTGGTCAGTTGTATAGAATAACAAATTTAATAATGGAAAAGAAAAATATGATTACGCTCCAGCAAAAACGCTCAAAAGAAAAAGTTGAGACGAGAAAAGTGAATGATGAAGGAATGAAAGAAATGGAACGAAAAGAGCGTAATAGGCTTTACTATGAGAATTTAAAACAGCGGAAACATTTTACAATAAGTAACTCTTAAATTATGTCACAGATCCATACTTCACCGAGTTATTACCCAAATTCCAAGAGTTCCAGATATATTGAATAAAATTTATTATCCACCTAATATTTGCCTCTTATTTCTTACTAAGTAAGTCCACAAACCCGTCAAAATCCTGTGGCCATTACAATAGTGATAGCCTACCGCCAAATGTTTTCTTTTTAAATTTGCTTCACGTAACACCAACACAGACAGGTCTATGGCGACGATGGGATAGGAATGGGCTGGGAGGAGGTAGGACGAGGCCGTCGCTTTAATTAAGATACAGCCCCAGCATTTGTCTAATGTAAAAGTAGAAAACTACTGAAAACCATCTTCAGGAACATCAGGAATACGAGCCCACAATCTTCCGATTGCAAACTGATAGTTACGTGGCTCAAACGACGTGGTCACTTCGTTCGGTGAAGTAAATAATATGACCCCGTCGTGATGGTAAATTTTACGTGTAAACAACTAAAGTAGTATTCATGTGCTCCCCTCCATTTTTATTACGATAAATTACCTTACCTGTACATTAATACGCTGGAAAATGTTATCAGTTTCCATGAAAACTGAGTCGGTACCGTATTACTCCGTTCATCTTAATACTAGGTTATAAAAGCTTCTGATATTGTGCGAGCAGTACCATCTCTATTGGAGTTCAAGAACTTCCCCACTTCATGTTTTGTTTGTTTTGCTAATATCCTCTCTCTCCTGCCAAGACATTTACATACGTGGAATGAGTATTAAGTGTGGTAATTTTTAAGGCTGAACTTTCTGTGTGTCTTAGAAGACAATGCAGGTAGAAGGTAAGCAAATGACTTCCATTACTTAGATGCTTAGACGCTCTTATGGCTATACCGAGATAAGAAAACGCTGTCTTCCTTACCAACAGCTAAGTTCTTCAATGTACTGTCATGCTCCCAGTGAATGTTATTCAAGTATTAATCAAGTTTCCGAGGAGTTGCTGATAGTTTAAATATTTCACGTTCTACACGAAAAAAAAAAAAAGGAAAATAGTGGTATTACATGGGAATAATTTCAACCGAGCGGATTGGCCGTGCGTTTTTAACGCCCTACGACTATGGACCAATCTCTGCATTGGGAGATGCGTCGGTTCGAATCCCATCGTTGGCTGTCTTGAGAATGGTTTCCCCTTTTCTCTTCCAGGCAAATGCCGGGACAGATCCTACTCATGAGCCACAGCCGATTCCTTCCACTTCCTTACACTGTTTCACTCATCATCATTCAGTGAATCTTCATTAGCTCCTCAACCAAGATTAGGACGAGGAAGGGCATCCAGCCGTGAAAACCTGCTAAAAATTTCATATCATCTCATCCTCATTCTCGACCCCGTACCACGAATCTGGACTAAGAGGTAGACGTATACTTTGGGATAACTTTTTTTATCACTTCTTTGCATCCGGGAGATAGTAGGTTCGAATCCCACTATCGGCAGCCCTGAAAATGGTTTTCCGTGGTTTCCAATTTTCACACCAGGCAAATGCTGGGGCTGTACCTTAATTAAGGCCACGGCCGCTTCCTTCCAACTTCTAGGCCTTTCCTATCCCATCGTCGCCATAAGACCTATCTGTGTCGGCGCGACGTAAAGCCCCTAGCAAAAAAAAATATCACTTCGGACTACTAACGGAATTTATGAGCTAGAACACTTTATCTGTACTTGAACTTACTGTGTGTCATGATATGACCATTGACTACAAAATTGCGTTAATAATACAGTCAAGTAGTAAAACACGAGAAAATATATTTGAAAGGTATGCATGCAAACCTTCAGATTTGCCGTGCGGTTAGGAGCGCGCAGCTGTGAGCTCGCATCCGAGAGATAGTGGGTTCGAACCCCACTGTCGGCAGCCCTGAAGATGGTTTTCCGTGGTTTCCCATTTTCACACCAGGCAAATGCTAGGGCTGTACCTTAATTAAGGCCACGGCCGCTTCCTTCCCATTCCTAGGCCTTTCCTGTCACATCGTCGCCATAAGACCTATCTGTGTCGGTGCGATGTAAAGGAACTAGCAAAACCTTCAGATTTATTATATCTACCGTTTCCTTTCTCAGTCAATGTTCTTGTGGGAACCTATTGACATTCTGGGATAATAATCTTACTGCACTAACAAAATAGCAGATAGTGAGTCCGCCTTGTCATTACTATTTAAAATACTATTTAATATATACCATTTAGTCGTACATGTTTCTAGAAAATTAATAATTAGAATTATTTCGGGACGGTTAAGGCCATGGCCTTCTAGCCCCAACTTGGCAGCCTCGATCCTGGCTCAGTCCGGTGGTATTTAAAGGTGCTTAAATACGCGAGCCTCGTGTCGGTAGATTTACTGGCAAGTAAAATAACTCCTTCGGCATAAAATTCTGGCACCTGGCGACTCCGAAAACCGTCAAAAGTAGTTAGTGGGACGTAAAATCAATAACATTTATTTATTTATTTATTTATTTATTTATTTATTTATTTATTTATTTATTTATTTATTTATTTATTTATTTATTTATTTATTTATTCACGAAGCACATGATACAGCTACCCTGAGCAAATTTCACTTGCACTGCCAACAGACTATTTAACAAACGTAAACTTTCATAGTAAAATATAACAAACATAACAAAATATAACAAGATCAGGTACACAGCCTACTAATAACAACTGTCCAAATCGAAAACCATAAGAATGTCCATATTCATAGCCAAGTCGTCGTGGGTCAAGATGGCGGTATAATCCCTTCACATCAACTTATCTTTAAGAGGCTATTTACACACCTCTCGAATACACTTTTATTTGATGCTATATCAAGTTCTTGTCTCCTGTTAATATTGTTAAAGAGTGTTGGGAGGCGAATTAGGAAAGATCGTTGAAGTCTGCATTCTGCAAATTTTTTAGACGAGGAAATTCCCAACCAAAAATGTAATTGTTACAAAGCACACAGCAGTATAATTTAGTCATTGTCCCGAGCTAATTATTATTTCTTCTTTTGAATTCCTTCTTACCGGGCGAGTTGGCCGTGCGCGTAGAGGCGCGCGGCTGTGAGCTTGCATCCGGGAGATCGTGGGTTCGAGCCTGACTGTTGGCAGCCCTGAAGATGGTTTTCCGTGGTTCCCATTTTCACACCAGGCAAATGCTGGGGCTGTACTTTAATTAAGGCCTCGGCCGCTTCCTTCCAACTCCTAGGCCTTTCCTATCCCATCGTCGCCATAAGACCTATCTGTGTCGGTGTGACGCAAAGCAAGTAGCAAAAAAAAAATCCTTCTTGTTGTGTAGATTTATAGGAGTGCGTTTTATTTTTATACATAGCGAACATAAAATGAACGTAAATGATCAGTAACCAAGTGAACATATATGTATGTTATTTTTTTAGTTATTTAATGTTCATAGCGCGCTACATTTTCCCCCAAAATGAATGCGAAGAAAAAGCAAGATCCAGCTAAAAATTTCTAAGTGTTTATGAAATCTAACCTTCTATTAAATGATTCTGGCATTATTATATACAATGTTAAAATTAAATTATCGCTGGTAGGTAACGTTTAGGTGTTACAAGCAATAACGTCATATTGCCAACAGCAGTGCATGTAATGTTGGAAGAAAGTCTATAAGTCCATTACGGTATAGTCAGAGAAATGTTAGCATATGACAGCGAGCACTACGAACAATTTTCCTCTCCTCAAAATACACCAAAGACTGGATGAAGATGAAATGAAGTAAACAAAGTTTGTGCCAAGATAGTGACCTACAACTGTTTGTTGGCTTCACTCCCTTCTCACGGGTAAAAATTTTAGAAATGAAATTATAAAATTATCTTTGTATGAATTATGCAAGCAGCTCAGTCCCTTTGTTGTCCCTCTGTGATAATCAGTGGAGCTCTCTTTGAAGCAAGTAGATTAAATGCGACATCAAAGGAAGGAATATCATTACGAATGTACTTAGGCGCCCGTGAAGTCCAAGTATCAGGTTGTGAGCACACTAATTAGTTTATGCTGTTTTCTGTATTCCCAGACACAACTCAACTGCACTTGCGCACTACGAGAATGGAGAATATATTAGATTTATTTGGTGCTCTCCACCTACCTAACTCTGGTGTCAAATGCAGTCATGTTACCAGGAGATAGCTACGCAGTGAAAACTGGTTACCAGTAAACTACATATCAAGAAACATACCGCGAATATTGATAACATTACAATTATAAACTACAGTCAAAACTGTTTATACCGACATCGCTTTAACGGCAATATCTAACGGTCCAATCTAAATCCTATATAAACGTCGTATTTAAAAATTCTCTTAGTACGACGTCGCTTATAACAAAATGTTGTATAAAACGTTGTATTTTGATCACACTTTCGGATAAATGTACCGGCTATAACGTCCAATGTTGATTTTTGTTTTTTACCGGGTGAGTTGGCCGTGTGGTTAGGGGCGCGTGGCTGTGAGCTTGCATCCGGGAGATAGTGCGTTCGATTTCCACTGTCGGCAGCCCTGAAGATGGTTTTTCGTGGTTTCCCATTTTCACACCAGGCAAATGCTGGGGCTGTACATTAATTGAGGCCACGGCCGCTTCTTTCCGACTCCTAGGCCTTTCCTATACCATCGTCGCCATAAGACCTATCTCTGTCGGTGCGACTTAAAGCCACTAGCAAGATTTTTGTTTATTACGTACTAGCATGTACCCGCGGCTTCTCCCGCGTTTATTAATTCAGCCGTTAGATGATGTAAACTATTTATTTAAAAGCAAAATTAAACATTATATTTTACTAACACACATCGTTTTTACATAGATAAATTGGATGAAATACAGTACTTTCAGTTTTAATAGCTGAGTCCGTGACTTCGAAGGCGCTGAATTTTTTGACTTGTCAACTTTTGAAGTATTTTTATCTTTTTATCTTTTATATATTTTTATTTTTTGGCTTTTCGTATTAATCTCATTGGATAAACCTCTTTATATGAAATGTTTGGTGTACGATTTCCTTGGTATATTTTGACTTATAAAGCTTCCTTGTCAACATTTGCAACAGTATATATTGTACCCGCTCAAAGCCTGAGTCCCAACCAGCATTTATCTCAGGGAGTGTTACGGTCCGAATCCATCGCAACTAATAAACAATAAAAAAATTATATTGAAATATAAGATCTCAAACTAAATGAAAGAGCGCCATCCAATCAGTACTACAGGGTTGAACGGGACACTCTAATCTTTAACTTTAGGGCTCATCATCAAACATACATATTATATATATATATATATATTCAGATCAAAGGAAAATTATGAAGGCTCCGTCTTAGCAATGGGGACGGATATTTAAACGGTCATCAAGGGTTTACTATTCTACAAGAACAAGAACCTGGAACTGTTTCCTTGCAAATGCTAAAGGAGCATTTTATTTAAGTAAACAAAATAATTTTTTACACACACAAAATCTGTTGACCCTTGATTTGCCGGTAATTTGGCAAATTATTCCTGAAAAATGATTACATAATAATTATCATTTTTGACCACCCTTCCATTTGGGTAGTGGAACCGTTGATATCTGAAGGTATCGGATTTACCTTCGTTAACACCATGACCATATTTGGTCGTGGACCAATTACCTGTTGGCTAAGTGGGCGCGATCACATGGACCATGTTATCGCCTCCACTTTGATTGACATGAGACCAACCCGGGAAACTACAAACTCTCCCCGGGTTCCTAACCAAGATATGCTAATCGTTAGTTGAAGGAAACGACAAAGGGACTCTAACCTAATGGTCCAGATGTAGGGATTTGCCTTCATTTTACAACTATTAACTTAACTTATTATTCACAACAAAGTGACATTATTACGTAAATTCGCCAGCTGACTTCCCCATCATCCACCATCAGCATCCGAAATAAAAACATAAAATAAAAATATTAAAAAATATTATTATTATTATTATTATTATTATTATTATTATTATTATTATTATTATTATTATTATCAACATTATTATTAATAGTGGAAATCGTGATTATCGTAACCCGTAATCATCCTCGCTATAATACTTCAACTTCTCGCTCTTATTACTCTCATCTGAAATAAAAAAGTAGCTTCCTTTTTATTCTTCTTCGCCTTCTTAAAATATTCTCATTACTATTATTATTATTATTATGATTATTATTATTATTATTATTATTATTAGTTAAAATCTCAAATTTTTCATTTCAACTCCCACCATCATTATTATGTCCAAAATATAAAAGTAAATTCTTCTTCTTCTTCTTCAAATATTTATTATTATTATTATTATTATTATTATTATTATTATTATTATTATTATTATTATTATTATTATTATTATTATTATTATTATTAGTAATTTAAAGTAATTAATTTCGCTTGTTACATGGTAGTCCACTCTTAACATGTTTAATGCATAACCCCTTTTACAATTTCAATTTATTTTGGCCCTAATCAATCCAGACAAGATTTACTTGGAATATTATTATTATTAATATTCTTATGCTTTCGAGAATCTTTAATTTTATTTCCCATCTTTATAATTTAGTCACATACGTTCTCTCCCAAACAGAAATCACCAAGATCCGAATTCACATCGGTCGGGACATAATAGTGTTCGAACCCGCAACCTTATTTTCGTACTGTCGTTAATTCATGGAGACCATATGCTCCTAAGACAATTCTCAAATCCCATAACACCTCGCAGTTGGGCAAATACCTCCAATCTCTGCAAGTGTTAAATTATTCCTTCCTTTTCCATTTTGAAGTCCATTTATCCATCGGAACTCTTCAAAACATTTCCATTAATTAACCCTCGGTGTGTGGACTCTCTTCTGCCACTCATATTACCGGTATAGAAATACAAACTCTATGTAGGCCTTAAGATCCATCTATTTCTTCATCAACATCAGTACAATTCACTTTCATTTCGGGCCGGATTTCTGTCCCACAAACTCCAAATCTCAACTTTTCGCTCAAATCACTCTGGGCCTCAAACATAGCGTGACCATATTATCAAAATGCCTATCTCGTTTCTACCAAAATTATTTATGATTATTATGGAGTCCAAAAACCTTAAATCAACAATTAGTGTTAAAATCGGAATCACTGTCCAAATAAAATATTCATGCCACATAATATTTCCCCCTTCGTCACAATTTCTGAGAATTCTAATTTTGCCGTTCATTGTTTTTGTTAATCTCAGTGGAGACAACAGTCTGTGTAGGTTTCACAACATCCCCTCTACCTGGTCTGTACTTATAATATACAAAGTACGATCTTCTCGCTTCTGAAAATGAAATATATATTCCTCAATAATTCATCGTAATTGCATGACGCTTATCACACCCCCACCAGGGCGCAATATATATATTTGATTTTTCATATTCATCTCATTGAAAAAACTCTTTGTATACAATGTTTGGTTTACGATTTCCTTGGGGTAAAACAACAATGCTAGTGACATCCCTCGCTCGTGAACATGCGACGTATAGTTGCCCATGAGTAAAGCAATCCTTAGTTAAATCTATGCCACTTTTGCTCAGTGTTTGCCCTTGTGACTTGTTGATAGCAACAATTAGAACAGTAAACTATTATTCTCCTCAGTTCACGCCATGTGTGAACATCACAGTTCATACCCGCAGAATACGTCGACCACACCATTCGCTGTATGCCATGCGTCTCAAGGAACTGATCGTCCACTCTGGATCAATAGGTACGAGCATTATCATCTACTATAGATAGGAAATTGCAGTCTTTTGAAATCAAGGGAAAATTCGACTTATGATTCGAATCCGTGGTATAAAAAACCGCCTCATCATGTACATAAAAATGTACAAAAATGTCTATAGGAAAAATGAAAATATAAAAATAAACTGTGCACGAAAGGTTGATATTGTGATGCAGGAGATCTTTTATACCATTTGCTTTACTTCTCACTCACACTGATAGGTCTTATGGCGACGATGGGATAGAAAAGGTCAACGAGTGGGAAGGAAGCGGCCGTTGCCTTAATTAAGGCACAGCCCCAGCATTTGCCTGGTGTGAAAATGGGAAACCACAGAAAACCATCTTCAGGGCTGCCGACAGTGGGGTTCGAACCCACTGTCACCCGAATGCAACCTCACAGGTGCGCACCCATAACCGCACAGCCAACTCGCTCGGTGCATCAGAAATGAGCAACATTAAGTGCATTTCTTATATGCATAAGCAGCTCTTTCTCAGTACATATGACAGGACAAAGATGGCATTCCAGCGAATGGGCCGTAGTCTGCACTTCAAAACAGCCACACGAAACAGAATCCATCGAACAATCCCACTTGTGCAGATTGCTTTTGCACCTAGTAACAGCGAGTTGGGGATTGTAATCATTTACCATGGAGAAGTTCGATATATGTTGATATCATTCGAGAAAAGACTAGATAAACAATTATTAGAGAATCTTCCAACTGGGCGACAGCGCTAAATGCAAATCATTGATGACTGATTGCTAGATAAACGCGCGTAAGTTCAGTAAATACCTACATGTTAATGAATTCCACTTGGAAATGTTCAATTATTGAAATGTCAGAATAGGCGTGTAATTGAACTGAATATCTGAGATATACCCATACCAGATTTTACTTCTATTGATTTTGGTGTGACAGAGACGATCGCATTTTAAACAAATACATGTATATAATGTCTAAAATAATACGTTTACAATTCAATATTTGGAAGTAAATCGTAGTTAGACATGTGACGGTTTTCTCCGAGAATTATTGTGCAAATTGTCATGAAATTCCACCCAGTGGATTACACATGCGTTGTCCTAGCGGTCTACATTTAGCGTGCCTTTCTCTTACCCGGGAGGCCCTGGGTTCAATTCCCGGCCAGTACAGAAATTTTACCTGGATCTGAGGACTGGTTGCTAGGTCTGTAGAGAATATATTGTTACAAATGAGGATCTGTCTGCCGGTGAAATTGTGTCCCGGTCTAGAAAGCCAAGAAGAACGGCCGAGAGGATTCATTGCGCTGACCACGCGATACCTCGCACAGGCCTTTGGGATGAGCAGTGGTCGCTTTGTTCGCCAAAGCCCGTCAGAGTCTTTTCACAACGGGGGTTTCTGGCGTTGAGACTTGATGATATTTCGGAAGGCACCTGCACAGACAGATGTCACTTTATTTTAATATGCAAACATTCCATTCCTCGTACTGGGAAAGATAATCACTGCAGGCTCTAAACAGCCCGACTTCTAAACAATCGGAACATCTTTCCCTCTTCATCTTTAACTACAGCCCTCTTGCTAAGCAAACAACGTTGACACCACAGCTAAGCAAGCCCTGTACACAATTTCAAGTCAATACATCTCGGAGTGGATGTGTTAGATTTGTCATTCTAAATAGGCTGCGCGATAAAAGCGCAAAGTTGGTAATGTGCGATTTCGAACAGGAAATTTTCGTTCATTGTGTGACAGATCAATACCTTGTAGAGCCACCTCGAGACCTGAAGCGTGAACACGACTTTGCGTTCTCATAACCAAATAATCCTACTAGGCTTTTGAGGTAGATTATTCTACTCTTCAGTCAGTTGCTGAATAAGACTAAGGGAATTAGAACGGTGGGCGATTATTCTCCTCAGTTCACGCCATGTTTGAACAGCACAGTTCATGCCCGCAGAATACGTCGACCACACCATTCGCTGTATGCCATGCGTCTCAAGTACCTGATCGTGCTCTCTGGATCCATGGGCACGAGCATTATTATCTACTAGTATAAAACATTCTCCATGTTAGTAAAAAATACTCATCCCTCCCAGTACGGATAACCAGTAACTGGGGAGAGAGCCCTTGTTATGAATTAAATAAATGATTGAATGAATAATATATGTGGAATGAGTAGTGAATGTTATCAACCTGCAGCCACGGATCGCCAGCAGCTGAGGATGAAACATTATATCCATTGGGCCCTGTCTCATTACAAACAGTTTGACAGTTAATTGCGTTATGGCTTACTAACCTATCGACTTTACAGTGCTACATATACTAATATTCCTTTTACTACATAGCTCTATTGGCAATTTCTTAACTAATCGGTTCGCAACACAATCATCCATCCTACCCTCATTGTAGGCTCTTTCAACACTCTTCTACATGAATTTCTAATTACAATTAACAGTTTACTGAGATTACCAGGTTTATACCATTCTTTGCTTATCATCTTAATAATCCTATAGCCATTCTCATCCTCATTTATCATATATTGTTCCTTGTTATTCAAAAATTTCCTTCTCACCGCTATGGTTTCTTTACATGATTTCAACATGTGAAATTCTTCTCTGTTTTCACCACAGAGAAGGCACCTTGTTGCATCTTTCACTTTAATCCATCCCCTATTCTTGTAAATTCCCATTAACCACCATATCAAACCCCTAATTTCTCTTCTATTTACACTCACAATATTTATGTTCATATCCTGCCTTATCCTAATAAACTCTGAGAGGGTCGCCTTACTTCTACACTCGGATACCAACCACTGTCTTTGAATATCTCTGAGTCGTCTAATGATTAGTTTATTCGTTGATCTTTCCAACCTCTCCCAATAACTTCCATATCCCAACCTATCTAATATACTTCTGATTTTCGTTAACCAATACTCTCCCTGGATATTATCTCTCTGATGTTGATATGCGATCTGTTGAAGCTCGCCACCCTCTCTTCCTTTCAATCTCAACAGATATTTCAGAACTCTCTTAAGAACATCTACTTGGATATTTTCTTCACATATTAATCTTACTCCACAATTTGCTGTACAATTTGGCAACCCCATTACAATTTTACAGAACTTACTTATAACCTGATTCAGCATCTCACACTCTTTCTCTACACCCCATAGCTCAGCTCCATAAAGCATTCGATTTTTAACTACGGCTTGCAGGACATTTCTCTGAATCTTATAGTCTATATTTGGGAATTTATTTTCAAGAATTCTAATTACTGATAATGCTGCAAGACCTTTCCATTTGGCTTGTTTTATTTGATGGATCCACTTCCCGTTGTTTGCTATATATATTCCCAGGTACTCTAATCTATTTGTGACCTCCACTTGACAACCATCAATCGTCCATTGTTCATTCTTCGCTCGTTTACAGCCTTTCTTACAGATCAGAACTTTCGTCTTGGAAATGTTAATTTTTAATGACCACGTTTTAGCAAACTCTGTCACAGCATTAATGCTCTTTTGCATGCCTCCGGCCGTTAACGTCATCAGCAGGACATCGTCCGCGAAAATTAGGCCTGGTATTTCTTGATTTACTAAAACTGGACTCATCCAGTTATCACCTCCATGTCCGTTTAATATATCGTTTATAAATAACAGAAATAAAATAGGAGATAGCTTACATCCTTGTTTCAAACCCACTAAAGAATCTATTTGACCACATGCTGCCCCATCACCTACCCTTATACTGCATTGCACCCTTCGGTAAACTGCCTCCAATGCTTGTACCATCTTACTAGATACCCCTAATAGGCGTAATTTTGCGAACAATGCACCCCTGCTGACTGTGTCAAAGGCCTTTTCAAAATCTATAGCCGATATATATAATTTTCCTGCTTTCGGTTTTATATACTTATCTATTATTGTTTTTACAATCATGATGTTATCTATTGTTCTTCTGCGTTTTCTGAAACCACTTTGATATTTCGAGAGGATGGAGAATTCTTCCGCCCATTTCATCAGTCTATTTGCCAGAATTCCTGTATATAATTTACTTAGGGAGTCCAATAGTGTTATACCTCTGTAGTTGTTTGGATTACTTCTCTCCCCACGTTTCTTGTAAATTGGACATATTATACCTGTCTGCCATGCCTTGGGAAACTCCAAAGAATCAAATATCCTATTGAACAATTTTACTAATATTTCCAGCATTTGTTGACTTTTTACTGCTTCTTTCCAAAATTCATTAGTTATACCACTGAAGCCCCCCGCTTTCCTACATTTGACCTTTCTAATCTATATAAATAAAATTGTATCTGTCTGTCTGTTTGTCTGTTTGTCTGTTCCACCATCACGTCGAAACGGCTGGATAGACCTCAACCAAACTTCATATTTAGAGTATACTCATCCCGGGGAAGGTTTAGATACGCATATCATTTTAAAATCTTTGAATACACGGGGGGTTTATAAGAAAACCAGAATGGTTTTTCCACCATCACGTCGAAACGGCTGGATAGATCTCAACCAGATTTCATATTTAGAATATACTCATTTCGGGGAAGGTTTCGATATGCATATCATTTTAAAATCTTCGAATAGACGGGGGTTTATAGGAAAACCCGAATGTTTTTTCCACCATCACGTGGAAACGGCTCGATAGATCTCAACTAAATTTCATATTTAGAGTATACTCCTCCCGGGGAAGGTTTCGATATGCACATCATTTTATAATCTTTGAATACACGGGGGGTTTATAGGAAAACCAGAATGGTTTTTCCACCATCACGTCGAAACGGCTGGATGCATCTCAACCAAATTTCATATTTAGAGTATATTCCTCCCGGGGAAGGTTTCGATATGCATATCATTTTATAATCTTTGAATACACGGGGGGTTTCTAGGAAAACGAGAATGGTTTTTCCACCATCACGTCGAAACGGCTGGATAGATCTCAACCAATTTTCATATTTAGAGTATACTCACCCCGGGGAAGGTTTCGATATGCATATCATTTTAAAATCTTTGAATACACGGGCGGTTTGTAGGAAAACCAGAATGGTTTTTTCCACCATCACGTCGAAACGGCTGGATAGATCTCAACCAAACTATATATTTAGAGTATACTCCTCCCGAGGAAGCTTTCGATATGCATATCATTTTAAAATCTTTGAATACACGGGGGGTTTATAGAAAAACCAGAATGGTTTTTCCACCATCACGTCGAAACGGCTGGATAGATCTCAACCAAACTTCATATTTAGAGTATACTCGTCCCGGGGAAGGTTTCGATATGCATATCATTTTAAAATCTTTGAATAGACGGGGGTTTATAGGAAGACAAGTATGGTTTTTCCACCATCACGTCGAAACGGCTCGATAGATCTCAACTAAACTTCGTATTTAGAGTATACTCCTCCCGGGGAAGGTTTTGATATGCATATCATTTTAAAATCTTTGAATACACGGGGGGTTATAGGGAAACCAGAATGTTTTTTCCACCATCACGTCGAAACGGCTGGATAGATCTCAACCAAACTTCATATTTAGAGTATACTCCTCCCGGGGAAGGTTTCGATATGCATATCATTTTAAAATCTTTCAATACACGGGGGTTTATAGGAAAACCGGAATGGTTTTTCCACCATCACGTCGAAACGGCTGGATAAATCTCAACCAGATTTCATATTTAGAATATACTCATTTCGGGGAAGGTTTCGATATGCATATCATTTTAAAATCTTCGAATAGACGGGGGTTTATAGGAAAACCCGAATGTTTTTTCCACCATCACGTCGAAACGGCTCGATAGATCTCAACTAAACTTCATATTTAGAGTATACTCCTCCCGGGGAAGGTTTTGATATGCACATCATTTTATAATCTTTGAATACACGGGGGGTTTATAGGAAAACCAGAATGATTTTTTCCACCATCACGTCGAAACGGCTGGATAGATCACAACCAAACTTCATATTTAGAGTATACTCCTCCCGGGGAAGGTTTCGATATGCATATCATTTTAGAAACTTTAAATACACGGGGGGTTTATAGGAAAACCAGAATGGTTTTTCCACCATCACGTCGAAACGGCTGGATGCATCTCAACCAAATTTCATATTTAGAGTATACTCATCCCGGGGACAGTTTCGATATGCATATCATTTTAAAATCTTTGAATAGACGGGGGTTTATACGAAAAGCAGAATGGTTTTTCCACCATCACGTGGAAACGGCTCGATAGATCTCAACTAAACTTCATATTTAGAGTATACTCATCCCGGGGAAGGTTTCAATATGCATATCATTTTAAAATCTTTGAATAGACGGGGGTTTATAAGAAAACCAGAATGGTTTTCCTCCATTTTCTCTTATACTATTGATTTTCTGTAAACTTCGTTTACCGTACGTGAAACGTCTCTTAATTATAAACAACTTTCGTTATGTTCGTAATTTACCTTACTCTTTACATGACGGAGAAATTTACAATTTTCTGCTGCTACCATGCTCTGCATTGAGTGACCGACAGACCGACAACGAATCTACAGGTTACCATGGCAACGTCTCTGACTGCATGTCAGCAGGGAAGTAACGTATTGCCATTTTCCTCATCATGCTTTTAAATTCGTGGTTGTTCCTTAGGTAGAAGGCAAGAGAGGCGTCAATCGGCCTATCTGCGGGATATTGGCGGAATATCGTTGGATGTTATAACCGCCTTCGAATAGATTAAGTAATAACACCATTAGTCATCTTCTTATTATTTGTTTACCTAGGAATCAATGGACCTAAATTTCTCCTCTGTTACCGCTTTATTATATCCATAACTCACACTAGCATAATTTATTGAGGGGCATTTGATTTTCCAATACATTAACTTGGCATTTACATATTTGTCGTTTTCCGGCTGCCCTCAATTATAATCCATTTTCTATTACTTTCAACTTTCTTAACTGTATTATTTCTTCCTTAATTACGCCGTATGTACGCGAGTGCTACAAACTACTGGATGTATTTCCACCAATACTCATATTTAGAATACACCTGTCCTTGATAGGTTTTAGGGCAAATATTGTTTCTAAATCCCTGAACTGACTGGTGGTTTATACGAAACCGAAAGTGTGATTTTGCACTTCCACAAAATATACACAACCAACGTTAATTTAAATCTACCTGCCTCGGTAGAAATTAATTTCTAAACCTTTTTTCTCATGTGCATCATTTCGATACGAGGATTAATAAGGGAGATATCATTAACGGACCGTTTTTTTGTACAAGTCCCATCGGACTTAACTCACGAGCGGGTGCGTGTAAAGTGTATTCCTTACAACTTGAAAACTACTGAAGACATTCGAACCAAAATTCATATTTAGCATCCACCTGTCCAAAGGTAGGTTTTAAACGTAAATAATATTTCATGTTCCGGAATGGACTGGCGGTTTATAGGGAACCGAAATGGTGATTTTATTCTTCCACAATACATACAGCACAAGACCAACCTGACTGGAAATCGGCCAAACGTGATGGAATTCCACCTCTAAACCTTTTTTTCATGTGCATTTTTTCGTCAGGAGGATTAATAAGGGAGATATCATGAATGGTCAGTTTTGCAGGTTAAGTCCAGCGGACATAGCCAAAAAGGTGTTTTACATGGAGCAGATTCCTTATCTACATAAATCAAATCGTAACGACTGTGTGCCTCTACAATGACTATTTTGGCGAAATTTTCGTACAGCTTTCCGTTTAAGGGGTAATAATGACCATCTGCATAATTTTTGGTTTAGTTTCCTGAAAGTCCTCATTTTTACCCGCCTCGCCCAAAATCCAGATTGCGGCATAATCTGCCAGAAGAAAAAGAAGATAATTGAAATTTGACAAAATTATACGTTTTAGACTGTAACGAACGGAAAACATCCAAGATCATTAAATTTTTCACTTTTTATCCCCGAAGAATATCGAAATATGCAGGCAATTTTTATGATGGTGCAGACCTTCGGAAATTCCTATCACATAACAGATTGCACAATCTCCGTTCAATTTGGAATGATCTACAACCTTAATCTTATGACTTTTTGCCGTATCTGTATCACTTTTACGTTTGATTTTTCTCTATTATTGGATGTTAAGTCAATTTGGAATTTTCACATGCATAATTCATACCTTCGATTACTTCTATGAAATACAGAATCATCAAACTCTTCACGAAAATTGGCCCACCCAGTAGCCATATATGAGCCAAATGCTATGTATGTAGCCGTCACATAATTATTCGAAAATTAATGGAATGTGAGATAATCTTACAAGAACGTTATTCTGTTCCACGTTTCTAACTCAATCTGACCCAAGAATAGATTACATATCATAGGACCAGCCATTTAGGCCACTAAATCCGGCGTGTCTTATAGTATAATCCTTTGTCGATATGACGTACGTTTAGTAGCAGTTAATCTGTAAATGAAGGTCTTCAATATTGTAAACACGCATATACTTTCGTATGTCGATCTATACATATTCACTGATGTCGATTTTTAGCGATCGAGAAAGGGTGGGTCTGCTATTGTAATCAGTACTCCCCACACCGACTTTGACTGGCAGTATGAAAGGGTTCCTTCTCCAACTCCTGTGTAACTGTCATTAGTAAGGAAGGTCTACAATTGTAATGAATAGTTCACTTCTCGATTTGACTTGCAGAAGGCAAGTGAGCATGCAGTTTTGTTTAAAACTCCCCTACCCGATTGTGTTTGGCAGTAGGCAAGGGTGCCCGCCATTATAAAGAAATGTCCTCATCTAAAATGTGACTGGCATTAGGCATAGTGGCCTGCTATTTTGATGGAAACTCACCAACTTGGTGTGACTGGCAGTAAGCTGGCTGGAAGTAGGAAAATGGGCCTCGCATTATAATGATAACTGCACAACTCAATTTCGAGTGATAGTAGGATAATTGCCTGCCATTATAATAAAAACTGTAATCTGTCTGGAAGTAGGAAAGGGGGGCTGCCATTTTAACGAAAACTCTCCAAATCGATTCTGTCCGCATAGTAGGCAATGGGGCCTGAAATTATAATGTAAACTTCCCAACTCGATTGTGAATGGCAGTAGGCCAGTGAGCCTGCCGTTATATCACAAATCCATAACAAACACTTTACATTGGAAACAACGTACGGGGACCTCCCCATGCTCTTCCTCGGATAACGCTAAGAGACATGCAATTTTAAAACAATCTTATTTACTGCATGCACACTATTTACTTCGATATTCGAATACAATGTAGAATACCGTAGCGAAGCACGGGTACATTCGCTAGTCATTTCTAAAAACTCACATTCTGTTATTTCTTCATCTAAGCAGGGGATACAAATCTCTAAGCCCCTCGAGATATCCATACATGTTCTATTATTTATCCAAGTATCCTGTCCTCCTAGCAATTTATTAAAATAATCAATCCAGACTCCATTCTCAATTTTAACATTGGCATATCCTCTCTCACTTCTACTTATTTTGTTAATTCTATTCCATACCTTATCACTTTGATTATTCTTACAGTCTATGTTTATTAATTTTGCCTCCTCCTGTTGCCATATCCTCTTTTGCTCTACTAACAACGCTTTATATTCTTTTCTTAGTTTACAATAGTGTGCCCGAACCTTAGGCTCCCCCTCTTTTGTATATGCCTTTAGGGCTCTAATCACCTCCATTTTCTTTGTTTTACACACATCATTGTACCATCCTTTCCTTTTATCTTTATTATTATTATTCTGTTTCCTTTTCACATGAGCTATAGTTTTAAAGGGTTTCTCTACCAGTTCTACCGCTAAGTCCACCTTACTACTCAGTAACGCAACCTCTATTCCACTCTTAATTATCTGGAATTCTTCTCCCTTTAAATATGACTCTACTCTTTTTGAGGTATTCTTGCACCACTTGTATTTATTAATTATCCTAATATTATCTTTTTCTGTTACAGTGTTACGTTCCTCCTGTTCTTTCTCATACACTTCTAGGGTAACAGATACACTTATGTAAGGCTATAACCGAAGTAGGACGGGATAGGACGGGCCTATCCCAATCGAATATGTAGAGTGATCTAAATGCAACAGAGAAAGAAGAATAGGGAGGTGGGCACATGAGGTGCGGGATTTCCGCTTACGTGTGCCTCGCAGAAATTAGGGAATGGTGAGAAATTAGTGTTTGACAGCTATTAGATCAGGTGGGGTCTTCTGTTTGGGCCTCAAGGGAAAGGGCCGGACGTGTTATCCTTGGGAAGGTGGCTCCTTTTTCTCACCAGGGGTGGATAACACGACCGAGCAGTAGTCATGCATAATCCCATCCAAGCATTTATCCTGCCAACCGAATGCTCTCTCCTCAGTTGGTGGCTATCCGTGACTGGGAGGGAAGTGTTCATTCATTTATTCATGCATGCATGACAATATTATTCGGTCATGGAATCATTAAAAAAAAAACATCATTCATGCATTTATGTACACCTATGTATAGTGTCTGTGAAAATGGAGGAGAACTCTGTACAGACTTATGATTTATAAAACATTCACCCACAGTGGTATCAAATTCTGTAACTACACACTGTACACCAGACCGTTCATATCACCATGGATAGGTATTATAGATTTACGTCGACTAAACATGACGGAACTCCCTTACTTCTTATGGCGCAGGTTGAAGGGTTCGTTCCGTTTCAAGGTAAGTATCCGCGAGAGATGCGTAGTACCACAGCGGAGCTGTGACGACCCTCAAGCTGCAGCTGCCCTGAACGAGGTGGAAGTAGTTCGAATAAGAATCGCTTTGCACGCAGAACATAGGAGCTAATAATACACTATAGTAACATATCCGTGGTGTATAAAAACCGTGTACATTTATTTTATGTGGTAAAATGTAAAAAGCAGTAATAGTGTACACTTTTCAGTATTGATTGTTGCGCCATTGCAGGCTGCACCAATCATAGCAGGCACGCAAAGGAACGAAACACACTTTCATTTGTTCCCTAAATAAACGGTGGCAGCACCATGTAAGGGGCTGCCTGGCCGAGGCGGTAAAGGCGCGCTCAGTTCGCCCGGAAGGACGTGGTTTCGAATCCCCGTCAGGAAGTCGTAAAATTTAAGAAACGAGATTTCCACTTCCGGAGGTGCACATGGCCCTGAGGTTCACTCAGCCTACACAAAAAATGAGTACCAGGTTAATTCCTGGGGGCAAAGGCAGCCGGGCGTAGAGCCAACCACTCTACCCCATCAAGTGCCGAGGTTGCGGATAGTGGAAGCCTTTACCTTCCACCCCTCCAAGGGCCTTCATCGCCTGTATGGAGATGACTTTGCTTTGCACGATGTAATAAAGACGTTATTGAAAGCTATTTCTCTCAGCTTCGAGAGCTCGGAAGATTTTATGACCATTCTCTTCCGACAGCAAAGGCTGAAATCATTGCTTCTCAGCCTCAGAGCTTCCGAGGTGGTAAGAAGTTCCAACTGTTCTCTAGAAGACTGTGCCACATTAAGAGCAAATACTTTATCATATGCTACTGACGAAGTCGATCAAAACTCGGCTAAGGTCAGCGTTGAGTCCACAACTCCTATTCTTTGCCGGAGAATGAGCAAGGGTTCGTTAAAGCCTTTGAAGTGCTCGTGTAACAGCTCGAGGACAATCGCGAAACCAAGGATCCTGATGATCCGCTTGAAGTCATCGCTGGCTACAAAGGTTTTGATGGTAAAGAAGAAAATCTCGGCATAGAAAACGATTACGAAGAAAACCTACAACCTACAACAAGGGATGGAAATTGGCTTTCAAAAGATAGAGACAGTTTGATTCAGCCCACAGAGAGATGGTACAACACAGTAGTGCAAATGGAAAAAGAGTTTAATTTTTACCACGGGAAAGAACTGAATGAGGGCTCTACCGTCATCGCAAACCTTACAGATATCCTGTATTTTAAACCAGTGCTAACAGTTTTAATATACAGGCTCATTAACTTTCATAGACTAATGCAAACGTGCAAGTTGTCACGTCTTTGTCATCCGGAGGAGAACGTTTATTGTTAGTGTTATGAACAGTTATAGTTTCCTAACATTTGCTGTTTGTGCTGTGGACAGTTATAGTTTCCTAATATATTATAGAATGGATACTGTATAGGCTTTTGGGCTTTTGCCGTGTCAAGAAAATAAGGTGAAATTTTTTACGTTCCACAGAGAACTGTGCTCTGCGTCATCAGAAGAAAATCTCAACTGTCCACGAGAAAGGCTTCCTATACAATGACTCTTTTAAATTTAGACGTTATAATAGAAGTGGAAATAGTACGTTCATTCGCCACCAGATGGCTCCCCGGGCAAACATGCCGGTCCATTGGTACCCGTATCAAGGAACATCAACGTAATATTCGTCTTAACTAACCAGACAAATCGGTAATAGCTGAGCACGCTCTACAGTCGGGTCATGATGTCATGTTCCAAGATGGTCGAGGTCTTACCCACACTAGACACTACAGGTCCAGGATTATACGGGAAGCTGTGGAAATACGAATAAATCCTAACGATTTCAACAGGGACACTGGCTATCAATTAAGTAATACCTCGTTGCCAACCATTAAGAATTTACATAGGTAGCTCCCTTCTCCGTCCCTCCACTATTGTTATTTCATCTCAGTGTTTTCCTAATTCGTACGTTCCTCATCACCAGATGTTTCATTCCAGGCTTGTGTCAATATCGTACACCTGTCAATGTCATATGTTACGTACAAATCTTATATGAACCTTTATGACTGATTCTGATGGTTCGGTCAGCTTTCGCTTCGAACGCTAGCGCAGTGCCACGTCCGGGGAGCCATCTGGGGGCGAGTGAATGTACCATATTCAGTTCTATTATAACGTCTAAGTTTAAAAGTGTCATTGTTTAAGAAGCCTTTCAGGTGGACAGTCGAGATTTTCTTCTGATGACGCAGAGCACAGTTCTCTGCGAAACGTAAAGAATGTCACCTTATTTTCTTGACAAGGCATAAGCCCAAACGCCTGTAGAGTATTGTACCATTCTGTTAGTTATAAGAATGGATATTTAACGCTGATAAAATAATGCGCAACAGGACGCTAACTGTGAGGGCGTGATGCTATACGGAGAGCGGGAATCGAGAAGGGGATTCCCGAGGCAAGGCGGGGTCATGTGCGACGAAGAAAGAATATGTGAGGAAGAAAGAAAGAGAGATGGGATTTTGTCTGTGGGAGAGACCTGCCATCTTAACGGAGATTTTCAGCGGGAACAGACAGGCTCACCACGATATGGAAATTGAGTCATAATTCCTATATTTGAAGGTTTTACAGGAAAGTAATAGGATGGGAATCAGTGCCAGAATTTTCCAAAGCCATAGATGCCTCAAAGTCTATTAATATATAATTGAATAAATAACTACGTGGGAGGCCGACTGCCGTGAGAAAATGTTTCGAGGCCACATGCCAATCTCAAGTTGTTTCCCGGGACTTCCCAGCGAGTCGCGTGGGTTCCTGGATTCTATAAGAGCAGAGAAAGGTGGAAGGAGGTGATCAGTCCATGATAAGACCGCTGTCCGTGTATGTCGTGTTCTGCTGATACTCGCGCCAGAAACCTTTGTTATGCAGAAATACGGTGATTACTTTAATGCAGTTGCGCTAACGTTCATTCAATGAATCGGTGATCCGTAAACTTTCCAGTAATTATTCAATCGTACGAGTGTATTTAGACGCTTTATAGTGAGGTCGCAAGTGCCTAATTAACCGACTGTAGACAATGCCGTACGTGTAGACGTCATCATGAAGAGGTACGGGTAACCACGTAAATGCATGAGGTCAACCAAACACGAAATAGATCGCCTCCTTAGTCTTCCAAAAAAGGATAGGCTATGGATATGTTTGACCTGCAACTCGGCGTCACTCGAACCTGAGCTTGACGTTCCACCTGACTCAAATTTACAAGATTCCATTTCCACAAAATTCAACGTAATATTAAGAAAACTTGGTGAACTAGAGTCAGTGTATAAAGAACTGAAGACTTCTGTTCAATTTGTCAGTGACAAATTTGACGATTTTAGTGTTGAGGTGGGCAAAATGCAATCAGAACTCATAGTGCTGAACAACACAGTACAAGACTTAAAATCGAATAACCGCACCCTTTCCGGAGAAGTGACACAGCTGAAACTCGACGTTGAAGAACTAAAACAATATTCAAGAGCTAATAATATGAAAATATCCGGGATTCCGTACCACTCAGAAGAAAACTTAACCGAAATTGTCCAGAAAATTGGAGAAATCCTTGATGTACTAATACATCCGGACAGCATCGACACTGTTCACAGGGTTTCTTCTTTCAACAAAACCAGTGTGAAGCCCGTAATAGTCAGATTTGTCCAACGCTGGAAAAAGGATGCTCTTTTGCAATCAGCAAGACGCCAGAAGATCCTAACCTCTTCTCTCCTAGGCTTTGGTGGTCCAAAAGTGAATATATACTTGAACGAACACCTTACGCCCTACAATGAATCTCTCTTCAAGAAGGCTCGTGATGCTAGGACAAAGGGAATTGAACGTGCATTTGTGAGACAAGGGAGGATTCTGGCAAAAATCTCTGCCACCTCCCTCGAAGTATTTACAATAAAATGTGAAGACGATATTGAAAAATTGATTAGGCTCGCAGCATCTAGGCCTAAATGAGCTGTCAGTCTTCACAGATTCCTTCTTATGTTTTATATTTATGTATATTTGTTTCTCTTCCTCTTCTTTTAAACTACACTAATGACAGAAAGACAATGGAACTCATACTTTCAATATAGCGATTTGGTTACCTCACTTGGAACAATTGCTCCAAACTTGAGAATAATGTATCTCAATTCACGTAGCATACGAAATGGTAAGTTAGAGATGATTGCTGATCGCATAGAGTTAATTCAGAATATCGATTTTATAGTTGTTGTCGAAACATGGTTGTCTGTAAACGGTGATGAGTCTAACTTTTACAATATCCCAGGTTATGAAGCATTTCATTCCTTTAGAATTCCTTCTGAAAAATCACTTAAGGGTGGGGGAGTATCAATTTACGCTAAAAACAAATTGTGGCAATGTAATATCATCTATAATGTCCAAAAGCATCATAATATTCTGGTTCTGGAGATTTCTAAGTCAGGGTGTAGTTATATTATTATAGCTGTTTACAATCCATTCACTTCAAACTGGACACAGGTATGTGATGACATAGAAATAATACTCAACAAAATAAAACATAGAAATATAATTGTTGTTGGTGACTTTAACATAAATTTACTCTCAAATGCAGTATTAACTAATGAATATAAATCGTTCATGCAGAGCTATGGCCTTAAAAACTGTAACACAATATACCCTACCAGACTGAGTTCGAACAATTCACTAATCGACCACTTTTTATGCAGCATACAACTTAATAACTGGTCTGTAGATAACATAATTGATGATATGAGTGACCATAATCTCTTGCTCTTTAGTTTAGATATTTCAAAAACATCTAATTATAGGCCTACTCCCAGTGAGCCAAAACGACACTCATATAAACATATAGATTATGAAAGGGCTAGATCATATTTTGAGCAACACCAATTCCAGTGGGTAGATGGTGGGGACATAAATGCTTCATATGCTGCTTTAACCAGATACATTCAAAGTGGTCTTGACTATGCATCGACAGTTAGAAAATTTCATCATCAAAATGCAAACACCATTCTGAATGCATGGTGCACACCAGAACTTGCATCACTCTGCAGGCATAAAGCACTTCTCTACAGTAAATTGAGAAAACACCCACACAACAGTATAATTAAAGAAGAATATAAAAGTTACTGCAATAGAGTTACAACCCTGAAAAGCACTCTCAAGAAGTCGTACTATGATAATCAATTTAAAAACAATCTACACAACACTAAACACACCTGGCAACTCATAAACGAAGTTCTTGGTAAACCTTCAAAGTCAACAATCAATATTACACGTATCAAGCAAGGGAATGAATGTTTTGAAGACAAAAGTGACATTTGTAATGCCCTGAATAATAATTTTATCTCAGTCCCTGCCACACTATCTTCAAATATTGTTCCACATCCTGAACATACTGCTACAATCAATAATCATCCTAATTCCCTTTTCCTAGAACCATGTTCTCCAGAAGAAGTGTCTACAATAATCAATTCTCTCAAACATGCTCGCTCAGTTGCTAGTGATGGTATTTCCAGTAAACTTCTCAAAATCTGTAATCGAGCACTCTCTGGTCCAATATCTGAATTTATCAACTGCTCTTTGGCAAAAGGCATTGTCCCTGATTCATTAAAGATCTCTAGAGTGGTTCCTATACACAAACAGAATGATAGATCCGACCCTGGAAACTACCGACCCATCTCAATACCACCTGAATTATCTAAAATCTTAGAAACTGTTGTCAAAGTTAGGCTTATTAGTTACCTCGAAAAATGCAATTATTTTTCCAGATTTCAATATGGCTTCAGAGAAAAGGCTGGGGTGAATCCTGCCTTAATGGACATTATAATTGAGCTTCAAAATTATATTGATAAAGGTTACAAGACTGCTGGGCTGTTTATTGATTTAAAAAAGGCTTTTGATACTGTTAGCCATGAACTTATGATATACAAACTGGAAAAGGCAGGTGTGAGAGGTCCCTCGCTGCTCTGGTTTAAGGATTTCTTATCAAATCGACAACAATATGTTCAGATTGGCATGAATAAAAGTGAGCTACAAAAGATCTGCTTTGGTGTACCACAAGGTTGCATATTGGGTCCAATTTTGTTTCTTATATATATTAATGACATAGCCCTGTGTTCTTTTAAGGGTAAAATATCACTTTTGGCAGATGATACTTCACTGTTCTATTCATCAAATTCTGAAGATGAAATAGTTGCAGATATCCAGCATGACTGTTATATCTTAGATGAATGGCTGAGAAAAAATCTTCTAACAGCCAATTACTCAAAAACTGTCTGTATGATGTTCGATAAATCACAAAATGACCTAAATGCAACTACAAATATATTATTTGGCACTACGAAGTTGAAATGGGTTAAAGAAGTTAAATATCTTGGACTAATAATTGATAGTGCCCTCTCCTGGACACCTCATATATTAAACGGAAAAAATAAAATCTCTTTCTTGGTTGGTATCATTGGCAAGATTAAGTACCTACTAACAATTGACACTCTTCGTCTAATTTATTTCACAATGATACAATCTCGACTTTCTTACTTGTGTTTCATTTGGGGCAAAGCAACCCAAAATAACTTAAATACTTTGGAGGTCTTACAAAACAGGGTTATTAGATTTATGTATGGATTTCATCAACTATATTCTCGAAATAAAATGTACTCTGAAACAAATATATTACCTCTTAAGAAATTAATCTCATTAAACGCATCACTTCTTATTCATAAAGTCTTGCATAACAAAATGTTCACCAACTCTGAATTTCCTAAAGTCACTGACATCCATTCATATAAGACAAGGCAAAAAAATAAATTACATGTTCATCAAAATTATACAACAAGGTTTGGCACTAAGGGAGTGCAACACTTACTAATATCTGAATATAACAGCATACCTGACAACATAGCAATCATCTCTAAAACTGTGCCATTTCGTAATAAGCTTAAGAAGTACCTGTTAGGCACTATAAATGTGTAACAGTTATTTCTCTGATATTTTCATTTCCAAATCTTAAAAGTCAAAAAGTTGTTCCTCATGTATTGTTACTCTGATGATAATCCACTTAATATAATCCTATCCATTAGATAAATTGTGATACTTAAAGTATATGTAAAACCACTATTATTACTCTTTCACTTTTAGACCTTATGCGTTAATCCGCCATTGTTGTGATTATCTATGTATTGTTCCTCTTGACAGAGCTCTTGCTCTCTGGAACCCTATTTATCAATAAATAAATAAAAATAAAAAATAGTGTGAAGTGCGGAAGAAGTGCAAGTATAAGCTAAAGTCATCTGTGTTATTCCTGCTATACCTATGGGTGTGAATCAGTCGAGCATGAGATAATGACAATTTGTTCGACCGATTAGGTTGCTGATTTCAGATAGTAGATATTGCCTATATACATTCGTGTGCGGTTAAGCAGTTAAAGGGGAACAATGACTTTAACGTCGCAGATCGCCAGTACTGATCTTTGCATCGAAAATTACATAAAAGTACCGGGAATGTTGTCCTGTTAATAAAGTAGGCATTTCATTCCAGTGAAGACTCGTGCTGTGTTTCGAGAGACGTGTGAGACGTGACCTGCCGACCACAACCTCAAGAAGAAGGCCTCATGAACGAGCCATCCCTCAAGAAGACGGCTTCATGAACGAGCAACCCATGGAGACTGGACGCAGAGGATCGACCCAGGACCACATCGCTACCATGATGGGCTGAGCAGGCACTGCTTAACCCTGACGGAGGGATAAAGAGGTCTCCAAGATGATAGATAAGTGAACAATAATTAATATATATGTGTAGGGTTGGGGGGTTGTTATGCAGAAATACGGTGATTAATTTGTAAATATAGTAAGGAGTAGGATTACGGCCCATTAGGCCATTTATGAAGGTATTTCCTTTATATAATTTAGATTAAGGCATACACATTTTTATTTTATTGTCTATATGAAAGCAAGGATTAAGGTAGTCTATGAATGTGTGAATGTACACATAGGCGTAGGGAATCTTATGTACGAGATTAAATCAATGTTTCTTAGTGCCCGGCATCTGACGATATCAACTTGTATTTATAGGTTAATCATGATAGAGTACCCTTATGTTGGGAAGGGAATCTGTCTGCATAATGTAATGCACGCATGCGGCCAGGATCTAATTGTTTACTCCATGTTTATATTGTGTTGGATTGACTGTGAGTGTAATGAAAATAAGCCGTAGGCTATGTCACGTATATTTGCGACCCTAGGTAATATGCCAAGTAAGGGATTGAACCCTAGACTTGAGGGTTAATTGGACACGTCGCATTAGGCTGACGGCGAAATGGATGTGTATAACAATGTATAATACTCCAGATAGTATAATCGAGACACAGGGCAGTCTGTCACGGACTCTGGATAGTGCAGACACGTATGTTGATTTCCTCACTCATTTATTGTGGCGATATTCGTCATGTGTTGAGACAAGGTCGAGGGAGAGCAAAGCTCCGCATGTTTGAAAACTAGGTTATGTTCTTATTTTGTTTGTGCGAGGGGTGCTTCACGGCCCAAGACTTGGAGGTCGTTTCCCTTGCTTGCACAGCAGGGAGTCTCGCAGCCATTTTTAAAGTACAAGGGGAGGGTGGAATTCCTTCTCGCAGGCGAGACAAGCATGCGACGGTGTCTTCATTCATTCATCCTTTCCGTTTCTCTTACTTTCTTTACTTGTTGTAAATGGTGATGCGTTATATAGAAACTGGGCACTAAGAAAACTTGCTTAATCAGTAAAATTTGTAAATATAATGTTTGTTTGAATGGACCTGGGTTCATATCCATAAAAGGAAGGTATGTTTCATGCGAGATTAGAAAGGTTATGCCTGTAGTTATAGGTTCAAACTTATTGTCTTTGTTGTGTGCACCTTCCCAAATATATGTAGGGATCTTTTAGTGGCGTTATTTCTGCAGGACAATTTCTCACCCTAGCATCATATACTTTATGTGCAGGTACAGCGTGGCTGTCCCGAGTAAGGACACACTTGTTTCTTGCGTTCACTTATCGATTCTCCGCACGACAAATCAACCAGATAATGTATAATTTTTTTGATATTTACTTTATTTAGGATATGAGCCTTCTGGGCATCCATTTTAGCACTATTAGTGCAGTCAATTGTAATACAAAAGAAAAGAAATGTTGATTTAAGAATACACAACTTTTGCTCAAAATGTCAGTAGGTGCGTTTGTGTTCCTCATTTCGTAGGCATAGATATGAACAATTTCTTTTTACCTCCCTACTCTCGTTCACAAGAACCCTGTAATCGACCGTTTCTGCCGACTGGAGCTGAGCTGGTGTCCGTATGCAAGAACAGAAGAGCAGGTAGGTATCATCCTGCAGTACTAATGTGCCCTGTAGGGTACAGTATCATGTCTATAAATACGGGCCGTGAAAGCATCAATGGAAACATTAAAAACCTCTATTGGGAGGATACTTTTAAGAAGACTTCAAAATTCAGGAAATTAAGAAATAAGTCTATTCTTCTTTTTCCTTTGTGCTTTCTACTGAGATGCATGGAGCATAACATCATTCCCAACTGTGTGAAGCTGAAGCACACGTTAAATACACCGATGGCCAGGAGAATATATCATCACGCTAGGAAGGCTCTTGTGATCGAGAGAGTGCATTACACTCGTAGGGAACTGGATTCAGTCTCCCGAGGGTTGTTTCATGTACACATGCTGTTAAGCAACACTCTCCCGCAGGAATTGTGGTTGACTTTCGATCGCATTACTGCTATACAGGCTGAACGAAATTTCAACCAGGTGTCATTCAGACATAAGTCAAATTCCTCCGTCTAGCTCAGAAACAGGCGGTCTCTCGCACAAACCCGGATGCTAGTAAAACTGTTGTCAATCTTTCCAAGAAATCCTTGGAGGAGAACCAAACGGCAGTTCTACCTAGGGGTCTTAATTTTGCTGTCTCTGCCTCTAAAATTCCCACTGAGGAGTTAATTACTTCCGTTGAGGCAGCGATCCACAAACTACCTACAGATGAGGCTGAGGAGTTAAGACAGAAATGTGTGAGACTCATAAGGTCCGCTGTTGTACCCACGCCGAATTTAAGAAGAGGCGAAAGGAGAGCTCTGAAGGAACTTAGAGATGATTCTGAACGGAGCTGATAAGGGTAATGCAACGGTGGTTATGGACACTGACGGTAATAATATCTCGGCTACACTGTCAGAGCTTTTTTACAGACTGAGCTCACGTGACCCCAGCACTCGTGTGTCCAACGCCACCATGAAGCTCTTAAGGCAATCTTCAGTTCCTAAAGAGGAGGCTAAATATATGTCCCCGCGGGATGCAGTGCCACCTAGATTATATGGACTGCCTAAGATCCATAAAAAAGATGTTCCCCTCAGACCTATTGTTAGTGCGATATACTCTCCTACGTATGCTCTGGCTAAATACCTAAGCAAATTGCTTCAGGCATACATAAGACGTACTGAATCATACGTCAGGGACTCTCGGTATTTCATCAACAAGCTGTCAACCACAACCCTTCAACCTAATGCATATTTGGTGAGTTTCGATGTGGAGTCCTTTTCACTAAAGTGCCGATTGACTCGATCATGTCTCTCATTGAACGCCTTATCCCTGATGACATTACTAAGCTATTTCACCACTGAATGACTTCCAGCTATTTCTTGTGGGCTGGGAATTTTTACGATCAGATAAACGGAGTGGCTATGGGAAGTCCACTTTCGCCCATAGTGGCTAATTTCTTCTTGAAGCATTTCGAGGAGGAGGCTATTGCTTCGGCGCCCGTCAAAACCTATGATATGGTGGAGATATGTTGATGATGCATTTGCGGTCTGGACAGAAGCTCCTGAGAAACATCTATATCTAAACCATCTAAACCAGCCACATCCTTCAATGAAATTCACTATGGAGATGGAGTCGAACGGATGCCTTCCTTTCTTGGATGTTCTATTAAGGAAGAAACCGAACGGCTCCATCAGACATACCGTCTATCGTAGGCCTACCCACACAAATCGCTAACTTCATGCAGATTCTCACCACTATCCAGCACAAAAACAAGACATCCTCACGACACTCGCCAAGAGGGCGAGACGAATTTGTAAGCCATCAAATATCCAGGTGGAGATGGATACGCTCAAAGTCGCATTCAAGGGTAATGGTTACAGCGATTTGCAGATTCATAGAGCCCTGCATCCCAGAGAAACGATCAAGCAAAACTCACAGAAGGAAGAAGTGCAGGGAACTGCTTACTTGCCTTACATTCACAACATCACAGATCGAATTGCCAAGGTCCTCCGCAATCACAATATAAAAACTGTGTTTGGCATCGCCACTAAAACTGCCCACAGTCTGAGTAAAACCAAGGAAAACTTTTCCCGACTTTTACATCCTGTATTATACGAAATTTCCTGTACTTGCGGTAAGGTATACATCGGCCAAACATGCCGGTCCAGACACATCGGTAATAGCTGAGCATGCTCTATCGTCGGGTCATGATGTCATGTTTCAAGATGCTCGAGTTCTTACCCACACTAGACACTACATGTTCAGCATTATACGGGAAGCTGTGGAAATACGTATAAATCCTAACGATTTCAACAGGGACACTGGCTTTCAATTAAGTAATACCTGCTTGCCAGCCATTAAGAATTTACGTAGGTAGTTCCCTTCCCTGTCCCTTCACTATTTTTATTTCGTCTCGGTGTTTTCCTAATTCGTACGTTCCTCGCCGCCAGATGTTTCATTCCAGGCTTGTGTCAATGTCATACGTTACGTACACATGTTTTGTGAACCTCTTGGACTGATTCTATGGTTCGGTCAGCTTCCGCTTCGAACGCTAGCGCTGTGCCACGTCCGGGGAGCCATCTGGTGGCGAATGAACGTACAATTTCCACTTCTATTATAACGTCTAAGTTTAAAAGAGCCGTTGTTTAAAAGGCCTATCTCGTGGACAGCCAAGATTCTCTTCTGATGACGCAGAGCACAGTTCTCTGCGAAACGTAAAGAATGCCACCTTATTTTCTAGACACGGCATAAGCCCAATAGCCTATACAGTATCATGTCTATAAGTACAGGCCGTGAAAGCATCAACGGCAACATTAAAAATCCTAATATATTGTTTGTAACAATGGATATACTTCCTGTACATTAAGCTTTAATGATCGAGTCTGTAACAATTAGAGTTACTCGTTATTGTTTTCATAGGTGTTAGGAACATTAACATATGGAATTGCCATATGTTCATCACAGTCTTAGCATTGTTACAACCTTTTATATAGACTTAAATATTTCAGAAACGCTGCCTGATTCAGATTTTTTCTCATGTTTAGATCTCATGTTATTACTTTAAAGAAATAGTGGAATGCCGTTTCTGAGATGAGGTTAAATATCAATAAAGTTCTCTTATCTCTAACTTGTGGCTAAAGCATATATGCTCACAACATTGTATTACCTCTTGCAGAGGACAAGGCTCTGAGGGGTTCCGATCACGTCACTGACGGCTAGGCCTAAGCGTGGTGGGGAGACCTGCGCGTGATCCCTACTTCTTTTTACTCCAACTACCTTGCTTCCGTTTGAAGACTCCAACGCTCTTGGTGCATAGGTGAAATCTTATGGTGACTTCATCAGAAGAAAGCGTACACTTTCCTTGTTCCTGATAAGCGAGTGAGGAGTTATAGCAAACAGGCCAATGCTAAAAGGAGAGGGGCCAACAGGAAATGAAATTACCAGTATATGGATGCCCTTCCTGTGGCCAACCTCAGATGAGTCTTAAGGAACATAATGGATAGGCAGAGCATCGTCAGATACTCGGCATTGCTGGCACAGTGACGATACGAGGGGTTTCCCAAAAAAACCGGAATTATTTTTTAAAAGCTATATATTTTCAAGTGTTTTTCAAAACAACCTTATCCATTTCAAAAACTCTCCAGTACAACAAATAAATTTGTCCCACCGGTGCTTCCACTGTTCGAAACATATTTTTGTAGTCATCTTTAGAAATGGCTGACAGGTCCTCCCTCGTTTTATCTTGACCACTTCAATATTATCAAATCGGTGTCCTTTATTGCCCCTTTTCATGCGAGGAAATAAAAAAAGTCGTACGGAGCCCGTCAGATATGGGGCAGCGGAACCTTGCAATTTTTAGCCAAAAACTAACAGATACGGCTGTGTGTGCAGGTGCGTTGTCGTGGTGGACGAACCAGTTGCTTGTCTGCCACAAACCGGGCCTTTTTTGTCCGGCTCCATGGCTAAATGGTTTCAGGGGTCCCGGGTTCGATTCCCAGCAGGTCGGGAATTTTAATCTCCATTGGTTTATGCATTGTCATCATCATTTCATCCTCATCAAGACGCGCAGGTCGCCTACGGGTGTCAAATCGAAAGACCTGCACCTGGCGAGCCCAACATGTCCTCGGACACTCCCGGCGCTAAAAGCATAACGCCATTTCATTTCATTTCGGGCCTTTTTTGACGAACACTGTTGCGCAATCTTCTTAAAACTTCCCAATAAAAGGTTTGCACGTTGTCCACTTAAACTTGCCATCAGAAAAATGAAACAAGAACAAAACAGGGCTAGCATAAACAATAACTGCAGATGAACAGAACAAGCTAGGTCGCCAACACAGGCGGCACTGAACTGGCAATGAGTTGCGCTATACACGCCTAGCGGCAGAAATACGTACCACACAAGCTTCGCTCACGGCAATGTTATTCCGTTTATTTTTGGGTACCCCCTCGTATACAGTATAATAATGATATGTGATGTTATGATATTATAATACGCACTTCACTGGAATCGGAATTACTAGGTGAAAAATTGATAGTAAAATCTTAGCCCATACCTTTGTCATAAATTTCACTATACGGAAAAAAATCTAGTATTTACCACAACGCAATACGAACATTTGAATGCGGTACTACTATTTCGTTCAATTTTAAACTCAACGATCCATCCCTTTGATGAATCTCAATTAATGGTAACACCTAATATTTAGCGCGACCTCCGAAAGAGTATGACTGATAACAAGTTCACCAGCATATTTTTTTGTATTCGGCTGTCGGAAAAATGTTTAAAATGCTGACGGCCACATACAACACGTAATGAGAGAGCGAATAATTCAGCTGTGTTTGTGCAAGGTAATTATTTGCGATTAAAAGGCCGTATTTACACAAAGCGTTTGATTACCGTAAAGCAGCAATTTATACTGAGTTGATGGATTGAATAATTCATAGCAAAGTTGGGTTTTCACTCTGTAGATCTCTTTCTGTAGTGTACTATGTGTGCGTTGGATGATCATTAAGCAAGGCAGGGAAGACTGAACGCTGAAATTTAACCTTAAAATGAATTTAAAACACCACAGAATCACACTTAAATTCTCTCCCATTAGTAGTCACCATCAAACATGTGCCAAAGAGAAGAGTAAAACTGTAAATTCTGTGCCGTAGGATTTGTTTCCTCCTTTAATTGCGATAAAAAATATTTGAAAGATACCACATTTTACAAAATAAAACTTTTTCCTTTTCAAATGTGTCTTAAATTAACAGAATCTAAATGTGTCCTTCATGTTGAGCTCAAATATACTTTCAGATTTTTTTTTCGTGGGGCAAGCTTCTTTGTGGTACACGTTTAAAGTTTTGTGGATTGAGTACCAATGTAACAGTAATTGATAAATATACACCTCATTTTGATTTGCCTAAAATGTGCAAAAGAACATTTTCGGCCATATTTCGCCTTTGGGATGTCTTCCCTCAAGGTCCAGCAGTTGTCAGACAACACACTCGGACTCCATTAAAGCAGCTCGATTCTTTCTGGATGATTTCTGACAAAAGAGTAGAGTTACGAAAATGTTGCAATGTTTGGTCTTGGAAGACTTGGGAGAAAGGAGACGAGCTGTTCGACTAAGTGGTATGTTCCGAGCTGTGAGTCGAAAGATGGCTGGAATTACAATAGTAGACGAATAAATTTGAGTGGTGTTTTTAAAAGTAAGAAAGATCACTATATAAAGATAAAGTTAAAATACAAGATGACAAATTGCAGAAAATATTCGTTTATAGGAAGGGGAGTTAGGGATTTGAATAATTTACCAAGGGAGATGTTCAATAAATTTCCAATTTATTTGCAATTATTTAAGAAAAGACTAGGTAAAAAACAGATAGGGAATCTACCACCTGAGCGACTGCCCTAAATGTAGATCATTTGTGATTGATTGATTGATTGATTGATTGATTGATTGATTGATTGATTGATTGATTGATTGATTGATTGATTGATTGATTGATTGATTGATTGATTGATTGATTGATTGATTGATTGATTGATTGATTGATTGATTGGCTTGCTATAATTTTTTAATCGTAGAAATTTGCTAACGAAATCTCTCGCCATGTACACAACTGGCAACTCCTAGAATTTCTGGGTAGTTCTGGGGGCAGGGTGGGAGTCCGAGAAGTGAAGTTTTGAAGACATGTTGCATCCCATAGCTTTGTGTGATTGCAGAATATAATAATCTGTTTCATGATAGTTTTCTCCTGTATGATTTCTAAGAAAGCCAGGACAGATATTTTTGATTTATTTCCAAGCTCATTCTTTCCAGAAGATTTTAAAGTTTCTCATAATGACCATCATTGATTACGTATCATATTCGTGGCCTTACAAAATGTCATTCTTCACTTTCCGTCACTAATTTTGGAAAAGTAATATTTCAAATATACACTGACTGACAGAGTAAATGCAACACCAAGAAGGAGTGGTTCGAAAGGGATGAAAGTTGGGGAAAAAACAGAGACGGCACGGACGAATAATTGATGTTTATTTCAAACAGATATGCAGGTTACACAATGCGCACGGCATCGACTCAGTAGGATGTAGGACCACCGCGAGCGGCGATGCACGCAGAAACACGTCGAGGTACAGAGTCAATAAGAGTGCGGATGGTGTCCTGAGGGATGGTTCTCCATTCTCTGTCAACCATTTGCCACAGTTGGTCGTCCGTACGAGGCTGGGGCAGAGTTTGCAAACGGCGTCCAATGAGATCCCACACGTGTTCGATTGGCGAGAGATCCGGAGAGTACGCTGGCCACGGAAGCATCTGTACACCTCGTAGAGCCTGTTGGGAGATGCGAGCAGTGTGTGGGCGGGCATTATCCTGCTGAAACAGAGCATTGGGCAGCCCCTGAAGGTACGGGAGTGCCACCGGCCGCAGCACATGCTGCACGTAGCGGTGGGCATTTAACGTGCCTTGAATACGCACTAGAGGTGACGTGGAATCATACGCAATAGCGCCCCAAACCATGATGCCGCGTTGTCTAGCGGTAGGGCGCTCCACAGTTACTGCCGGATTTGACCTTTCTCCACGCCGACGCCACACTCGTCTGCGGTGACTATCACTGACAGAACAGAAGCGTGACTCATCGGAGAACACGACGTTCCGCCATTCCCTCATCCAAGTCGCTCTAGCCCGGCACCATGCCAGGCGTGCACGTCTATGCTGTGGAGTCAATGGTAGTCTTCTGAGCGGACGCCGGGAGTGCAGGCCTCCTTCAACCAATCGACGGGAAATTGTTCTGGTCGATATTGGAGCAGCCAGGGTGTCTTGCACATGCTGAAGAATGGCGGTTGACGTGACGTGCGGGGCTGCCACCGCTTGGCGACGGATGCGCCGATCCTCGCGTGCTGACGTCACTCGGGCTGCGCCTGGACCCCTCGCACGTGCCACATGTCCCTGCGCCAACCATCTTCGCCACAGGCGCTGCACCGTGGACAAATCCCTATGGGTATCGGCTGCGATTTGACGAAGCGACCAACCTGCCCTTCTCAGCCCGATCACCATACCCCTCGTAAAGTCGTCTGTCTGCTGGAAATGCCTCCGTTGACGGCGGCCTGGCATTCTTAGCTATACACGTGTCCTGTGGCACAGGACAACACGTTCTACAATGACTGTCGGCTGAGAAATCACGGTACGAATTGGGCCATTCGCCAACGCCGTGTCCCATTTATCGTTCGCTACGTGCGCAGCACAGCGGCGCATTTCACATCATGAGCATACCTCAGTGACGTCAGTCTACCCTGCAATTGGCATAAAGTTCTGACCACTCCTTCTTGGTGTTGCATTTGCTCTGTCAGTCAGTGTATATTTAAGATCTTCTTAACAATTGACGTTCAGTTAAACAACTTGCTACAAAATGTAGAATCACTTCCCACGTCCCTTATTTCTTCAACATCAATTGAGTTGGAGTCCGAGTCATCACCTATGTTGCCGGGCTGGGTAGCTCGGCCGGTAGAGTGCCTGACTTTTGAGCCCAACTTGGCAGGTTCGATCCTGACTGAGTTCGGTGGTATTTGAATGTGCTCAAATACGTCAGCATTGCGCCGATAGATTTACTGGAACGTTAAGGAACTCCTGCGGGACAAAATTCCGGCACCCCGGTGTCTCTGAAAATCTTAATAGTAATTAACGGGACGTAAAAGTAACATTATTTCGTGGCTGTTCGGTTTAAGGACATATCTCCCAATGCTCTTCCTATTCATTATTTTCCTTAAGACTGGTCACACCTCGCAGCCACGTATGGATATTTAGTCCATCAGAACACTATCCGTTGTGTTCATTTCCCTATGCTGACGTGTAAAGGATAATGAACCTTACCGTATCGCACTCTAGAAATGTATGTTTGCGTGACTTATTTTCTCACACGTAGAGTATAATGTACTTAAGAAAAATAATGGATAGGGAGAGCGTTTTGAGGTATGACCTTATGTCCGAACAGCGACATTTACCTCCCAAGGTCATGACACCTGAATACTTTGTTACGGCATATTCTTCAGCTATATACCCTATATATATATATATAAAAAACAACATGTCCTGACTGACTGACTGACCGACTGACTGACTGACTGACTGACTGACTGACTGACTGACTGACTCATCACCGCCGAGCAAAAACTACTGGACATAAAGATATGGAATTTTGGAGGTACATTTATATTAGGGTATAGGTGGTCATTAAGGGAGAAGTTTTTGATATTCCGTCGCTAAGGGGGTGAAATTTTAAAATCAGGATATCTATATCCAAAAATCTTAAAAGTTTACAGACGTAATAATTGGTATTTCGAATCTCCTTTACAAATAAAGAAACACGAATTTTTTTTAAAGGGAAATCCCATTAAGGGGGTGAAAAAAGGGAGAAAATATCTCAAAAACTGAAGATGTTACAGACATGAAAATTGGTATTTGGAATCTGATTTGAAAATAAAGAAACGTGAATGTTTGTGTTTTTGGATAATGCGACGAATAGAGGGTGGGCAGGAGTGACAAACGGAGTGAATTTTAGAAATAAACTATACCTGTAAATTATCCCAGACACGTAGCATATTACAGATTTTAAAAATTAGTATTTGGAATTTCCTGTAAAAGTAAAGAAACTTGAATATTGTTTTCGCAAAATCCACTTCAGGGGAACTGAAAAGGGAATGAATTTTTAAAATTAGCATTCTATAGTACATCTCAAAAACTTCAAATGTTGCAGACGTGAAAATTGGTATGTAGAACCTCTTTGAAGATAAAGGAACATAATTATTTTTTCCGGAAAATTCACTTAAGGGGAACTGAAATGGGGTTGAATTTTTAAAATGAGTATATCTACAGTATATCTCAAAAATGTACATGTTGCAGACGTGAAAATTAATATTTGGAATCTCCTTTTAAAGTAAAGAAACGCGCATTTCTTTCGAAAAATCCACTTAACGGGGGGGGGGGGGATAAAGATTTGTAAAAAAATAGTTGATTTATTTGTATGAGAATATATATCCCATTAAGGTGGGTGAAAAAGGGGAAAAGTGGTTGAATGCCTTTTATGAGGAGACTTACATCTTAAAAAGTGAAGATGCGCATTTTGAGGGGGGGAGGGGGTAAATCCTACTGGTAGGGGGGAAGAAAACGGAGATGAATTCATTTTACGAAGATACATATATCTCATAACTGAAGATGTTACATTCGTGATAATTGGTTTGGAAGTTCTTTTAAAGAAACGCGTATTGTTTTTCGAAAATTCACTTCAGTGAGGAGTGTGAGAGGAAGTGAGAAAAATTGAATATTTTTTATGGAGAAACTTTTATCTCAAATCCGAAGGTTAGAGACGTAGAAATTGGTATTTGGAATCCGCTTTAAAAATAAATATACACGCACTTTTTTTGGGTGAGGGGAAACCAACTTAATGAGAGGGGGTGGAGTGAAAAAAAGTTATTTTATGAGGATAATTATTTTCATGAGGATAATTGTATCTCTGTGTCTTTACTTCCTTTCCAGGTATTGAACGAGAATTATTGTAGAAAGTAACTGTTATCTACCACATTATTGATAACTCTATTTTTTAATTATTTATTATACGTATCTTTAACAATGAAGAAAAGTGAAATTCTTTCAGGAGATCTTTATAGTGAATTATGCCGCTAGGGACAAACTTGTTATATGTTTTAAAGTAAAGATAACGTAAGAAACGTTTTTTGAACTTTCTCCACATGGTTTTGATAAGATTTATCAATGGGAGACCAAATTACCGACGCGGGCTCAAGTTTGGACCTCACGAGTGTATTGAACAAAATTTTGAGGGCTTGAATATTATTCAGGTCTCTGGTGTGTCGGATTACAAAGCCCAGTTTTTTGTGTCATAAAGGTGTCATAAAAGTGTGGGTTAAACGACAAATTGTTTGTGATGCGTAATCCTAGATCATTAATTAAATTAACCTGCATACTCCCAGATCATTAATTGAATTAACCTGCGTCAATTATTCATTAGCTGCCTCTGTGGAACAGTGGTAGAGTGTCGGCCTCCGGATCCCAAGATAGCGGATTAAAACCCGGCAGAGTTAGTGTGATTTTTGAAGGGCAGAGAAAAGTCCATTCGACACTCCATGTCGTACGACGTCGGCATGTAAAAGATCTCTGGTGTCACATTTGGTGTTTACCCGACAAAATTAATTAAATCTCAGATAGACGCCCAAGAGAGTTTCGGTTTACTCCGTCTGACATCTAGTAGGCCTAGAGTGAAACTGAACGTCGAAATTGACGAGTAGACAGCCAGGTGGCGTCAAATTGAAATATCTGCACACGGTAGCTGAGGACATACGATTATTATTATTATTATTATTATTATTATTATTATTATTATTATTATTATTATTATCATTATTCATTGTTGAGGGAGTACACGTGTCCTTTAGTGGATTTGCCGTGCTAATTTTTAAGAAGCAATATTCCTTTATATTGAAATATAAATTATCTTCTGTACTCCATTCGTATAATTGATTTAAGTCGCTTTGAAGTTTGTCTATGTCTCCATCACATTTTATTCTTTATAAATCTTTACATCATCCGCACATAAAAGGCAGTTTGAAAACTTACCCTTAGACGGAAGATTGTTTAAATAATAGTTAAACAACAACGGACCCATGTTTGAACCAAGTGGAACCCCTGAATATATAGAAAAATGTCTGAATTACAATTGCGATATGTTACATATTGTTTTCTGTTGCTAAGGTAGGATGAAATCAGTGTTAGCATTGGCGAAGTCATTCCAGATTCAGAGAGCTTTGTCAATAAAATGTCGTGATCAATTTTGTCAGTCTTTCGAAGAATCCAAGTAAATTACATCAACATTTCCTTGCCTATGTAGCATATTAAAATAATACTGCGTAAAATTAATGAGACTGCTTGTTGTCGATCTACCAGGCATATGGCCATGCTGATATTCACTTATAGCCATCCCTCTTTACATGAGCGAAAATACGACAATATAAAATCTGTTATAGGATTTTGCACGGAGCGCATAAAATACCGACAGGTCCGTAATTCTCAATCATCTTATTGTCCACAGAAAGATTGGACGAACTCTCGATATTTTCCAAGCTTTGAGAAATGTCTGCTTCTTAAGTATCAAATTATACAGTCTCAAAAGAGGAATGAGTAACACTTCAGAACATGCTTTTAGGATGTAAGGAGGTATCCCATCAGGGCCACGTGATTTTTCTGACTTAAATTTCGTAATTGCTGCTTTATATTCACTTGTGGTTATAAATTCTACTCCTAGGGAATCGTTTACCAGTAATCGCGTTGTATCCGGAATAGCGTAAGAAGGTGGAGAAGAAGAGTATACGTACTTAAAGAACGTTGCAAAACCATTGGAAATACTTTGACTATTATCTAACGTAATATTATTAAGCTTCATACTCTGTAGGTGTGGATCTTTTTGAGTTTTCTTATTTTTAATAAAATTCCAGAATGATTTAGTATCATTCGTGATGTTGTTTCGAATTTCAGAGATATAATAATTGTACTCTTTGTTGATTAATGTTCAACATATTTCCTGAGTTGTTTATGTACTTGTATACATATATATACATATATCCATCAGAACATTGTTGACGTCCTCTATGCAATTCTTTCAACTTAATATTATGGATTATTTCCGAAGTAAACCAAACCGGGTATTTAGTTCTCGAAAAAATGCTCTTTTGGGGACCGTGGCTTAAAATACAGAACTTACTTTTACGTAAAAATGTTCTGCTGCTTCATCTAATTTCTCCCAACTCAGACCTATCCGTTTCTCGAAACATGTTATATATACAAAGAAATTTTGCTTTCTGAAAACCATACGCTATAGTACGAATTTGCTTTATTCAATCACGTTCACCTTTTGGTTCTAGAAGAGTTGTTAGTGCAGGGTGGTGTGCATTTTTGGGACTAATTGATATTGGTGTCTGCTCACAGTTACACCAATTACATTAGTTTAAACGAGATCCAAAATTATATCATTAACGTTCAAAACATTATTGAGATATTTAAATTGATACAGAGACAAAATTAGCTAGGGACTTGTATGCGATTCCACCATTTAACATATCTGAATTAACTATTAATGGAAGATTGAAATCACCTACAAGTATGATTTCGTGGCTTTGAAATTTTTCATTAGTTTCAAATTAATTTAAAATATTAAGTATGTTTCTAATTAACTGTAACACAATTTTAACATATACTGCTTCAATATCCTTAAATTTTAAATCTAGTTGCTATGACACAATCTCCTGATAGACAGCAATAACTACCTCTCCTCCCCTTTTGGTACACATTCTATCTCTGCGATATGCATTATACCTATTTTCTAAGAGTTCACTATTTCTGACATCACTACCTAACCATGTCTCAGAAATTAACAATACATCGTGTTCTGAATCGGTACTATTTACGTAAAATTCATTTAGTTGGTTATTGAGTCCTCTCGCATTCTGATAATAAATATAAATTATATTATAATCCATTATGAGTTTGAAAGATAAGTCATTTAATTTAACTTACGGACGTCGTAAGTGTTTTTAGGTTATACACGTACTGGTCCTCTTCCCGCTTGGGAAGCTTTAGGATTACTGAAGGATCAACCCACAAATACGCGTAATTCTTCTCATTTTTCAACCTGCGCGCATGCCCAAGAATCTTCATACGTTAAGTAGTTAAGTTCTGGTTTATGTAGACTATTCCATCATTTGGAAGCCACGCTGGGATGCGTTCAGATTCCTCTTCACTTTACGTCTCCGAATAAAGATTCCTTTATTTGTTCTCCGCACAAACTTCACAATGATTCCCGCTGAAGACTGATGGGGTTGTTTCTTTAATCCATGGCAGGTATCGATCATTTCGTTGTTTACTTCAATGTCCAATGCTCGAATAACACCTTCACTAATTCCAACGTGTCTTCCGTTTTCTTTTCGGGAATTCCACGAATGTCGATGGATTTCCTCCTACCATACTGGTCTAAATCGTCAAGCTGCAATATTACATCGTTAAGCTGCGTTTAAGTTCAAGGTTCTCCTTTTTCATTTTGTCAATGTTTTCTAAGCACAGTGCCATTTCCTTTGATTGTAGCTTAATTAGCTCCATGGCGGTGTCAAGTTTCTCGTGAGTTAATTCTAAACCCTTGCCCAGTTCCCGTTCGGTTTCCATGTTGCTTATTTGCACGTTTTCTAGTTCAGTTTTTTACACTATTCATCTCCGTTTTAACTTTCGCTACTTCATTCTTCAACTAAGTTAGTAGTTGGCAAATATCACTAACAGATGGCGCATGTGCTTTATCACCACTCGATACCACCTGACATGTCTTACACTTCCATAAGCGTCCCTCCGATTCTGTTAGTCCACGTGCTGTTCGATTAAATCAACACATTTACTATGGTACCGACCCTGACATGCTCTGCACTTAATTTTCTGTGAACTATTCCGTTTGCCAATTGTTTTACCACATTATATACATTAATTCATAGCGGAGAATTTGCGAAACGGGTGAATCGATAGTTCAACGGCGATAGTACTCCCATAGTTTGAAACTGTTGGTTGGTAATAGTGTATTCACTACTATTTGTTTACATCTAACCTACACAATTCGTACTCACTTTATTTGGAATTTTACTGTTCTTTCAGAATTTCGATGCACACGTGTTTATCAGTCTGATATTAAATGCTCATTGTTAGAAGTACATACCTTTCTAGCTGCATACACAAGGTATAACACACCGAAATTACACAATTCAAGGGAGCTTCACTACCACACAACTACCTACCACCATGCCATGCTTGATAGTAGTTATGTAATACAGACCTTATTGCAGATGAAAAATTGGCACAGTCAACTGTATATTTTATTTTGTATGTCATTATTCTTAGGTTAGTTTAAGAAAATTGCAATTAGCTGAACGGTCATTCTGTTCATCCAAAACATAGGAACTGCAAATGGCATAATATGTGTTTCATGATTCATGATGCACAGCAAATACTTGAGAACTTGTCTTTATGAAAATCAAAACTTCACACCGAAAATAATTTTCATAACACCTTTTTACGATTGCGTTATATTTCGCCACTGGGGCTTGAAGGTTAGTCACCTCACACGTAGCAAAATTTCACTTCTAACAATAAAATCCATGCACACATGTTGGACATATATTTTGAATTTGCACTTTGAATATGAAAGTTTACCAAAAACAAACGAACAGGCTGCTGAAATTTCGACCGTATATAATAAGATTTGTGCAGGAACATCACCACAAGCATAAGGTTAGATAGATAGATAGATAGATAAAGAATGGGTGAACCCTGCCTTCGCAGGGCTCCACACGTAGGTCTGTGAAGACCCTTTGTGTCCCTTGAACAGGTTTGCCTAGTCCAGACCTAGTGCTCCTATAAAGGATACCAGTGTCCGGATGTTGGCATTCCTGATATCTTCCAGGCTCACGAAATGTGAGCCAAGGTATCGATGTCTAGTGCTTGCAAGAGCCTCGCACTGACATAACACATGCGCGGAGGTCTCCTCCTCCCTACCGCATCTTCTACACATCGGATCCTGACTGATTTTCATGATGTGTAGGTGTCTCTGTAAGGTATTGTGGCCTGTCAACAGTTCAACTACCATTCGCATTCTGGTCCTATTCAAATTTATCAGGACCTTTTTATAACTTTGGCTAGGCCCTTTGGTAAGTTCACGTGCCTGCCTTGCTATAGTTAACCTCTTCCAAATGTCTAAGTGAGACTGGTTTGTCCACTGGGATATTACCAGTTTCACGCTTCGAAGTGACACTCCTAGGAAGAGCTCTGGTCCTATGAAAGGACCTTTTGAGCCTTGTTTCGCTAGTTTGTCAGCTTCTTCATTTCCACTGATACCTGTGTGCCCAGGGACCCATAATAGGGTAACTAAGCTAAGTTCACACAACTGATCTAACATCCTTTGGCATTCCCATACCATTTTTGATGTTGTTTTAACTGCACATAGTGTTTTTAACGCTGCCTGGCTATCGCTGCAAATAGTGATGCATCTTCTGTGTCCAGGCATGTTCCATATATATACAGCACAGGCCAGTATTGCGAATACTTCGGCCTGGAAAACAGTAGCGTATTTACCCATAGGTAGGGAGAGCCTTGTCTTAGGCCACCAGACCCCGGCGCCTGTGCCCGTCTCTGTCCGCGAGCCATCTGTGTACCATGTACAGCCCCCAGACCTAAGACGGGCCCCAGCATCCGCGGCCCACTCCTCCCTTGTGGGTATCACCACTGTGAATTTATAGTTCAAATTAAAACTAGGCTTCATCAGGTCCCCGATCATCATTGTCATAGGGCAGGTCTGGTGAAGCCTTGTGAGAATAGAGGCATGACCTCTATTCGGATTCTTGAAGGACCATCCTCCGAGTGACCAGAGGCGGTAGGCACTCATTCCCGCTATTTCCTTAACATATAAATGTAAGTGGGGAAGACCTAGGATGGCCTCCATTGCACATAGTGGTGTAGTATCCAGTGCCCCTGTTATTCCTAGACACGCAAGTCTTTGGACACTGTTTAACTTGGTGGTCACAGTTTTACTCTTCGAACCTGGCCACCAGACTAAGGATGCATAGGTGATCGTGGGCCGAACAATAGAAATATAGAGCCACTGGACCACCTTATGTCCTAGGCCCAAGTCTTTCCGACGGCCCTGCGACAGGCCCACATAATCTTGCGAGCCTTATCCACCTTATGGTCTATGTGTTTCTTCCAACTCAGTCTTGCCTCAAGGATTACCCCTAGGTACTTAACTGAGGTTGTCTTAACTAATTTTTTCCCCAATAGGAAAGGCTCTGACAGTCCGTCTAGCCTCCTCCTCCTGGAAAATACCACGAGCTCCGTCTTGTCGGGATTAACTGACAAGTCCTTGTCGTGGCACCATCTTTCCACCCTACGTAGGGAGCTCTGTACGAGCCCTGAAACCGTACTGGGGAAATTTTCCTCCGCCATCAGGCTAATGTCATCTGCATAGCCTTGGGCGTAAATTCCTCCAACATTTAACCTGGTAAGTAGTTCATCCACTACCAGACACCATAATGTTGGTGATAATACTCCTCCCTGCGGACACCCCCTGTCTATATTAGCTCTCAACATAACTGCGTTGAGGGTAAACAGAACTTGTCGGCCCTGCAGCGAGGCCATAATCCATTTTATGAGCATCCTGCTCACTCCTCTTCTCTCTAGACTAAGTTCTACGGAGCCCAAAGATGTGTAGTTAAAGGCCCCTTCTATATCTAGGAATACAACCATAGCAAGTTGTTTGCTGATCCAAGGCACTCTCCAGCCTGGAAACTAGCTGGTGTAGTGCCGTCTCAACCGACTTCCCCGGTTGATATGCATGTTGATGAGGATGCAGGGGACAGTCTCTTAAAACCTTCTCCCTGATATGTCTATCCACTAGTCTTTCCAAGGTCTTAAGAAGAAAAGACGTTAGACTGATGGGTCTATAATCCTTAGGTCTAGTATATGAAGACCTTCCGGGTTTAGGTATATATACTACCTTCGCCTGACGCCACAAGGAGTACACGTACCCCATAGTGAGACAGGCTCTAAAAATTCTGACCAGGTATGGTATAAGGACCCCATCCGCTTCCTGAAGAAGCGCCGGGAAGATCCCATCCATTCCTGGACTTTTGTAAGGGGCAAAAGATTCTAATGCCCACTTCACCCTTCTGCGGGTTACAATCTCTGCGGCTTCCTTCCAGCCACTTCTATAGGGTCTGAACGATCCGCTTGATTCTACTTCACTATTCGTGACTGCTGAACCTGGAAAGTGGGCATCAAGCAGTAAGTTCAGGGTCTCCCTCTCTGTGGATATGTATCCATCCGAAGGTGACTCCAGTGAGCCCAGCCTTTCCCTTCCATCCAAGGTTAGAATCTTATGGAGCCTTGCCGCTTCATGTTGACTTTCAATGGAGTCACAAAACTGTCTCCAAGATTTCCTAGAAGCCTTTTTGACTTCTGACTTATACCTTCTTTGTGATTCTTTATAAGAATCTAGGCGTTCTTGATCCTGAAGTTCCCTGTATTTATTCCAGAGCCTTCGTGTGTTTCTCCTCAGGTGTTCAAGATAACTATTCCACTTGAAACTTCCGGTTGTTCTTTTTGCCTTAACAACTGGGCAGTTTAATTCATAAGAGGTAACCAGTGTTTGTGTGAGAAAGCTCACACTGAGCTCCAGCTCCTCTTTGTTCTTAATTATATTTGAGGGTCCTCCTTCCAGTCCCCTCCTCACGTCCTCCCTGAAAGACGTCCAGTTGGTTCGTCTAGGGTTTCTATACGGTGGGATCTCGAAGGAGCCCTCTATATGAAACACAATGTGTCTATGGTCTGACAAGGAAGGTTCCAAAGAAACTTTCCAGTCTTTAAATTCCTGTATGATTCCCATGGAACCCAGGGTAAGATCTATGATCCCCCCACTCCTGTTATTGATGAAGGTAGGGGTTTCACCTATATTCATGATCTCAAGTTCAGTTTTACATAGAAATTCTATGAAATGCTCTCCCCTTCGGTTTGTGTGTTTACTTCCCCAAATGCTGTGATGAGCATTGGCGTCACATCCTACTATGAGGTTTAGTCCTTGTTTCTTACAATATATCACCAGTCTCTTGAACTCCTCCGGCGGGGGTGGAGATTCAGAGTCTCCTGGGAAATATGCAGAACAGACAACCAGATCTCTTGGCTGTCCGCCCTCTTCATATCTCACTAGAACTGCTATACTGAGAGTCAACTCAAGACCTTAGCGGTCCCTTTGATGTCAGTCAGACTTCTGGTCGGTGAAAAGGCTTCCGCAGCGCCAAATAGTTCCCTAGGTTTGTTACTTGTTCTTGAAGTCAGGAGCTTCCTTCAGTTTGGTTAGATATTCTGGTGAACCGACTTCACGAATTAAAAATGTTTGCCCTGTATAAATATGAAAAATATATCACAGGTTGTATGTTATTCGGGTTCGTTACCAACTCTTATATTTCATATGTAGATGGCTATGCATAGTTATTGTTCTCAGTGGTGTATGTAGCAAAATAATACTTATTTAATATGATATTGATATCTTATTGCACTATGTACTTAGTAAGCTTTGTTCAAGTTCATTCCATTGCTGATAAATTCGCATAATATGTGCAACGTTGAAGATGGATCCAAGAAAACTGTTGGCAATACTGGCTACAACAGCATGTTCAGTTTCATAATGGCTGCCAGCTGTGAGCAAGACGTGTGTGATGCTGTGGCGCTTGAGTCCCCTGTGAAATACTTTAAAGCTAACAAAAGTAGAGAAAAATTAAGTAGGAAATCTAAACCAAATTGTTTTAAACGTTTACAGTAGCCTACGAGATGAGAATCCGCTGTGGGCTGTGGAAGACGTGGTGATAAACACCGCGCAGCTGACCGGCGTTTCTGTGTACAGTGTTTACGCCGCTCGCGTGGAATCCACGAAAAACCCAAGTCTCCAGCGAAAGGTCGATGTGTCAGCTCGGCATTCGCCGGAAATAAAACAGAAAGGGCCTTACCATGGTATGGGAATAGGATCCTTAGCATATTCGATAATAATAATAATTTGTACTTTGCTTTATGTTCGTAACCGCCCTATACCTGCAGAAATGTTGTCATGAGGGGATCGTGAGTTCCTTTTTACCTTCCGAATGACGAGACTACAATATTTACAACATTCCTGGAAACATTGTATTTTGCAATCCCACTCACACGTTTTTTTCAGCTTTTTGAAATGTGAGAAACTGCCACTGACAGTTGTTGTACGAGAGCGGAATCGTATAATTATGTTGTAAGTCCCCATGTGCCTCACACAAATTGCATTATGAAATAAAAATAAACCTTGCTTCTCTTGCCTCGGTATTCGTCAGTAATCTGTAGGTTTTACATGGTCAGTAAAGGAATAAATAGGTATGGTACATAATCAGAGTAGAGCTATGTGAAAGGATGTGATTTCGTTTGATGCTTCACTATTTCAGAACGAAGTACTTGTCAGATAGACGCACGGCGTTAATAATAAGCTGGTTGTGGCGGAGATGGAGAACGGAGACGGGAAAGGGGAACAGGGGACGTGCTCACGTGCGGAAGGATACTTTTTCCTAAGCTCTTGAGTTGAATTTCAGTATACAAGGTCTCTAGTAATGAAGCCTGGTATAGCCCAAGCGTTATGATCCTTAACTAGTATACATGCTCTAGGCTTTTCCTCTGCTATTCCACTGAATAGAGTGAAGCCTGCACATCTTAGTCCCATGATATGCCCCTGTCTAAGCCAGGGTTCTTGTATCAGGGCGACCGAAAACCTGCCTTTCTGGATACTTCTAATAAGTACCCTGGAGGCCACTATACAATGTTGTATGTTTGCTTGTATGAAAGTAATCATTGCTTACTTTCATGCAATACTTTACCTTATGCGGTCTCCGGAACGTGCAGCTCCGTCTCCCGCGATGAATCTTGAGGCTTGGCTGGCCCTGGTTCCTGTCCGGGCTCCCGCTCTTCGCCCTTGGTGGTCTCAGTGTTGCCTGTGGTGGGGTTGGTCCTCTGCAAGCATAAGGTTCTGTAGTTGGTTTCTTCAAGATGTTTACGACGCTAATCTGCATCTACAGCTGATGTTTATGTTTGACAAGAGATGGTTCCATCTTCCTCGACATGTAGATTCTCAAAAATGTGCGATTATGGAATACTGATGATCCTCATATTGTACAGAAAGTGCCACTGAATCCCATTAAAATAGGGATATGGTGTACGGTAGGTGCGCGGAAAATAATTGGTCCTACAATTTTTGATGAAGAGTATGTATCACTCCAGTGGTCGCGCGGATCACAATAGTGATCCAGCCGTATATATTTTTTCACTCCTGTTTTTTGGTATGACTCTTGACCTTGAGCATCTGTGTACCTTCCTCGCGCCCCATCCTCTCTCTGATAACGCAGTAGTCTGCTAACCTTGACTGATGGTTGTTGCGTTTTAAAGCAATTTATTCTTGTGGATCACAACTGTGATCCATGCGACCACTAGCGTGACTTCTTTTGACTTTGTTTGTTTTCTTATTACAGTGTCTAATCTCAGTGCATGTGCATATATCTACTCCATTGTATCATTGTATGAGTTTATATTAATTGTTGGTAAGAAAATGAAAACCTACAACCTGTTTTCCAGTCATTGACCGGGTCAGGGATGTAATGAATGAAGCAGATATAGGCTATTAGTACGATGGGGTCGCCACTCCCAAAGTGATTTATTAATGACTGATAGATGCTATTAAATGAGAATTGCGAGTGTTTCTGTAATGAAAGATGACAGGGAAAACCGCAATACCCGGAGAAAACCTGTCCCGCCTCCGCTTTGTCCAGCACAAATCTCACATGGAGTGACCGGGATTTGAACCACGGTATCCAGCGGTGAGAGGCCGACGCGCTGCCGTCAGAGCCACGGGGGCTCAATTGTTGGTATATAAGTACAAAATGGATGACTATGAGATAATTAATCGATGGCTGAATGAACCAGACAGTGAGGTACCTTATGGAGGGAGTGAGAGAGACAAATCACAATGTCCGGTAATTTTTCAGGGATTGTTCATAAATGCATGCATAATTATATTATATTGTGCAGAAAATAAAGTTATTTTCACAATGCATAATCATATTCATTGAATACATAGCAGAGAATAGCCTTATATTACAAAGAAAGTACGGATCACAATTGTGATCCGCGCGACCACTGACGTGACTTTTCTTCGCGCGACCACTGGAGTGGTATGTGAGAACAACCTTAGATGAACTGAGAGAGGAAGCCTGTCTTACTTTCCATTATTTATAATGTTATAGTACTTTCTTTTCAATATAGGAATCAACTTGTAATAAACGGGCAGGAAGTAGTGCCGTCTGGTACTTCACCTTAGCCCACTTGGCAGCGCCACGGCTGTGTATCGCCAGTAATGTACATACTAAACGAAGCGACTGTCCGGTACAGGGTTGCCACCTCTGGTACTTTAGTACTAGATCTAGTACTTCATGATCTTTTTTAGTACGTTAGTTCTTTTTATGGAAATCTAGTACCTTTTACGGGGGTAGAGTATAAACTCTTCTAGTGCAGCAAAAGAACAAGAAAGAAATTGATAAGAAGCTTCAGAGCCATGTTGAAGTTTGTAAACAGATTTTTTGGACGGTGGATTTTTGTGATCATATTTTAATAAATCTGTCCATGGCGAACCTGAAAAATTACTAATGAGGTGGCAGTTTCATCAGTATAATCCCATTAGCTATATATTTCCCGGCTGTAATTACAGAAAGTGTTAATGAAATTAGATGGGAAATAGTGGTAAGCGAAGTCCACAGAAACTTAAAAGATTTTCAGTTTGGTGTGAAAATGGGAAACCACGGAAAACCATCTTCAGGGCTGCCGACAATGGGGTTCGAACCCACTATCCTCCGGATGCAAGCTCACAGGTGCGCGCCTCTAACCGCACAGCCAACTCTCCCGGTGTTTTTGAAATTAAAAATCCTCTAGGCGACTACACCATTCCAAATTTAACGAATTTTGTGAAGGCAGTGTTCTGTTTACTACATTCTTCTGCTGCAACAGAACAGTTTTTTTTTTTCTGCTGTTACTACCAATAAGACCAAGTTGAGAAACAAACTCCAATCCTGTATGATGAATGGGCTCCTTCTGACAAATGAGAAACTAAAACATACGTAATTTTCACATTTCAAAACAGTTTATTGCTTTGGCATTGTTTTCCAAGGATTAAGAGAAGAGTAAAATATGAAGATGAAAATCGGTAATTTCTGTTCTCATTTAATAAATGTGTATTTTTGATAAGTATACTTTGATTTCTATAACTTACTGCCTTTATGAATAACCCTATTCCATTGTTAATCAATATTTAGTACCTTTTACCATAATCTAGTACCTTTTTAGGGGAAGATCTAGTACGAAAATATTTTTCCCGGTGGCAACCCTGGTCCGGTATTGACGTTGTGCAGTATGTGCTGATACATGCTATTTACTATTTACAGCAAGCTGTTCACGAATGTATGTGTTCAGTCAATCGCACAAAAACTACCGGTTGCAGAAAATTATTTCAAAATCGTCTGGTTTGTAATAGGATGGTCATATTGTGCAGATGGTTGCACGTCCACCAAGACAAGACTTCGTCCAGGAAAATGCACTGGCAGAAAATGTCATCATGTTACGTTTAGCAAACAGTATCCTACTCAGTCCAAGGCTTTATTAAAGTCCCTCATTCATCCCTGGGTGAATAGAGTTTATTACATTCTGTAATGACGTAGTAGTCTTGTAATTTGATCTGTTTATTATTATTATTATTAGAACTTGCTTTACGTCTCACCGACACAGACAGTTCTTACAGCGACGATGGGATAGGAAAGGAATAGGAGTGGGAAGGAAGCGGCCGTGGCTTTAATTAAGGTACAGCCCCAGCATTTGCTTGGTGTGAAAATGAGAAACCACGGACGACCATCTTCAGGGCTACCGACAGTAGGATTCGAACCCAGTATATCCCGGATGCAAGCTAACAGCTAAGCGCCCTTAACCACACGGCCAACTCACCCGGTAAATTTGGTCTAAACCCTGTTCGATATTTGTCAAGAAATTTGTAATGTGTAAGATTTTCAGTCATTTGCTTGTGCAGAATTTCTCCTATTTTTGTCTTCGTATAGGAAGAATACTAATAGGACAGTAATTCTCGGACCGGATGAGTTGGCCGTGCGGTTAGAGTCGTGCAGCCGTGAGCTTGCATCCGGGAGATAGTGGGTTCGAACCCCATTGTCGGCAGCCATGAAGGTGGTTTTCCGTGGTTTCCCATTTGTACACCAGGGAAATGCTAGGGCTGTACCGTAATTAAGTGTACGGCCGCCTCCTTTCCACTTCTAGGCCTTTCCTATCCCATCGTCGCCATAATAATAATAATTTTAATAATAATTCTAGGGACATAAAATATTATTTCAGTAAGGGTCAGATAAGAGCCTTCTTGCATTTGGAAGGAAAATTTCCAGTCATGAGTGAGGTGCGAATAATATGCGTGGTAGTTGAAAGTATTAATGCTCAGGATTATTTTTAGAAGAGAGAAGTTTGTTCCATAAAGAACCAGTAATAACTTCGAAAGGATAGCTCAGGTTTAATATGCCTTCATGTTGACTTCTGCTCTAATTACGGAGTGGGAATACAAGAGGAGAGAAAGCTCTTTACTAGTTCCGATGCATTCGTAGAGATGTACGCTAAAACACAGCCTATATTCGATGTCAAAATCCTCGATTCTCATATGTAATATGCGTCATTACCAACATTAATTTCATGCTTAGTTCATGTGTAATAGCAATTCTTCCTACAGAAATACTGCGTTAGACTTTTGTGCAATGATGCGAAATTCGCTGGCTCATCAGGGAATATGCGTATTTTGAGTGAAGTTCTATTACTGTGCCAGGCAAACTCGTCTCGACGTCTCAGCTATATCCCTCATCCTTCTTGTCGCAATCTTTGCTGTCCTACAGACACGTGACCTGTCGACTGCCACAAGACTGATGACGGCTTCTCAGGTGCGTTCTCGTCTTGTTCGTCATCTGTCTCCTGAGCTAAATCTCGTGTGGCAACGGCGAGCACAATATTGTGATGGATAAGATTACAGCATGACAAATCGCTATTGGCCATACCCCACATTAGTTATATGTTTGCCGACAGTGATACATTTCTACATGGATTTTTTCTCTCTCTGCTCGAGATAAGTTATGAGTGGATTTAATTAGATTTCAGAAGAGTTATAACTACGTTGGGAAGTCATAGTATAATGACTGAACCGTAAACAATTACATATTAGACTGTGTAACAGTCGTTTATACATTGTAGAAATCATAAGAATCATAGTGGAATGATTTTAACTTTCAAAGCACTCCATTTTAAGAATCCCTCCAAAGAAATCCAAAGTCACTGTTTATTACGGTCTTCACATGCATTATACTTATCATTGAGCAAACAGGAAAAAGTATAGTACACAAATGAGCCTAATCATTATGACAGCACTCTAATACTGACGAGGGAACATCGGCAATTGTTAAGTCTCCTATGGCGATGAAACTTGGAAAACACATTTAGGTACACATTAAAAAGATGTTAGCATCAATTTTGGGTGCCGACATTCATAAGGGCGGTAACTAAGAGGCCTAAAAGTTGCGACATTTCAAGTTCCGCCCGAACAGAGATGAATACCTGCTGGCCAATGCTAAGCCGGCACATTGTCTGCCTCGTGCCACACCTTTGCACTCCTCCCCACCCCCTTCCTTCTGGTTCAGGGCCGCACGTTTCCCTTCTCCCCACGCCTGTCCGTCTGCTTAGCTGTTGAACAGGACCGGCGCTATACTTTGCTTCTCTTCGTACTTTAATTTTTAAAATCCTTTAAATAACGTTCCTTTTCGCACATAATGATGATAAATAACCTAAACTATCATACCCATATTTTATTCAAATTTTATACCTTTATTCCTGCTAATTTCGGTGAGTTGTCACATTCGTGGGTACAACCACGAGTTAAGCACCATCGGGCGTGGTCAAACGTGGGATGGGATACCGCATCCGACCTACAATTAAATGATTATTTACTTCTTCAACAACCTTAAATCTGTCGGTAGTGTCCTTTAGAGGGGACATACATATTGAACCCGACAGGGGCATGATCCAAGGACCTTTGGTTGATATTGATCTTCGTAATTACGCACGCAATGCTATTTAAGGGAAATAATGCTGAAACTGATTAATATTCATATCATTGATAGAGGTAATACCGAAACTAATTAATATTCATACCATTGAGATAGATAAATTGTGTACTTTAAAAATTATTCTACGAGATTTCTTTGTCTGCAACTTATTGCGCAGTATTGTCCTTTGTGTGGCGGGGGCCCGCAGAGGAAGCCAAGCCAACTTAGACCCGGGAGGGGTTATGAATGGGGATTCCAAGTGACATCACTCGAGAGAAGTCATCCCTCCTCAAGACTCACAGAATGAGGGGAAACCAACTTTTTCGAAACGAAATATAGGAGCCATCTTGGATTCGGACTAGCCAACTTAATTATCTACGATTTAGAAAATTATTGAAACTCAAATTAAGCAGTCGTCTCCAGATTTAAAAGGGATAAATGTCACTGGGACATTTATTTAGAGTGTTTAATGTCCCTTTTCTTGATAACTTTCAGAAGAAGAAAGAATACTGTGTGGTTTCTGCGTGGAAAAGTACTGGGCCATCTGGTTAGTCTCATGACACGTCCTCGAAGAAGGGAGTTCACCACGCAAGGAGGGGGAAGCCGGACAGATTTTAATTAATTGAAGGAGATCCACCGAAGGATAATGGAATGGTTATGTCTCAATCGCATCAACTATATATTGGTCACCGATTAGCCGTACTATTATACCTCGAGTATGCCGTGAATAGGCGATACGCAAATTAGTGGAAGGGGTATCGCTCCCTTGTAAAAACTACTGCAGTAAGGGACGAGCGTCATTCGGGGCTAGTGGCTCATCGACGGCGAAGCTATGCTCGGTTAAGCCCTCTTTAGTTCTTTGTTCAAGTGAAGTTAACTCCCATTTTAAGTGAAATAATAGAATTCGCATAAACAGTGTATAGTTTGGTCTCTGTGACGCCAGTGTTAACCTTTTATAAAACCGTGATGTGTAAAGTAATATTATTATCATTACTATAGCATAATAATCTTACGTAGCAGCAGACTGAATAGTGGCCGAGAGATAGACGAGATTCGGTACTGAACCGCGGATTACGTAGTCGCTTACGGGATCGTGACCGGACGTTCACAGTGAACGCTGTTAACCGGAGTGTGAATTAAACAGTGACGTTGTGTGTGTACAGGATTAACTGCCAGCGGCTCCACCAGCATCGAACAATGGATCTTCAACTTCAAGATGGAATGGAAATGGAAGTAATCATCGCGATGCCCATGGACCAGGAGTAAGCTCAGGATGGACCTCCTGAGCTGACGAAGGTGTCATCATGTGATAGAGATGAGTACAAAGTTTCAATATCTGGCATGCATAGAGGGAATGGGAAATGTTTATTGTAAACTAACGCTATAAGAGATTAAAGATGTAATCCTGTTGAAATAGAGCGCCGAAATGGGCGCGTAGTTGTTAATTCTTAGTTTAGGAAAACGACGACAGGTCTGAGTAATTGATTGTAAATAATTTAGGGAATATAATACTTTAACTTTGCATGGGGTAGAGATTTATTCAATTATTTCTTTCTTGGGAGATTCTGTTTGTTTATTGGCGTCAGAAGACCAGGAGTAATCAGTTTAGGGGAGTGCAGTGAGAGTAGTTATTAATTAGAGTAATCATTAAATTGATAAGTGCATGGCAAGTAAAACGGTAAGTACTACAGTGCGTAGGGCACGTAACTACGAGGCTCAGCAGCCGAACTGACAGCCAAAAACCCCACCCTTTGAAATACTTAGATAGGAAGTGATATGATTTAAATTGATTATGTGATTAAATTTACCAGGAAGTGATCATAATGCGTGTGTCAAATATCAATCCGTGTGAATATTAATTAATTAATTAATGTACTGCCGTGTGACGATAAAGTAACGATGTGCTGACCATCGATTAATTAGCAGTCAGTAATCAGATGTTAATTGCCGCGCGAGCACTTAATTGTGTTGTAATTGCTGAATAGATTCCGCACGATGACCATGCATAATTAATGTAGCGGGTAAGCCATGTAGGCCTGCAGGAATAATAATAATAATAATAATAATAATAATAATAATAATAATAATAATAATAATAGTGATCGGGCAAAGATTACCATTGTAATACCGGAGTCGCGTTGTGAAAATGACGTGATACTGTTGGGTAAATATGTGTTGAATTCAAGGTGATTTGCGCGAGTCTTTGAGACCGCAGTTTATTGTAGACGTACTTCCGAGTGAAGTGTTACTGCTTCCTTTGAAAAGGGAATGTCACGCGTTTTATGTGGGCTGTTGACCCTTGGGGTGGCGGACGCGCCCGTCTGATCTTGCCCCAGTTGTGTTTCCTTATTTTTGTTTGGGTGTCCCGTAAGCTGAGGAAGGAGAGACATTGCTGTTAAAGAGAAGTTGGCTTCTTTGAACGGCAAAATATGTGATTTACCTAACACGCCAGAGCAGTGTAGTTATTAACAAGCGACCCGGCCGATAATGATAATGTTTGCCAATGAATCATTGTTAGTTGTTCGAGTATAATATAGATAGGGATTACAGGACCCTGCCTTCATCGCAAGAGGTTGTCAGTTCGATGCTCAACGTAGGCATAGGAGGCCTACAGCGTCAGAAGAAAGATCAAAGTGCCTTTATGTATTTGTTGCATATCATGTATGATTTATGTGTTCTTTATGTCATGTGTGGTTGTAAATAAGGTCAGTGGTGGTTCTGTCCATCAGCTTGGCGATGTCTAGAATAGCGAGGGTCGGTTCGAACCCAGGTGTTGTATCATATGTGCGTATTTTCCTTTACGTTATTTCATTGGGGAATCTAGGTCTTCATTAGAATAGGGATTGCTCAGACGTGTTGTCGGGTGCATGTTAGTTTTATGTGTTAGTGATAATATAGCCTCAGTGTTATGATAAAATTACCATTCGCTACATGTTACGATACACAGCTTCGCGGTAAACGTACTCATTTCTATCAAGCCTAACGAACAGATGTTCACATAACAAGTCACAACAAACATTTATAAATTTTAATGTAATTCATTAGTGTTATTTAATGCGCCATTTCCCATCATCATTAAGGTTAAATAAACCGGTTTGTGAGTTAAATATTTTAATTCAAATGTGTTCTCATTTTAGTTATGTATGCCCCGCTTCTCCTCCCCTGTACGCCTTTAAGTTTATTTTAGTTCAGCGCCTATTTAGTTCATTCTTCTTGACCCATGTGCGACCCTGTAGATTCCATGCCGGTGCCATTTAGGGAGGGGGCGGGTGCAATATGCAATTAATTAAATTAAATCACCCACCATTAAATAAATCATCCACCTTTAAGCAACGTTAAATATCTTTTTATTTAAAGAAATTACGTGCCTAGGTAGAAGATCTCAGTAATGAGATCCGGTACCTCGGCATACCAAAACCTATTATAGGTCCAGACCTTCTTTTCATGCCCCACCCCCTTACTTTGTGTATGCTATCAGTTGTGTCATAATGAAATCGCGGACAACATTTATAAACTCCGAGTTTGAAACTACTGTTATTTTCCGTATTGCGTACTCTGGTATAAGGAATATAGGTAGAATATTTTTATTTGTGCTTGTGTTGTACGACTTATGTTTTACAGTGACAGACACAACAACTTTCAATTGCAACAATTGTTGCCGAATATAAATGAGTTTAATGCATAGACAACTTGGATACGAGTACGATATGGAATATAGTAAAGTTTGACGTAATAAGAAAATTCAGGAAAAATTAAAAAATAAAATGTGCGTTTATATATGCAGTAGATATATAGTAATCACAGGCAGACCTGTAGTCTTATTACCGGTACTTTTGCGTTATTGCTGACGAAGGTCTATGTATTCAACAAGTACCGATATTAAACTCTCACATACAGTCTTCTGAGCGTAATGACAGTTACTTACGTAAGAATTAAAAGGGTTATTGTACGAACTGGTATAACATCCAAACATTGAAATACAACACAATAAATGACTCCGTACACATTACAGCGGGCAAAATCCCAGTCAGTAACTGATAGTAAACGAAAACAATCCTTGGTCTATTTGAAACGTTCAAAAGTAATGAACAGGAAACTGAAACAAAACACAATTAATAACGGACACTATACTTTTATCACGGGATGTATGCTTTACAATAGTGGTGTTCCTCGTAGAAGTGTTTGATGCACAAGTCATTTGTACACCAAGCACATTTGACGAAACCTGTATTCGGGCACAAATAACATACCAAGCCAACACTATCGAAAAAAATACCCTACTGGGTGTTCCAATTGTCCAGGATGATCATCAAGATACCCACTGCGGTATCACAAGTACTTCCACATGTTTATGAGTCGAGGAGATGTCAGCTGGAAATGTAACAGTGCTTGCAACTTTAAGATGGTGTTATGGTGGTGCAGCACAATGCCGGTATTCATAAGCCGCTGCCCAGAATAAATTCGTCTTGTATACGTTTCCCAAATCCGAAACCCATACGCGTCAAATGGCTAACAAACTGCTGTAGCATCCGTGCCATGAACAAGCGCTTTGTGGCCAGAGACAGAATCTAACAATAAAACGTTTTGTCCATCGGGTAAACTTGGTTTCAAGATGTCATTATACCATTTCTGAACTTCTGCTTTGCCAGTCTTTCGAGACGTGGTGCACACGACATTAATAGTTTCGTGTGAAAGTATTCTTAACAGGGAACCAAAAACACAATTTCTTTCCTTTAAAACTATTAGCAACGGGGAGAGTAGTTCACCTTCTGCTGGAACGGTAAGCATAGTCGTGTAGCTGTGCGTAGTAGAGGGAACTGATTGGACCACCGTGCTAATCGCCTTTTCTCTTCGGCGCGCTAACGTTCTGCCGTTGTACATTTCCAAATTAAAGCTGCTTTGGTCGCTGTTAAAACATATGATGGGCTATGTAACTGTATTTTTTCTCTTACGTTTTCCAGAAACATTTCGGCTTCCGCCATAACGTCAGTTCCCCAATCAAATTTTTTCGTTGTTGTCATGATAGTAATTTTCCGGGATGTGATTTCAAATTTGATTTTTGAAGTCGTACAACCAGCCTGAGGACGCTTTAAATTCATGGATCCCTCGAGAGCGGGCACTTTGCATTGCCCACTGTTTGATTGTGACGTAATGGTTGGTGGACGTACGGGACTTCGTATCAAATTTTTCATTGCAATCCATAGCAATAAGACAAAACTTGTCTTGGAGAGAGGCTCCTTCATCCACTACATTTTTCCAGGCGGGCAGCTGTGCATCACAATGCAAACGACGGAATTTTTTTTTGCACAGTTGCAAATTTCAGATTTTTCCGTTTTCCACTCCTCCAGTAGTTGATTGTTCTTGTTTTATACTGTAGGTCTGCGGTGTTCGTCGAAGTGGCCCTACCTTGACTTCGTCCCGATTCTAGCTCGCTGTGGTCAATATCCTTTTCGTTTTCCTCCGACTGATCAGACCTGTACGTCAAACTTGTAACGTCCTCCAAATAGAGAAGGTCACCTTCAAGACAGTAACATGAGCTCTGACAAATAAAAAATAATAAAAATACATGTTGTTATATCTATATTCATTGACAGAATCAACGGAAAACACAAATGTTGTTTTAAAAAACCAAGGAGAGTGTTATCGGTATCAACATATCAGAAGGTCCAGTGCTGAAAATTAAAACCTAAAATTCCACATGTAGCGCAAAAGACAACGCTTCATTCTACGTTATTATGGCCTATATGACGCAGTGTGACATCATCCCGTGAGCGTCAAAACCTATCTGAAAACAGTTGGCTGCTGAACACTGAACCTCAATTGCTTCATAAAGCTGCAGCTCCCGAAAGTTCAGCGGATCCTCTTCACAGTGACTTCCGTGAGTTGCTTGAAGATGAAAAATGATTTTTGACACGCTCAACGACATTACGCTTAATTAATCGTCGCAAACGTTTTCATAAATATTTCATAAAAAGTAAACTGACAAATACAATGCGGGAATTACAAAGGAGAGCTATGAGGAAGGCTGACAGGGTACGCAAAGTGCAGTATCAGTTCCGTTCAGCAGCTAAGCAGACGGCGAGCTGCCTGACCCAGAGCTACGGAGGCTGGATTCATCCTCTTCAATTTGACTGTGAAATAATAATTACAGTTGAGTAATTACAAAGATCCCTTCATGATTTCTGCTTAATTTGTCTAATTTAACTCATTCAAAAGCTTTGTATTCTAAATCCCTAAATTAGATAAATAGACATCCTAATATAATAATGATTTATTTACACGCTACGTGTAATGGATTATGTACGTATCCAATTACTGCATTGTGCTTTCCGTTAGAACCTAGGGAAGGCCCGTCCTGAGAAGACTTAGAATTCCATCACGACGGCGATTATTCTTGCAACATCAGGGGTCTAGAGCTCAGTTCCCGTCCGCTGATTCATCCGCTCGCTGATGCATCAACACCGAATATTAGCCACATGTTCACGTAACTTCAAATCACACCCCACAGTGAAATCAAGACTATCGTTTAGCACTGAATTTATACCCGGTTATCGGTGTTTCAGTGAGGTACTGTTTAAAATACTACTTATGTATCTTTCGATAATTATCTAGGCCACACTAAAACACTTTCTTTCATATGGTCGGCACTCTTTCTACCACTGGCGTTCAGAATTTCACTGAGAATAATAATAATAATAATAATAATAATAATAATAATAATAATAATAATAATAATAATAATAATAGCCCCGTCTCTAAATGTCAAAGGAATTATTCAACATTCGGATGCTATCGAACAAATACGTCGTGAACAGTTTCTGAAAAAGATCGTACTGTATGTGCCTAAGCACAGTATTTCTGCTTATTGTCTCAGTTTATCAACGCAAAAAGAGACTGACTTTCGCGACGGGTAATGTGGAGCTGGCATCGTGACTCTTCCGAGACTGATCAGGGTGCAAGTTTGTCCTATTTATTAAAACGCAAATGGCTGACCCTAGAAACCTCCCAGGGAGGATATCAATCTATCCCATTGATATCACGAATATACGTGAGGCAGTGCGTTCAAGAGGTAGCTAAGGTAATCTCATGATTTTTGGTCTATGCGGAAACTAATTCGACCGTAATCTTCTTTCAGTCGCTCAAAGCGTCTTCCCTGCATTTGAAGCAATCCGGGGAATTCCCGTAGCATACCATATGTTCCATGTGCCGCGTGGGGACGCATCCCTTATGTGATAGTATCACAACTGCGTAATTCACGTTACTCGGAAATATAAATATCATATCCCTTCCGGTCAATTTTTCTAAATGATGTTATTTTCTTTACGTCGCACCAACACAGACGATGGGACAGGAAAGGCCTAGGAATGGGTAGGAAGCGACCGTGGCTTTAATTAAGGTACAGACACAGTATTTGCCTGGTGTGAAAATGGGGAACCACGGAAAACCACGGAAAACCATCTTCAGGGCTGCCGACAGTGGGGTTCAAACCTACTATCTCCCGGATGCGAGCTGACAGCTGCGCGCCCCTAACCACACGGCCCACTCGCCTGGTCTTCTAAATTCTGAAGAGGCATATAGTGTCATTTGTTGTTCTGATTACAAGGTAAATCGAGGTGCAAATTTAATTTAATTTCACTTTTTTGTCCCACTGGGGTGGCTATCCATAGAAAATTTCTGTGCGGGGTGTTGGCTCTCTGCGATTTTCACCCCCACGGCATTATCACGTGGGACGCGTTCGAGATCTCCCCTCTTCTGTTTCTGTCTCACTATTTTCATCTCACTCGCTCCTTGCATGGAAATTTCCATAGCATCAGTCCTCAAGGTTCCACCTTTCATATCTGCGCGCGCCAAAAACAGAACATGTTGTATTTCATTTTAAATATATGTGCTTGGATCACTAATTCATGGCTCTGACACGGCACTGTAGGATAATACACATGCTTTCATAGTGTTAATAACCAGAAAACCATCTTCAGGGCTGCCGACGGTCGAGTTCGAACCCCCTTCCATCTTCTGAATGCAAGCTCACAGATACTCAATCCTGACCGAGCGGTCAACTCACTCGGTGTATTTTTTTAATCGGCTGAAAGCATCTTACTCTCCTAAATACCGAGTGAGTTAGCCGCAAGGTTAGTGTAGCGCAGCTGTGAGTTTGCATTCGGTAGATAGTGGGTTCGAACCCCACTGTCGGCAGTCCTGAAGATGATTTTCCGTGGTTTCCACTTTTCACACCAGGTAAATGTCGGGGCTGTACTTTAAGGCCACCTTCCCAATCCTAGCTCTTTCTCATCCTTCTTTCGCCGAAAACCTTCAAGATGTTAGTTGTACGTTAAAAAAGAAAAAATGACACTTCTGGACAAAGAGCACGTAAAATTACTATTCTTCCTTCACGTATCAAATGATAAGTTTTTGAGAATCTTCGATAAATATTTTTGTACTACAATATTCTCACGACAATGTCAGCTTTGGCTCGGTACAGCAAACATACCTTTTCTGTATTGTGGTCTGAGTTGGTCTTGCTAGGCCCTACAAATTTGCAAATGAAACCGCTGCAGTAGAGGCTGAAGAGGGAGATGAAACGACACGAAGGCGTTGGCCAGAGATAGTTATTGTTAGATTGTTCACTATTGTAAATCAACTTCTGATTCTTATTTCAATGTGGGTGGAGTGCCGGATACTGCTAGTCTGTCATGAACAGAATGTATTAATTTTGGTGGGTTATATACCCTTGATAGATGTAGTAGCCTAACAGTTATTGCCGTCATTCATGGAGTTGAGTATCGTACACGGAGAGAGGTGATTAGAGACAAGAAGACCTTTGTCCAAAGTATGCAGTATATCACGGGGTAAAGGAGATAAAACACATCGCTTGCAGAAAGCGAGTCTCAGGGGATGAGGGATGCTCCAGCGTGCTCCATATCTTGTATGATATTAGAAGTGTACTCTGCCGTTTGCGTCTCCCTAATTACAAAACATAATTAACGTTGTCCATAGAAATTAACGTGAGGCTGTAAGTTGCAGGTCACACTCATGTCCACTTGTGTTGATAATGTTCTTCGTTCTCGTCAATAAACATACGCTCTTGAGTACTCATCAACATGGGCAGCAACATACAATCAGTATGCATTGTCATATTATGGCCTCACACTGAAATGAATGGGGAAATGAGAGAGGAGAAGAGAAGAGAAGAGGCAGAGATACTAAACTAACACTGTCCACTTCACTGAGCCCGTACCTTACTAGGTACAATGTTTAGAGTAACAACAACATTAACGCTATATAATGAAAATGTAAATCCACATCCTGTTCCCAGTGAATGACAGATGAAATGAAATGATATTGGAGAGTGTTGCTGGAATGAAATATGACAGGGAAATCCGCAGTATCCGGAGAAATCCTGTCCCGCCTCCGCTTTGCCCAGCACAAATCTCACATGAAGTGACCGGGATTTGATGGGGTGAAAGTTCCTTTTGGGGATCATTGTAAGTAGCTAGGTGTTAATATAAGGAAAGAAGTTCATTGGGGTAATCACATAAATGGTATTGTAAATAAAGGATACAAAACTCTCCACATGGTTATGAGGGCATTTAGGGGTTGTAGTAAGGATGAAAAGGAGAGGGCATATAAATCTGTGGTAAGACCCCAACTACAGTATGGTTCCAGTGTATGGGACCAACACCAGGATTACCTGATTCAAGAACTGGAAACAATCCAAAGAAAAGCAGCTCGATTTGTTCTGGGTGATTTCCGACAAAAGAGTAGAGTTACAAAAATGTTGCAATGTTTGGGTTGGGAAGACTTGGGAGAAAGAAGACGAGCTGCTCGAGTAAGTGGTATGTTCCTAGCTGTGAGCGGAGAGATGGCGTGGAATGACATTAGTAGACGAGTAAGTTTGAGTGGCGTCTTTAAAAGTAGGAAAGATCACAATATGAAGATAAAGTTGGAATTCAAGAGGATAAACTGGGGAAAATATTCATTTATAGGAAGGGGAGTTAGGGATTGGAATAACTTACCAAGGGAGATTTTCAATAAATATCCAATTTCATTGAAATCATTTTAAAAAAGGCTAGGAAAACAACAGATAGGGAATCTGCCACCTGGACGACTGCCCTAAATGCAGATCAGTAATGATTGATTGATTGATTGATTCGACCGGGTGAGAGATGAAATGAATGAATCCCCCATCTAGTGGCGAGGATATGAACTGTGCCGGCTGCCGAAACCTGTCGCACTCCTCTGGGGCAATGATTATTGAATGACAGATGAAATGAAATGATATTGGAAAGTGTTGCTGGAATGAAATATGACAGGGAAATCCGGAGTATCCGGATAAAAACCTGTCCCGCCTCCGCTTTGCCCAGTACAAATCTCACATGAGGTGACCGGGATTTGAACCACGGAACCCAGCGGAGAGAGGCCGTCGCGCTGGTGCCTGAGCCACGGAGGCTCCATTAGCGCTATATAACTTTGTGTGATTTCTGAGAATCTGTATTAAACCATATTTGGAGTGAGGCACTCACGATGCCAAGTTTACAGGATCGATATCCATCAACGTAATCGATGTCGGAAGAGAAGTCGATTTTGAAGTGTAACAGCGAGCAGGGGTCTATGATACATTTCGCGGGTTTTGTGAAATCATGCTCAAACAGCCGTTGTTGCTTGCTGGGTCGGGATGTCTAGTATTATATAACAAATAAGCCGTTGTTCCATAAAAGTGATACGTCTATTTTCTCAACAACAGCAATGTAGGTGTTAGCGTGATTAGCTGCTACCCCCTGAGGCCCAGGTTCGATTCCCGGTTCTGTCAGGAAATTTGAAAAGTGGTACGAGAGTTGGAAGGGATCCACTCAGCCTTGGGAGGACAACTGAGGAGAGGGGGGTTTGATTCCCTCCTCAACCATCCTCGAAGTGGTTCTCCGTGGCTTCCCACTTCTCCTCCAGGCAAATGCCGGGATGGATCCTAACTTAAGGAGACGGCCGCTTCCTTCCCTCTGCCTTATCTATCCCTTCCAATATTCCCATCTCCTATAAGGCCCCTTTTTAGCATGGCAGATGAGGCCGCCTGGGCGAGGTACTAGTCCTTCTCTCCAATTGTACCCCCTGACCCACAGTCTCACGCTCCAGGCGGTAGAAGTGAGATCCCTCGCTGGGTCCGAGGGAGAAACCAACCCTGGAGGGTAAAAGGATTAAGAAAGAAAGAAGGAAAGAAAGAAAGAAAGAAAGAAAGAAAGAAAGAAAGAAAGAAAGAAAGGAACAACAACGACATTTAGTACACATATATTCGAATTTGAAAACCAATAAGATAAATATTGCACACGTAGAAATACAATATTTGTTATTAAGTTATCATTTTTATTACTCTCCATAGTAATGAGAGAATGACTAAAACTTACTTAGGCCAGGAAATGTATTGATAACTAAACGTTTGAAAGAAATACCTCGTTTGCTTATGTAAGCCTTTCAACTATCTTGTAGCCATTTTTGCTCAACATCGTTTCATTCACTTGGAGTACATTTTCTATTTATTCTGCCCTAACTGCCCTAACGATCATTGCTAACATCATATTGCACGTTCAGTTTGGTAAAAAAAAAAAGGAAAAACACTTTCCAAAGAGAAAATGACACTGCATTACGGATGGTCGCTGTGACTTGTAATTTGGTGGGAGAGAAGCAGGCACATTACTTTCATGTACGACATGACTACTGTTCTTTGTCAAAGCACATTTTGCTTCAAAATTTTCTGTTTAGTGATCTCATCTATTAGAGGCTGCCTGGCCGAGGCGGTAAAGGCGTCCTCGGTTCGCCCGGAAGGACGTGGGTTCGAATCCCCGTCAGGAAGTCGTAAAATTTAAGAAACGAGATTTCCACTTCCGGAGATGCATATGGCCCTGAGGTTCACTCAGCCTACACCAAAAATGAGTACCAGGTTAATTCCTGGGGATAAAGGCGGCCGGGCGTAGAGCTAACCACACTACCCCATCACGTGCCGCGGTAAACAGTGGTGGAAGCCTTTACCTTCCACTCTTCCAAGGGCCTTCATGGCCTGTACGGAGGTGTCTTTGTCTTTGTCCTTTTTGATGTCATCTATTATCGAAAGCTAGAACTTAAGTGGATAGGCAGAACAGCCATCATAGCATTATTCCACAATTAACTCAGTTTTTATAAAAATATGACAAAGACTTTTTTTCGCAGTTATGCTTCAATTATTGATATCCCATGTCATTGCTGTTTACGGGTTCTAACCCAATTATCTTGAAGAGGTTCGCTTCAGTCCGCCTGGTGACCATGAGCGTTAAGGTATCAGGGCTATACGGTCTGACACCATGGTTAGCCGCTTCGAGTCCCGTTGGTTGAAACATTTTCACCAACAGAATATCCGACTCGTTGGCTGAACGGTTAGAGTACTGGTCTTCGGTTCAGAGGGTCCCGGGTTCTTATCCCGGCCGGGTCGGGATTTTAACCTTAATTGGTTAATTCCAATGGTCCGGGGGCTGGGTGTATGTGTTGTCTTCATCATCATTTCATCCTCATCACGACGCGCAGGTCGCCTACGGGAGTCAAATAGAAAGACCTTCACCTGGCGAGCCGAACCCTTCTTGGGATATCCCGGCACTAAAAGCCATACGCCATTTCATACCAACAGAATCTTGAATGTTCACCGGTAGAGTAGGGAATGTGATGGTATACAATTTGTAGCCACTTGTTTGCGTGCCAAAGCCTGGATTCGGTTTCATACCTTTCCTCACGGATCATTTGTAGTGAGGGCATATTACGCTGTTGGTGATTCGTCCGACGGATGGGGACGTTTAAACCTTGAGCAGACCCCTTGGCGTTATTCGACAGGAGTAGGCTTTGTGCTTGCGCCGAGTTTCACCCTCACCCTTCCTACTGAAGTCTAAACTGCCCTAACGGATACCTTTATTTAGCGGACACCTCCATATACGGATATTTTTCCACGGAACCGATTTTATTTTGCACAAGACACGTGTTAAATAAGCTTCATTTACGCGGACACCTCGCATTCCGGACAACAGATATCGACATTAGTGTGGTCCATTTGTCTTAAGCGGATAATTTACACGTTCCATAGCTATGCCATCGTTTCATTTAAAACCATTCTGCAGACATACGGGAAGTCCTTTTGAATTTTTGTACTGATTCGAATCCAAGGAACGACAGAAAGAAATGTACTTAGGAATTCTGTAGTAGCTATAAAACCTGAAGAACACTTTTGAAAAAGAGTATATCCTTTAATCTGGGATATGAAATCTTCTTCTTCTTCTTCTTCTTCTTCTTTCACCCTCTAGGGTCGATTTTTCCCTCGGACTCAGCGAGGGATCCCGTCTCTACCGCTTCAAGGACAGTGTCCTGGAGCTTCAGACTCTGGGTCGGGGGATACAACAGGGGCGAATGACCAGTACCTCGCCCAGGTGGCCACACCTGCTATGCTGAACAGGGGCCCTGCAGGGGGATGGGAAAATTGGAACGGATAGACAAGGAAGAGGGAAAGAAGCGGCCGTGGCCTTAAGGTAGGTACCGTCCCGCCATTTGCCTGGAAGAGAAGTGGGAAACCATGGAAAACCACTTCCAGGATGACTGAGGTGGGAATCGAACCCATCTCTACTCAGTTTAGCTCCCGTGGCTGAGTGGACCCCGTCCCAGCCCTCGTACCACTTTTCAAATTTAGTGGCAGAGCCGGGAATCCAATCCGAGCCTCCGGGGGGTGGCAGCTTATCACACTAACCACTGCACCACAGAGGCGGGCATATAAAATCTTCAGTCTAAACAAAGCTTGTAGCTGTAGTTACATCTGTAAATTCGACTACGTTGGGCTAAATGGCTCAGACGGTTGAGGCTGTGGTTTTCTGACCCCAAATTGGCAGGTTCGATCCCGGCTCAGTCCGGTGGTACTTGAAGGAGCTCAGATACGTCAAGCTCGTGTCGATAGATTTACTGGCATGAAAAAGTACTCTTGCGGGACTAAATTCCGGCACGTCGGCGTCTCCACAAACCGTAAGAGTAGTTTAGTAGAACATAAAGCAAATAACGTTATTAAACTCGACTGTTATTTTACAGTAAATCCCCCTGTGTGTGTACAATAACATCCACGGTATCTCCTTCCCGTCGTAAGAGGCGACTAAATGGAGCCCATTGGCGGCCACTAGCCCTTACCTGAGTCCTGGCATTGCTTCCACTTACTTGTGCCAGGGTCCCCAATTTCATGTACTGGTATCCTATTCGACCTCCTCTGATCAACTTCTGTTCTTTTCCGACAACGACGGAATTAGGTTTCCGAGGCCTAGAGAGTATTTCATTTTCACGCCCTTCATGGTCCTTGTCCTTTTTGACCCATACATTCATTTTTTCGAAGTGCCGGAGCCCGCTTACATTTTTTCATCTGATTAGTGCTAATAGAGGACGGTTGCCTAATTGTACTTTCACTTAAAACAGTAATCACCACCACCACCACCATGACCACTATTATTTCAAAGAAAACTCTCCCTAAGGTAAGCACATTTAATGAGTACATAAGACTTTGGCTTTAAAAGCGGCTAGTTTTACAGCTCTATATTCGGGAGGTGGAAGGACTGTTCTCCACCGCCGGCTCTCCTGAGATTGGTTTCCCGTTGTTTTCCATTCTCTTGCACTAAGAGATGAATACCGGAACAGTTCCAGCAGTACCAAGGCCGCAGCCACTTTACCTTCTCCACAAATCACATCGCCAGTATAAATCTCCCTCGCCTGACAGTTGGCGTTGTCATTTAAGTGGCGCGCCTCACTCTGTCCTGGTATGGAATGAAAAGCTTTTACCCAGTCCCAAGCATATTTCTTCACTACTAGACCAAAGCTCAATCGGATCGTTATCATCAGAAGGTCTACACCCAGTAGCTCAGCCCATTGAACAAGAAGAATGAGAAAATGTTTAGAGCCGTAATTTCCTGGGTTAATGTGACTATTTCTCTGAGGGAAACGTTTCCTGCGGGTATACATACAGTCACAAATTGAAGTTGTGATTAAATATAGTTGAAATATACATTGAGAAAATAAAATCGACGTGTAGTCATGCATGGAAGTGGATGTAAAATGATTGTAGAAATGAATTAATAAGGCATTTACAGGCACACTTAAAACTTAGAATTTTGTACCAGGGAACCTGAACCCCGAAGATACCGAGAACAATCGAAAATTCCCGTAAATCTCGGAGGGTAGGCGGGGAGGTGAGTTTGGGTGAGTGGGTGGGTAGGTGGGTGGGTGGGTGGGTGGAATAGGGTCTCAGAAGCGAAACAGAGTAAGTGCTCATGCGTAGGACCTAAACGCTCTAATACCCAGAGCGAAACATCATTTTTCCAAAAACCATTTACTTAGTAACGAAATACGTGTATTGAAACAAATGTCAGGCTATATAAATAAATAAATAAATACATTTTTACATTTAAGATATGCACACAATTCCATGTATTCCATGTACAGATAGTACAGTATCCATAAAATATCTTGTTGTAACATTCTGTGGTGAAAGATGTTTCAAATGTCTATGGGAATATTTCCAATTTAACAAGTACATATTTGTTCATTTTATGCATTATTGTTAAGAATGCTTGTGTAACTTAAAAATGCTGAAATAACATGTAAATGATTATGGATCCATGTAGTCAGCTGCATCTACAGTCAGATGAGTATCTCTCTCTGTATACATACTTCACTTAAAATACGTCCGACTCGTTGGCTGAATGGTCAGCGTACTGGCCTTCGGTTCAGAGGGTCCCGGGTTCGATTCCCGGCTGGGTCGGGGATTTTAACCTTCATTGGTTAATTCCAATGGCCCGGGGGCTGGGTGTTCGTGCTGTCCCCAACATCCCTGCAACTTACACACCACACATAACACTATCCTCCACCACAGTAACACGCAGTTACCTACATATGGCAGATGCCGCCCACCCTCATCGGAAGGTCTGCTTTACAAGGGCTGCACTCGGCTAGAAATAGCCACACGAAATTTTGTTTGACAATTGGCTTTACGTCTTTAGGTTTTTGGGTGACGATGGGATAGGAAAGGGCTAGGAGTGGAAAGGAAGCGGCCGTGGCCTAAATAATGATACAGCCCCAACATTTACCTCGTAATAAAATGGGAAACCACGGAAAACCGTCTTCAGGGCTGCCGACAGTGGAGTTCGAATTCACTCTCCCCCGAATGCAAGCTCACAGCTGCGCGCCCCTAACAGCTTGGCCAACTCGCCCGGTGATGTACAGTTTCTGTAATTTGAGGAACGCGATGGACATCGTTGACCTGTTTATTGACATTATTAAGTCAGACGGTCCATTCCATTGGTTATATATATTTACCGTTTAAATTTTCTTTGAAAACGCATAGTACATTTTTAAGTTTAGTGAAACACATGGCAACTGCTAGTTATATTTGTATAGAACCATCTCCATCCAGGCTGCGAAAGTCCATGAAGGGCAGAATGTAAAGGCTAACAATATTCGTAGCTTCAGTTGGTTGGTATTACTGTATGCCGTTTTTTGTATGCCTGGTGGTTTTGCATGGACCAAACTGCTTACTGCATTTCCTCCCAAGTGAATCTCTCCCTGCCATTTTATACATTGCAGAAAATTATCCAACTATGTACAACAAAGGCGGGAGATTACAGCCTTGCATAACCCTTTAACTACCTAGAACCATGAACTCATCGTACCATCTGTTCTTATGGCAGCGAGTAATAAACATAAATGCCTTTGACTGCCTGTGATAACCTCGCCCTAATGCCATAATCCCTCAGTATGGCTAATATGACTTCATATATGCTATCTCTAGATCTACGAAACGTCAATACAGCTGTGTATTTTTCTAGTAGCATTTTACGCCTATGGGTGTGGGTGGTAGAATAACACCCACGATATCCCCTGCCTGTCGTATGAGGCGACTAAAAGGGGCCCGGGGGCTCTCAGTTCTTTCCCATCCGACCTCCCTTGGTCAACTCTTGTTCTTTTTCGACTCTGAGGGCCGTTTTCCCCAAATGAGTTTAAGCTAGGTTTATTTTAATCTGGTTTAAGTCTGAGTTTAAACTAACATTCATTTTCCCCATATTGGTTTAAACTTTGTATCAAGTTTAAACCTGGCTCAGAGTTAAACCTTCTATATTGTTGGTTTAAACTGCTGTTTATATTCAACCTTCTTGACATTTTATTAACGTATCTGTGATTTTCCTAATAGAAGGGTTAGTTTTGACTACCAGTACTGCAGCACTTTAATGAAAAACGTACTAAAATTATAACCTAGTATTAGCATTAGAAAAATGGGAGAATTTATTGAAGGCTTTGGTTAAATAGGAAATAATTTTGATGTGCAAGAGAGGTTAAGAAGCCGCGTTCCAACAAAAGTTTACAATCTTGGAAAATCGGATGTAACGGAGTTCTTTGATGGATTTATAATTCATAAGCGAACATCAAGGATTGTCTAGTATCGAACGTCAACTGCACGAAATAATGCTATTTCGCTAGAAGCAATAATTCTGGTTGCTTTAAGATATGATGCAGCAAGCATCTTTTTCATTAACAACGGGGACCACAGACCTTAAATTGCAGTCTCCTTATAATATTATATACTGTAAAATACTGTTGGTGGTATGAATACTGTAATGTGAAGCATAAAAATATTCCTACATAAGTCGTATAATATGTATGTTCTTCATGCGGTACCTGGTGGCTGTGGTCGCTAAAGCGTGAAGTCGGCATCGTCCGGATCCGTGACAAGACGGTTCGAATCTAATTTGTCTAAAATATTTTTACCATCAGAATGTTGACCGACACGGTAGGAGAGGCGGTGGTATACAATTTCTAATCGCTAGATTATATATTTATAGGATCAGAAAAACAATAAAGTATTTCATGCTTGCTAGTAAACTTGTAATAGAATAGATTACAGTTAAGAATGTTTCATCGTATCTATTGCCAGCATACCAGCAATAGAAATATTAATGCTATAGGGGGAAGAGTATTATGCATACAGTACGGCATATCGCGAACTTGGTTATGTTATAAACGAATATGGAATCAAGTAATACATCTCAAAATAATACATCCTCAGTGGTCTGTCTGCTGGATCCAAGGTTTGTGAGATTGATCCCGGCCGAGGGCGATGGATTTTGATAGGAGATAGATCCCGAGCATGCTTGAAATTTGTTTACTTGAAATTCACATAAATGTTGATTTTCTGAGGAAAGGAATACCGTAGGCCTATGGCTGAAAGACCAGGATTTTAATATTTCAACGTTCCCGTGTGTTCCGTAAGACAATACAGACATCAAAAGACACGTATTAGGCCCACGGTACTTGTTCATGGTAAAGCATGACAGAGAAAAATAAGAAATAAAAGTGCGTTCCAATAAATTGTAGACAGCAAGAGGTGGAATTATATGACACAACACTTCGCACAAATGTAAACAATTTATCAGTAAAGCTAATATCCCGCCGAATTTGTTCTTTATTCACTACGTACGATAGCATTAATTCGCCACAAACAGCTGATATTATTACAAAAATATCGGTCATGAATTACTTGGCTCTGATTGGCCAATTCCAATCGACCATGCCTTCGACTATTCCTTCAGTGCAGCCAACGTTAGCGCCAACGACAACTCGCCCGTTTAAACTAAACGAGTGTCAGAAATTGGTGGAGAAAATGGACGCAACTTTAAACTAGGTACTAAAGTTAAACGGGTTTAACTTATACCAGGTTTAACTCGATTTGGAGAAAATGGTCCTGACAGTATTAGGTTTGCGAAACCTAGGGAGTCTTTCATTTTCACGCCCTCCGTGGCCCTTGTCTTTCTTTGGCCGATGCCTTCATTTTTCGAAGTGTCGGATCCCTTCTATTTTTCTCTCTCATAAGTGTTATAAAGGAGATGGTTGCCTAGTTGTACTTCTTCTTAAAACAATAATCACCACTGCCAGTAGTGTATACTAAAATAATGGCCCTGATAGCCACTTAGTGTTCTTAAATCACACTGGTGATTATCCAACTTACTCTCCGCCATTGATCGCATCTTCCTTTCAAAAATAGTTTGCCTTGTCTACCGATCAATGAAGCAACTGTTCCGCTCTTTATAGATAACAGTTGTTGCAATCTCCCGCATTCCCTTGTTTATATAAAAGTGTCTTTATAGCTTATGTCAATCAGAAGGTACTTTATTAATATTCCGTGCTAATCCAATTACTCTATGAAGCCATTTCGTCTCCACCTTTACTCTGTGTCATCATTTCCGGTCAAATTTCATCTACAGCAGGGCCTCTCAGGGTGCATGCGCGTGGTGCATGCACTGTGCACGGTGCAAGAGACGACTTGGCTTGGTTGACCAGAGTGCAGACCCCCCACTCCTCGATTTGGAGCAATAGCGCTTACTCTCTCTTTCCTCACGCCTGTCTCGCTCGCTCCGCTTGTCTCCCTCTGCCCCACTTGCGCCGTAGCGCTCCAAATCCAAGCTGACTTGAGCCGAGCATAGGCGAGTTGAGCCGAGCTTAGCCAAGTAGCCCAGAGACGAAGCGTTGATCCGAGCCATGCCGAGCGGCAGCGATGCACAGTGCACGGAGCTCTTGCGCCTCTATCTGCACGCGTGAGATTTTGGGCGTTTGAGAGGCCCTGATCTACAGTATAGTCTAAGATGCTTTGAAAACGAATTTTAAAACAAACAGAAGCCATACATGAACTACCAGAAGAACTTCGATTATATTCAAATTAGCACTTATTCGGGTTAACGTTAGGACCCACAATTTTCAATGATTTATTTTCACTTTCGATATACAGATATATATATATAATACTTCGTCACAAAATGTGACCATTATAAATGCATTGTTTATGAGGCCTAGACAGAGACGTAAAGGTTTCGCATAAGATAATATGAAATTAAGATGTATAGATTAATGTTATTTAGTCACATTGCAAGAATGTATCTATCTTGATATTAGCTACTAACATTCTGGTGGAAATTCCATATAAGATTCCGAGATATTCTCCGTAATCTGGCTGATGCCTCCGTCACACACAGAAATCGCATATGACTTAAGTACAGGACCTCACAGAGGATGCTTTTGTTGTTGTTTGGTGATAGTGGAGTTAGAAAATTGTGGTTAACAGCCTCATGTGCTTAGAGCATTAGACAGTATGATAAGCCGCGCAATTTTACTACCCGTACTAGTGTGTGCATTTGTTACTAATGAACTGTAGCAAGATCAAAATCGAATTGACCATGGCCAATATTTTCGGTAAGATCCTCACTTTTACAAGGGATTCAATTGAGCAACCACTTCTAGGATTTTTACAGTGGAATTAACACCTTGTTTTCTTCTCTGTTCAAGATGATAACTTTACGTTTCTGTTAGATAAACCAGTTTGAAAATCTGGTTTTCTCTATACTAGTTTGTGTCAGACAGACAGTCTGAAAATCTAGAAATTGAATATCGACATGTAAGTCGAAAACCACAATTCCATCTAGTATTTATCAGGAAATTAGTTTACCTTCTTACAAAATTTTCAACTGATGACATACTAAATTAGTGTAATGGCATTTTCTTGTAATAAATCTCGCCTTACTACTTCCCTGGTAGAATGCTCAGCCTATGAATCTCAAATTATTTTCTGTCTCCTACATGGTAACTCCTACTGTAACTGACAGTGAATATTTCAAGCCTGAACATCATTCGTCACTTTTATCCTCTGCCTAAAAGCCGATTGTTTATCGTCTACTTGACAATAAATCTGTCGTTATGCTGTTATCAACTTAATTTTGCGATTAATCAAAACTTTCCCAATGTGCAGAATATACAAACTCCTGCAAAGTTCTAACAAACGAGCGGAAGAAGACGTTATCGTTCCTTCTACATCTTCAGATCCTTGTCTTTGTCTCCTAGCAACCAGACCAACTCCCCTGGTTCACCTGATCAAACGCGAGTTGTGTTTACCTTCGATAAATGGATTTGCTCTGCTCTTATCTATAGTCGTATCGTAGCTCCTGTATGAACGAACGAACTTCAGTTAGGCCTATTGAAAGTAATCAAAAGACGAAACTGAAGAGACTACGAGACAGAGATAATTTTCCTTTTTTGTATACTCGCCATAAGACCTATCTGTGTCGGTGCGACGTAAGAACAAATAGCAAAACCTTTGTATACTTTGTGATGATATCTCAAAGAAATGTACTGGTGTTTTTCAGAAGGGTGGGAAAAACGGAGGTTTAATAACAGTAATTCAGTTTATACAATTTGCAGGAACGCCAACTTGATAGAAACGTGTAATAAGTAGGGTTCGGAAGTTTATGAGCTAAAGAAGTAAAAAATAGGCAGTTAAATATTCCCTAAAAACTAGCTAAATAATACCTAAAAAGGTAAAAATATGACTTAAGCATTTTACGGAGAGATAGGAAATATTAATTAATAACATTAAACTTGCAAAAAAGTGATTAGCGGCAATACAGCAGATACATTTAACCATGCAAACTGGCAGAGCTACAGTATGTACGTTAAAACTTTATATATTCGTTCAGTTTGATAGCCCTGATGCACAGTTCTCATTCGGTTTTCCTACAAATGTAACCAAAAGCGAAGTACTAGTACTTTTTCGTATCTGTAGGGGTACGTTCGTGCAACGTCTATTTCTCAGAATTACGCCTTCTAAACCTGCTACCTATATCTTTCGGAAAAAGGAAGAACAATTTGCTACGGTATTTTAAAATCCTGTGTTTGAAAATCGACGCAGATATCATGTACCCAGTTAAAAACGACGCACCATTTTAAAGAAAAATGCTCAAAATATAACTAAATATGACCTTGTATGTATGTTGGGTATTCATCCTGAAGGCTGGTTGGATCCTCAACAGGTTCACCATTAGCTGTCATAGATGGCCTTGGTGTCAATGAAGAGGCGTACTAGGGAAATGAGGAGTGATGTAGTTCCCCGTTGCTTTCCTCACTGAGCCAGAAGTTGCTATTGCACTTCAGTCTGCCAAGCCCACTGAAATGCATGCACCAACCGGCCCTATGAGTGACATTTTCACACCATTCATAGCAGGGACTGGCTGCATAAGGAATGCCATTACTAGCGTCACTCATACCTCAGTCACTTTCATATTGTCAAAGCCAAGTATAAGACTGAGACAAGTCAATGAAAGTAACAATTTTATTCTAGTCCATACCAGAAGATATAGTGCACTGTAAACATTACATCTTGCCAGCAAAGGCCTAAAACAAATATGACCTTATATCACCAAAATGAACAAAATGTGACCAAAGCAATAAAAAAATAGCCGAAAAATGCATTTATATGAAACATACAATTACTTTAAACAGGGTCAGGAACCCACCATTCAGATATTTAGGAACAATAAGCCAATTGAAGCTGCACAATTTTTTCTGTTGATGATTCTAATTTAAGTGGCCAAAATGACTGTATTACTGAGCGGTTGATAAAGCCAGCTGGGGAAAGACAGATTAGCATTAAGCCAATCGTTCATAAAGTATTGTACCGTGAGGGAACTGCACAGTGAAAGTACAGAGTCTCTCATATATAATAAGACCGTCGAAGCGGCATATTTACTCTCCGAGACAAGGTGCAGTATGAGAGGCGTGCGCATGGTTCTTGATCGTTCCAGCGAACTGCACGTGTTCGACAACGCAAGCACCAGTCTGAATCTCAGCAGTTAGCATGGTGAGAAAGTTATCATTGCAACGCCGTATTTTAGTATGTACAAGTTCTGGTTTCCACTTAATGATCGTGTGAACAGTCATAACTCTCACTATTGGTGTGCAGAAAATAATAATGGTGTTGATGAAGACCCTCACTATGATAGGAAGATTGGTGTTGGGTGTGCTGGTGTGTTATGCAAGACGAATAATTGGGGAATTTTTTTTTCGAGACGACATTAAATGCAGAGGGATACCAAGACGATATTTTGATGCCGTTCTTCCATCAGTTAAGGGAAGAAGAAAAATCGCGTGGGTGGTTTCAACAAGATTAAACCCTGTTCCTTCATGCAGCAGGAGATTCCTTTCGTACAATCTCAGAAGTGTTTGCAGACAGAGTGATCAGTGGTAGTGTATTTCCCTCTCGGTCTCCAGATTTAACAGTGTGTGATTTTGACTTACGCGGTAAACTGAAAGATAACGTGTATCGAAAAAATCCTCACACATTGAAGGAACTGAAAGAAAATATTATGATTGAAAACAGAAACATTACAGTGGCAGAACTCACTTGCGTCATCAGAGTGTGGTTACCAGCTACAATGCCTACATAACCCAGGAAGGATGACACTTCGAGCATCCTGTTTAAAGCAGGGCGGCCACGCGCGACATAAGTTCTGCTGAGGCAACTGCTCTAGCGCAGAATACAAACACCGCGCTTTCGGTCTTAGTTTATGTGAGAGACCCTGCATATCTATCTCAGTTACAACGATTGGCTGTATAGCATTGTTGGCTATGTACTCACGTCATATAATTGACTCGTACGTTCGTTGGGATCGAATTCTGGCACAGTCAGTTGACATTTTAGAGAGCATAAATGCAAAATACCCATGTCACTGGACTTGCCAACATCTTAAAGAACAACTCGTAATATATGTCGAGATTCAGTTCAAGTCGTCGTCGTGTTACGGTGAAAATAGATGACTGTGAATTTTTTATTGTTCTTTGCTTGCTTACAAATAATGTGGTATGCTACAGATTTAGTTATGGAGTACATTATTTTAGGAAACTGTAGTTAATATTCATTAAGAAAAAATTGTAAACTACCTTAAAATACAGTACGCACAGAGAATATTATTATTATTATTATTAATCTTTGTTCGTATTGGCCCACTTAGAACCACATTATTTCAGCTGTCTTCTGTGGGCTGTGATCTTTGACCAGCACTCCGTCCACGTTTTTCCCGTCTTTAACTTTGGCCTTTCTTGAAAACTCAGATGGCCTTTTAGTTTCCTCCTGATTGGGTTGCGTTCTTGTAGGTCCCTTTCGTCCTCCTTGAACCAAGTTGCCTTGGTCTTCTTATCTTTAAAAGTAAAGATCTCGTTCGATAATCGTGTTGGTGTCATTCTTAACAAGTGGTCATAAAATGCCATTCTCCTTCCCCGAATAGCATCAGAGATCTTTGGACATGAGTATACAGCTCATTGTTATACCGACGTCTGTATTCACATTTGTCTTTAACTGGGCCGAGAATTTTTCTTAAGATCATTCTTTCTTTAAATTTTCAATTTTTCTATCAGGCCTTTCTTGTTCATAGCAAGACATTTCGCTGCATACAAAGCCTCTGGTGTTATGACCGTGCAGTAATGTGTTAGTTTTCCATTACTTCTTACTGTAAAGGTCTTTGGTCAGTTGATAAACCATTTCAGTTTTTATTCTTGCGCAACGCGAAAGCTTCATTTTCAGAGATGTTTTGCTTTATCCAGTCACCAAGATATTTACATTTATCTGTCCGTTCGACTGCCCCATGGTTTACTTTTAGCTCTCTTGGTGCTGGCTTGATGTTAGTTGTGAACCGAATATTATTGTTAAGGAGTTACCCGTGGAGCAGAAAGAGGTTAAAGAAGCTGCCGGGGGGAATGGGTCTAACTACACTATTAAAGTTCATTTAAAACTTTAACAAAGGTTATATTTCTTTAGAATTTCAAGAATCAACAAATAACAACGTAACAGAACCAAGTCAAGGAAAATACAATATAGAGTGAATTCCACAAGTCCTGGGCTTCAAGCCCCTCGCTTTACATTTCCTGAGCTTTCAGCTCAAATTTACAAAGGGCACATATTCACACAAGGGTAGAAATTCCCCTAATTGATGGAGCACTTGCTCCCAAAATCCAACATCTAGCTTTCAAGAGGGATACAGTAATCTAACTTTGAAAAAGAGCTAACAGGCTCTCAGTTTTCCAAGCCTATTCTAGGCAACATCAATTTATAATTTCTGGATTATACAGGGGTAATTAATACCCAACCTACTGGGCCTTCATGGAACAAGAATAATGGCTAAATAAATGGCCCGAACACAAAATGAATGGAGGCGAATACTGGCACTCCTAGATATGAACACTTAAAACCCAAAGGGCACTAGGCCGATGAAACAGGGACTATTCTCAAATTCTGGAGGTGACTCGTATAAGAATAAATTAAGACATTACGGAAAGGAAGAAAACCAGTTACAAAACGTAGTCACCACAAACCAATATGAAGGGGAGCTCGAGAGGGTAATTCACTCTCTATCCCCGATTTACAGTTAAAGATTTTATGAAGTTTTTACATTAGATGGGAGAAAGTTACATTTTAGGAAAACTAGGTTACATAGTTAATGATTCGGACCTTTCCCTCAGGTTAAGCTGTGGAACTAGCAAGAAATAAAGATGTTATGCGGTCATTACCTCGTCAGTGTACTGCTGCCTGATGAATGAGGCGCCGCCCGCCTCCTGCTTTGACACCCACACACTAGGTCAGATGACGATCAATTGGCCAAGAGACGTGAAAATCCGCAGTTTATAAACCCTCGGGGAAAGTTCGAGATCATTCAAGATTGAAATGAAATGGCGTATGGCTTTTAGTGCCGGGAGTGTCCAAGGACAAGTTCGGCTTGCTAGATGCAGGTCTTTTGATTTGACTCCCGTAGGCGATCTGCGCGTCGTGATGAGGATGAAATGATGATGAAGACGACATATACACCCAGCCCCAGCAGAGAAATTAACCAATTATGGTTAAAATTCCAGACCCTTCCGGGAATCGAACCCGGGACCCCTGTGACCAAAGGCCAGCACGCCAACCATTTAACCATGGAGCCGGATCATTCAAGTTTAAACTAGCCACACCCTCTCACTTTTATTGGTGAATTTAAAAGTTACACTGATAATCGAAGAAGAAGAAGAAGAAGAAGAAGAAGAAGAAGAAGACTACGAATGGTAGAAAATTAATTACAGAAATTAGGGATTGGCTAGATTCAAAACTGGCGGAAATAAAAAAGGAAATATTCCCAAACCAAAAATAAATGAACAATTAGAAAAAACTCATGAATACAAAACTTCTTTAAATCAAAGGTTCTTTCACTTCGCATCAGGGTGCATGATCATCGTTCTGTGGTAGTGTCATCTATGAGAGAATGTCCAAACTTCTCGATGAATGGTAAACAAAACAAGTAGAAATTCACACAGTTCAGGAAACTTCACAATAACAAAATTATATCAGATTTTAGGGGTGGCATCTTCAGAGTAAAGTTCTAACTTGTTGTATTATTGGTTTCACATTTGATAGATAGAGGAGTTCTTTTAGGCGCTCATTTTGAACGCGTGTCGTAGAGGTGTACCTCCCGGTACAATTATTATAATAAATAAAGTGCTCAAAAAGTTTTGCATATTGTGGTTCATTGCCCTTTTCACTTTTCCGCGTGTACGTTCGCATGGTCGCTCAAAAAATTAATGAACGCTGGTACTGTATGTTCCTCGCATTTAATATTTTATCAGATTTAATTTTAATTATCGAAAGATAATTCACCCGCCATATAGATATAAACACTTTGGATACTCACAACAATATCCTTCAGGCAAGTTACTCCATGTTGAAAATATCCTAGGGATATGAGCTACGGTAGGTAAGGGTGTATTCTGCCCGAAGGCAGATCCGAACCTCCGCAGAAGTGTGCCTGAGTCGGAGTTTACGTACGGTAGGGTGGCCAGTTCCTTTCCGCTCCCCGTTCCCTCACCACCGCCAATAAATTGCACGTGGGTACTCATCCAAATCTTGACCACGTCCAATGTTGCTTAACTGCGGAGATCTCACGAGATACGGTGTTTCAACACGGCTAGGGCCGTTGGCTATGAGGTACGAATTTTATGTAAATAAAATATAAGAAAGTTTGAGAATATATTCTTTATATATTCCTAAAAACTGCATGTCTTTCCTTAATCATCGTTATCCGGCCTGTTTCTAGCACTACGGGCGCTAATGTGAGTCAATGCAGAGTTTCGCTTAAGCCCTTATAATTCAGTGTGAACATTTTTCAAACTTAAAAACGCCCGAGGGTATTGAACCAAGGAACATATTACATAAATTATTATGTGAATAAGTTAATTTGGCCACGATTTGAATAAAAAAAGGAAACCAGTAAGGAAAGGTGTGATTTTAGGCTGTATATCCGCAACTGCATTTAGGCCGGAAATGATTTTCGAAATTCAACCTTTTAGTTTCGTAGTGTTATCCAAGATTCACAATTTGAAACCTTTCCGGGTCGTTTAGCACTTCAACTTTCGGCAAAATTTAGGAAATTGCTTAATTTTGCGTTTTTCGTAGTATGGGGACTCCCTACTTTGTTTGCTAAGAAAAGTTTCTTTTTTTGCTAGTTGCTTTACGCACCGACACAGATAGGTCTTATGGCGACGATGGGACAGGAAAGGGCTAGGAGTGGGAAGGACGCGGCCGTGGCCTTAATTAAGGTACAGCCCCAGCATTTGCCTGGTGTGAAAATGGGAAACCACGGAAAACCATTTTCAGGGCTGCCGACAGTGGGGTTCGAACCTACTGTCTCCCGAATACTGGATACTGGCCGCACTTAAGCGACTGCAGCTATGGAGCTCGGTAAGAAAAGTTTTCAACATTAAAAATTAAAAATGTAAAATTAAAAAATTAAAAAATTAAAAATGTATATCCATAGATTCAATTGTTTCTGAGAAAAGAGTACCAGCGAGGAACTTAATCTAGGTACAGGCCGCTCATTCGTTCTTGGACTTTATATATTGCAAATTATATGTATAAAGGAGAATAACATGCTGTCAGCTTTGCGAATACGACAGAAATGCAATGAAAGCTCAACGTTGGCAATGTGGGATTTTGAATAAAAAATTGTAGTTCATTGTGTGGCACATCTATTTCGTAAATACTTACTTTAAGCCCTGAAACATGCTTGAGACCGATGAGGCATATTCAGCGGCAAAGAATTCATCTTACCGAGTTCGATAGCTGCAGTCGCTTAAGTGCGGCCAGTGTCCAGTATTCGGGAAATAGTAGGTTCGAACCCCACTGTCGGCAGCCTTGAAAATGGTTTTCCGTGGTTTCCCATTTTCACACCAGGCAAATGCTGGGGCTGTACCTTAATTAAGGCTACGGCCGCTTCCTTCTCACTCCTAGCCCTTCCCTGTCCCATCGTCGCCATAAGACCTATCTGTGTCGGTGCGACGTAAAACAACAAGCAAGAATTCATCTTCATTTGGGGTAAACTATCCTACTCTGGGAGAGCAGCTACAGTCAGTTGCTGAATGTTGGCAGGTGTGTTATGACGGTGACCAATTACTCCTTTCAGTTTATGTCATGAATGCTCAAAACAATTCCTGACCGGAGAATATGCTGGTAACACCATTCCCTGTATGCTATAAGTATCAAGGAACTGATCGACCACTCTGGCTCGATGGGTAGGAACTTTATCATCTATTGCTGTAAAGCCTTCGCTCACAGTGTCAGCAAATTCCGTAACTATAAACTGGAGGATATTGTCACTTTATCATATACCAGTCATGTTACCCCGGAGTGGAGTTAAAAGCGTTCATCGAAAAAAACATGATCCAACCCCAGAACACGACGGAACCTTCCTGAAGCTGATGACCCTCCATGATCGAAGGATTCGTTCCACCTATCACTGGATCGTCTCTAGGCTTTAACAGACCCTTTATATGTGTCCATACTTATAGTGATTTCATAAGAAAAGAGCGCACGCTTCCACTGTTCCTGATGCCATGGCTTATGAGCTGTGGCCCACCTCAAACTAACTACCCTATCTTGTGATTTGAGAGGAAGTTTAGCACAGGCCTCCTGGAAAACAGATCTCCGTCGTGCAGAGGATTTCACACTACAGTATGTGATCAGACATAACCACTCCAGCCACCCACAAAATACCCTGAAAGACTGAAATAGCAGTAGCAGCTGGCCCAAGACGTACTAAAAGTAGAAAATACCGACACTCCCTGCGAGTTGTTTAGCGTAAGCGTCCCGTCCGTAGTCGATTAACAAAGGTTTGTGTCTCAATAACGTTTTCCAAACTCTGGAAAAATCGCTCTGACTCGCTCCAGCACGAGCGGCGGCATCCACTTGTCACCGTCAATCTTCTGGCAATGTCACAACTCGGATGCGGTCAGTAGCTGAACTTGGTACTACCGTCATGTTTACCTCAGCCCTACGAGTGATGTCTATCCATCACTGACTTTACAGGTGTTGTTAGGCTGATCGACACGACAAATGCCTCCCATCGGACAAATATTGAACCTGATCTGGATTTAACGTCGCTGTGTGCCCTAGATATTAGCCTACGGTACATACTGTAAACATGTTTGATGTACCATGACATATGCCATTTGCAATCGTAATATGCAGAACTTTCTTTGAGCATTTTATTAAAATATAAACCCTAAGACTAATTCCGTTATTTAACCTTGCAGGACACTGAATTAGGATAGAATAGAATAGAAGTACTTCGTCTGGCAAAATAAAGGCCATTAGACCCTCTCTTCCACCTAACCAAAAAAATACAATATTTATATTAAGGAATAGCACCACCTTGTGTACGTAGAGAAGTAGCTGTCAACAAGGAGAGGCTTCAAGTGAAACAGAACAGTGCCCACCCGCTGCATGCACATACACTAGTGTCCAAAAGTTAAGCATAAGTTACGAGTAAGCAGAGCAACAGGAAATAAACCGAAAATCACATGACATATGCACCTACCAACCTTACGTGTTCGCTCTGTATAGTGACGTAACTACAAGGTAAACACAGCCAGTGCTGCGCCCCATATTCCCTCAGTCGTGTTTGCCCTGTTATAGTGTGCAGAGTGTAGCCTCGTGGTGAAAGTGAGAACATAATGGCACAACGACGCCATTTGGACTCCGTTTTGCAGGGTAGAATACTCGGCCGCCTGGAAGCGGGCCAGACACAGACCGAAGTCTCCATATCCTTGAATGTGCCACAAAGGGTCATTTCCAGGCTTTGGAGACGATTTCTAGACATAGGAGATGTTAGTCGTAGGATAGTACCAGGTCGACCAAGGGTAACCACCCCACAGCAGGACCGATATCTGGTTTTAACCGCCCGACGAAAAAGGAGTCCACCTGCAAGACAATTGTCGGTGGAGCTTGAAGCCGTCTCAGGGGTTGCCGTTTCCCGGCAAACTGTGTACGGGAAGCTCAGAACAACAGGACTGTTTGTCCGACGTCCAGCGGTGTGCGTCCCACTCACTCAAGCACAGACAAAGGCCCGTTTACCGTGGAGCCGTCAATATCGAAACTGGACCATGAATGAATGGAAGCATGCGCTCTTCACAGATGAATCCCGCTTCAGTCTGTAGAACGATTCCCGTCGCACATTAATGTGGAGAGAACCGGGTAGCCGATACAACCACAGGAACATCGTGGAACGGGACTAGTATGGTGGTGGTGGCGTCATGGGTTGGAGCGGCATCATATTGAATGACCGTACGGACCTGCACAGCTTCATGGGTGGTCCGAGGAGCACTGTTAACGTTCGAAGATACAGGGATGAGGTACTGAGACCACATGTTCGACTCTTCGGAGGTGCGGTTGGTCCAGACTTCCTCTTAATGGACGATAAGGCCCGACCGTACCGCGTTGCTCTGGTGGATAAATTTCTGGCTGGGGAAGACATTCATCCCATGCACTGGCCAGCGAGTCCTGCGGATCTGAATCCTATAGAAGATGCCTGGGATGAATTGGGGAGGCGAATTGCATCCCGTCAGCCTTCACCAAGGACCCTGAAAGACCTTCGCAATGCCCTTTCCGAGGAATGGGATTGACTGCCACAAGAGCTCTTCGACAATCTGATAAAGAGCATGCCACTTCCCCGCGAAGCATGTGTGGTAACCAGACAACCTATTAACAGCATATTTTGTTGTAGAAGACATTGCCAAGTTTAGTTGGTTGTTGTCAAAGGTGTACCTTACCTATCAGAAACTTTCTGACACTGTCTTTTGGACAAGTTGTCTGATATATGGTGTGTGAGTCAGCTTCCGTTTGTTCAGCAATCCGCCTGACATTCCTCTCAGGCGGTTTGGCCTCGTTTAGTGATTGTGCTCAACTTTGGACACTAGTGTAGTTCTCCTCAGCAACGGCTGAGATTCCGGAAGAGCTATTCGAGGATATCTGAGGTGCTTACTGTCTCACCACAGAAGGCAAGGCTGGAGCTGTGAATGAAAAGGACCCCTCACATCCGTGGATGGATGTCAGTAGCTGAGCAGTTACCACCTGGAAATAATGAAAGCTGACTGGTGTGGAGGTCCCTGAATAGGCTACGCTCAGGAGTGGGAAGATAGGGGGATAATTTGAAAAAATCAGGGTTCAGCACATGAAATACAATGTGTGAATGTCGACAAGAACAAACTACGAGCCACATGCTTCAGTGCCCTCTGTACCAACATCTTGCACATAGGATGATCTCCCACAAGCCTCTCCGAGTGCATTGGACATTGCACAATACTGGGTATGTGTAATATGACCTCACATGTTTTGTTTTGTATACTTCAAACTGACTTTACATACACTGTAAATTTGTATGTTTTCTACTCCAGTATAGTAAATACATAAATCAAAAGGGATACTACAAATGAGACATCTTAGAGCTATTAAGAAATACAGTATTATGATATAAGGAATGAGAATAAAAATAAGAAATAAATTATAATTATGATGATGATTTACACAGTTATTACAGTACAATAGTACTAATAAATTTAAAAAACCTTCTTTCCATGTAATCATGCTTCTACCACTCTTATCACTTTTGTGTAGCTGCCAGTCGATTAAGTCAAACAATTCACTTACCTCGGTAGTGTCCGAACGTAAGATGGCCGTGTAGATGTCCTCTGTATAACTGGCAAATCCTCGGTATTCTTCCAGACCTTGCGACCCATCTGGTCTGCTTCAACGGTCGATAAAGAGACAAAACTCAAACTTTATAAAACACTCGTCATGCCAACAGCGATATATGGCAGTGGAACATGGAAAATTACTGTGCGCACACAGCACGGAAACCCAACATATTCCATCAACGTTGTCTACCCAAAATTTTAGGGGTCACCTGGCATGACCGATTCACCAATGAGGAAATTTTGCGACAGAGTGGCTGCAGGAAATTGTAAGATATTGTGGCGGAACGTCGAATGGATCTAGCCCGCCATATTCTTCGCTTACCAGACAGCCGATACGAGGGATTGTGAGCTACCAGGATGCACGTGAAAGTCGAGCAGACAACGCAAAACATGGCGTCAAACATTCACAGAAGACCTACGAATAGTTAATATTAGGTGGGACGATATCGATAATGTTTCTTTGAACATGACTCGTTGGCGGAAGCTTACTCCCTATGCAATTCGCGTGGAAGGAACTGATGATGATGATGATGATGATAACTATAGTATTCAAAAATTGTTAACTTATTGATATTTCAAGGAATGAACTCAAGTAGTGGTAAAAAGAGCATCATGCAATATACAAATGATCGAATTTTCAACTACGGTACGTATATATTAACTACCGCTGAACTAATTGAATGATTCATGTAAATGTTAACACAATTAATGTTTTCGGTGTTTTATCCGATAAAATAGTTGCTGTAAGACACATAACTCAATGTTAGCTACTTTAAATACTTTACCATATGAAATCAACAACTGCTCGCAATCTTGGCTCGCTTAAGGTGATGAGGAGTGTGATCAGTTCTTCACATTTCCTATTCTTACCTGCTTTGAGTCAAGTAAAAATTCTCGTGATGATAGCCATTAAGAGAGATGGTAAAGTTATTTATGACGTTATTTTCAGCTCCACTTCACGTTAATTTTACATAAAAGTAAAGAATTTTGGGCCTCATAAGTAGTATGATCATAGCTAATTGCAAAGGAGGACCATAAATGAGTTTGGAAAAGGAAAATCTCTTCTACTTGTTGTTTAAAGGGGCCTAACATCTAAGGTCATCGGCCCCACTTAAACTATATGTTAGGCCTAGTAAGTTTGCAATTTGTCAACTAAATGATGCATGCAGTATGTTTATAAGAAATGAGTAATGATAAGTCATATCGGCAGCGATATCGAGAATATTTTACTGTTTTGATGTGATGCGGAATGCTTTTAACGTTTCCTTCTAAGGTCAACTCTAATAATCTGAAAGGTAGGGAAGCATGCTCAAACTCATCAAAACTGTGGAGAATCGAACGCTGACCTTTCCAACTTGAAGGCTATAAGTACCACTACAAGTGAAAAAAAAAATTATTACTGCCAGTTTCCATCGCTTGTAGTATGACCGTTCCTGTCAACTGGGTGATAGAGGACAATACCAACCTTTATACAAAAATGACCTTATTTTCTCATACGGTTATTTTGAGATTCTACTAGAATATATCTCGATAACTGCGCAACAGCGACTAAAATTTAGAAGGGCCTAAACTAATGAGCGTAATTTATTATCATTCGAGCTCAAATTCTGTGTAGCAACAGTATTCATTAATTCTATCATTTTATGTACACAAAACTATCACCAGTATAAATATTTGTAGCGCTCTCCGTTACATGTTTGCCATTCAATTATGTTCAAACAGTACACAAGGTATTCCTGTTACACCTGATGATGTTTCAATATTTAAAAATTGTACTTTACCATTTTACACTGTCTCGTCATCAAATATTAATTCCAATGTACATGTTACAGCGGTAGCTTTAAAAGCAGTAATTTATAGTTCCCTGGCAAATAGAACTGGAAGACTCAACTTGGCTTCCAGCCATCCAATAAGCCCCACAGGGGGCTGTGTCTCCAAGGCCACCTCATCAATCACAAATAAGGCGTTAGAATTTCTCCACTGGCATCCTCTACATTGTTCTAGTTTAAAGATGGCCTCTTCTTGTTTCCTCCAGACACATGTTAACTTATTGTCAATTATAATATGTGCTGTTCAAATTAAGGAAAAATCCACCAAGGCTGTGATGTGGTCATGCCCACAAATTTTGAAGTATAATACGTGCTATTGATAGGTCGTGTCGAAATATACCTTTTGACATTTTATTGTTGAGATGTTATTTTTAAAATAAAGATCTCCCCGGAATGAGGAAATAACCAACAGATCGCTAAAATAATCATCACCACTACTCAGTCATGTTTAGGAAGAGAGGATAATTATTTTTAGGGTTTATTTCGCGGTATACACAGCTCGAACCAGCTGCATGTGAAAATGTACTATTTTATTGTTATTGTTTTTTTTTTCAATTTGCTTTACGTCGCACCGACAGTAATAGGTCTTATGACGACAGTGGAAGAGGAAAGGCCTAAGAGTGGGAAGGAAGTGGCCGTGGCCTTAATTACGGTACAGCCCCAGCACTTGCCAGGTGTGAAATGGGAAACCACGGAAAACCATCTTCAGGGGTTCGAGCTCACTATCTCCCGGATGCAAGTTCACAGCCCCGCGGCCCTAACCGCACGGCCAACTCCCCCTGTATTTAAGGTTTTAAAAATAATATATTAATTGAAAGTAATACAATGGAAAATAATGTGAAGTATGAATTGCGTTTGTATATAACGGAAGAGCTATACACGTACTCGGAACACGAATGATAGGAGTAGCATATAATATCAGTGTAATACAGTAGAATTCCATTAGTCCGGCATCCAATAGTCCATAACGCCCGATGGTCCGGCACCATTCCAGGATTTTTAATATTATCTCTTAATAATGATATCTTCTGAACAATTTAATGCATTTGTAGAAACCATTGGAAGTGTATTTTTTTATTATTTCAAAGTAAATAGTGCAAATGTATCTGATAAAATCCAGTTGTTATCCGTTAACTTACTTAAATATCTCTATCTCTGGACATATTCAGTCTGGAAGGCTGTGTGCTACACTGAGTACTGAAAAGCCAACCATATGATAAAAAACCAGATTTAAAAAATTGAATGTATGGGCCACGTTCAAAAACGGATGGGAACATGCCTTCAAAAATTGAAGTGGACAGAAGGAAAAGAGAAGTTGTAGATGGAAAGTCTCTAAATGGTAAAGGAAGACTTACAGATAAAAATATAGACGAACTTCGGCATTATTATGGAATGACAATAAGAAACAACACGATTGAAAAGAGGAGTGGGTTATTAAATTAATGATTCTGCTGATCAACATTTTACTGCAAAACGCGGTATTAGAGCTGTTTTCACTGGACGCCTTAACCTACATCGTAGTAGGAGGTACCGCCCGATAGACCGGCATTTTCGGTAATCCGGCACCGAGCCGGTCCCGATCGTGCCGGACTATCGGACTTCTACTGTAATAAAATTAACAACAAAGTAAAGTTCAAGAAAATATATAAACATATAGATGAGATTTCGTCTGTGGCCTGTATTTAAATGATGTGTAACACCTGGTGTCCAGCTCCATGGCTAAATGATCATCGTGCAGGCCTTTGGTCACAGGAGACCCGGTAGGGTTAATCATTACTTATCTGTGTTTAGGGCAGTCGCCCAGGTGGCAGATTTCATATCTGTTGTTTTCCTAGCTCTTTCTTAATTGATTTCAAAGAGATTGGAAATGGATCGGGAATTTTAACCATAACTGGTTAATTCCACTGGCACGGGGGCTGAGTGTCGTCTCCATCATCATTTCATCCTCAGGTCGCCTATGGAAGTCAAATCAAAAGACTTGCATCTGACGAGCCGAACTTCTCCCGGCACTAAAAGCCATACGCCATTTCGTTCATTACCCCTACTGATGAACCAACACAATCACTGTCCAAAATCTTGACGGATGGTCCATTCTTACACCACGGAGATCAAAGTTGAATTTCAAATGAATGCATAAAATGACACCACAGAATATAGGCATGATGGCACACCCTATTTCCATTGAAATCTCACTTTACAAAATTTGTTAGTTAGCCTACATCCTTGTTACACATCTTCAGGACAAGGTGGATTTGCGACGGTTCTGTGATAGGAGAAGTAACATAAATGAGGAAAGAGATCGACGATAATATTATGGTGGAAGGATAAATCCATATCCATACCACCCAGAGTCTTTGGAGCTTCAATGGGCGCACCGGAATCTCTTCATCATCGGCAGAGTGATCAGTATCCACACCTATGAATTCCAAATCAGTTTACACCATTCGGGTCGGGGTTCCAGTAGCACGGAACACGCCTCAAGCTGCCGTAATTATAATACTCTCCCGATAAGACTTCGTGATTTTGATCTTTTCGGAATTCCGATATGCCGTCCTATTCTCTCGAATGCGCTTCCGATAATTCTGGGGATCCATTAACTGTCCATGTGCTGCAACAATTAGCGAAATAAATTTTCGCAATTCCTGGCATCCCATTTTCTCAAATATTGATTTATTTTCATCGGAAGTTCATAGAACTCACTGGTATGAATCAACTGACTTCTCACAAAGCGTTCTACCACGCCTAAGTCCACAGCTACCCTAATTTGATACTTAACTGTAGAAAGGTGCAAAGTGCCAAATTTATGAACAGAAGTTATTACAAAAAGACTGTCTGTAGTGCAGTGTTTTAATTATTTATTCCTCAAACGTTTCAAAGTTACAAATGAGAGTTTCTTATCATACATTATCAGAAGTTTCATGACAACATTGGAATATTTTGGTGCTGAAGGAAATTCAAACGTAGACATTTATGTAAGGTGCTAAGTTCCATCAAATTGTTCTAAGTGCTCTGTTCTCAGTCACTCTCCAAAGAACTGCGTATACAACCTGTGACAATAAAGTTCAGTGAATAGTACTGTATTATCAACAACGGCAGGACTCAACACACATTCTAGTCGGAAAGCCTGGAACTTCATTAGAAAACTTGGTACAGATCCCAGGTTGTCAAGTACAGTTGCTGTTGCATCCAGACTGATTAATATTTCAAGAAGTAAAAAAATAAAGAACAGACACGAACTGTGAAGAATGAACTTTATATAAAGAGGTCCCATCTAAAACCACACCCAGTCTACTCACGTGACTTCTGCATTGAGTAACTTAAAACAGCCTTGAATATGCTAAAGGTAAAAAAAAAAAAAAAACACTGGCTTTGATGGCATATATACAGCGTTTCTTAAAGCCATCGGACCGAAAACAAAGATGTGGCTTATTGGAGTTTTCAGTGAAATTCTGAAAACTGGAAAATTACCAAAGCTTTCCAAACGGGCTAAGATAATTGCTATCCTGAAACCGGGAAAAGATGGAACTGGTGCTTCTCATTATCGACCAATATCACTACTCAGCATGACCTATAAGCTACTAGAAAGGCTTATTCTAAATCGCATTCAAGAGGCCATTGATCAAATCATCCCGATCTAACAAGGTCTAACAACGTTTGAAATCACACAAGCCACCATGGGTTGATTTAGAAGGTATCAATTTTTTCAACATGACCTACAAGTGGCAACATATTTGGAACGAACATCCATCCAACAATGCTCACCTGGTTGAAGATCCTAAGAAGGTAGAGGAATTCCAACTACCACGCCAAACCTGGTCGAAGCTGAACCGCATTAGAACGGGTCAAGGGAGGTGTGGTCACACCTTAACGAAATGGGGTTTCCGTACATCTGCTGCCTGTGACTGTGGAGTGGAGGACCAAATCATACAACACATTGTTCAAGAGTGCCTACTTTGTGCATTTCACGGTGGTCTGAAGACTCTACACCAAGTGACACCATGTGCTATGGATTGGTTGTCAAATTTGGATATTTCCATTTGATTATTTGTGAACTTTTGTGTACTGGTCCAACCATACGATATATATATCAACATAGATGAACAGTGCACTACAGTGACCTTACAGTCCTTCGAATTAGTCCCCTCCCATAACTATGCAATGCTGAGTTCGGCGATACATGTCCTGGAAACTTTGCAAGAAGGCTTCCTTTGGGATGGTGTTGGAAAACCACGTCACGTTTCGTTGGATGTTAGGAATGTCGTCAAATCTCTTTCCTTTCGAGTTTGAGTCATGGGAATAGGAAAAAGTCTGGAGGATTCAGATCTGGCGAGAATGGGGATGTTCAAGTTGCGCCACCCCATTTTTTGCCATGAACGAGAACACGTTTTCATCTTCCCTAACTTCTGGGTAATGATTTGTCGCACGGATTCACGGTTAGTCTGCAGTTCATCCGCTATCATGCGCACAGTTAACCACCGATCGTTCGTGATTAATGTCCTCACCTTCTCAATGTTGTCGTCACTGACGGCGGTCGCCGGTCTTTCACTATGGGGTTTGTCAGAAACACTTTCTCGGCCTCCTCGAAAACGGGCGAACCACTCGTACACACACTTCAACGACAGTGCTTGATTTTCATAAACACGTACCAGCAACGCATGATTTTCTTTCGGTGTCTTGCCAAGCTTAAAACAAATCTGTACATTGATCTTCTGGTCGCTCATGTTCCTGTCCTGTTCGCAGTTAAGAACCAACGCACTAAACACGCACTGTGTCAAACAGGTCTTACACGGCACGCACACGATGCTCAACTGAACAACGTTGGGAGCAGGTGGTCAAAACCTGCTGCTACGCAGGTGCAGTGTTGTGTGTCGCCAATATTGCCGGATCGACAGTTATGACTTCATTCACCGAACTTTATTGTCACAGGTTGTAATATTCTTTATGTTCATTCCTTTCCAGATAAGGGATCATAGCCTTTAAATCCATCTTTTTCACCTGTAATTGAGTTCATTGAGGCACTAGATTCAAAGATAGAACATTGAATGTTTCTTGAATATTTCCTCTTATATGAGAGCTTTCACCTTACGGACTCTTTCTACGTCGGTGTAACTGTTACACTTTCTACATCTGATGAATCGTACGTGATGCGGACAGCTTTTGAAATGTTCAGATTTCTTGAAGAGATAATCCCGTCTACTACAGCTTAAATGTTAAAAACTGAACTATTCGTGGAAATTACTTTGAAAGTTTAACAACCTTTGCTTTTTCGACCATTGCATAGGTCACTGGTTACAAATGCCTCCTTCACTGACTTTCTTCTCTCTATCAAGGCAAACTTAGAGTCACAGGGAATATTTATATACATGCCTTATAATTTAAAGAGCGATTATTCACAAAATAGGTTAGAATAAAATTCTATGCATATACTTATCTCGCTAGAAAGAGAAACATAAACAATAGAATGGCACATTGCACCATTCTTAAGAAATCATCAGATAACTTAGCACTATTGCCATCTAGCGGCGGCATTTATGGCCCCTTGGACTTCTCAACGGACATAACCGTTTCAAATGTAATCCTACTCGGTATCCAAATCACTTATCACATTTTTCACGAATTTGACACTTTTCACCTCTTTACAGTTAAGTATACAATTATTGATAGCCACGCCGCACGGTGATTTTAATGGAGGCATGTTCAATCAATCAATCAATCAATCAATCAATCAATCAATCAATCAATCAATCAATCAATCAATCAATCAATCAATCAATCAATCAATCAATACTGATCTGCATTTAGGGCAGTCGCCCAGGTGGCAGATTCCCTATCTGTTGCTTTCCTAGCCTCTTCCTAAATGATTTCAAAGAAATTGGAAATTTATTGAACATCTCCCTTAGTAAGTCCGACTCTTGTTCCTGGATACATTGATCCTTTCTCTTTACAATGAGCCGGGCTGAGTATCTCGGATTATAGAACGATGGCCTTCTGAGCCCAACTTGGCAGGTTCGACCTTGGCTCAGTCCGGTCGTATTTGAAAGTGCTCGAATACGTCAGCTTCTTGTCGGCAGATTCACTGGTACATAGACTAATTTCTGCGGGACAAACTTCCGGCAGCTTGGTGTCTCCGACAAACGTAAAAGTAATTAGTGGGACGTAAAAGAAGTATTATTATTAGTATTATTCTAATGTGATACTGTCCGACTCGTTGGCTGAATGGTCAGCGTACTGGCCTTCGGTTCAGTGGGTCCCGGGTTCGATTCCCGGCCGGGTCGGAGATTTTAACCGTCATTGGTTAAGTCTAATGGCCCGGGGGCTGGGTGTTTGTGCTATCCCCAACATCCCTGCAACTCACACACCATACATAACACTATCCTCCACCACAATAACACGCAGTTACCTAAACATGGCAGATGCCGCCCACACTCATCGGAGGGTCTGCCTTACAAGGGCTGCACTCGGCTAGAAATAGCCACACGAAATTAATTATTAAATGTGATACTAAACCCTGACGTCACACGTGCTGCCTAGAAATTATTTCTGTTTTAAAACTCTCCGAAATTATAGACTGTTCTATGTCAGAAACACCGCATACGTACACCAAGTTATCTGAGAGCAGATCATCAATCTCAAATATTGTCCTTAGACATTTTTTTCAAAAAACTACATGGAGATTTACAGCAATTTATTCATTAAACCATTTGCTCTTGAAATTCCCTTTCTGCTGTAATTAACAGAACATCTAGTACAATTGCATTTGAAAAATAATGTTGGTGCAGGCCACGATTTTGCTCAGAAAAGTGTAAGTACCGTTGGCACTAAACGTCTAGAAATTGCCATGCATTTGCCTGTCTCGAGTAGATCAAATTTAGCAGACAGAAAAAAACGCCACTTGTTCTCAACGTTCTCCACCGCATACGTACACCAAGTTATCTGAGAGCAGATCATCAATCTCAAATATTTTCCTTAGACATTTTTTCAAAAAACTACATGGAGATTTACAGCAATTTATTCATTAAACCATTTGCTCTTGAAATTCCCTTTCTGCTGTAATTAACAGACCATCTAGTACAATTGCATTTGAAAAAGAATGTTGTAACTGGCACGTAGATTTAAGAATTTCATAGTTTATACGTATGTATCTATCAGTATGCTGGGCATACTAATCTGTAATAGCATAATCTCGCTCATTCAGGAAAACAACGGAAAACTGCCTCACACAAAATTTCCCTAGTATCCCTCTTCAGTGACACCTAGGCTTTCTGGCATAGCTGATCATTGAGCGGTTGGGGATTGAACCAGCCTTCGGGCTAAGTAAGAACTTAATGTACATGTATGTTATATTCATATACGTACCTAATGTGTCCATATGTTGTTATGAACTACGGTTGAATGAAGGCATGAATGTGGAATTCTTAATTCCTGTAGCCAGCTAAACTTGACTTAGGTTAGACAACGCTACGTTCTAGCAAAGCACGAGATCACACTCAAGAATTTTTATGGCTTGCGGAAATAGTGAAAAGGAAGTGAAGTGTAAGAGAAGCTATGAACATTTGAGCTTAATGGTTTAGAAAGAGCAAAGTAGCATAACAGAATTGAGGCTATCATTTTCATATGGCTCCAGGATAAAATATATCCTTGACTCCAGTCGGTTATGAGAGCTCTTTGTGAAACATGAACCGTTATGATGAATGTATGCATTCCCCTGACTTCCCTAAGGAAAACTGCAGGAACACAAAGAACTTTGAGCTTTCAGAAGTGATTGGCTAAAGTATTGATTTAATATCGGTATTTTTATGTGACGCTGCAAATATGTCGACATGGTCTTTCCGATTTTCAGAGCAGCCTCGCTAAACGTGTAAGATATTGACAGTCCAACTTAAAAGACTGAGACTCGATTCCAGGAAGTGACAGAGTTAGTGACGGTTATGATTTTTTCCGTAAGGGGCCAAATGTAACAGCATAAAATTACTGGCGAGCAAAGTAACAGAACAATATTATTAGAACCGTTTAACATCAGTTACACTGTGGATCAATACTTTTCGGTCATTGTGCCTGGTAGTCATTCTGAATGGTTGTAAAGAATTTTCATGAGATCTATAAGGCTACAGATGACGATGAACGTATCGTACACTTGGTTCTAATATGATCATTAAATTGCATTACCTCCACACTCATCTGGAAAGATCTCGACATTGCCTCATTGATGTCAGTGACGAACATGGAGAGCGATTTTCCAGGAAAATCGGAACCAGTGAAGGCCGGTAATATAGACGATGGGACACGCATATAATTTGCACGACATTAAACTAATGAATGCACAGAAATGCTTGTTTAATTTTTTAATACTTTACGATGCTCCTATGGGTCGCATATCTCGTGAAAAAATGTTGAATCTGTCGCTGGTAGTGAAGAGATACTGTGAACTCTTGCAGTTTGAAAAATATGAGGTTTTAGTTCAATAAATTTTCCAGCTAACTCATTCCTGGTTGACAGCGTTTCGCTCCAGTGTGGTAAAATGGAATTGACCATGGTAAAGTATAGAATATGTCATATTTATATATTTGTGTTCCTATTTTAATTCTTCTGTTAACTTTTGACCTTTGGGAAATGGGATATAGAAATCGGAAGGCTTTAGCGTTGGATCGAGATAAACGGCGGAAGATTGTCGAAGAGGCCAAGGTTTACAATGAACTGTAGAGCCATAGAAGAAAAATTTACTTTCGACGTGAGACAAAGTAATGAACATGCTGCATTCGCGTATTTGTGGTAGTTATTTTGAATCTCATTACGAAGATCTTGCTGAAAACTAACCTGCATGCCACATTCGATACTTTTATGCTCACAAGGGCAGTTAATCAGCTGGCGATCCTCGATGAAAGCTAGCAAAAATATCATTGAAGTTCCGGGAAATTATAGCGCTGATGAGTCTTATTTTAGAAATCTCTATGTTGAACGTGCAGTGGATTTTTTATTGAAAACACTCCTGAAATATTGATAAATATTTCAAACTGAATAATTCGAACACTACAGTTTGCTGTTAAAATTGGAGAAATGAACATTGGAATCTACCACCATTAGGAAAATTATTATGGAGGTCTATTTAAGGAGAAAAATGTGAGATTTCTTACTGAATACTTCTTGAAATATCGAATATAAGTCCTCTGGCCCTGTTCGCGGAAAGGTAAAATTAGAATTTCTAAACAGCAAACATTTTAGCTTTGTTGCTATAAAAACCGAACCCCACAGCACTTAACGCCCTTGAAAGGGCTTTGGCCTGCCCAGCGACCGCTGCTCAGCCCGGAGGCCTGCAGATTACGAGGGGCCGTGTGGTCAGCACGACGCATCATCTCGGCCGTTATTCTGGGCTTTCGAGACCAGGGCCGCCATCTCACCATCAGATAGCTCCCTGACCTGGCCGGGAATCGAACCCGGGGCCTCCGGGCGTGAGGCAGGCACGCTACTCCTACACAATGGGGCCGGCTTTGTAGCTATAGCCTCTTTTATATCTCAGTATATTAAGTAACGCATCGCATTTGCGTTATTGGTTATGTTATACGCACTTAGCACACATTTCAAAGATATTCACAGTACACTAATTTGAAGTTTTGGGTATGGACGTTCTCATGGTTTTAGGTTTAGTTAGTTATTATTCACATGTACACTTCCCGAAGCACTTATTTATTTATCGTTTGGCGATATTATGAACATATATTTACACAGACACATGGCAAGAGTGGTTTATAGCCCAGGATCTAATCTGATGATCTATTCTAGGGCTGCAGGTGTTGTTAGATGAAAATCAGAGACATCACCTTAATAAGAGCATTTAGACACAATGTGCTCAATAGACTGGATGGGGTACCACAGTCACACTTAGGAGATGGACATTTTCCTCACCAGTAAAGAGATTCGGTACACATTTCATAATTGATCCCAGTTCTTTTAAGAGCAGTTCCAGTTTTCCTTGGTAGAATACAACAATGTGAGGTGTTGTAAGTGTTCAATTAAGAAAATTTTGAGCAGATATTCATCCTCAATTCTTCTTTCCACTGGGCATTTGCATAGAAATGCCTCTGTGCTTATCCCTGTACATAACTGATTGGTGGATATTTGGAATGAAGCCGGTTCTTATTGAGGTTAGGAATGTCTTCTCGAATAGGGACATCCAGGTCTTGTAAGATATTCTTGTATTTTCGGATTAGTGAATCTGTTTCCTGCAACCTGCTTAGGTACATTTTAAATTATTTGTGAAACCAAAACAGTGAGATGCCAAAATACAGTGTTCCGCAGTGAAAAATATATTTACAATGGAGTAGCACAATGTAAATTTAAAACATAAATGGATGATCAATGAAGAAGTCAACAAATGATAAAAGTAGCGGAAGAAAATTAAAAACTAACAGGATAGTGTAGGGAAACAACAATTAACAATAAAAATAACAGCAAAATAAAAGAACTAGGAAACTTAATGATTCAAAGTAAAACAAGAGAATAACTTATACCTAGGCACAGTAAGATAAATACAGATATGACGCATAAGTGACGACATAGTACAGTAAAAGTAATAACCTTACTTTACGTACAATAGAAGGGACAGCAATGAAAAGAGAAAAAAGGAATATGAAAGAAAGGAGCTTACTTAAAGTAAGGGAAGATTCAATTAAGGGAGGCATAAGAAGAAAAAACGTCCAAGTTCCTGTCAGAAGACAAACGGATTGCATTTTCCAGTACTGAACTGAACGTCAGCACTTGGCAGCCAGACTTACCCTTTAAAGATTTTGAGCGGACCGGACATATCACACGGGCCCACTATACTGATGGATTTAATTCTGGAAGGAAGATGTATTAAATATGAAAATCTTTCCTGAATCATAAATTGATCGACTGGAAATTTCTAAATACCCGAGTAAAAGGAAGGCAGGGGCATATCTGTAGTAATACGTATAATGAAATGAAATGGCGTACGGCTTTTAGTGCCGGGAGTGTCCGAGGACAAGTTCGGCTCACCAAATCCAGGTCTTTTGATTTGACGAACTGTATTTATTTTGACTATTTAGTGAATAACTGCAAAATTAAATCAGTAATTATAATAAAAAAGAAAAAGTATAAATCACACAAACGTATTCAAAACCTATACAACGAGCATAACTTTCAGGACGCAGAAAAGGAGTGAAATGTATTTCTGCTCACCCCCAGTCGGAGACTGTCAAAGACAAATTTTTCAGGTAACCTTACTTTCTTTGAATAGGTTAGGTAGCACCGCGGTCTCACAAAATATGGATCCCTGAGATAGTTTTCTATTTCTCTCAGATTTTCTATGAGTGAATTTCTTAAACAAAGTCAAATGCAAAAAAAAAAATATTATGTATTTTAGGAGTACTAAAAGTATTTCCTTCCAACGCAATATTCCCTTGTTTATTTGCCAGAGAATTCAAGCTTAGTAAAGGACTATGTTTGTAGTTTAAGACTGGGCATCTGCCACCACATGTCTTTTCTCATGAAAATCCTTCCCGAAACCGTCAATATTCGAACCCAGAACACCTGGATTGGGAAAGGATTAGCTTGACCAATGCACCTGTGAACAATTTGTTCCAGCTTCCATGAATATGACAAATTGTCAGTACGTTAGACCAGTGCAACTTTCTAAAAACTTTGTTCTCATACGATAGATTCATGTTCTCGCATCTAACTACGGATACTACAGATAGAGTTCAGACTGTTTTAAGTTAATTTCTTGAATATAAAATGTTTATTTCCTATTACAAACAGTCTTTGACCATCAGCCTTTTGCTCTTCTCGAATTCATGCTTGTGTTGTTCAAAGTTTACCATTTCCGTAAAGTTGTTTGGGACAAGGAATACAAATACTGTGAACACGACGTGAATTAAAGGTATAATGCGAACATCCTTTGTTGGCTAATTCACATAAGAAAGTGTTGGTGGCGCTAGCGAAGCATGCAGCTGTTTTTGGAGCGGCGGCGCCAGGAAGACACACGGGCACAAGGTCCCCTGCTGTGGCCATGACTTATGGCGCGCTTGGCGCACAAAGGGCGCTCAAGCGGCGCTCAGATAAGCAAAAGACGATCACATCGCGTGAGTGAGAATGTTGACGCAGATGGTTTATACTCAGCTGCACAATTTATACGCAGGGAAAATGAAAGCGTTAAATATTTTCTTGGCGCGGTTAGATCTGTGGTGAACTTTTGAGATATATTATAACAAGTTATTCCACTCCTACACTCGTGAAAGTGTCAGTGGAAACCAAGATGTTAAACGTAATAATTCTTATTTGAGTGTGAGAATACGTAATTTAAACGTGATGCCGTGGCTAAGTATACATTCCTTTCCGTTATCTGTTTATCTTAAATCTCACAACTAAGGGCGAAAGCATATTTTTACAGGGTCTAGCTGCAATATTATGGTTTTTCGTTTCACTCTTATACCGGTATTACTTTCTAATTATGTGACTGAGCAACTAGCCTACCCAGCTGACATATTCTCAGTTCTCTGATCATGGGGAATTTACAACAACTTGTCTGATGGGGTTGCGAGAAATTTTTACTTTTAAAGAGAAAATCTCTGGTGTGAGCGGCTAGAACACAGTGCACTCATATTTAGGTACGGTATCGTAATTGAGTAGGAGTTAGCTAGCTTGGTGGCCATGATCGTTAAGGAGCTGAAGGCTAAACGGTCTGACACCGAGGTTAGCCGGTTCGAGTCCCGCTGGTCGAAAAAATTTTCACCATCAGAATGTTGGTCGGCAGGGTAGGGGAGGTGGTGGTATACAATTTCTAATCACTAGATTGAGTGCCAAACCTCTCCGTACTGCTCATATGGAGTGAGGGCATATGACGCTGTTGATGGTGATTCGTCCGTCGGATGGAGACGTTAAGCCTTGAGCAGACCCCTTGGTGCAATTCACCCTCTCCCTACTACCATATATCACGTCATTCATTTCATCTCAGTAACTCCTCTGATGAGGTTGACCTCAGGAAGGGCATTCGGTCATAAAACCTCGCCACGAGATATTCATCCCACCTCATACCCGACCCCGTAGGAAAACGGGACAAGGGTTGGACAAACAACAGCATCGTAATTGAGTAGGAGTTGAGTTAAAATCGCGTTCTCGACCATCGTAGAAGCTGTTTTACCATTTCAACCACACGCGAATGCCAGGTTGATACCTCACATGCAGGCCACAGTCCCTCCCTTACTAACGTGGTTGCCAGACGTCCTATGTTTTAAGGAAAAGTCCTATATTTCAGAAAAATCACTCGTGTTTCTTGTAAAGCTTTGAAGTCTGAATAACCGAGCTCGATAGCTGCAGTCGCTTAAGTGCGGCCAGTATCCAGTATTCGGGAGATAGTAGGTTCGAACCCCACTATCGGCAGCCCTGAAAATGGTTTTCCGTGGTTTCCCATTTTCACACCAGGCAAATGCTGGGGCTGTACCTTAATTAAGGCCACGGCCAGTTCCCTCCCACTCCTAGCCCTTCCCTGTCCCATCGTCGCCATAAGACCTATCTGTGTCGGTGCGACGTAAAGCAACTAGCAAAAAAAAAAAGTCTGAATAAAATGTCTATTCCAACTCAAATTCCACAAGAAGCAGGATAATGAAATTTGTCTATATTTACATGCTTTCTTTCGATGAGGAAGAATTATTATGTTGTATAGTACCATGCGTTGTTACGACATTGGGAGCTTGTATTCGGAAGATGGTGGGTTGTACCTTAATCAAGACCACTGCCAATTCCTCTCAGCTCCTAACTCTTTCCTATCCCAGCTCCGCCATAAGACCTGTGTCGATGTGACGTAAATCCAATTATAAAAAACTACATGTAATATTGAACATTTCAGTTCGGGTTATATTTTTTACAACAATGAAAATAGGTGATTACTGGGGTTGTGGTGTAAGTCATGGCAACCATTTTATTTTGCATGAAAGTGGGATCTGCCGGACAAATGGAAATATAGGAATGGAAGTGGGGAGAGTATGATCCTATGGAATAAAATGAATAATGCCGAGTAGTTTTACTAGGTGTAGGATATAAAGCAAGGAATCTGTCAGACATGAAATTCTCGAGCTACATAATATTTATTCTCAGGGAGTACAGCAGCCATTATGGTAAACCCTTAGTGTAGTCCCTTAGATTGTCCTTAACACGTTGCCAACGCTGCGGAAGACGTGGGATACTAGTCGCACCATCATGTGTGAATTTTGCAATCTCATATTTCGCAGCTTTGCCAGTATCCTCTGCGTCCCAAAACACCTCATACGCAATGATTCACTTTGAGGATGAGTTCAAAGTCCCACGAAGAAAGCTCCCGTGAGTCTGGTGAGTTGTTCCAGTACTTCCCATCCCCAGCGATGAATTTGCCAGCCTCTGCTGCATTCGGTCTGGCGTTGTCGTGGAGAAGGATGACATTGTTGAGATGATCCAGACATTTGTCCCTAATAGTACGTTGTGACTGTCCCTTCAGGAAGGTTCTGTGGTACGTTGCTGTCACCGTTGTGCCACGTGGAATGAAGTGACACGCAATCACGCCTCTAACGTCGTAAGCCACAATGACAATCACGGGGGGGGGGGGGGGGAGGGTTTTTGCCGGAACTTCTGTCTTTATGGTTATCCAAATGTCGCAATTCAATGCACTTGCGTTTAAGCTTTGTTTCTTCTACCCTGGACCAAAATTCATCCACAGTTACTATTCTCTCCAGCATTTGCTCGGCTCCCTGTCGATCGCGTACCATGTGGTCAGTGTCATACCGTGTCGTCTACGTTTGCACATCTGTAAGTACAGCCTCTACTGCATTTGGTCTGGCGTTGTCATGGAGAAGGATGACATTGTTGAGAATGTAATTTTACAAAGATGAAGATCTTCCCTTAACATAATGTGGATGGTTCGTTTATCAAAACGTGTTTCGGCTTGTAACTCAAGTAGTGTTCATATTCTGCTCATGTCCATGCACTGGGTAATTACGGCACGTGACACGTCACTCCGGACACTAACAGGTCTTCCGAACCGTTGCACGTCACTGCTGGTTTCACGTGCGTGCTGAAATGTTGCTGCCCATTTCGCAACGCTACGGAAGACATTATTTCTCTATGTAACTCTTTGACATTGCGAACCCGGCGAACGGCCAGTTTGGAGTTCGCACACTGTTCTTACCGTGTCATTCTTTTTCGCACTGACTGTTAACAGCATCGTGAGGAAATTCAAGTGATGCTTCGCGCCTGGTTGATGAAACCGTTTGCTTGTCGGTGTTTCAATAGTCGTTCGCATCAGTCCTTTATGCTTCGCTGTTTTTCAGCTATAATCCACTCTTAGCTTTGTAGCAAATAGTATTGTTAAGAATAAAATGCTGTACATTTTATTGATCACATTTAATGTACGATTGTCAAATGAGTACACACACACTCACTCGCAATTATACTTGAGAATGGATGACAGCAGTTCGCTAATTAGAGGCTAATTATAAAGTCTCTAGTCCTCACAGCACGTCTCTAGCTGGGCAGTCTTCATCTGGAACGGGGACCCTTCCCTTCTTTAATCGTGATTAACAGCTCATCTTTAGTTTCGCACGTTCAGTCGCCTCACTCAGAAGCTTGACACGCAGATAATGGAACACGTGGACAGGTATTCTGAACCCCTCCACAGATTTCGGTAAAATGAATGTCTCTCTATCCCTTGAAGGTAAATTCAAGATTCCTGTCTGATTTTAATACTGTTCTCAAAACTATACTGGTACGTGCTCAAGCGACCGTCAGCCCCGTCGTAGCCCCCTTCGCTATTTCATGTTCTTGTTAAATTAGTTTTAGTAATGTTTTATGTACAATCGCTATTAAGCAGGTTCACCAACAGCTGATGATGACCTTTTTACAGGTCGAAACTGGTACTGTTTTAATGTAGATAACTTTAAACATTTTGTAAGAAAGTATTGATTAGGTGGAAACTCATTCTTCATACTTGCATTATTAATTCATCAATACGGACAATGAAGCTGATAGATTATAGTAGGGATGAGTCAGTCAGGTCGGAGACCTTCTGGCCGACCTGGAAGTCATGGTCGACCATTCTCTGTATTATACCGGGCTGAGTAACTCAGGCGGTAGAGCGCTGGCCTTCTGAGTCCAACATGGTAGGTTCGATACTGGCTCAGCCCGGTGGTATTTGAAGGTGCTACAATACGTCAGGTTCGTGTCAATAGATTTACTGGCGTGTTAACAAACTCCTGAGGAACAAAATTACGGCACCTCGGCGTCTCCGAAAACCATAAAAGTAGTTATCGGGACTTAAAATATTATTATTATTATTATTATTATTAGTATTATTATTATTATTATTATTATTATTACCAGCAAATGTACCCGTGATTCGCTACGGTATTCTACATTGTATTCGAATATCGAAGTAAATACTGTACATGCAGTAAATAAGATTGTTTTAAAATTGCATGTTTCTTAGCGTTATCCGAGAAACAGCGTGGGGAGGTCCCCTTACGTTGTTTCCAATGTAAAATGTTTGTTACGGATTTGTGATGATAACGGCAGGCTCACTTGCCTACTGACACTCACAATCGAGTTGGGAAGTTTACATTATAATTGCAGGCCCCATGGCCTACTGCGCGGTCACAACCAATTTGGGGAGTTTTCGTTACAACGGCAGGCCCCCTATCTTACTTCCAGACAGATTACAATTGAAGAGTATTTATTATAAAGGCAGGCTACTTCCCTACGCCAGTCGAAATTGAGTCGTGCAGTTATCATTATAATGACAGGCCTCTTTTCCTACTTCCAGCCAGCTTACTGCCAGTCACACCAAGTTGGTGAGTTTCCATTAAAATAGCAGGCCACTATGTCTAATGCCAGTCATATTTTAGATGGGTACATTTGTTTATAATGGCGGGAACGCTTGCCTACAGCCAAACACAATCGGGTAGCGGAGTTTTAAACAAACTGCATGCTCCCTTGCCTTCTGCAAGTCAAATCGAGAAGTGAAGTATTCATTATAATGGTAGGCCTTCCTTACTAACACCAGTTATACAGGAGTTGGAGAAGGACTCTATTCCTACTGCCAGTCAGGTTCGGTGCGGTGAGTACTGATTACAATAACAGACTCACCCTTTCTCGATCGCTACAAATCGACATCAGTGAATATATATAGATCGACATACGAAAGTATATGCTTGTTTACAATATTGCAGACCTTCATTTACAAATTAAGTGCTGCTAAACGGTACGTCATATCGACAAATGATTGCACCATAAGACGCCGGATTTAGCGGCCTAAATGACTGGTCCTATGATATCTCATCTATTCATGTGTATGATTGAGTTAGAAATGTTGAATAGGGTAAACTTTGTGTAAAATTATCTCACAGTCCATTACTTTGCGGATAATTATGTGACAGCTACATAGGGTGAAGTGAGGTTATTCGGTGATACAGGTAATTTGGTGATAATGTTTTAAACGAATGCCACCACAAAACCTGTTCTGTTTTTGTGCTCGTCTGTTGTCAGCTGGGTGTCCTGGGTTGTTCGTTTGTTCCGCGCTCAGGTATAATCCTTGGATTCTTTCACTTACTGAGGTATGAGGTTTTGTAACACTCTGCTATAGTGATTAGGCAAGTGCAGACTTACAAATATTTCAGCAGTTTCTACTCAACTGATGGTAACCCACAATAATGTTATTTTCTATTTGCAGCTTGGTTCGTTAAATGTCTGAAGGAATGAGAATTTTATATATATTTCAGTTTTAGGTAGTGTAAATTAACAAATTTCATTATCATTTTCAGAAAATAGACTGTCACCAAATTAGCTTACAGTAAAATGCCAAAAAAAAGACCTGAAACGAAAGCCTCTTCAAGATGATAATCCTTAAGTTTAAGCAGTACAACAGAGCCGACTTAGTTGAGGCGGCTAGATTAGTGACTGAAGGTAAAATGACAGTGCACCCGAGCCTCAAAATTCAAAGGTTTTCCGTCGTCATCTCTCAAAGGATGGCTCCAAGACAGTGAAGAAAAAGGTATTGCAGGAGGTATCTTACCCAAACTTGGATCACATGCGAAATAATCCCAACGATAAACCAAACTAGTTTAATTTCTGTTCATTTTTCAATCCTGCATTTATTTCAAGTTTCTCCCATGCCAAGATAACAGGTGAATTTAGAAAGGCTGGAATAGTGCCTTTTAACCAAAATGTGATCTCTTCTGTAGCTACTGCTCATCTCTCATAAGTGAGAGATTTTTCTCAGAAATATGTGAATCTGCAGACTCAAATTCCAATGTTGAGCACTTCCTTCAGCTTCCCAGAGAACCAAGGGGTGAAAAACTCACAAAAACAGAAGAGACACTTCCGCGAAGTGCCACGCTCATCCCAAGCAGCGACAGCAGTAGGAAAGAAGACCTAGCAGCGCTCATGTTGACTTACTGATTCCTGGGCCCTCAGGTGTAAAGTTAGATGATGACTGAATGTGTGTCATATGCAAAAAATCGTACTCTATTGATTCAAAACGCAAAACTGGGGAGCAGCGGATTCAGAGCAGCTTTTGTACACATACTATGCACGAAGATTGCCAATCACAAGATACTGATGACATAATCGTATGAATGTGTCACGTGTGTTGTGAAGAAACATCATAAGACAAAAACTCCCTTGAAATGTAGTTATACAACTCCTGAAAGTAAAAAGTGTTCTAAAATAACTCTATCACCAAATTACCTTGCTGTTATCACCAAAATACCTATATGTATAACCAAATAACCCGACTCAATTGAGTTGCACAAAATCATAAAGAGTTCAAGATGAAGTAATTGCAAGAAGGCATTCATGATCAAAACCTTTAGCTGATGTGCTGTTCTATATGATACATGGAGTTTAAAGGAAATAAATAATGCATTTTTCCCCTTTATATCGCCATAATCTAAAATTTTCACCAAATTACCTTAATTTACACTACATAGCATTTGGCTCACATATGGCTACTGGGTGGGCTAATTTTTGTGTAGAGTTTGATGATTCTATCTTTCCTATGAGTGATTGAAAGCATGAATTGTGCATGTAAAAAGTCTAAATTTACTTAACATCGAGAAATAGAGAAAAATCAAACGTAAAAGGGATACAGATACGATAAAAAGTCATCAGACCAAGGTTGTAGATCACACCAAATTGAACGGAGATTGTGCCATTCTTTATATGATAAGAATTCCCGAAGGTCTGCACCATCATTAAAATTGCCTCCATATTTCGATACTCTTCGGTGACAAAACGTGAAAAATTTGAAGATATTGGAAATTTTCCGTCCGTTACGGCGTAAAACGTATAATTTTGCCAAATTTCAATTTTCTTCTTCGTCGGGTAGATTATGGCGCAATCTGGATTTTGGGCGAGGAGGGTAAACATTAGGACTTTCATAAAACTAAACCAAAAGAGTATGCAGATGGTCATTATTACCCCTGATACGGTTAGTTGTAAGAAAATTTCGCCAAAATAGTCAGTGTACAGGCACACAATCGTTACTATTTTATTTATATAGATAGATAAGGAATCTCCTCCAGGTACAACACTTTTGGGCTATGTCCGCTGGACATAACCTGCAAAACCTGTCGAAAAAATACACATGAAAATAAAATGTTTGGTCAAGGATGGTCTTGCACTGTATATATTGTGGAAGAGTAAAAACACCATTTTGGTTCCCTATAAACCGCCAATACATTCATGGAACATGAAATGTCATTGACCTTTAATTCCTATCTTTGGATAGGTCGATACTAAATATAATGTTTGGTTCAAATATGTTCAGTAGTTTTCAGATACAGCACATTGCTTGGAATCTACATCAGCGATATCATAAAGGCCCACACCATCCGCACTCAAGCTGACCATTTCAATGACGAGTGAGTAAGCAGTAAACAGTCGTACACTGTTTCGGACTGGGAAATTTTAATTTTGAAAACATTTTTTAGCAGACAAAGTAGGGGCCCCATACTACGAAAAACGTAAAATTAAGTAATTTCCTCAATTTTGGCGATATTTGAAGGTCTAAAGGGCCCGGTAATGTTTCAAATTGTAAGTCTTCTCTATCAAACTAAAAGAAGCAAATTTCGAAAATTACTTCTGGTCTCAATGCAATTTCGGAAAACAGCCTAAAATCGCTTGTTTCTTTACTCGTTTTTTATTCAAATACTAGCCAAATAACTTATTTACATAATTCGTTCTGTAATATGATCCTTGGTCCAATACCCTCAGGCGTTTTCTGATTTTTGAAAAATGTAGTTATAAGTGCTTTAATATATTTGTCACATAATCACGAACTGTGACATAAGAAATCTATACTAATATTATAAAGAAGAAAAATGTGTATGTTTGTTTGCAACGAATAGACTCAAAAACTGCTGAACCGATTTTAAAAATTACTTCACCTATAGAAAGCCACATTGCCATTGAGTAACATGGGCTGTATTTTATTTTCAAAACAATTCTAGGTGGGGGGCACGGGGGGTAGATATAAAAATAATAGGCTCTTATAGGCAAAATATCGAATATTTCGTGTAAGGACGAGACAAAGCCTAACTTAATCCATTTGACGCAAAGAACAAACCTCGGTAATCCCTACGGGCCCGAAAACTATGTTTTAGGTCAACTCAAGACCGAATCGGTGGTTCTTACTTTTTGTGTCTGTTTGTTTGTTTGTTTGTTTGTTTGTTTGTTTGTTTGTTTGTTTGTTTGTTTGTTCCACCATCACGTCGAAACGTCTGGATAGATCTCAACCAAACTTCATATTTAGAGTATACTCATCCCGGGGAAGGTTTCGATATGCATGTCATTTTAAAATCTTTGAAAAGACGGGGTTTTATACAAAAACCACAACGGTTTTCCTCCTTTGTCTCTTATATTATTGATTTTCTGTAAACTCTGTGAACCGTATGTGAAAGGTCTCTTCATTATAAGCAACTTTTTTTATGTTCATAATTTACCTTACTCTTCAAATGACGGAGAAATTTACTATTTTCTGCCGATACCATGCTCTGCATTGAGTGACTGACAGACCGACAACGAATATATGGGTTACCATGGCAACGTCTCTGACTGCTTGCCAGCAGGGAAGTAACGTATTGCCATTTTCCTCATCATTCCTTTAAATTTCTGGTTGTTCCTTGGGTAGAAAGCAACAGAGTCGTCAATCGGCCATTCTGCGGGATATTGGCGGAATATCATTGGAGGTTATAACCGTCCTCGAATAGCATAAGTAATAACACAAATATTCGTCTCATCTGATTACCTAAGAATCCCTGCGCCTAAATTTCTCTCCGATTACCGCTTTCTTATATCCATAACTCACACCGGCATAATTTATTGAGGAGCATTTGATTTTCCAATACATTCACTTGGTATTTACATATTTGTCGTCATCCGGATGTCCTCAGTTATAATCCATTTTCCATTAATTTCAACTTACTAAAATGTATTATTTTCTTTCTTAATTACCACGTATGTATGCGAGTGCTAATCCCGAATGCTGGACACTCTTTTCTTCGAGGAAATATTCTAAGATATGCAAATGTATAACTTTTGGTCCAGGAAAATTCCGAAATATGGATGCAATTTTAACGACGGTACAGACCTTCGTTTCGGGGTAATTGGTGGCTGATGCAATTTTAACAACGGTGCAGACCTTCGTTTCGGGGTAATTGGTGGCTAATCAGTATGTCGTATCACAATTCAGAAAGCAAATGGCGTTTCATTTTGGAGAGATCTACAACTTTTGTCCTATGATTTTTCGTCGTATTTCTATCCCTAATACGTTAAATATAGCTGTATTTCTCGATTTCAAGTTGATTTTGTACTTTTACCCGTATATGTTATCATTTGGCACACTTATACGAAAGGTAGAATCATGTCATTCGGCACGCACATTGACATGACCATTGGCCATGTTATAGCCAAATTTTATGATTCTAGCTGTCACATGAGTATCAAAAATATAAAGTAGTATGTGAAAACTGTACAAAATTTCACCCCATTCAATGATTCTAACTCAGTCTAACCCATAAATATAGGAGATACGAGAAGATGTCATAGGACCAACCATGTAGAGCACTGAAAGGGGCGTCTGATGGTGAAGTCCGTTTGTAGATACGTCGTACAGTTTCAAAGCAGTAACTATCGAAATAAAGGTCTGCACTTCTAGAGTGTGTCTGTACATTGACAATTTTGGCGAAATTGCTGTACAGTTATCCGTTTCAGGTGTAATAATGACCATCTGCATATATTCAGTTTTGGTGTCTGTCTGTTTGTTTGTTTGTTTGTCTGTTTGTCTCTAACTTGGAAACTACTGGATATATTTCCACCAAACTTGATATTTAGAATCCACCTGTCCTTTGGTAGGTTTTAGGACAAATATTGTTAATGGAAATTCTAAGTTCCCATGGAGGGAATTAGATTCTTTTCCACCAATAGAGCATATCAAAAACCAGATCAAAAATTAGATGGATGGCTTTTCCGGCGTTTGCTCTATTGTTCCTAAATCCCTCAATTGACTGGGGGATTATACGAAACCGAAACCGTGATTTTGCATTCCCACAAAATATACACAACCAACTTAATGTAAATTTACCTGCCTTAATGGAAATTAATTTCTAAGCCTTTTTCCTCATGTGCATCATTTCAATACGAAGATTAATAAGGGAGATATCATTAACGGACCGTTTTCCTGTACGAGTCCCACCGTACTTAACTCAAGAGCGGGTGCGTGTAAAGCGTATTTTTTACAACTTGAAAACTACTGAAGATATTTGAGTCAAACTTTACAATAACATTCACCTGTCCAACGGTAGCTGTTAATCGTCAATAACATTTCATGTTCCCGGAATGGACTGGCGGTTGATAGGGAACCGAAATGGTGATTTTACTCTTACACAATATATGCAGTACAAGACCAACCTGACTGAAAATCGACCAAACGTGATGGAATTCCATCTCTAAAAATTTTTTCATGTGCATTTTTTCGACAGGAGGATTAATAAGGGAGATATCATAAACGGTCCGTTTTTCAGGTTAAGTCCAGCGGATATAGCCCAAAAGGTGTTGTACGTGGAGCAGGTGGAAGAAAATGTAAATAAAATCGTAACGACTGTGTGCCTGTACATTGACTATTTTGGCGAAATTTTCGTACAGCTACACGTTTAAGGGGTAATAATGTCCATCTGCATATTTTTGCTTTAGTTTCTTGAAAGTCCTAATTTTTACACTCCTCACCGAAAACCCAGATTGCGGCATAATCTGCCAGTCGAAGAAGGATATTGAAATTTGGCAAAATTATACGTTTTAGCCTGTAACGGACGGAAAACTTCCAAGATCTTTAATTTTTCCCCTCTTTATCCCTAGGAATATCGAAATATGGAGGCAATTTTAATAATGGTGCAGACCTTCGGGAAGTCCTATCACATAACGGATGGCACAATCCCCGTTCAATTTGGAGTGATCTACAACCATGGTCTTACGACATTTTGTCGTATTTCTATCCTTTTACGTTTGATTGTTCTCTATTTCTCGATGTTAAGTAAATTTGGACTTTTCACATACATAATTCATACCTTCCATCACTTATAGGAAAGATAGAATCATCAAACTCTACACGAAAATTGGTCCACCCAGTAGCCACATATGAGCCAAATGCTATGTATGTAGCTGTCACTTAATTATCCGAAAAGCAATGCAATGCGAGATAACCTTACACAAATATTACCCTATTCCACGTTTCTAACTCAATCTGACCCATGAATAGATGAGATATCATAAGACCAGCAATTTAGGCCGCTAAATCCGGCATCTTATGGTACAATCCTTTTTCGATATCTGTAAATGAAGGTCTGCAATACTGTAAACAAGCACATACATTCATATGTCGAACTTTATATATTCAATGATGCCGATTTTGTAGCGATCGAGAAAGGGTGTGTCTGCTATTGTAATCAGTACTCCCCATGCTGACTTTGACTGGCAGTAGGAATGGGGTCCTTCTCCAATTCCTGTGTAACTGGCATTAATAAGGCAGGCCTACCATTGTAATGAATAATTCACTTCTCGATTTAACTTGTAGAAGGCAAGGGAGCATGCAGTTTTGTTCAAAACTCCCCTTACGCGACTGTGTTTGGCTGTAGGCAAGCGTTCCCGCAGTTATAAACAGATGTACCCATCTAAAATGTGACTGGCATTAGGCATAGTGGCCTGCTATTTTGATGGAAACTCACCAACTTGGTGAGACTGGCAGTAAGCTGGCTGGCAGTTGGAAAAGGGGCCTGTCATTATAATGATAACTGCACAACTCAATTTTGACTGGTTGTAGGGAAGTCTCCTGCCATTATAACAGAAACTTCTCAATTTGTAATATGTCTGGAAGTAGGAAAGGGGGCTGCCATTGTAGCGGAAACTCCCCAAATCGATTGGGACCGCGCAGTAGGCAATGGGGCCTGCAATTATAATGTAAACTTCTCAACTCGATTGTGAATGGCAGTAGGCAAGTGAGCCTGCCGTTATCATCACAAATCCGTAACAAGCACTCTACATTGGAAACAACGTATGGGGACCTCTCCATGCTGTTTCTCGGATAAAGCTAAAAACAATCTTTTAAAACAATCTTATTTACTACATGTACAGTATTTACTTCAATATCCGTATACAATGCAGAATACCGTAGCGATGCACGGGTACATTTGCTGGTCTACAATAAATCGCAAAACCTAACATGTTACAGACATGAAAAAACACAAATGTTCCTTTTCAGAAAATCGACTTATTGTTGGGGTAGGGGGGGGGGGGGGGTGAAAAGAAGTGAAGAAGGAGTTGAATTATTTATTTGAGGATACATATATCTAAAAAAATGAAGATCTTACAACTTTAAAATTGGTACCTGGAATGTCCTTTAAAAATGAACACACTCTTTTTGCAAAATCCACTTAACGGGGTGAAAAGAATAAAAAAGCGGGTGAATTTTTTAAAATGTGTATCTTCTTCTTCTATCGCTTTACCCACACTTGTGGGTTTGCTGGTGCGAACTGCGTCGCACATATGGATTTGAACCTGTTTTACGGCTGGATGCCCTTCCTGACGGCAGCCGTAGGCCTATGTGTAGGGATGTAATTTATACTTCTATACTAATATTTTAAAAGAGGAAAAATCTGTGTATTTGTAACGGATAGACACAAAAACTACTGAACCTATTTTAAAAATTACTTCACCTATAGAAAGGTACATTGCCAGTGAGTAACATGGGCTGTATTTTATTTTCAAAAGAATTCGAGAGGGGGGCGATAGGGGAAGATATAAAAATATTGATAGCCTATAATAGGCTAATGTAGGCGAAATCGAATTTGTCGTACAAGGACGAGGCAAAGCTCATTTTAAGTCCCTTGACGCAAGGAACAAAAGTCGGTAAACACTTCGGGCCCGAAAACCATGTTTTAAGGCCTTAAAACCAACCGTTATGGAGATATTGGAACCACACTACCCCTGCTCTAGGAATCGGATAAAGTAATAAACTGCCGTAACCATGGCAACGTCAGCTCCAGGATTCTACAGCAGCCTGATTATGCATGTACGTTTGGGAATAGCTGCTAACCAACATTGATACACATATGACTTACTATCTGGAAAAAATAAACTGTTGTGTAAGACGCTCATCGCACTCCTTTGGGCGGGGATGGAAAGGGAGTGAAGTATAAAAATAATAGCCCCGGAGATCTCCGTAGTACAGCGACCAGCGGTTGCCGACGGGCCTCCGATTTTACGTACTGGCTTAGGTTTCAGCATTTTGCGGAGTCTGTTACCTATAGTTTAAAGTATTTTCTGTCAAAGCATGGAGTAGTAAGATCACTGATGTTATTAGTGCCGATATTTTGGTCCACTTTTACGATCATTGTAATCATGAAAACAACCTATATACTGTACACAATTGTCAAGATGGTGCGCCCATGACTTGAAAAAATTTCTCAACATTTATACTCAGATTTATTATGATGTGCGACATGAGTGAGAAGACCTGAGAATTATAATTCTCGATAATTATAGTAGTTTCTTTTATGCATTGCGTATTTCCCTGATCATTTGCAATACTTACGAAATGTCGGATCAAACACATTCAATAATATTTTTATTTGTGGTACTATCTTGCGGAAGTATACTTACACTAAACCTGCAGCTTTGTGAACGGAGCAGGTATATCCAGTTGCGAGTGAAGGAAAAACATTGTAGCAAAAGATCTTAGAGGTCGACGCTAATTAGGAACTGATATTTAGAGGCGCCATGAAGAAAAGAAGAAGATACACTATAATTCCAAACATGACAAATAATTTCTACGTACTTCAGTAAATGCACCAGTGATATGAATATCTAATGAAGTCAGTCACACCGATAGTATGAGTAACTAAAGCTAGATTCTTATAACCCGTACGAAGAACGGGTACTTCTGCTAGTGTTATATAAACCTACAGCGTACGACATAGAGTGCGGAATGATTTTCCCTTAAATGCTCTGTTACTCTTACTGGATTTGAACACATGAAGCACCAAGCTAGTAATATCATTAAAAATAATATCTGGGTGACTCAAAAAATGTATTTCAGACGTTTAAGTGAGATAACGTTATTCATCACTTATGTAGAACAACAGGCACTTCCATCTATCTGTTAAAAGCCTTCAACTATTATTTGTTAGTACAGTCAAATGGTGTAATACAGCGCCACTGTAGTTCCCATATATTGCAGCTGCTGAGAGCCTTAATCACGTTGTCCTCAATTAAGATTTATGTCCTGGCATGGCTAATGCTCGCACACTAATATTTCATAATGAAACACTCAAGAACCTATGAATATTAACGTTGTTGCATTGTGAAACATTCACTATATTTCGCTTAACAAAGGCAAAACCATTTGTAGAAACGTAGATATTAGTCTGTGGAGATTTGATAATCAATGGATTTAACCAAGCTTTTTACACTGTTTATTACTGTAAGAAAAGCAGAAAAGAATGCCGATAATGCATTAAGAATCAACAGTGCAATTATTAAATAATGAATAATTTCTGACAGAGTGGGGAAAATTTATACAGGGTGGTTGGAAACAACGTGAATCTAATATACGGTATGAGCGTTACAGAGTTGGTAATACTAATTTGAGAAAAAATGCAGCTGCTGAAATTAGCCAGTCAGAGCACTTTGCGGGTGAATTCAAACGGACTTTCGAAGGCGGTGTTGTTAAAACTGCACGTGACATCGTCGTGCTTGAGAGTCATGCCGAGAAATGAGCATCAAACTCCAACACTCCGTGGGTTTCAACTAATGCCACCGTAGCGTGCTTGCTATATCCCGAGCCTATCAGCAGGGAGGTCCTTGTTCAAATCCCACCCCTGGAGAAGTTTATTTGTTCTATTGGCGCTCTCAAGCCGGGCATAAGCCAGGTACAGATTTAGCAACACCGCCTCGAAAAGCCCATGTGAAGTCGCGTGCGAAGCGATCTGATTGGCTAACTTCAACAGCTGGTGAAATGACAACGGTGCTAGATATCGACGGATTTTCTTTTCCAAATTGCTGATCAGTATGACCAACCCTCATATAGTCGAGTCACGTTGTTCTTGATCACCCTGTATACTACTCATATGCTGATATTGTTGTCTGGGTCATCAGTCCGCAGACTGGTTCTATGCAGATGTTCATGCTACCCTATCTTGTACTGATCTTTCTAGTTCTACGTAAATACTACATCTATTTGTTTATTTTTTATTTTTTCAATGCTTGTTCTACCCTACCATTCTTACCAACTGGAATTTCCTTTAAAACTAATTTACCGATCTCGATAGCTGCAGTCGCTTAAGTGCGACCAGTATCCAGTATTCGGGAGATAGTAGGTTCAAACCCCACTGTCGGCAGCCCTGATAATGGTTTTCCGTGGTTTCCCATTTTCACACCAGGCAAATGCTGGGGCTGTACCTTAATTAAGGCCACGGCCACTTCCTTCCCACTCCTAGCCCTTTCCTGTCCCATCGTCGCCGTAAGACCTATTTGTGTCAGTGCGACGTAAAACAACTAGCAAAAAAAAAACTTATTTAACAATCTATAGGTGCCTTAAGACATGTCCTACCATTCCATCTCTTCTGATCACATTTCGCCAAATCGTTCTCCTCTCAGCAGTTGGCTTTAGTATCCGTTCATCCGTGATTTGATCAACCAATCTCACTTTCAGCATTCTTCTGTAACACCACATTTCAAAATATTTTATTCTCTATCTTTCGTGCTGGTTACTGTTCATTTTTCACTTCAACAAAAAATGTCACCCTCCAGACAAAATTATATAATTCGTACGTCAATGTTTGAATAGCACGAATTTATATCGATAGAAAATAAGTGACGGAGCGAGCTGGTCCCGTAGATACGAGCTTGCGCTGGAGCGGTGGTGAGTTCGAATCTCACCGTCGCACAGTGGGCCAGAATGCAATTATGGTGGGACAAAATTACTTAGCATAAAATACAGTTTGAATGCCTGCTATAATGATTTAATATTGTATGGTATGCTTATGTATAGGGCAAGTCAACATCAAAGAGACACACACACACAAAAAGAAAAAGAAAAGCAACAAATTCCCCTGAGCACAGTGGTCAGCTATCACATTTTAGAAGCAACCGAACTTACATATTTGGAACTGTGGTAGACATTTGTTTCACTGGTCATTTGTAGGAAGATCATCTTGGCAATTTCCTTCTTCTTCTTTTTATTTTCCTCTTCTTCAACATCATCATCACTGTCATCACATTTATCGTCACTGTGCATGTCACCTTCCTGCTCAGTTGAGGCACTGGTTACTATTTGTTCCTTCAGCAAACAACGGACGTCCAATAGTAATGATCCCTTCTTGCTCCTTGATACTGCAGTTGACCGGGCGAGTTGGCCGAGCGTTTAGAGGCGGGAGGCTGTGAGCTTGCATACGGGAGATAGTGGGTTCGAATCCCACTGTCGCCAACCCTGAAGATGGTTTTCCGTGTTTTCCCATTTTCACACCAGGCAAATGCTGGGTCTGTACCTTAATTAAGGCCACGGCCGCTTCCTTCCAACTCCTAGGCCTTTCCTATCCCATCATCGCTATAAAACCTATCTGTGTCAGTGCGACGTAAAGCCACTAGCAAAAAGTAAAATGATACTGCAGTTATAGGGCCAGAACTTACTCGTAAATGGTTTAAAAAATCCTTTACAGTAGACCTTCAGGAGAAATTTCTTGCTAGGCTCTACGTCTTCTTGTGATTGCATTCCACTCGGCATGATAACGGCCTGTATTACTTTTGCACCATGAATTAGAATTGTTTGGACAGAAGGAAGCATGCAAAACTATGAATACATATCTAAATGTAATTTTGCAGTTTCCAGAGCATACTTGTTGAAAGCTTGTATGCTTGCTTGATCTGGTCCGTAATATTGTGAAAAGAAGTTTGATAGCATTTTCACTGATACCTGTAATTCCGACTTATAACGCATAGTTCTCGGAAGAGAAAGGCCAGCTGTGTTTCCATCGTTTGAAGTGCCACTGCCTCCTGCTCTTGTTTCGCCAGTTATGAGTGTCATTTCGGATCGAAATATCTGTTAAATTATGCGGTTGTTTTTCTCTCCAACCATTGCTTCATTGCTTCTTCTTCGAGTTGCTTACGTAAGATGTTCACAATCATCCGCTGACACTACGTTAGCGATTGGCGAAATTCACCGCTAAAACACGACTATAGCAGTAAGCCAGACAAATTCTTCCACACAGATTCTTCCAGAAAGGGGGGAGAAAGTGTCATATGCCGCTTATACGTCGTCACCAGTAATTCCTAGTAATTTGCCTACAGTTTCGGAAAGAAGAAATGGTGTCAAGGATGTGTTGGTTTTTGTAATTTTGTCCCGCTATATTACAGTTCTGGCCCGACTTTGGAGGGGGAGCGGGGCAAGGCATTTTCTATCCCTCCACAGTGCTATTTCCCCTCCCCCCAAAAATCTCCTCCTAGATGTTAAATCCCCACAAAACGTGGAGTTTGGTAGTCTTCGGAGGATGTTTAGGTGTTAAATCTAGAGAACGTGGTAGATAATTTTATATCAAGAAATTATGCTGCTGATTGTTGTTTTAGGGGGCCTAACCTCGGCCCTATCAAGAAATGAGATTGGAAAGCGGGCATTCCTTTAGAGAACTGCATTTCCCAATGGAGACTGTTCAGGCGGTACAGCTGGTGATAGAGATTTTCACATTTCGTATCACGAATTGCATAACATACACCACGCTAATGGGAAATTTGTTAAGAAAATGTATTTATGAAGAAAGTTCCATTTTTTTAATTGTGATTATTTTTGATAGCTTCGTACACAAAACTTTCCTTCAAAACATTTGCTGTAGTTATGATTTATGGTCTATTTTCCTGTTTACTTGTGAATGTCATTGAAAAGTACATACATAAGACTCGTTCAAAAATGTGTTTCAATCAATCAATCAATCAATCAATCAATCAATCAATCAATCAATCAATCAATCAATCAATCAATCAATCAATCAATCAATCAATCAATCAATCAATCAATCAATCAATCAATCAATCAATCAATCAATCAATCAAGATCTGCATTATGGCAGTCGCCCAGGTGGCAGATTCCCTATCTGTTGCTTTCCTAGCCTTTCCTAAATGATTTCAAAGAAATTGGAAATTTATTGAACGTCTCCCTTGGTAAGTTATTCCAATCCCTAACTCCCCTTCCTATAAATGCATACTTGCCCCAGTTTGTCCTCTTGAATTCCAACTTTATTTTCATATTGTGATCTTTCCTACTTTTATAAACGCCATTCAAACTTATTCGTCTACTAATGTCATTCCACGCCATCTCTCCGATGACAGCTCGGAACATACCACTTAGTCGAGCAGCTCTTCTTCTTTCTCTCAATTCTTCCCAATCCAAACTTTGCAACATTTTTGTAACGCTACTCTTTTGTCGGAAATCACCCAGAACAAATCGAGCTGCTTTTCTTTGGATTTTTTCCAGTTCTTGAATCAGGTAATTCTGGTGAGGGTCCCATACATTGGAACCATACTCTAGTTGGGGTCTTACCAGAGACTTATATGCCCTCTCCTTTACATCCTTACTACAACCCCTAAACACCCTCATAACCATGTGCAGAGATCTGTACCCTTTATTTACAGTCCCATTTATGTGATTACCCCAATGAAGATCTTTCCTTATATTAACACCTAGATACTTACAATGATCCCCAAAAGGAACATTCACCCCATCAACGCAGTGCTTAAAACTCAGAGGACTTTTCCTATTTGTGGAACTCACAACCTGACTTTTAACTTTTAACTTTTGATTCAAAGTTCTATTATTGCTCTGTTTTCCCGTTTTTGGTGTGCATATTGTTACAATATAGAAATGTTTGCATGAATAGTTGTTGCAAATTTCACATGTTTCATGTTAAACATGCCCCCCCCCCCCCTCCTAATAAACCGAAGTCGGTGCGCCTGCGCCGGCAGCCCTGAAAATTGTTTTCCCATGGTTTCCCTTTTCTACACAAGATGAAATCTGCGGTCGTAACTTAAATAAGGCCACGGCAGCTACCTTGTGATGGTGCTTTATAGTGAAATGGAAAACTTATTATAGACTTCTACAATTTGCGGTACATCACACTGACACAGATAGGTCTTATGGCGACGAAGGGATAGGAAAGGCCTAGGAGTGAGAAAGAAGCGGCTGTGGCCTTAATTAAGGCACAGTCCCCGTGTTTGCCTGGTGTGAAAATGGGAAACCACGGAAATCCATCTTTAGGGCTAACGACAGTGGGGTTCGAACCCACCATCTCCCGGATGGAAGCTCACAGCTTCGCACCCCCATCCGCACGGCCAAATTGTCCTGTAATTATAGACTTCTTAAACATATTCTGAAAGAATGTTGCACCTCCTACACCTCGCCTCCCCTCCCCAAAAGAAGAATGAACGTATAGCATTGTATGTTCTTCGTATTTAATACTTTAGCAAAACATGTTTCATTTATTATCAAAATGTAATTCACCTCACAGGTAGATATAACCCCCTAAAGGTTGGAGCAATAGAATAACACCCACGTATCCCCTGTCTGTCGTAAGAGGCGACTAAATTGGACCCCACGGCTCTTAACTTGGTAGCCCTTAGCTGAGTCTTGACACTGCTCCCACTTTGTCAGGCTACTCACTTTAAATATATCCTATCCGACCTCCCTTGGTCAACTCTCGTTCTTTTCTGACCCCGACGGTATTGGAGCACTCGAGGCTTCAGAAGTCTTTCAATTTCACGCCGTTCATGGACCTAGTCCTCTTTGGCGGATACCTTCATTTTCTAAGTGTCGGGGCCTGCTATTTCTTTCCTCTGATTGCCGTTAATAGAGGATGATTGCCCAGTTGTACTTCCTTTTAAAACAATAATCACCACCACTTACTTGCACGGAAATACGAAACGCTGTGGACACACGCAGCAAACGTTACGTTCAGTTGCTTCTGAGAAAACTGTACCTGCAAGGAGCTCACACAATATCATGCGCTCATTTATTTTTGAGCGTCTGTACGTTATTTTATTACATTTCGAAATATTCAGAACCTGTTGGTTCATGACGTTAATTTGCTTTTGGGAAAAAGAAATGAATTCTCATTAAGATGTTCAGAAAACCCAAACTAATATTGTACAAAATTGTTTGAAATCCGGTTTTGTTATATCTCAATAATATCACTTTAGCATAGTTCTCCATTCCCCAGTTGTGATGATGATGATAATGATGATGATGCTTGTTGTTTTAAGGGGCCTAACATCGAAGATCATCGGCCCCTTGCCCAATTGTAGAAACCTTGTACTATATTCGGGATCTTCAACCATTCACACTATTTTTAGTTTTAAACTCAATTTGGGCCAGGTTGGAATATTTTAAAATTGATTGAAGACAATTCCGAAACAGCGAGGCTAAAAAAGCCTGCTCGTTCTGACATTTGAAGTCGTTTGAAATGGTTCAAAATATATGCAGCTTATTTCATTGTTGTTTTCCATTTCCTGTAAATTATGTAAACTATTTTTTTTCATAAGTTAATGCCCTCCCTTTGGTTGCAACTACTTTCAAGATACTGCCCTCAGATGGCCTTCACATAAACCGCAGTGATAAATATAAGTTAAGAAATTTGTTTAGAAGGGTTATAGACAGATACATTCAGGGAAACGGGGTGGCCTAGGTAGCTGTGATAAGGGTACAGGGAAATGGAAGTCAAGCAGGTATGACATAAAATGTTAGTGCTCAACTGTAGAAGTATTGTAAAGAAAGGAATCGAATTAAGTAATTTAATAGATATATACTTACCAGATATTGCAATAGGAGTTCAATCATGGCTCAGAAATGATATAATGGATGCAGAAATTTTCTCACGGAACGAGGGTGTGTATCGTAGAGATAGGATACGAATGGTAGGAGGGGGAGTATTCAATGTAGTGAAAGAAGAAGAAGCTACGAAAAAGTTGAAGATGACAAACATGAAATTCTAGTTGTAAGGCTCATCTCTAAAGATAATAGGCAACATGATGTGTTTGGAGTGAACAGACCGGGAAAAGGTAGCGCTGAAGCTAATTCAAAATTATTTGATAAGATAATCAGCTATTTTGGAAACGATATGGAAAGGAACGTGATTGTAGCAGGTGATCTCAGTTTACCAGTTATCAACTGGGAAGGTAATGCGAACGACAGGGAGCATGAACAACAAATGGCAAATAAGTTAATTAGGGAAGGGCAGCTGATTCAGAAAGTGATGGAACCAACTAGTAGGAAGAATATTTTGGATGTGGTGCTGTAAAACCAGATGAGCTCTATAGATGAACCAAAGTAATAGATGGTATTTGTGATCACGGAGCTGTTTTTATCGTAGTTAAAAATAAATATGAAAGAAAGGAAGGTATTAAAATTAGGACTATTAGGCAGTACCATATGCCTGATAAACCCAGCATGAGGGAGTTTTTAAAAGCTAACTATGATCGGTGGAAAACGGTAAATAAAAATGTAAACAGACTGTGGAATGTTTTCAAAGCAATTGTTGAGGAATGTCAAAATAGGCTTGTACCTTTAAAGGTGGTAAGGAATGGTAAAGATCCGCTATATTATAACAGCGAATTAAAGAAACTAAGAAGGAGGTGCAGGTTGGAAAGAAATAGAGTTACAGTGGAAATTGTAATGGAAGTAAGGAGAAATTGAAGGAACTCAGTAGGAAATTGAATCTAGCTAAGAAGTCAGCTAAGGATAACATGATAACAAGCATATTTGCTGGTCATACAAATTTTAGTGAAAAATGGAAGAGTATGTATAGGTACTTTAAGGCAGAAACAGGTTCCAAGAAGGACATTCCAGGAATCATTAATGCACAAGGGGAGTTTGTATGCGAGGATCTTCAAAAGGCAGAAGTATTCAGTCAGCAGTATGTAAAGATTGTTGCTTACAAGGGTAAGTTCCAGATAGAGAAAATGACTAATACTAAAGAAGTATTAAAATATACCTATGATAACCATGACATTTACAGTAAGATTCATAAACTGAAAACTAGAAAAGCGGCTGGAAATTGTAAGATTTCTGGGGATATACTAAAGGCAATAGGTCGGGATATAGTACCATATCTGAAGTACTTATCTCATTATTGTTTGCATGAAGGAGCTATACCAAATGAATGGAGAGTTGCTATAGTAGGGTGATAGACTTAAAGCTGAAAATTACAGGCCAGTCAGTTTGACATGCATTGCATGTTAGCTTTTGGAAAGCATTATTTCTGATTATATTAGACATGTTTGCGAAATAAATAACTGGTTTGACAGAAGGCAGTTTGGGTTTAGGATAGAATTATTCCACTGAAGCTCAACTTGTAGGATTCCAGCAAGATATAGCAGATATCCTGGATTCAGGAGGGCAAATGGACTGTATTGCGATTAACCTAACTAAGACATTTGATAGGGGAGACCATGGGAGGCTACTGGCAAAGAATGAGTGCTATTGGACTAGGAAAAAGAGTGTCTGAATGGGTGGCTATATTTCTAGAAAATAAAACTCAGAGAATTAGAGTAGCCGAAGCTTTATCTGACCCTGTAATAATTAAGAAGGGAATTCCTCAAGGCAGTATTATTGGACCTTTATATTTTCTTCGTAGAATATATAAATGTCAAGATATTTCTTCTGACAATATTTAGTTTCGGAAAATGTATACTAGCGTGCATATTATAGACCGGTTAAGATAAATGCCACCTAGCTTGGTGGTATTCAGATAGGTTCGTGAAAAATGATTAGTTGAGGGCCAACACGGCCGTACTACTCGGTTTATCTAACTGCCTGTGCTGCCTCTCCAAACAGACTGCTCTTCATTTCATTCCACCAGGCCGGGCTGAGTGGCTCAGACGGTTGAGGCTCTGAGACTTCCGTCCCCAACTTGGCCGGTTCGATCCTGGCTCAGTCCGGTGATATTTGAATATGCTCAAATACGTCAGCCTCGTGTACATTTACTGGCATATAAAATAACTCCTTTGGGACTAAATTCCGGCACATCGGCATCTCCGAAATACGTAAAATTTATTTAGTGGAACGTAAAGCAAATACAATTCTTCTTCTTATTCTTCCTGGCGTTGTCCGACTGGTGCATGGTCTGGTCTCTTGGTCGTTGAACGGCATTTTGTCAGGTCTAGTGCGTCGGCAGGTTGTAGGCCGATGATTTTCAAGTAACCATTTATTATATCTTGCCAGCGCTGTTTCGGTCATTCTTTGGGCGTAGACTTTCAACATCAAGATGGAGGACAGAGTTGGCAACAGTACTTGGCGCTGAACGGAGAGTATTGCTATGCCATCGGAGCAGTTTTCTCTCAATTTATCAAAAATTGGAGCGATACTCATTTGCTCTCGAATTTTGTCGTTTCTTAATTTTTTCTTGCTAGGGGCTTTACGTCGCACGGACACAGATAGATCTTACGGCGACGATGGGATAAGAAAGGCCTAGGAGTTGGAAGGAAGCGGCCGTGGCCTTAATTAAGGTACAGCCCCAGCATTTGCCTGGTGTGAAAATGGGAAACCACGGAAAACCATCTTCAGGGCTGCCGATAGTGGGATTCGAACCTACTATCTCCCGGATGCAAGCTCACAGGCGCACGCCTCTACGCGCACGGCCAACTCGCCCGGTTTTGTCGTTTCTGACATTGTATAAGGGAGCATTCTCATTTCCATGGCATCTAGTTGGCGTTTTGAAATTTTGTCAAATGGTCGACATTCTACCCCATACAGCTCAGCTGACCGTACTACTGTCCGATATATCTTGGATTTGAGACGAAGTAGCATTTTTTTTATCGCGAAGTACACCGGTGACGTCCTTCCATTGCTACCAGGTTGCATTTACCTTGGCTTTTATTTCAGCACTGAAATTTCCATCACTCTGCAGGCGAGCCCCAAGGTACATGAAGCATTCTGTCTTGATTAGATTTTTTTCCAGTGACTTGAATGGTACCAAGGCTTGGATTTGACTTCTGATATTCTATCTCTTTCAAGTTCAGACGGAGTCCATAGTGGAAGAGGTGGTTATTCCAGTCTTCAACTTGACGTTGGAGATTCTCTCGGGTGACATTTGCTACCATTATGTCATCTGCATACAGAATGGTCCAAGGAACGTTCCAACCTTAATCAGGATTGTAATCCTTATGTTCCTAAATATAATTTTTTTTAAGTCACGCTAACACTTAAAAATATTTTGGCCACCTAAGAAACCCCAGCATTTTTCTCACGTGAAAATAGGAAACCACATAAAATCATCTGCAGGCCTGCCGACGGTGAGATTTGACCACCATCAATGCAAGCTGGTAGTTATGCGATGAGAACCGCGTAGCTAACTCGCTCAGTGTAGTCCTGCGTTATTGCTCTTTCCGGTTCATGTGGGAGTCCAGAGGCACCGTAGCCAACAGTTCTGTGTTTGTCTTCCGAGTAAATTATGTTTGATTTCCTGTGGGATGTGGAATCTGTACAAGTGGTAGATTGGTAAAAATAATGTTAATGACTTTAAGTACCGCTAAGTACTTTTACAGTTTTCGGAGACGGCATGGTACCAGAATTTTCCCCCGTGTGAGTTATTTTACAAGGCTGACGTTTTTAGCATCTTCAAATACCGCCGGGCCTAATCAAGATAAAACTCACCAACTAGAGTCCAAAAGACCAGTATTTGAATATGAAAGCAATTGTTGTCAGGTCTGTAAATGAACTGATTGTATCCTGCGAATGTCGTAGAAACCGAGGAAGAGTTACGTCTAGATTACCGTGAGGTATGGTAGTAACCCATTTCTATTCTCGTATGAGTGGCCAAGGCTTGCTGGAACTCGTTCCAGACCTTTAAACTACAGTATGAGTAGATTTGAATTCCTTATAGAACCGGGAATCAAAGGGCTGTCAGAAAAACTGTCAGTTCTGTCAGGACAGCTGAGAAATGGGTTCGAATATCACACTTAAGCATTCCTAGAAAATGTTTATAGTTGAGCAAATACTTTATTATACCTTAAATTCCATTTTATAAAGCATGTGTTAAATTGTCGTAAAGCCTATGAAAAGAAGTTATTGGTGCTATATATTATTATTATTGCAAGTTATGAATCTCATTCCGTATTGACGGTTATCACTTTACAAAAGAAAATATTTATAAAATCCTCCAATCAATACTGTATTTTTATAAATATTTTCTTTTGTAAAGTGATTATTATTATTATTATTATTATTATTATTATTATTATTATTATTATTGCCTCTCAATCTATTCAGTATGGTCACTACCATTGGTCGACTAGAAATCCTAACTGATAAAGTACTATCGTCACATACGTTACGGGGCTGCAAATACAACCCGTCGACTAGGTAGATCGATGGCCACCATGTTTGTATTGGTTTTGTTTGAACTACTTGCATCAATTACTCGCTACGTGGTTCGCGGTATTCCACTGCCAATTTCATAAAACGCCATAAAAGCAAATACATTCAGCTTTGTTTGCTTTTCGTCCTTTACGTAAGCGAGCGAACGTATCACAGTCATATTATCCTTCACTGCCTGCTTTATTATTCAAGTTGGGATCTCACTTCTGCGAATGAGCATTTAAGATATGATTGTACCATGGAGGCATTATTAGAGGCAATGCAGTGAAAGTAATATTAAATGTTGAAAATATTCTAAAAAATACAAAGTTTTCAATGAGAGAAATATCATACATTATTTCGTCTGGCATCTTCACTGTTAAACCTGAAAGGAAGAGTATTTAATTCTGAATAAATTGATCTCAGTGGTGCTTCCTCAGCTCAGGAGGCAGCGAGCTGGTCTCTCACAGCTTGTTTCTCTGGTTAAAATCCCTTTCACTGTATGTGAGATTTGTGCTGGGCAAAGCGGAGGCGGAACAGGTTTTTCTCCGAGAACTCCGGTTTTCCCTGTCATCATCTCACCGTGCATCAGGCCGTGAAAGCCTGACGTCCATGACAGTTAGGTGTATAGTGAAAAAATCTATGTGTCGTACTTCATGAGTGAATTGTACGACACAAATGATATCGCATAAGGAAAATGAAAATACTCAACCCATTTCCGGTCATTCGACCGGTTCAGGAATGGAATGAATACAGCCCCATCCAGCGACGAGGATAGGAATTGTGCCGGCTACCGAATCCTGTCGCATTCTTCAGGGGCGATGATTCATGACTGACATATGAAACGAAATTATATTGGAGAGAGTTGCTGGAATGGATGATGAAAAATTCTAATTTGCTTACTAGCTGAACAAAACATGGGAAACTAAGCAGAGTTAAGCTTATCATTTTACGTGATTGTCGATGTGAATTAGCTAGATATATTGTACCCTCTATTATTCATCTTTTACTCCAAATATTTTCGGAAATACAAAATCTTGCTACGGTGGAGTAAATTCACGCTTGATATTCTTGAGCATATAAATGTACCACAGTTTTATTTCCGCCAATCTTCCTTCACTCATTGTGGAAGGTATCTAACTTTATTTTACTATAATTTTAACGTCGCAGTAACTCAGGTAAGTTCCTGCAACGTTGGGAGAGGAAAGGGCTAGGACAGCGAGGATGGCGACTGTGGTCTAAAATGTTAATGATACAAATTTCGTGTGGTTATTGCTACCCTGACGCAGCCCATGTAAGGTGGACCCATCGGCTAGAATGGGCATCCTCTGCTGTGTACAGAAGACTCATTTTTAGTACGATGTAGAATAATGTTTTGTGTGGTGTGTGAATTGCAGGAATATTTGTGACACCACAGAAATCTAGTCTCTGAGCCAAAAAATTAATCATTTACGATTAAAGTCCCTTGACCAGGTCGGAAATCGACGTCCTAAGCACTCAGGCATGAATAAAAATACTACGGAAAACAATCTGCAAGTCACAGGAAGAAGATAGACGGTCAGAAATAATCTATATAAGGTAAATCCGGGACAGATGCCGCCCCGGTAGAGATGCCGCATACACTGTAGCTAAAGGTTCCCATCGTTACAGCTAGATGGCAATATGTGTGGTTTTTCAGTTTCTAAGGAAGAACTACTGTCTGCGAGTGTGACGAAATTTGCTCGTATATTACGCCAATTATAGCCGATATCATGAGGCGAGTACATGTTTCCTCCTGACAAAGTTTTTGCGTGTGCTAATTTATTGTATATTAAGTTGGCTTCAAATGCTTAAATCAGACGTTTTTAGTACAGTAGACGTCAGAAACATAACTGTAGTTGAGAGTAAGCTAATTTTGGGCCATGATAGCCTTGAGGTATGAAAACAGGAGGGTGCGGCGTCTCTCCCTGATAGTTGGCATTCGGGCTGAGCAGCGGTCGCTGTGCAGGCCAGAGCCATTTCAAGGGTGTTAAGTGCCGTGGGGTTTTATATAACACAGTGAAGAATCCATTGCACATGCACATTTATAGTAAATCGAAATTAAAATATGATTTTAATGTTGTAAATTATCAGATAGATTTTTTCCATTGAATGATTATATTACGTGGATATAATTGTCTTGTAGTACGTTCTAGTGTTCGGTTATATTAAAGTTGAAGAAATTGGATTAAATTTGATTTTGTCATTAATTATTTTACTCGCGGCATCTCTCCCGAGCAAAGTCGGCATCTATACCGGGATCCAGGGAGAGACGCCGCAGATGCAACAATTCCTTTGTTCACTCCTTTCTCCCATTTACTTTCAATTGCCAATATTTTGTTCATCCCTGATCAAATGTACATGTTTTCAAATTATGCTCGATGAATTTGCAACAATTTTTAAAGTAAATATACCGAGATATAACAAAAGACATAAAAAGTGCGGCAACTCTCCCGGAATTACCCTAAATAGAGTTGTAGGCGGCCCGCTGACTGTAATTTGTTTTGCCAATTTTTCAGGTATTTATCCGATTTAGGTCAACTCAAGACTGTATAAGTGGTTTTTAGCTTTCGTGTCTCTTTGTCTGTCTGTTCCACTATCACGGCGAAACGGCTAGATAGACCTCCATCAAACTTCATATATAGAGTATACTCATCCAGGGGAAGGTTTAGATATGCATTCGATTTTAAAATAGCACAATAGACTGGAGGTTAATAGGAAAACCGCAACAGTTTTCTTCCATTTTCTCTTGTACTATCAAATTTCTGTAAAATTCCTGGACTAAATGTGAAACGTCCCTTGATTTTAAACAACTTTTGTTATGAGCATAATTTCGCTTGCTCTTCAACTGACGGAGAAAATTACTACTTCCGGCGGGTTTAATGCTTTGCAGTGAGTGGCCGACAAACCGACAACGAACCTACCGGTTACCATGGCAACGTCTCTGGCTCATTGCCAACAGGGAAGTGACATTGTATCATTTTCGTCAACATTCCTATAAACTAGTGGTTGTTCGTTGCGTAGAAGGCGAGAGAGTCGTCATGGTGCCATTTTGCGGGATATTTGCGCAAAGCCGTTGGAGGTTACAATCCTCTTCGAATAGCTCTAAGAGGGCTGTTAATATTTGAAGAGTACCGCGGAGTGTAGCCCATGATTTCACCGTTAGGTACTTTCTGGCATTTGTTATAATTTTTACTCTTATCTCTTCTATTCTGCTTTAATGCCTTGCCTCTCTCTTTCGTCTTTAGGCTTAAGTAATAACACCATACGTCATATTCTTACCTGTTTACCTAGGAATCCCTGCGCCTAAATTTCTCCTCTCTTACTGCCTTCTTATATACGTAACTGATATCATTTCAATTCATTGGGGGACATTTGATTTTACAATACATCCTCTTGGTATTTACCTATTTGTCGTATCCGGTTGTTCTCAGTTATAATCCTATTTTCTATTAATTTCGACTTTCTTAACTGTAATGGTTTCTTCATTAATTACTCCGTATGTATGCGAGTTCTAATCCAGAAACCTGGACACTCTTTCCTTTGAGGAGAAATCCCAAGCTGTTCAAATGCATAACGTTTTGGCTACGCGACATACAGATATATGAAGGCAATATCAATGACGGCGCTGACATTCGTTTCACGGTAATTGGTAACTAAACGATAAGTCGTAGCACAAAACAGATAAGACAATCGCTCTTCAATTTGGAGAGATCTACAATAGTCCTATGACATATTGTCGTATCTCGATCCCTTATACGTTAGAAAGAGCTTCATTTTTCAATTTGAAGTTAATTTTGTACTTTTTACAAGTATATCATATCGTTTAGACGCACTTTTAGGAAGGATAGAATCATGAAATTCGGTACGCACATTGCCACGATCAGTGGTCATAGCCAAATTTTATGGTTCCAGCTGCCACATCAATTTTCGAAAAATAATGTATTATGTGAAAACTGAACCAATCTTTCACCCTATTTAATGTTGCTAACTCATTCTAATAAATATAGAAGACACGAGAAAATGTCATAGGACCAACCATGTAGAACACTAAAAGAGGCGCATTAATAGCGGAATCCGTTTGTTGATATGAAGTACCGTTTAGTAGCAGAAACTCACGAAATGAAGGTCTGCACTTTTAAAAGTGCCCATGCTTATCAATATAAATAAAGTTGGAGGCGTTCCGCTGTCTCTAATTTCTTTTGTTTCGAAACTTTTTTTAGATATTTATCCGATTTATCTCAACTTAAGACCGGATCAGTGGTTTCTAGCTTTCGTGTCTGTTTGTCCGTCTGTTCCACCATCACGGCGAAACGGCTGGATAGATCTTGTCCAGACGTTACTTATAAAATATACTCATCCAGGGGAAGTTTTAAGCAAGCATATGATTTAAAAATCACTCAATAGACTGAGGGTTTATAAGGAAACCACAATAGTTTTCTTCCTTTTTCTCTTTAACTAATGATTTTCTTGGATTATATGTGAAACTTCGCTTCATATAAACAATATTTGTTTTGTACATAATTTCGCTTGGTCACTGGACACTTTTTCCTTTGATGGAAAATTCCGGGCTGTTCAAACGTATTACTTTTAGGCTCCGGAAATTATCGATATATGGAGGCAATTTTAATGACGGTTTATACCTTCATTTCGTGGTAACTGCTTCCTAAACATTAAGTTATTTCACAAAGCAGATTGCACACTCGTGGCTCAATTTGGAGAGATCTTCAATCTTCAACTTTAGTCCTATGCTTTACAGTCGTATCTCGATTTTTTATACTTTAAATAGCGCTGCATTTCTCGATGACAATCAAATCACTCCAACTCGATTTTGACTGGCAATGGGAAAGGGGGCCTGCCATTATAATGAAAACTATCCATCTCTATTGTGAATGCCACTTAACATATGAGCCTTCCGTTACTGTAGAAACTCCCGAATTCGATTGTGAATGGCAGTAGGGAATGTGGCCTGCTATAATCATTCAAATATCTCCAACGTGCACCTTGCATCGGAAACAAAGTATGTGGTCCTCCCCGTTTTGTTTCTCGGATATCGCTATGAGACGTGCAGTTTAATATAATCTTACTCACTGTGTGCACAGTAATTTACTTAGAACTCTGTATACAAGGTAGAATACCGTATCGAAGCACGGGTACATTTGCTAGCCAATAATAAAATACCTTAATGCCGTAACTAATAGTCCTAAAAGTGAGAAGAGTGATAAAATGTTACAAAAATATCATGAAAAATTCAATACCTTCTCGTATATTCGTCAGTTTTAGGTCATTCAGCTCTTATTAAATCCATATTTAAAGAAAATGATATTAATGTGTGATGAAACTCAACCTCTAATTCCAATCAAAATGTTTCCCAACTCAGCCCGAATTTTTTCAAATTTTAATTCCACACTCTTCGTCAAGCGACATTCGGGATTCCTTAGTCAGTCACTTATTTTATCATCTAAACAGTCTTCTGAATATTAAAAGACACAACATCCTGATAACAGCCGTGCAAGAGACCAGATTCCTCGATCAAGAAGTGATAGAATCACAAGGTTATCGGATCTACAAAGGGCAACCCGGTGAAAGAGTGATGAAGAATGTGCCTGACTTGGGGACAGGCTTCATAGTCAGCAGCAAAATGATCAACTCCATCATCTCCTTTTCATCTCCAAATGGAAGAACGTCCAATATAGCTTTTAAAACTCTCAACAAAGCATACACAGTTGTTAACTTCCACGCACCTACTAATGACACCAACAGGAAAGATATTGAAAATGTGGAAACTTTTGGAGGGTACTCGAAGAGACAATGGACCGGATCCCAAAGCACAACATAACTATTTTAATGGGAGACTTTAACGCCCAGATTGGCAAAGAGAGAAAATTCAAGAACATAGTTGGAGATTACCCAGCCCACAAGAGGACCAACAGTAATGGAGAAAGGCTGATTGACCTGTGCAGAAATTACAACTTAGTCCTCAAACGCCTTCCTAGGAAAGCCATGACTTGGAGATGCCCTAACCCAATGCTTGGGGAATTCCAGCTGGACCACGTAGCCATCAGTAGAAGAAACAGCAAAGAAGTGCTGAATGTCAAATTATTGAGAAGTGCAAACATTGATTCAGACCACTATCTTTCTTTGATCAAAACCAATTTCATCCCTCTTAAAAGAAGCAGAGAAAACCACTGCATCAAGTCGCGAATTCCAAGGTTCAATCCAGCCAAGCTGAAAGATAACAATAACTTCACCTAGACCCTGGCTAAAAACAAAGACAAAAAAGATTGGCCCGAACTACAGAAGGCACTAATAGATGCAGCGACAACCACCATCTCGGCGGTCAGAAAGAACAAACATCCATGGTGGACAACTACTTGTGACAAAGCAATAGAAGAGAGAAAGCAAGCATGGCTAAAATGGAACCGTAACAAAAGTCTGGAAAACCATAAAAACTTCTTAGAAGTTAGGAAAACTGCTACTAAAATTATCAGGAACACCAAGGGACAGTACAATAAAAATATCATTGAACAAGCAGAGAGGGATTTTCAAAGAAACAACATTAGAGACTTCTACCAAACTTTTAAATCTCAAATAACACCCTACTCAGCCCCTACACTTCACCTTCGGGGAGCTGACGGAAAGCTGAAAATGAACAATGAAGAGTGCACCACAGTTCTAGCAGAGTATTTCAACAACCTTCTAAATTCAAGGGAACCCAAGGAGAAACTGCATTTCGAACCTCAGAATGTTACTAAGTCGGACTCTCTCCCACCAACAAAGGGGGAGATTCAGAAAGCCATTTCAGAATTGAAATGTAACAAAGCAGCGGGTGAGGATGGAATCATAGCAGAGCTCTGGAAATACGCTGATGAGGAGTCAATCCAAAGTATCCATGAAATCATATCAAACATCTGGGTGACAGAAGAGTTACCTAGCGACTGGACCTCAGCTATCATCCACCCGTTACACAAAAAAGGCGACAAATCAGATTTCAACAGCTACAGAGGGATTTCCCTTGTATCAGTGACGTACAAGATACTCTCCAAAGTATTACGCACAAGAGTAGAGGCTCAACTAGATTCCTGCATCGGAGAGTACCAGGTTGGGTTTCGCAAGTCAAGGTCATGCGCCGAACAAATCCTGAACCTCAAAACCATCATCACTTACAAAAACCTAAGCGCCTCACCCTACGTGGCAACATTTGTTGACTTCAGAAGGCCTACGATTCAGTAGATAGAGAGTCACTCTTCCAGGCACTTGCTGAACTGGGACTAGATATGAAAACCTTGAATCTAGTGAAAGCAACTCTTACCAACACTACAGCCAGAATCAAATTCAGAGGGGAACTGTCCCAGAGCTTTGAGATCAAAACAGGTGTTAGACAAGGGGATGGCCTATCTCCAATCTTCTTTAATTGCCTACTTGAGAAAGTCATTCGTGAGTGGACGAAAATGCTAAAGGATGGCTCTGGATTGAGAATTGGCTACAAGAAAGACAAGTTAACTGTTTAGCCTTCGCAGACGACCTTACACTCCTGGCATCCAGTGTGGAGGAAGCTATCCATCAACTATCCTCTCTCGACCACATAGCAGCTAAAGTAGGGCTGAAGTTCGCCATCAACAAAACACAGTTTATCACCAACATCAAAGATGCACCCAAATCAATCCCACTGGGGGACAAAACAGTACAAAGGAATAACTCCTTCAAATACCTAGGAGAATGGATAACCCCAAACATGAATGGAGATCAGGCCATGAACAGCAGATGCATCAAATTGGAAAATGCCTACCACCTATGTAAGAGTATGTACAAATCCAAATCCCTCTCACTTAACCTCAAAATCAGGCATTACACTACTGTAGTGAGACCATCAGTACTATACGCCTCAGAATGCCTAAACATGGTAAGAAAAGGGCAACTTAGAAAACTGGAGCTGAAGGAAAGGAAGATCCTGAGAAGAATCATGGGCCCTATTAAAGAAGAAGGCTAGTACAGAATCAGGCACAACAACGAACTGTACCAACAATTGGAGAGCATTACAATATCTATGAGGAAGAGGAGATTGAACTTCTATGGTCATATCATGAGAATGGACAATCAGAGGCTCACCTGCAGAATCTTCCACACCATCTCTAGAGGGAAAGCGACTAATGCCAAGTGGGCAAGACTCGTCAGAAAAGACCTTCAAGAATTGGACATTGCTCCCAGTGAAATTTATGACAGGAATAGGTACAGAACGTTGATCAGAACATCAAACTCTCTCCAGTCACTAACAGAAAAAACAGTACGTCCGGGAGGAGGTGTGAAATAGACCCAGGAGCGAATAGACTTTCACAGTGCAAGGATGAAGGAGTACAGGTCAAAGAAGAAAGCTGCTAGAGATAAGAACCACGTGGTCCATAGCAGGCCCAAACGGAACTAAGAAAAAAGAGCTATGTGTAGTGCAAGTGTACGTTGCCAGTCTCTATACAATCGTAAGTTTCAGCAGTGTCTGTTGAGTAGAATAAAACTAAAGATAAAATATATCCCAGGTGGATTTTTAGAATTGAAATAGTTAAGTGTCAGCTCAGTAGAATAAAACTAACCATAAATGGTTTCTAAATGGATTTTGTGAATTGAAGTTGGTGTCTTATCAAAAGCATAATACAAACGATAAAATAGCTTGTAGGCGGATTTTGAGAATTTGAATGAATAAGTGTCTGCCTGGTAGGATAAAACTAACGACGAAATAGTTTCCAGATGGATTGTGGAAACGGATAATTATAAGTGGCTAAAACTAACGAAGATAGTTTTTGAAATTATAACTAGAGAAGTGTGATTTTTAGGATGAAGTTAACAATAAATTGATTGCCAGTAGTTTTTCAATAGGTGTATAGGTATTCAGTAGGATAAACCTAGGAATGTAATGCATGACTGGCATATTTTGAAAATTGAAGTGTATAAGTTTCTATTCAGTAGGATAAAATTAACAATAAAATTGATTACCGATTCATTTTGAAAACTGAAGGGGGTAATTGTCTGTTCAGAAGGATAAAACTAACAGTAAATCAGATTCGAGATGAATTTTGAGAACTGAAGTGGGTAAGTGTCTGCTCAATAGGATAAACGTAACGTTCAAGTATACTCGAGGTGAATTCCGAGATTTTAACTAGATAAGATGTCACAATGGTTGGCATAATGATCGTCGATAATTATTTCTGATGTTGACACACCACAATATTGATAACATATTAACAATAGAGGCATGCTGCTCTCCATGGATCATAAAATTTGATAAAAATATAATCTGAAGTGGAAAATATGTAGAAATGACTTTGACACAGGAGGAAAACAGGATTGCAAGGTCTTGTATCCCCCCGCCCCCAGTGATAATAGCAAATATTTCTGGTCGTCCACTCCCCTGTGATTATACCTGGTTCACAGCACAATACGATAAAACTGCCCCCACTGGTGCTTGGTCCTATACGCGCCCCTCCCTGTACTAAATCTGTCATGTCCAGCCTGCAAGTAATAACGTAATAGGGCGCACGAGTGTCAATAGGACCTCAAGTGATCTGTGTACCTGTCACCGAGCCTCGGTTGGCTTTTAATTACATCCCGAAACAATTTACACTTGCTTCGTTCGCAATATAGTGGACCATTTAATTATACGGCAATAACTCAGCTCGAGCTCGAGTGATGAATATTTTTTAATTATTTAAGGAAAATTTTGACATTATAGCGCCATTTACCACCGAGGTTACACAAAGGAAAAATCAGTTTGTGTATGGAATGTGAATGTATTGAATAATTCTCTAACATCGATCAAGTTGTACGAGTATTAATTGGAGCTACCAACGATATAGCTAACCGGACGATTTAATTGAAAAGCCTATGCAGAATATTTCGCAAATCTCATGAAGGAAGTTACATTTTGTGACTTTCCGTTCCATACAACACCTATAATTCTCATTATATATAAGATTAAAGAGGCGGGAATAAAAAATATATTTTATAAATTCATTCATTGTTAAAATGAATATATTTTGTAAGGCTCATCAAGTCATTCAGACAAATCAACTCATCAAGTACTTACACAAATACGCATGTCACTTTTCCAATTCCTAGTAAACTTGAAATAAGTACGCATTAACTACCGGTTAATGAGCCGGTTTACGTGCATGGGTGAGCTGAACTCTGGGAGAGAGGGTAACGCATTCGACAGCGGCCACCTCAAGTAGTGATACCGGAGACATTGACAGCACGTGGATTTCTAGAGCCCATCCTGATGCCGCATATTGCTCTATGAGACAAGGCTTTCAACAGGCATTTTCCAACAGGATAATACTTTGCAGCATGACTACCATAGGAATGCCTCTGCAGCACTGCCACACTTACATGCCCTGCACGGTCACCAGATTTATCACTCATCAAACTTGTCTGGGAACACTTCAGTCACCAACTTTAGAAGCTCCAGTTGTATCAAATATGGACATAGATGCTGCAGGACACCGTATGAAATGTACGTGTCATATTCATTCTATTATCTCATAATGTATTCAAGCCAGAGATGAACCTACAGCGTACGAGACTCCGAGACTACGAGATAGTGGGTTCGAGCCCCACTGTCGGCAGCCATGAAGGTGGTTTACCGTTGTTTCCCATTTTCACGCCAGGCAAATGCTAGGGCTGTACGTTAATTAAGGCCACGGGAGATTCCTTCCCACTCCTAGTCCTTTCCTATCTCATCGTCGCCATAAGACCTATCTGTGTCGGTGCGACGTAAAACCAACAGCAAAGAAAAAATGAAAATTGTGACTATTTTATCCAATATAGGATGTGCGACATTCATTACACTGTATTTGACAAACACCAGACAAGTTTTGGATGTTATTTCTGGATTGAATTCTGTTAACGTTCTGCTTTTTTCTTTACACCGTCATGAACGCATTAAACATATCTTAGCCTGTTTAATGTGGACACATATTGAAATATGTTAAGGTGACATATATATATATACTTCCTTTTTTTCTGAACAAGAGAACATTGTGTAGAAATGTTGCTAATGGAAAAGGGACACCAAGTATTTCTATTCGAGGAGTGTTGTAAAAAAAAAATTGTTTGTACTCCGTTGTGACTTTTCTTAACACAGTAGGGATTAGTAATTTCTCATTTAGAATCACAGAAGGTGAAAAGACACCGCCCGTGACTTGTAACACCTGTAATGTGTTAAATGTTCTTGTTTCCAACTGGAGGGAATTAAGTTACCAGGTGCATTCTTTTCCTTTCGAAACGGAAGAAATAACGGAAGGAAATAAAAATATTCTTCAATCAAATTGACAATATCCAGTTTCTCGGAGATATGTAGGAAGTAATCAGGATTTAAAAGGTTCATAGTAATGATCACAAATACTCGACAGGCTGGGTAATATACTATGTCATGATAGAAGATAAAATACAGAGTCTAATGGTCGTGTATATATATCAGGAATCCTCATACAAAACAAATCAAACTTTGCTATGTGGCTTCCCGGCCAGACTTATTTTAATCTTGTTAAACGGTATGCTCGTCGCATAAGCGTCTTCGGGTACATTACAACTTTTAACATGAAACGATGTCATCTTCAAATTCAAGATATCTATATGTGAATTTAATGATACATTAGGGTAGGATACAGTTTCCTTTACACAGCAATATGTAATCTGATAGTTTAAAGAACGATTTACCGTAAAAGTTAGTCTGCCTGTTTTGGTTTTATAATTAATATTTAAGATTAGTCGGTTGATAGTGGAAGTGATTTTTGTGACAAGGGAAGAAACTACGGGATTATCAGATCTGTAAATCCGTCTCCTTCACATTTCAAATATTGGTCAGCACCTTAATCAATTTATTTCCCAACGTTTCATATAAGTGAAAGTACTTCTTGATTTCTCTCCTGCCGTTCCTTTTGTTCTGTTTTCTGAAACATTCTCTGCTTCAGATACTGTATATCAAAACATTTACAACGACCCAAGAAAAAACACACACACACACACCATTGATGTGCTGCACAGTCTCCGTTGCATATGTTTCAGACCAGGTTTATATGATATCTGGAAAGTATCTTTCGTACACATGTACATGAGGATCTTAAAGCTCATCCTTGGACTCAGAGTGGTGTACTATTTTTGGTACGAGTATATTTTTCGTCCAGACCAAGGTCGTAATCTGTCTGACATCATCCTGTGTGTATGCAGCCGCCTAAAATGCGCAGTGGGATATTAAACAGCCGAGTAGCAGCTAGGGCACCAAACTCTGGCTTCATACACCTGTCATAATACAGCACCAGGATTCTTTAGTATATATATTCGATCTTCTACTCGTACAGTTTCAATCCATATTGGCAAGGGAGTTAAATGTTTGGACATTTGAGTGATCATCTTTAGATTCAGAGGATATATAATTGTATGTTTGGTCGAATTTTCCAAACTACCAATTTCATGATAAAAGCAACAAGCAGCTTCCATTCCAATTTATTGAAATGGCAGTTTGTAAATAATATGAGTTTTTTAAAAATAAGTAATCTCACAAATAGATATACCTCCAAACTGGCTTCTTCTTCGTTTCTAATTTGATATTTTTGATTAAAACCTATTCTAAGTTAATGCAAAGCAAACTAGAAAATTGGCTTGTCTTTCAGTATTTTTAAATATGTGTTTAAATAATTTAAAATTATATTTAGATAGGGTACCATAGATAGATAGACAGATAGATAAGGATTGGGTGAGCCCTGCCTTCGCAGGGCTCCACACGTAGTTCTGTGAAGACCCTTTGTATCCCTTAAACGGGTTTACCTAGTCCAGCCCTAGTGCTCCTATAAAGGATAACAGTGACCGGATGTTGGCATTCCTGATGTCTTCCAGGCTCACAAAATGTGAGCCAAGATATCGATATCTAGTGCTTGCAAGAGCCTCGCACTGACATAACACATGCGAGGAGGTCTCTTCCTCCCTACCGCATCTTCTACACATCAGATCCTGACTGATTTTCGTGATGTGTAGGTGTCACTGTAAGGTATTGTGGCCTGTTAACAGTCCAACTACCATTCGTATTCTGGTCCTATTCAAATTTATCAGGACATTTTTATAACTTTGCCTGGGCCCTTTGATAAGTTCACGTGCCTGCCTTGCTGTGGTTAGCCTGTTCCAAATGTCTAAGTGAGACTGGTTTGTCCACTGGGATATTATCAGTTTCACACTTCGGAGTGACACTGCTAGCAAGGTCTCTGGTCGTATGAAAGGAACTTTTGAGCCTTGTTTCACCAGTTTGTCAGCTTCTTCATTTCCACTGATTCCTGTGTGCCCAAGGACCCATAATAGGGTAACTGGGCTAAGTTCACACAGCTTATCTAACATCCTTCGTCACTCCCATACCATTTTGTGATGTTGTTCTAACTGCGCATAGTGCTTTTAACTCTGCCTGGCTGTCGCTGCAAATGGTGATGCATCTTCTACATCCAGGCATGTTCCATACATATACAGCACAGGCTAGTATTGCATATACTTCGGCCTGGAAAACAGTAGCATATTCACCCATGGAAAGGGAGAGCCTTGTCTTAGGCCCCCAGACCCCGGCGCCTGTGCCCGTCTCTGTCCGCGAGCCATCTGTGTACCATGTACAGCCCCCAGACCTAAGACGGGCACCAGCATCCGCGGTCCACTCCTCCCTTGTGGGTATCACCACTGTGAACTTATAATACAGATTAAAACTAGGCTTCATCAGGTCTCCGATCATCATTGTCGCAGGGCCGGTCTGGTAAAGCCTTGTAAGAATAGAAGCATGACATTCATTCGGATTCTTGAAAGACCATCCTCCGAGTAACCAGAGGCGGTAAGCACTCATTCCAGCTATTTATTTAACATATAAATGTAAGGGGGAAGACATATGATGGCCTCCATTGCACATAATTGTGTAGTATCCAGTTCTCCTGTTATTCCTAGACACGCAAGTCTTTGGACACTGTTTAACTTGGTGGTCACAGTTTTACTGTCCGAACCTGGCCACCAGACTAAAGATGCGAAGGTGATCGTGGGCCGAACAATAGAAATATAAAACCACTGGACCACCCTAGGTCCTAGGCCCCAAGCCTTTCCGACGGCCCCGCGACAGGCTCACATAATCTTGCGAGCCTTATCCACCTTATGGCCTATACTCCCAACTCAGTCTTGCCTCGAGGATTACCCCTAGGTACTTAACTGAGGTTGTCTTAACTAATTTTTTCCCAAATAGAAAAGGCTCTGACAGTCCGTCTAGTCTTCTCCTCCTGGTAAATACCACGAGCTCCGTCTTGTCGGGATTAATCTACAAGTCCGTGTCGTGGCACCATCATTCCACCCTGCGTAGGGAGCTCTGTACGAGCTCTGAAACCGTACTGGGGAAATTTCCCACCGCCATTGGGATAATGTCATCTGCATAGCTTTGGGCACAAATTCCTCCAACATTTAACCTGGTAAGTAGTTCATCCACTACCAGACATCATAATGTTGGTGATAATACTCCTCCGTGTGGACACCCCCTGTCTCTATTAGCTCTCAACATTACTGAGTTGAGGGTAAACAGAACTTGACGGCCCTGCAACGAGGCCATAATCCATTTTAAGAGCATCCTGCTCACGCCTCTTCTATCCAGACTAAGTTCTATGGAGCCCGAAGATGTGTAGTTAAAGGCTCCTTCTATATCTAGGAATACCACCATGGTAAGTTGTTGTTAATCCTAGTTAATTCTAGGCGCTCTTCAGCCTGGAAACAAGCTGGTGTAGTCTCAACCGACTTCCCTGGTTGGTATGCATGTTGATGAGGATGCAGGGGAGAGTCTCTTAATACTTTCTCCCTGATATGTCCATACAGCAGTCTTTCCAAAGCCTTAAGAAGAAAAGACGTTAGACTGATGGGTCTATAATCCCTAGGTCTAGTATATGAAGACCTTCCGGGTTTAGGTATATACACTCCCTTCGCCTGACGCCACGAGGAGTATACGTACTCCATGGTGAGACAGTCTCTAAAAATTCTGACCAGGTATGGTATAAGGACCGCATCCGCTTCCTGAAGAAGTGCTGGGATAATCCCATCCATTCCAGGGCTTTTATAAGGGGCAAAAGATCCTAATGCCCACTTTACCCTTCTTGGGGTAACAATCTCTGTGGCTGCCTTCCAACCACTTCTATCGGGTCTGAAGGATCCGCTCGATTCTACTTCACTGTTCGTGAATACTGAACCTGAAAAGTGGGCATCAAGCAATAAGCTCAGGGTCTCCCCCTCTTTGCGATGTATATCCACCCGAAGGCGACTCCAATGAGCCCTGCCTTGCCCCTCCATCCAAGGTTAGAATGTTATGAAGTCTTGCCGCTTCATATTGACTCTCGATGGAGTCGCAAAACTGTCTCCAAGATTTCTTAGAAGCCTTTTTGGACTTCTGACTTGTACTTTCTTTGTGATTCTTTATAATAATCTAGACTTTTTTGGTCTTGAAGTTCCCTGTATTTTTTCCAGAGCCTTTGCGTGTTTCTCCTCAGGTGTTCAAGATCACTGTTCCACTTGAAGCTTCCTGTTATTATTTTTGCCTTAACAACTGGGCAGTTAAATTCATAAGAGGTAAATAGTGTCTGTGTGAGAAATCTCACACTAAGCTCCAGCTCCTCGTTATTCTTGATTATATTTGAGGGTCTTCCTTCCAGTCCCCTCCTCACGTCCTCCCTAAAAGACGTCCAATTGGTTCGTCTAGGATTCCTGTAAGATGGGATCTCGAAGGAGCCCTCTATTTGAAACACAATGTGTCTGTGATCTGACAAGGAAGGCTCCAAAGAAATTTTTCAGTCTTTAAATTCCTGTACGATTCCCATGGAACCCGGGGCAAGATCTATGATCCCCTCACTCCTGTTATTGATGAAGGTAGGGGTATCACCTATGTTCATGATCTCAAGGTCAGTTGTACATAGAAATTCTATGAAATTCTCTCCCCTTCGGTTTGTATATTTGCTTTCCCAAATGCTGTAATGAGCATTGGCGTCACATCCTACTATGAGGTTAAGTCCTTGTTTCCTACAGTATGTCACCAGTCTCTTGAACTCCTCCGGCGGGGATGGAGATTCAGAGTCTCCTGGGAAATATGCAGAACAGACAACCAGATCTCTTGGCTGTCCGCCCTCCTCATATCTCACTAGGACTGCTACAATGTCTCTAGTAATGAAGCTAGGTATAGACCAAGCGTTATGATCCTTAACTAGTATATATGTTCTAGGCTTCTCCTCCGCTACTCCACTGAATAGAGTGAAGTCTGCGCATTTTAGTTAGATGATATGTTCCTGTCTAAGCCGGGGTTCTTGTATCAGGGCGACCGAAAATGCGCCTTTCTGGATACTTTTTATGAGTACCCTAGAGGCCGCTATAAAATGTTGTTTGTTTGTATAAAAGTAATCATTCCTTAGCTTCATACATGCTTTACCTTATGCAGTCTCCGGAACGTGCAGCTCCGTCTACCGCGGTGAATCCTGAGGCTTGGCTGGCCCCGGCTCCTGTCCAGGCTCCCGCTCCTTGCCCTTGCTGGTCTCAGTGTTGTCTGTGGTGGGGTTGGTCTTCTGCTTGTCGCGTTTGCCCTCCACCAGGGTGAAGTTAACAACATGCACCCCACAGAAGACCATCTTCCCCACCACTTTTTCCACATCCCTGGGGTCCATGCTGACCACAAGGCGGACACCTCTCTTCTCATCCTTGCGGTCGTTGATTCTCCAGCTGTTGGGATTTAGACCATGGTTCTGGCGTGCCATTCTTCCCAAAAGGACATTATTGTCCTTTGGTTGTCCTGGTATCCAGACCATGGCTCTCTTATAGGAGAGGAGTTTATCCATGCCCACAATTGCGAGCCTGTCTCCTTCCCACGGCTGCATATCTGTAACGAGACTTCTAAGCCATGCTATAGTCCCGCCGTTCTCTGCAATGATGATGAGCGCACCTCTCAAGAGATAGCAGTCCAGGAACTGAGGCTTAATGGGCCCCTGCTCCGGAAGCTCATCTGTCAGATTGGTGATAGCCTCCTCTACAGACTCCACCTGTTTTTCAGTTAGCTGCTAGTCAGGATATCCTACAGGCACTATGGCCTATCCTGGCATACTCCACCTTGAGTCGTTTGTGGGCTTGCCGATCTTCTTCTTGGGTTGTCCCCGACAGGAGTCGTTTTCCCACTGGCGTCTTGGTGAATGGAGTCCTCTGTGCCCTGGAAGCAGAGCCCTTCTCAGGGTCCCGCCTCCTGTGCCCATTGGATCCCGCCGCAGTCGTCGTTGTCGTGGTAGTAGAAGGCCTCTCAGTTCCAGGAGTTAGGCCCTCTTTGGCCTGCTCCCGGGCCTTTAAAGCCTTCTTGTACCTCCTCTTCGCACCGGAGCGGTGTTTCGTCTTTTTCTTCTTCTACTTCTGGACTATAGAGTCCACTGTCGAGGTCGTACTGTCCGAGGGCATCTCCGAAGAGTCCCCATATGTTGTTTCTCTCGGAGGCCCCAGAGGATCTCTCCCGTTTTTGGGTGGCTACTGTACTCATGTAGGTCCCACGAGTAGCTAGGGAAATATAATGTCCACCCAGGCAGAGCCCCGCATACCCGGCTAAGGCTACTTACTTCGAAAGGGCACCAAGAAACTCGAAGGCTCCGTTCAAGACACATCTCCCATGTGCCATGCACCCCATCGGCACGGGTCGCGTCACACCTTAGGGTTGGGTGGTGCTTTAGCGCCCTCCTCCTTGAATACCGAATGGTTACCCAATAGGGATCCATTTTGCATCGCAAGAAAGGTGCTTCTAGTCCCCCTCACCACGCAGAAGGTCTTCAATTGAAGAGGGTAAGCGAGGTTAACCCCTGCAATTGTAGAAGCACACACGAAGGGGTAGGGTACCATAGAATAGCAATAAATCTGTTTATACACTGACTGACAGAGCAAATGCAACACCAAGAAGGAGTGGTTCGAAAGGGATAAAAGTTGGGGAAAATACAGAGACGGCACGGACGAATAATTGATGTTTATTTCAAACCGATATGCAGGTTACACAATGCGCACGGCATCGACTCAGTAGGATGTAGGACCACCGCGAGCGGCGATGCACGCAGAAACACGTCGAGGTACAGAGTCAATAAGAGTGCGGATGGTGTCCTGATGGATGGTTCTCCAATCTCTGTCAACCATTTGCCACAGTTGGTCGTCCGTACGAGGCTGGGGCAGAGTTTGCAAACGGCGTCCAATGAGATCCCACACGTGTTCGATTGGTGAGAGATCCGGAGAGTACGCTGGCCACAGAAGCATCTGTACACCTCGTAGAGCCTATTGGGAGAAGCGAGCAGTGTGTGGGCGGGCATTATCCTGCTGAAACAGAGCATTGGGCAGCCCCTGAAGGTACGGGAGTGCCACCGGCCGCAGCACATGCTGCACGTAGCGGTGGGCATTTAACGTGCCTTGAATACGCACTAGAGGTGACGTGGAATCATACGCAATAGCGCCCCAAACCATGATGCCGCGTTGTCTAGCGGTAGGGCGCTCCACAGTTACTGCCGGATTTGACCTTTCTCCACGCCGACGCCACACTCGTCTGCGGTGACTATCACTGACAGAACAGAAGCGTGACTCATCGGAGAACACGACGTTCCGCCATTCCCTCATCCAAGTCGCTCTAGCTCGGCACCATGCCAGGCGTGCACGTCTATGCTGTGGAGTCAATGGTAGTCTTCTGAGCGGACGCCGGGAGTGCAGGCCTCCTTAAACCAATCGACGGGAAATTGATCTGGTCGATATTGGAACAGCCAGGTTGTATTGCACATGCTGAAGAATGGCGGTTGACGTGGCGTGCGGGGCTGCCACCGCTTGGCGGCGGATGCGCCGATCCTCGCATGCTGACGTCACTCGGGCTGCGCCTGGACCCCTCGCACGTGCCACATATCCCTGCGCCAACCATCTTCGCCACAGGCGCTGCACCGTGGACGCATCCCTATGGGTATCGGCTGCGATTTGACGAAGCGACCAACCTGCCCTTCTCAGCCCGATCACCATACCCCTCGTAAAGTCGTCTGTCTGCTGGAAATGCCTCCGTTGACGGCGGCCTGGCATTCTTAGCTATACACGTGTCCTGTGGCACACGACAACACGTTCTACAATGACTGTCGGCTGAGAAATCACGGTACGAAGTGGGCCATTCGCCAACGCCGTGTCCCATTTATCGTTCGCTACGTGCGCAGCACAGCGGCGCATTTCACATCATGAGCATACCTCAGTGACGTCGGTCTACCCTGCAATTGGCATAAAGTTCTGACCACTCCTTCTTGGTGTTGCATTTGCTCTGTCAGTCAGTGTATTACAGAAGTATTACAATTTAACTGATATATGTGTGTTTTCTTTACTTTAGTAACAGGGGAATATGTGCGAGGAAGTGATTGTATGTTTCCAGAAAGAGGGGGATTAAAGTGAACTCAAATAGTATCTTTTTCTATAATTTATTATAATATTGTAGCCTACGCAAGCCCGACTTCTTGGCTGAACGGTCAGCGTTGAGGGCTTCGGTCAGAGGGTCCAAGGTCGAAGATTTTAAACGCCTCTGGTTAATTCTTCTGGCTCGGGACTGGGTGTCTGTGTTTATTCCAAAACTCTCTTCTTCATATTCAGACATCATACCACGCTACCAACTACCCCAGAAACACGTAAGAGTGATTATATCCCTCCATGTAGGGTTGGCGTCAGGAAGGGAATCCGGTCGTAAAACAGGACCAAATACATATGTAAGACACATTTCACACCCGCGATCCCACAGGTGTGAGAAAAATCGGTGGTAGTAGTAGTAATATTAGTATAATAATAATAATAATAAGGAGAAGAAGAAGAAGTAACTTGTAGCGTACGCAAATACTATTAACAAAATTATTTTATTCATCATCAGACTGATATTATAAAATAATTAATTGTGATAAATGTCAGAAAAACTTTGAAACAGACATTGTCTCTGCTGAATCATTGTATATACAACAGATCCCATTACGACAGGTTGAATTGCGTTGCAATTTATTTTTCAAACGCTTGTACGTCTTAGATCTGCAATATTCTTTCTTGCAGGATCATCTCTTACATACGTGACCAGTACCTACAAAATACAACGGCACCAAACATTTTACAATTTCTACACTTTCTAGAAAATTTTCTTCAGTCAGCTTCGAATATTTTATACTTTGTAGGCAATTCATTCAAGCCAATAATTTAAAATGCCATCTTTACTGTCAATTGTGTACTTCCATCTTTTTGATCAACGACTATGTTTCTTCAGCTTATCCCAGTTATTTTTGGGGACGCTGGAGCCATCCAGGCTCATATGTGTTTTTGCCGGGAGTCTAAGACCGGACACCTTTCCTCACGCCACGTGATTCTTGAGATGAAAATATCGACGCAAGGTCGACTGGCATTCTTATTGGAATTAAATCCAATTAAATTGGATGGATCTTATTTAATTCTACTAACTAGCTCGCGCATATTAACACTTTGTGCTCTGCTTTTTAAGGACCAAGTATTTTTGTTTGATCTATTAATAATCACCTCTGCTTCTCAAGGAGAATTTTTATAAGTTACTTATTTATTTTGCACTGATGTATCATAGCAATAACCATATATTCTGTTTACTTATTAATACCTCTGAGTCTGGCGTACCCACTAGCAATACTTATATCTTCATTTTAATTAGTCAAAACTTCCACATATAATGCAGCCAAATATTCACTTGAATTATTTTCGAATGTTTCAGTGATATCACTTATTATCACTAGATTAAATCATCTTCAACTAATGTGTTTCCTAGAGCAAGTTTCATTAACCTAGAGAGATGGCCTTGTGGTTAGAGGTGCGCAGCTGTGAGGTTGCATTCGGGAGATAGTGGGTTCGAACCTCACTGTGGACAGCCCAGAAGGTAGTTTTCCGTGGTTTCCCATTTTCGCACCAGAAAAATTCTGGGGTTGTAGCATAATTAAGAACACTTTCTTCACACTCCTAGCCCTTTCCTATCCCATCGTCTGCCGGTGCGACGTAAAGCAACTTGTAAATAATGTTTTATTATTTATTGGGCCGAATTTTATTTCTTCGAACAACAGAAGAATTGAGTTCCAGAAACTTTTTGTATAATGGGAGGAGTTATAACTTCTGACTTGTTACTTCTTGGCATAAATTTTCGAGTTAAAGTTACTAGAGAATCTCTTGCTTGATTATATTTTTCACTATCTGTATCATTTTCTTCACTGTCACCTTAAATCCTTCCTCATAAATTGCATTGTACATTTTCTCTAATAATTACTCAAAAATGGTTGATCTCCATCCCATTCTAGCTCGACTGCCAAAATCTGGTTAGTAAGTTTCCATCTTAATACCTTGATGGTACGGTAAGATGTAAGATGCAAGGCGATACCCTATAATTATTCCGCAGCGGGTTAAAATTTGTAGGTGGGGGTGGGGTAGAGGGAGGACATCTGAAAACAAAATCTATAGTAACAAACCCTTTTTACTTTCAAATAAATTTCACAGAACGAAAATTTTGAAATAATTTTAGAGCAGTACTTCTTACAACTCAACGGGTTAAGCGGTCTAATGGCAAGCGCACGCTTTAAATCGCGCGTGCAGTGTGAGACAATGATTTATGTCATTTGTTTTAAAATAGAGATAACAGTTTGTTCCACTGTATTAAAATGTTCAAAGGTTTGAGTCATTTTTTAAAAAATCTTCTAGTGCCTCGATAACAGGGAAATATTTCTATATATTTATCGTAATTGATTATGTTAATTTAAAAAATATACCATCTGTGTGTCATATGCTTTTACATATGTTACATTGCAGCTTAAATGGCTAAGCATGTGGTCTCTGTTACAACACTGTCCATCTGGTAATACGGGAGCTAATTAATGAAATGCAGCCTGGTTTAAAAAAAATAATCTACCACTGCCCATTACGGACGTGCACTTTGTTGAGATTAGCGCATTTGTATAGACGGTCGTGTAATTTTAGCACATCGTCACTGACGATTACTCCAAATAAGGTCAGTACCAGTCTATACATATTGACTCATATACTAAATGCGATATATTGCATTATAATGTCACAGTAAAATGAAATGCTGTCCTAAAATAGTATTTCTTTCCCCACGTGTATGTCATGCTATTGTTGTTTATAGTAAGAATATTATCGGTGGTATCATAATGCGATTTTTATTGTTTCATCTAAGAGCATTTTAAAGAATGTTATAATTGCTCAGATTTATTTATTTATTACCGCTTAACAAATGTAACAAAATTCGTGGGTAATTACCAGTAACCACTATTCTGTAAAAGTTAACAGAAGCTACTGATACGGTGTGTATACTTGTGATGATTCTGTATAATGTATTATTATTATTATTATTATTATTATTATTATTATTATTATTATTATTATTATTATTATTATTATTATTATTATTATTATTATTATTATTATTATTATTATTATTATTATAGTTGCTCCAATGACTCAAATATATTTCAAGCATTTTAACCAAAAATAGTGCAGTTCTGTATTGTAAAATTACACGAGTCTGTGGGTTCGCTTCTACTGTTATATTCTACTGTAAACATGATGCAGTCATGTATGTCCTATTTTCGTTTGTGAACGGTATTAACATGCAGTTTGCGACACATATAACTCGAATTATTTGTAATATTTATAACTTGAGGTGGTAAATTATTATACTACCGCCCATTCCTGTCAACCATGTACCCTAAGTGGGCAGTGGCATAATAATTTACTACCACAAAACTTCACCATTTGATGACTTTAGAAATATTTTTGTTCATGTCTTATATTTCAATACCGAAACATAAACAGTAGCTAAGTTTCATACTCTTTGAGAGTTCCCAACCGATTTGCCCTATGAAGGGTTTTAATACAGTAATAACATATTTTGAACTCTGCATATAAGTTCCTTTGATTTTTCTGCTTTCAAGTAGGTCTACTTCATAGCACGCTCTTTCATCCATTGGCTTTTCCCGGTGTTGTCGCATCTCCTTCCGGTATAATTACGTTCTTTCCCCTGAAATGGGGAGTAAGCTTCTTTTTCACAGGTTTTTCCTAAAAAAAGGGACTTTTTTCAGGATCTGTCTCACAGCCTGGAGGTTTCGTACGTCTGTTAGCCCCAGTTCTTCTATGTCCTTCTCAGCCTTCCTTAGCTTTGTGGTATAGACGTTCTCGTTTTGCCAGAAAGCGAATAGGCGGTTGGTTATTCTGTTGGGAGATTTTGCCATAGCACCATAGATACATACCAAAATGGATAACTAAGAACAGAGAAGTGCAATATTAGAATAAGGAATTAAGTGTAGTCAGTTTATGATAAAATTTCTAAGCTGAGATAATCAATACGTAATAACTTAAAATAATCTTATTTACATAGTGAGTACATTAATTTGGCACCGCACTGTACTACTTTGAAATGCAAGTTCTTAAGGCTGAACAGTCTGTACATTACCAAATATTTAACTGGAACAGCAACCGAAATCCTACCTGTAATATAATTACACACACACATAAACTGCTACAGTCACCACAGTGTCAAACTCGTTTCGACCTTTCAAGCACACAAGATAGTAGCCTACAATGTCCTAGTCCGTTTATATATTTGAGGGGTCAATGTCCTGGTGATCGGCGTACCGGGTTGTATTTTCGTCAGGGTCGACGATTTTGTTCTTAATCTGGTAGGTCCGTTGACTGGGGGACTGGGTGTTCGTGCTGTCCCCGACATCCGTGAAAATCACGCACCGCACACAATACTATCTATCCTCCACCATGTAAACACGCAGTTCCCCATACAAAGGAGATGCTTTGGGTGTGGAAGCTGCAATTCTTCAGCAGCCCGTGATATCACCGAGATGAACACAATGTATGTCTTCAGCTCTCTCTTACATTTCTGCTGAATGTGAGTACTGTTTTCAATCTGTCTCCTGCTTTATCTGCTTGAAGGAACTTCCTTAGTGACTTGAATAGTATTTCTAATTTATTTTCATGGTTAAGAGAATGTTATAGTTTTAATGAGGTATATAACAATTAATAATGTTAGTGCCATACAGGAGCTTCTTAGGCCAATTCATTGAAAAACTACAGCCTGTTTCCAGTAATTCGACTGGGCCAGGAACAGAATGAATGGAGCCCCCATCTACCGGCGAGGATACGAAATGTGCCGGCTGCTGAAGCCTGTCGCACTCCTCTGGGGCAATAATAAATTACTGCCAAATGAAATGTTAATTGAAAGTGTTGCTGGAATGAAAGATGACAGGGAAAACCGGAGAACCCGGAGAAAAACCTGTCCTGCCTCCGCTTTGCGCAGCACAAATCTGACATGGAGTAACCGGGATTTGAACCACGGTATCCGGCGGTGAGAGGCCGGCGCTCTGCAACTCGAGCGACGGAGACTTGGCCAATTCATTATTTGAAACAAACAAATCACATCATTATGAATATGAATTCTTCACCATTTTAATGTTACTTTAATATTAAGCATGATAAGCTGTTCAAAGTTTACGTTATGACGTTCAACCTGAAAATCTAATCCATGGTTGCTGAAGAAAATACAATCCATAGTACGCTCTCACTTGGGAGTTTTCGTTCAAATATCTGATGTGGTATAAAGTCCTTGTCTTCACACGTAAGGTAATGAATGAGTTTCTTGTACATTTATAATATAAAAGGTTTTTGTGGTAGTTGTTAGTGTTGCCATCACCCTGCTGTATTTCGAAATACGTTGTTCTTGTAAGGACACAAAAGTGATTACATACTCTATTAATTATCCAACCATTCGTCAGCTGGAGAACTGGGATCCAATTTAGAAATTACAGGGACCCAAACTCACTGAACGAATAGTTTAGGACCAGGAAGACACTTATATGTTGACATTCCAGAGGACAGTGGATGTACATCTGAAGGTGACACAGTCTACCAAATATTTTAAAGTTTAGGCTGAACGTTTCTGGTCATATTTGAGGATAAGAGGATAACCACGAAATAGCTAAAGACACTCATATTGTAGTTACAGAGATTTTGAATATATGAAATGGACAAATTGAGGGCTAAATGTATTCTTGGTAAGAAACTTTCCCATGACAAATGTATTCTTCTCAATGGTGGGACAGAGAGATAAATTAACCGAAGGTTTTGCAAAGCTAAAGCTATGCACAACAGTACTCTATAAGAGAAAATGTGTTCACAGGCGAAACTATCCTTACGTCGTTCGACTTAGAAGCCGATATTGATGAACGGGAGAGATATCCAAGTGGTCTTGGGATATATTTGTATTGGGTGGAGCTAATTTATATTTATGTAGCGGTAATTATTAATTGATACAAGTTAGTGGGAACGATGGCAAAGGGGTATTCGATATGAATCAACTTCGATGGGTGTTTTATAAGACAAAAATTGGATATTACTTCAGGGAATATTGAACTCGACCAGAGAACGTAAGAGAATCCGAGGCAAGTCCAGAAGAGTACGATGGTTTAACTCGATCTGTACTAATTCATATTTCAAAGATGCAGGAGAAAGAGACACACTGTTGGTTGCTAAAATTTGAGGATCACAGAGTCAACAAGTTTAATCCCACTGTCGTACAAACCAAGGCAGAATGTCATAACAGTCATCGAGAAAATTGTATGTAGGCTTCTATGTATGTGTGAATATATGTAAAATTCATACACCTTCATTATAAGACCTTTCAGCGTGTAGTCTACAAGCCTCTGTGAATTTGATAAATACCTCTACAATCCTGTATTTGTAACTAGCTCTGAGGTCTTTTTTTATCCATACCACCTTAACAATTGGAAACCGGGTCTAACCATCGTCGCCTTGGTCTCCACTTTTACACCCCCAATGACCGAATCCATTATACTCCTAGGTAACCTATGCTCCTCAATTCGCCTCATTTGACCCATCACCGAAGCCGGTTTATGCATTCAGTTCCATCATTGGAGTTCATTCCTAACTTAGCGTTTATCGCCTCGCTCCGACTACCCTCCCGTCATTGTTTCCGCCTCTTTGTACAAGCCATCATTCTCGCTATTTTCACGACTCTCACCTCTAACTTATGAATGCCACCCAGCTTTCACTTCCGCATGGCAAAGTTGTCGAAGGTTCCGTCTTGAAAGAAGTCAAACAAAAGACGAATTTAGGTATTCAATATTGATTTGAAATTTGGAAGTCATATTGAATATATAGATAACAAAACCTGTAGGAATTTGGGTATCATATTTCAAAATTCGTCAAATTTTCAACGTACAACGTTATTTATTTTATAAAACTTATTAGTAAGAACGAAACTGGAATATGGTTCTATTATCTGGAGTCCTTCAGACACTAAGAACATCAAATTAATTGATACAGTACAAAAGTGGTTCTTAAAATATTTGTACTGGAAACAGTCACACGAGTACCCGATATTTCTGTCCTACTCCAGAATATTATCACACTTTGGTGTTAAAACTTTGGAAGAAAGACGTAAAAAGTACATGATGTTATTTTTGTATAAAATATCGAATATTAAAATTAATGATGGGGAGTTGCTTGGAAGTATACAATTTTACGTTCCTCGGAAGTCTGGCAGGTTGAAGAATTAATTTTACAGTATGAAATGTCACACAGGAGCCCATAAGAATTCTCCTCCTAATAAAATTCTGAAACTTTATAATAAATTAAATACATATAATTTGGATATCGTTTTCATTAATCAAATCAACTTTGAATTGTCATGTGATACTTTCCTATAATACACATACTGTTGAGTATTATCTCCGTTTTCTGTACATGACTGATTTCATTCTTATAGATGCTATTCTTTATCTTCTTCTATTTGAACCCATAGTTTTTAAATGACATAAGTTATACATTAAACTTTATTTCTCTTTTTAGATTATTATTTTGCATAATGTGTCGTGTTTATTTCGTACTCGTATTAAGACTAACGTAAGACTGTATAATTTAACTGCTTAACTGAATGTGTTACTTTGTGTTAGGCACCACTGTAAAATAATTATTATTGTAGTAATTGTGTATTTTTATTGTATTACCAACTTTGTCTTGTTTGGGTAGTTCATTGTATTCTTTGTATGGTCTTGTTTTCTTTTTTCAGTTAACGTTTAATAGTGTAATTATTAATTGTACTCTACTGTATGTTGTGAATGTAATTGGGCGAAAGCCTTTTATGTTCATCATTCAATAAATAAATTATATATATATATTCGTCTAGTAGCTGATTTCTTATAGATCGCAACTGCGATCTCACTGCATTAGGCTTACTCCACCTTGATTCAGTCTCGCTTACTATACTAGCACCCTCGGAGAACACACACCCTAAATACGTGAAATGATCAACTTGTTCCAGGTTTTTATTCCCAACCTGACATTCATTTCTCTTAGATTTCTTCCCTACTGACATCACGTTATTCATGGGAAGGCTAATTTGCATGACGTCATACTCGCTGCACCTTTTTTAAAAAGTAAATTCATTTTAGATTGCACGCTTTCTGCACAGTCTGCCATTAAGATCAAGTCTTTGATATAAGCGTCCGGATCCATGGCAAAATGGTTAGCGTGCTGGCCTTTTTGACCAGGGGGTTCCGGGTACTATTCCCGGCCAGGTCGGGAATTTCACCTTCATTGGTTAGTTCCGAAAGTTCGCGTGCTGGTTGTGTGTGCCGCCTTCATCATTAGAATCCGTGATAGCTACGGCCTCATCCTCATGGACGCTAGGTCATCTATACATCAACGCGAAAGACCTGCACCAGGCCTCTTCGAGGGCCACGTGTCATTATTATTATTATTATTATTATTATTATTATTATTATTATTATTATTATTATTATTATTATTATTATCGACATATGCCTAAGTACTTACTACATTTCTACCTAACTGAATCCCTTCCTGCTCTTTATACCTTTCAGTAGATGATCCATGTAAACTATGAACAACAAAGGTGAAAGTTTACACTCTTTCCTAACTCCCCGTAACTACTTTGTCCCAAGAACTTTTTCTACCATCAATTCTCACTGCAGCCTACTTGATTGCTTTCAATAATAAATACCCTCAGTTCCATAACCCCCCAGTACCGCTAACACATTTTTCTCTATATAATCTGTTATATGCCTTCTCAAGGTGTACCAATAATATATATATATTTCAATTAATATTAATTAATGTAGACTACATGAGGAAATCTTATGAGAATGTATGTTGATACGCATTCCACAATTGTTATTATTATGTGAGGCAAGTACCTTCTGTTAATTCTGTTACCTGGGAATGAAGTGAAATACCCCATTCTTTTATCTGGCGTTATTTGTTAGTGGAATTCATCCCCGTATTTTGTACTTGCCTCCTAACACATGAATATACTTACCTCCTGAATAGTAACTCCTTGTGGGGTGAATCATCGTGTCCTGCCTGGTGGTTCACCAGAGTATTCGAAAATAATTTTAAGTGAAAACTATGGCATCTTATACACTGTTCATTTGAATATGCTTAAATAACGATACTTAGCCTTCATAACACACCTAAAACATTTTATGCTAACTACAGCTGTTATTATAGTTATAGGAACTCAATAATGGTCTATGTTCATGGCATTTTCGTAACTTTTACTTCCCTACTTATACCTTGTATTAGGAAGTAAATGAATGGCCAGTGCTAGTAACTTTTAGGATAGTTGTATGTTTATGTATATCCCTGTTGCACTGAAACTATTAGTTCAAGTCTAGTGCTTTATAATGAACGTGATGTGTATAGCCGCCATGTCAGGATCAAGGCCCATGAATATTACGGAGGAATACTCAAACCACTTAGTCAAGTTGAAGTGATCTCGATTCTGATTAGGGGCTCCACTCAAGCAACACTCCAACTTCAGTAAATCTGTTTGAACGAGTGGCGAGCTAATGAAGGGTAAACTGTCTCCACCTCCCACAGGAGAAACATGCCTGCCTTCAATGGGATGAGTCCCTTAATACGGCTTAGCGACCTCATAACTTCGTCCTGCTCAGAGAGCCTTACGTAAGAAGACGAGAATGACAGGCAATATGTGTGAGAGTAATTATTCTCTTGTTTTCCATAACAAGGAAAATTCGTAACAACTCAGAACAGTGCTTGAGATTATATGCAAATTGCAGATGAACCCGTCATTGACGGGGTGATTCTATACAATTGCAGTGGCAATGCTTTCTAAGACAGAGAGAGCGCGCTTTTCAACAACTGTGTAATGTTACTGTTGATCAGTTTGATGAAGTTAAGGCGACAATCCGGAGAAAAAAATCGATATTTGGTTATTTTGGTGATTTTTTTATGAATGAAATTGAAAGGATTGAAGTTCTTTTTTTTATTTTCACGAAGTTATTCCGCTGAATTCAAACAATTTATCACTGTAATAATGCTTTGTTTGCCAATTGTAATTTTACATTGAAATCCCAATTTCTCCCATATTTTGCTAAATGTAACAAAATCTGTGTGGTATATGTATCACAGCTATATTAAGAAACCTACGTATGGAATTTTTGATTGCAAATTTTTTTTCAAGTAGTAGGGACTTTTAAGTCCAAAATTTTAGAACGTAAAAATTACACAAACTTTAGTACGATATGTCTCCTAATATAAATTATACAGGAAAATCGATAGGCAGTGCTTTAAAAGAAATATTATCTACCTAACTACAGATTTACATCAACAAGTTAATTAAATTTAATGAAACAATGGAATTACATTTGAAAATAAAAATTTATTTTGGAAAACTATTAATTATATATGAAAGAAATGTTCGTGATACCTTTACTTCTATGTAGGTGTCTTTCCCACAAAGTTTGATTAAAATCCACACATTCGATAAACATATATTTTTATCTCCGGAGTGTCGCCTTAATGAATATTTGTTGTTATTTTCCTGCTCATTTCGACGTTGATATTAAATATCTCACTGATCAATATGGGGTGATGATACCGCGGTTTGTACTTTATAATAAAAGAAATAACAAAGAAACAAAACTGACTTGGCAGTAATATCACTCAGAAACCTATTGAGAAAGCCACTTCAAAGTAAATGTATATATTTTTATGAAGCGCTCGTAGCTATCAACACATTGTAATAATAACACTGCTCAGTTATTTCGTATCTTTAATTTCGAAATATTATTATCAACATTACCTGTAACTTGTTATGGTTTTGTATGAGCAGACTAGAGGACAGGTACCGCTCCGCGCAGGTCAGACAACTCGTCTTGATATGTCTGTCGTAGTCATGTTGCCTGCGTTTCTTACGGTTTTATGAATATTTAATACAAAGCGCGTTATGTTATGCAGCAGTTCGTTTTCAGAATTCATCAATTCTGTCGTCATCATGCCATCTGTTTGGTAAAAATCTATCCATATATTGACTTTCTTTTATCCTCCAGTTCTTTATGTAAAGCTTGGTATTGATTCGTATAAGGCAATGATATTTTTAATCGCAATTCTATATAGAACGCTTGTCTAGAGAGGTCATAGGTTAGTCTCGAAGGATATACATGGCCTTCACTCTTTCTAGTGTAGCTAGGTGTTCCCAGATAATGTCTAAGGCGTATGTCATGATGGAGCCTGTTCGTACTGTAGACTTTTCTTTATTTTAGCTGCGTGTAACTTATTAGGAAAGCTCTGCCATTTGTTGAATATATCTGGGAGCTGAGAAAGGTTAGAAAATCAAAGAGTGTCTCACAGGGAATAGTATTCTTCAGTGATCAGAGGATGTGTATACTCTCCGGATTGGCAAGAAGTATTCAAAGAAGATTTCTTTTGAAGTTGGCGCCAATCATTTCTGTGGCACGCCGTAATAACCATATCAATACCAAATATTATCTGTCAAGCATAAATTGTTTGAAAATCTAGCGACTTGTTAGGCCCGCCCGCCTTGTACGAAGATAATGTCAGCGAGCGAACAACTCTGTTTATTCAATGCATAGACACAACCAATGCGAAGTTGTAAACAATACCGACCATATCATGATCGCTGCAAATGTCTGATCTAAAACAAGTAGTCCTAAATTAGAAACGTCGCTTGAAGAAATAGGACAGAAATTTAACATTTTAAAGTAATTGATCAGGGAAAGGCGGACTGAAGAGTCAATAAAGATTGACGGCATTAATTTCCCTGAAACAATTGAGTAACGTGCTGTCTGACTCCTTGGATGAATGGTTATCGTACAGGTATTATATTCACAGGGGTCGGGGTTATTAACCGCGTCTGAATAATTCTTTTCGCTCGGGGACTGGGTAAATGAGTTTTTCCCAAACACTCTCCTCTTCAAATTCAGATAACACACCAAACTACCTACCACCACACGAACACGCAATAGTAATTACATCTACATAGGGTTAGCGTCAGGAAGGGCATCTAGCTGTAAAACAGGAAAATCCACATGGGCGATACAGTTTGTACCCATGAACCCACAGGTATCAGAAAAGCGGTGGAAGAAGGAGAAGGTCTGTGTACCGTACTAATGTTTGGAATCACTCGTGCTTTCGAACTAAAATGTACTTGAAGATGCATAAAATGTAATATAACGCGTTACAAGGTCGATGGGTTGTACCATTCTAACTAATTCTTTCTACTTCATTTCACGTAATTATTATGTAATAATACTACTACTACTACTAATAATAATAACAATGAAATAGGAAGAACTACTTGATTTCACGTAATTATTAAAAATACCGAGCTCGATACCTGCAGTCGCTTAAGTGCGGCCAGTATCCAGTAATCGGGAGATAGTGGGTTCGAGCCCCACTGTCGGCAGCCCTGAAGATGGTTTTCCGTGGTTTCTCATTTTCCCACCAGCAAATGCCGGGGCTGTACCTTAATTAAGGCCACGGCCGCTTCCTTCCAATTCCTAGGCCTTTCCTATCCCATCGACGCCGTAAGACCTATCTGTGTCGGTGCGACGTAAGGCAAATATCAATTATTAAAAATCTACTTGGGATGGTTCATGAATCGTTTTCGACCAGACGATATCACTATTCGAAATCGAGGGATTATTGATCATTAGGTAAAAATATATTTTTATCTCCGCAATGTCGCCTCAAGGAATGTTCTTCGGAAAGAGGCTGTCCTTCCAAATTGTAGAAATCTATAATGTGATACATCCAATTCATTAGAACTTCAGTCTATGTCACGCAACATTAGTACCATGGTTACCGCTTGCATCGGCAATATCTACGCGCGGTATGACTGTCCTATGTTTATTTTTCTCGCAGACGACTTGCACGACTCGCCGATGCTGCCAACCACTGTACTTAGGAACTAAATGGTACTGAGCCCTGGACCACAATTACATTTGTTCAGCCCTGGACCACAATTACATTTGTTTTCACATAGGTTAGGTTAGGTTAGGTTAGGACTATGTTTAATTTTATCGCAGGTTAGGTTAGGTTAGGTTATTTATTTTTCTCGCAGACGACTCGCGGTTAGGTTAGGTTAGGTTAGCCCTGGACTATGTTTATTTTTCTCGCAGACGACTCGCACGACTTAGCCCTGGACCACAATGACGTTTCTCTTCACATTAATACACCACGGCATTCTATGTCGCTTACTGGTCATGAAATGATAGGATTGATATAAGCAAAGCCTACTACTTCTTTCTTCGTACATAGCGCATCCAGTGCATCTGGCCATTGTTGATACAGAAAACATATCTAATTGTATTGACATGACATCGTGCGATGGATGTGTTATTAATGTAACAAGTTTTTCAGCGAATTACAAGAACAACTTCAATGATTTACTTCAATTCTATGTACGTCACAATTTCATTTCAAATAGCAGAGTATGTGAATGGTGTGGCCGTCACGTCAAATTATTAGTGAATGAGAAGTTCAATCGTGTTGTTTTTTCGTGTCGTCGCCTAACCTCCACTACATTAAGGTTGGTTCCATTTACATACATTCTTCTTCTCTATTATACATTGTTTATCATTCACGTTACATTTCCTTGTGATTTTTTCTTCCGGTGTCGGGAACGCTACGTACTACTAATAATTAGGCCTCTATTTCTTTTTTATATTCAATCACAAGTCGCGCGGATTTAAGCCTCTATTTCGTATTCATATTTAAGCATAACTAGCGCTATCTATGGCTTCAAGTGTTTAGAATCGTAATTACTGCATCGAAACGTCTCAACTATTTCATCACGTTGTTATATAATCGTGGCTGGCGTTGGCACGAATGGACTCTGCATCGCCTGAAGATTTGCCCTATGAAATGTCACTACCATAGTTCAACATAGCCAGATATTCTTACTCTTATTTGTTTCATATGGTTATTCTTTGACATTGCCTCACTCTTAGGTCTTTTCATCGCCTAAGTTGGTCATAACTTCTGTCCGTATTGAATTATGGGAACGACATTTCACTGGACTAGCCTTCAACCAATGGCAGTGTCCATTCGCCCACCGTCAGCCATGATTACTGTGATACAAACTTGCGTGACAAGTTCTGAAGTTTTACCTCCAATTCTCTCGCGGTGATGACGTTTGTTTCCCCAGTTTCTAATCGCCATAGGCCCTATTATGTGTGATTTTTCTTCCTTTTCTTGTGAGACATCTTCACAGGCTCCACTATTTAACAGACTGATTTGAAATCTACAGTAATAAGCGTCACCAACCCTCAAATACGAAGCAAACACTGGACATTATAGCCGATACTTTTTCCGTAAATGGGCTTAAAACACGTCGTATTATATCATATGTCGTAATAAGCGATGTTTTAAATACAGTGTTTATATAGGATTTAGATGAGCCCGTTAGATTTCGCCGTTATATTCAATACGTCGATGTCACGGGCGGGTCAGTCATGCTGTTAGGGGCGCGCAGCTGTAAGCTTGCATTCGGGAGATAGTGGGTTCGAGCCCCATTGTCGGCAGCCCACAAGTTTTTTTTGTGGTTTCCCATTTTATCACCAAGCAAATGCTGGGGCTGTACCTTACGTAAGGCCACGGTCGGTTCCTTCTCATTCCAAGGCCTTTCATGTCCCATCGACGCCGTAAGACCTATCTGTGTCGGTGCGACGTAAATCAAGTAAGGAAAGGAAAAGGCGATGTCACAACAAACGCTTTCGACTGTATTTCATAACAATCACATACCAACTCCAGGAAATGCCCTGATGGGGGCCAACATGTGGAACTCACTGTTCCTCAGTGCTAGTCCCAATTATTTAAAATAGTCTCATCGGATAATTCATATTTGCTACATGCGGGGATCTCGTGATAACGATGTTCTAATTCCATTATATTATATAACAAGTAGTATGGTCCATGGGTTTAGTTCTAATTACACCGAGCTCGATAGCTGCAGTCACTTAAGTGCGGCCAGTATCCAGTAATCGGGAGATTGTGGGTTCGAGCCCCACTGTCGGCAGCCCTGAAGATGGTTTTCCGTGGTTTCCCATTTTCACACCACGCAAATACCGGGGCTGTACCTTACTCAAGGCCACGGCCGCTTCCTTCCAATTCCTAGGCCTTTCCTATCCCATCGTCGCCGTAAGACATATCTGTGTCGGTGCGACGTAAAGCAAATAGCAAAAAAAAAGTCCTAATTACGAGAAACGAAGTAGAAAAACTACTTGATTGGTAGTAAATGTAGTTTGATGGAGCAAACTGATTGGATTTTAAATTCTAGCTTTACACAAATCATGGTTGAACAGAAAATAGAAAGACATATAAGAGTTCATTAGATGAATTCATCGGAAGTACAAATGAATGGATGAAAACCATAAAGGTATAAGTGACATTTAAAAAAATGAGTTGAGTGCAGGATGTAACTCCGGGAGGATGAATCCTTTCACCAGCAAAGAGATACAAGTGATAGCAGTAATATTCTGCGCTCTAGTGATGGGTGGTATAACTACAAATAGCATGCTATATATGAGTGTTAAGATGTTTAAATGCCTTTATCTCTGAATGACCAAAATACTACTTATACCGTTATGGTTTTCATCCTTTCAAATGAAAACGTGAAATGAATGTGAAAAACTTTTTATAACCATTTACTGTCGAAGTAGGAACTGATGAAGCCGAGAAGTTTATATTTCTTCGCACAAACAGATTGTTTCTTTCTCGTTTACTTTCAGAAATTGTGGCCATATAACACCAGTTCAGATTCCAGGTGATTAAAACTAAATAGGTATGTAGAACTTACGAGCATGGTGTCGGGGAATTTTGATGAAAACGACAAGAAGGGAGTCAGAGCATTATTTCAACTCACCAGACCCAAAATATCACCCAAATGTCCTAGATTCTAAGCTGACATAAACATCGCTTATAAAACGGTATTAGTATTTCAAATTAAATCCCTATTTTTGTTCTTTCAGAGTGGCGGATTTAAATCTTCTGTGCGTACCTGTATTAGAGGCAAGCCCACGGACTGATCAGTGAGTTGCAAGAGTGGTATTGGTAAGAGGATTGTGTAAACGGTTTCAAACAAGCTGAATTTGAATTTGTAATTCTCCCAACAAAGCTATTATCTATCACGGTGAAATAACCAAATCCTATACCTCTTAAAAGCTTAAAGATATCCCTAAAATGAAATACCTGGTTGTTTATGCAAGAGGAAGTTCAAGAAGAAAGTCTGCAATGAAATTACCAATATTTTTATTTTATTTTCATTTAAATTGTCAGTCCCTTATGTGAGTGAGTTACTTATATACGTTCCCCTTGTGTTGTAAATATTCAGTGTGAGACTTCTTCCCAAGTTTAGACCTTCGACCACCATTCAAACGTCAAGTGCACAGAAGTTACACATATTTTTTGCCCACCTATGATATTGTACCATGGCATTACAGTAGAACTTGCAGAAGAAACTAGGCTATAAGGTTGGATGACGTCAGATGACGTCTTCACGTAGAGATCGTTGTAGAAACATGAATCTGTTGGTTACAAAATGAATCTCATGTTAAGGGATCTTTCCAAATGATCTGGCGTGTTTAAATACGAGAGGAATGCTAAAAACAACAATACAGAATTATGAAAAGTGTCGAATTGATGAAACAGAAGTGAACGCGAAATAAGTGCAAATTGTAGACGTTTGACACATGCGTCGGCGCGCGCGCGCGTACGTGTGAGTGTGTGTGTTCATGTGTGTTTTAAACCAATCGCTTATTCTAAGTTTCGAAATTTACATAACACACAAGATATAAAACTGAAACATTGTTGTGGACCATGTTCAACGTAGGTGATAGTGAAATGCTCGTTGCTCATTCAATCACAGGCGTCTGTCCCACACAACCATCGTACGGCGGACATGTATAAGACACGAGATGACTTACAGCTTAGCTTTGCGAGCATGAGAAACAGCTGTTAGGAGCGCTAGGCCAGGACGTCATCGGGTAGCGCAAGGCTGGAGGGGTGTACAGTACACGTTCGTAACTACGGCACTCCCCCAGTACATGTACATAAATTTTTATGATATATATATATATTTTTTTGCTAGTTGCTTTACGTCGCACCGACACAGATAGGTCTTATGGCGACGATAGGACAGGGAAGGCCTAGGAATGGGAAGGAAGCGGCCGTGGCCTTAATTAAGGTACAGCCCCAGCATTTGCCTGCTGTGAAAATGGGAAACCACGGAAAACCATTTTCAGGGCTGCCGACAGTGGGGTTCGAACCTACTATCTCCCGAATACTGGATACTGGCCGCACTTAAGCGACTGCAGCTATCGAGCTCGGTTTTTTTTTAATATGGAGACATCCATAATTAAATGTGTTCAACACGGCGTTTGCATAAAATGGGAGAAACACCAATCACCGTGTACCAGGGCAGTAAAGAGTTACTTGAAAGGTTGCCACAAATTATTAAGTGGAAAATTAAAGACTTTCCTTGTGTGTTTGGCCTTAACATGCTTAACACTCCTATGTACAATTTTATTATGAAGCAGAATAATCCCGCTTCTTTTACAACACGTTATGTTTTAATAAACTTAAACAAAGAAAAATAGGCTTCGACAAAAGTATCATCTCTTCAAGTAACCGTACAGATACAAAAGTACACAAATACAAATCCACAGTAACAAATTACTGTGCCAATCCGTATGTCACAGCCTATGTAACTGTAATATTCGATCATTAGGTGTAGACTAAAGAAGGTAACTGGAGATTTTTATCGATAGGCGTGCACAATCATGATTCAGTAACGTGGGGAAGTATAAGCCGACTGAGGGAAAGAGACTTGCGCTCGCTTGCACAGGTACTGCGCTTACGGCGGGCAAGCTTTGACATCCGTGGCGTACGGTGGTCTTCCGTTGGAATGTTAACATGTTCCTTGTTTCTTCTTTCTTTTCATGACAGTTAAGTGAACCGGGAAGTGTGAAACGGTAGAAAAATATAACTTCCGATGTTTCGTTACATATCTCATAAACTAAGTTTCTTTGAATGTTCTTTTGATATAATCAGAATACATTTATCATTATTCCGGTAGAATGTCTAGTTTCTATGTTTAATATTTTGTGTCAGAAAGAGCATTACAAAAATAATATTTAAAAAAAATATTGTTAAAATTTCCCTGAACTGTTGTACCTTTTTTCTGAGAAAAATACTCAAACCTGATCCAAGAAACGTTGTATGCATAATAATTAAACCTTTTTTGAGCTGCGGAAGTAAAATTATTGTCCTATTATTTACAGCAGTAAAGAATTTGGTTTTATATCCCAGTTAGAAAAGTGAAATTTTCTGTCAAATTTTCAGTGCTCTTCAAACTGTCCTCCGAGAATTGATGAAAAAATCTGATTAAATTTTTGCTATTTGTTTTAAGTCGCACCGACACAGATAGGTCTTATGGCGACGATGGGACGGGAGAGGGCTGGAAGTGGGAAGGAAGCGGCCGTGGCCTTAATTGAGGTACAGCCCCAGCATTTGCCTGGTGTGAAAATGGGAAACCACGGAAAACCATCTTCAGGGCTGCCGACAGTGGGGTTCGAACCCACTATCTCCCGAATACTGGATACTGGCCGCACTTAAGCGACTGCAGCCTGATTAAATTTACTGACACAAGCAGATCTATATAGTGTCTAAGGGAATACAAAGTTTCAAATACAGTGATGTGATAGTTTCTGACAAAATTTCAAAAAAAATGTCTTACGGAAAATACACAAAAAAAAAATGTTTGGTAGCTTGCATATAATGATATTCAGCGTGCGGAGTTATGTGTAAACCTACTTGTATTGCCTCAAGTATAACGTCCCAATAATTGATACACCAAATTCTTCAGCATAGATTGATGATTTTTTAAGCTCAAAAACGTAAATTGGCCTTTTTGAGCCTAACACATTCCCCTGTCCCCTTAAACACAGAATAGTTGTTAACTTGCAAGTGTTACGGTATAACGGAGTATTACATTTTACGGAGTCTTTCCTATGCTGTAGATACTGCTTAAATCACAAGCGTACAAGGAATACGTCCTTGCTTTACCACAGACAAGGCAGAAGTCGGTGTTGTCGGCGTGGAAGCTTCGGCTATCAAATATATGCCTGTTCGCGCCACATTCAACCAATGACACACTGCTTTATTGGGATATGGATGTTAATACATTGAGATCTTGATCACTTTCATACTTTTTAATCCTCCAGACTGGCCTTTTCTTTCCATTAATTTCGCATGTTCAAATTAAATACTAATTTTGAATATAGGTAACCTTTTACTTCACTGCATTTTATTTAATACTTTCTAATTCATATCTGTAAAAAATGATATACAATTGGTGGACCGCTACCATAGAAGTAGTGGATTGAAATTAGCAGATTTTTCAGTTTGTTAAAATGTTCAACGTTTAACCTTAACTAATAAAATATGGCTGATTTTGAGTTTATTTTGTTTTAGGCCGTTCAGAATTGTTAGCACAAGAGATATATATTCGTAATAATTAGTATGTAAATATTATATGTTATCTCTTAGGTCTGATCACCTTGCAAAATCTCCATTTTTAAGTCTAGGTTCGCGCGCGGCCGCCATTACGTACACACTGCTATCAAGTCAACACAGCTCTGGCACGATTTGAAAGCAAGAATATGACGTATAGAGCTGTAGTTTCATACCATCGTCTTTGAAATCCTATCATTTTCCCATCCTTGTGTCGCCGAAATCTTTCAGTATGTTAGTGCGACGAATTTACGGTGAATCAAGAGCAAACGCACTACAAGCACAACGCATTTACCACGATCGATTTCCACACAGATCTCAAACGGCTGCACTTTCTTTTAGTAATGTAGAATGCCGTTTGTATACAATAGGGTCAACCTCCCGACTGCCTTCCGTTAGAGAGACACCTGTGATTCTGGAGCTAGTGAAGAGGTTGTATTGAACTCTGTCACGGATGACCCCCACACGAGTGAACGGGCAGTGGCCCAGCAGACTAATATCATCCAGTCGTCTCTAGTACGTGTCCTGTATGACAGCCGCTTTCACATCTATCAGCTACAAATACATTAGGAGCTACACGGGGCATTTTTCAGAGTTCTGGTACTTAGGTAAGTGGTAGGCTAAATGATATGGCGTTCGTTTTGAAAATTATGTTTTCGAAAAAATCTGGACTTCACAATAATGGTACCATGAATCGCCTCAACTTATCAGAGCGTTGACAATTCCTAGTGGATACGAGAGGCAGTATCTCAGGTATGATGGGGAGTACATACATGGTGTGGTATTTAGGGTAACTACCTAACTGGCCCACATTTCTTTAAGGAAAATTTGGTAAGAGCCCGCTACCTACATTTTCTCTGCCAAAAGTCATCACCGTTGTTAGACGATGTGCCTCTAAGACAGCGTGTTACCACGTGGATTCAGCATGACGGAGCTTCACCGTACAATTCAGCAGTCTTCTTCAATCACCTAAATGTTGCACACCCCTGTTAATGGATACAGAATGGGAAAGACGTGCCCCTGAGTCGCCACATCGTGCGATTTAACACTATTTGACTTCTTTATGTGGGTCCATTTAAAACAAGTAGTCTACGCACAACAGCTGGAAGAACCTGAGAGCCTTCGCAATCTGCGACGTAGCAGAAAAAATAGTTGTAAGGTAGTTGCTCATTCATGTTGTGCCCTAACTCATTCATTAAATGATATATTTATTGGTCCAGGGATCATGCTATTTTGCTGTTTGAACTGACCGCGCTAGTCATATGGACAAAGATAATGACAAATCAGTGACATAGCACTCCCATTTCTCGGTGCAACCCCTGGACCTCAAGAAGGAAACAAAAGGCGGCACGAGCAGCGGAATACAACATAAAGGAGTCCTATCTACGACCCGTAAGTACGTATACATATTTCTCTAGATATTTCTCTAGTAACGACGGCATTTCTTAATTTACCGCGGATTTTTCACCTTATTGGTGTGAAAGCAATTATTATGTTCCATTTGGGACAAATATGACAGTGACATTTCGCCGATACCTTTGGTCTACATAACCGTCCGTTTCGTTGGCTGAACGGTCAGCGTACTGGCCTTCGGTTCAGAGGTTCCGGGGTTCGATTCCCGGCCGGGTCGGGGATTTAATCGCTTCTGATTAATTCTTCTGGCTAGGGGACAGGGTGTTTGTGTCCGTCCCAACACTCTCCTCTTCATATTCAGACAACATACCACACTACCAACCACCACAGAAACACGCAATTGTGATTACATCCCTCCATACAGGGTTGGCATCAGGAAGGGCATCTGGCCGTAACACAGGGCCAAATCCACATGTGCGACGCAGTTCGCACCCGTGATCCCACAGGTGTGGGAAAAAACCGGTAGGAAAAGAAGCAGAAGAAGAAGACTGCGGTAGCGAACTTGTGTTTAGATAGATACCTCAAGTCCCTTCCGCCGGCCATACACGTCCAGACCTGATCATCAAACGGCCCTTTACAGGGCCACATAAATATCCAGTCGCTGAAAACATTTATGTAAAACAACACGCCTTAAAAGTAAGGAGAATTAAAAAACACCTTCGGGGATTCTAACCAGCTCGCACTTTATCTAGCCGCTCATGAATTCGCTGCTGCTTAGAACTGAACTGGGGGACCATTACTCCATCCACGTTGTCTGCGAGGTACTATGGTCGTCTGACGAGAAGTTGTGTGAATGAGCGATAAGAGGTGCGAGGGGTAAACAAGGCTGCCGCGCATGCACCTATCTCAAGTCTTAAGGCTTGACAATAAACATCCTTCCGCGGTGACTCTTGCGAACTGAAGTGCTGTCGTCGCGTTTCGAGGGGGTAGGGTAATTGTCGCTTTGTTACGCAGTTACTGTGTTACTGTTTCAGTCATCAGTCCATAGACTGGTTTGATGCAGTCGCCCAGGTGGCAGATTCCCTCTTTTCTTACATGATTTCCATAACAATGGGAAATTATTGAACATCTCCCTTGGTAAGTTATTCCAATCCGTAACTCACCTTCCTATAAATGAATATTTTCCCCAATTTGTTCTCTTGTATTCCAACTTTATCTTCATATTGTGATCTTTCCTACTTTTAAAGACGCCACTCAAACTTATTCGTCTACTAATGTCATTCCGCACCATTTTTCCGCTGACAGCTCGGAACATACCAGTTAGTCGAGCAGCTCGTCTCCTTTCTCCCAGTCCTTCCCAGCCCAAACTTTGCAACATTTTTGTAACGCTACTCTTTTGTCGTAAATCACCCAGAACAAATCGAGCTGCTTTTCTTTTGATTTTTTCCAGTTCTTGAATCAAGTATCCTGGTGAGGGTCCCATACATTGGAACCATACTCTAGTAGGGGTCTTACCAGAGACTTATATGCACTCTCCTTTACATCCTTGATACAACCCCTAAGCACCCTCTTAACCATGTGCAGAGATCTGCACCCTTTATTTACAATCCTATTTATCTGATTACCCCAACGAAATTCTTTCCTTATATTAATACCTAGGTATTTACAATGACCCCCAAAGGGAACTTTCACCCCACGCCACGCTCCAGACGAAAGTCTTCAGAAACATTTTTCTAATTCCTGTATCAATGTTTGAAGTGAAAAAAGGTATTTTCTTAAGAAAGCCCTCACATGCTTGTACTGTTTATTGAAGAGTTTGATAATGAGTATGCATTGATTCAGAGAGCTCATATTGTCTGGCATGACTGATGTTTATACCTAAGAGTGTAGTATATGTTACTCCTCCCGTACCTACAAGCTGCCGCGACTTCACATCAGACGCAGATAGTAGGTCTGCGTACGTCTATCGCATGGATACTGCAAGTAGATATACACTGACTGAGCAAATGTCATGGGATAGCGGAGCACTGATACGCAGGTGTGTCTGCGCACCACACGCCCCCTGTGCCAGCGGCAGTTGTATAGGAGACCTTGTGAGCAGTGGCTGTGCGTGTGACAGGTGTAACATGGAACGCCGTCGTGAGCTGACACCTTTCGAACGGGGTATGGTGGTCGGTGCCCGACGGATGGGAAGTGCGTTTTTGGAAGTGGTGCGGGAATTCGGCTCCACACGATCAGCTGCGTCCAGGGTGCATCGTGAATGGTTGAATTCGAGTGTCACCGTCCACAACAGACGAACGACCGGCCGTTCAGCCACCCTCGATGACCGTGACTGGCGACATTTGAGACGAATTGTCAGTAGTGACAGACGGACAACCGTGCAACAAATCACGGCTCACTTCAACACAGGCCGTGCTAGACACGTCTCCCAGTGGACATTCCGTAAGAACATGGATTCTATGGGGTATGGGAGGCGGCGCCGCACACGGGTGTCCCTGTTAACCCAACGTCATCGGGCACAACGACGCGCATTTGTCGCCAGTCACCAGGGATGGACACTGGAACAATGGCGTAACGTGATATGGTCGGACGAATCACAATTTCAACTGCACCATGCCGATGGGAGGCACCGTGTATGGCGCAGACCACATGAAGCGATGCATCCCGCCTGCCTCGAAGGTGTGGTCCAGGTGTCTCTGTTATGGTCTGGGGTGCATTTTCCTCGTATGGAATGGGCCCTGTAGTTGTTCTGGAAGAGACTTTGAATTGTACGCGGTATGTTGAGCTGCTCGGAGACCATCTCCACCCATTTTTGGCCTTCCGGCGCCCAGACCGTTCTGCGGTGTTTCAAGATGATAAAGCGCCGCCACATCGCTCCCAAGTCGCCCGGAAATGGTTCCAAGAAGATGCAGCGAACGTCCAACGACTGCCATGGCCACCCAGGAGCCCCGATATGAACCCTATCGAGCATATCTGGGATGTCCTTGAACGCAGGCTCCGTGGCATGGATGCCATGGATGGAGGTAAGGGCTAGGAGTGGGAAGAAGGCGGCCGTGGCTTTAATTGAGGTACATTTGCCTAATGTGAAAAAGAAAAAGAACGGAAAACATATTCATGGCTATCGACGGTGGGGTTCGAACCCATTAATTTCCGAATAGAAGCTCACAATGACACTTTAAGTACGTGCATGTTGCCTTCAAAAGGAATAGTTTTGGAGTCCATCCAGAGACCTAAATATAACACAAATGTAGAGAATTTTACCACATATACGTAAGCCTAATGATTTAAGAAAACATAATAATAATATTAATATTAATAATAATAATAAACAGAGGTATGGAAATTAAGATGTAATGATCAAATATACAGGAACATAGAAAACATAACAGTAACCATAAGAAAAAGGAGATTGCAATTCTTCGGACATATTTACAGAATGGATGATTCCAGATTAACAAAAAGGATTTTCAAGTACCTTCGGGACAAAAAGGCAACATCTAGCTGGATTCAAGAAGTAAAGAAAGATTTAGAAAGAAATAATATAAGAGAAGAAGAAACTATGGACAGAGAAATTTTGAGAAAGAGGGTAGTGAGTATGGAAGGATTCCACGGAAGATTGAACAAGAAGCCTGGTGCAAAATGGTCCGAGGAGAGAAGGAAACAGCATAGTGAAAGGATGAAAGAATATTGGAAGGAGCGGAAGAGAAAACAGCAAAGTATGAAGAACTGAATTGAAATTGGCACGTGGTCCTGAGCAGGCCTCATCGGAAATAATAATAATAATAATAATAATAATAATAATAATAATAATAATAATAATAATGCTGTTCCCAATAGAGACCACAGAGAACCGATCTCAGTACCGACAGGCCATCCTACAGGGAGTCTTCCTACTGTCCCTCACAAGCAGAAAGAGTACAGGGACCACCAGATCTAAGCGGACGGATGGATGGAAGCAGGCACACGGCCAAAAAATGAAAGCGTATTGGGCCAAGAGAAAGTAGAAGAACATAGCTAAAAATTAAGACGAGCCCCGTGGTTCCTAGTAGGCCAAAACGAACAATATATATATATATATATATTCCATCAGCTGCCACGTGCAAGCATTTCCATTTGACGCCACCTGGCTGCCTGCTTGTCAATTTCGACCTCTCGTTTTACTCTAGGCCTGTCCGACTCGTTGGCTGAATGGTCAGCGTACTGGCCTTCGGTTCAGGGGATTCCCGGCCGGGTCGCGGATTTTATCCATAATTGGTTAATTCCAGAGGCACGAGGGCTGGGTTTTTGTGCTGTCTCCAACATCCCTGCGACTCACACACCCCACATAACACTATCCTCCACCACAATAGCATGCAGTTACCTACACATGGCAGATGCCGCCCACCCTCATCGGAGGGTCTGCCTTACAAGGGCTGCACTCGGCTAGAAATAGCCACACGAAATTATTAACTCTAGGCCTGCTAGAAGTGAGACTAAACTTGTTAGTCTATGGCTGAATTTTAATTAATTTTGTAGGGTAAACACCAAATGGGTCACAAGAAATATTTTACACACCGGCGTGGAGTGTCGAACTGACTTTTTAAGGCCTTCGAAAAATCCGACTAACTCTGCCGAGTTTGAACCCGCGACCTTGGGTCTGGGAGGCGGATACTCTACCACTAAACCACACAGGCAGTTGGGGATACGAGGTGGTAGATAATGGTTATCCAGTTGTCCTTTCTCTTGAAACAATAATCACCACCACTACTTACAAAACCACAAGATGACGTGTGGAAGTCTACCCAGATGAAGACACTGATGAAAATGTTGAAGAAATGCAGTTATAATTGTTTTCCGATGGACACGATGTGAAAGCAAAATTCTACCTTTCGTTTCAGCGTTTATCCTATCATTGGCCACCTCATTTAAATATGAATACATTTGAAGCTTTGCATAAGTTCCATTGAAAAATTTACTAAACAAATTTCACATTTATCTACTACTACTACTACTAATACTACTACTACTACTACTACAAATGCTTTCATTCCCCACCCTGAAGGGGTGGGGCGGGCCACGTAGCGGGTAACGCCTTCTCTCTGGCCAGGAGAGCTGACGGGGTTGGGGAGAAGAGTGAGAATAAGGAGATGGGAAGGAAGATATTCTTTATTAGGGCTTGGCAATGGAGATGGAAATTTCGGAGGATGTGTGGAAGGAGTGGAGGGTTATACTAAGGTGCTCTTGTTGGAAGGAAGAGTGAAGAGATGGACGGTTGCGCTGATGTTGCATAAGGAGGTCGTGAGGAGTCTGATGATATCAAGTGTTGGAAGTGGTGAACGGACGGGTTGACGATGTTGGTATGGAGGAGGGGCTGGCCGGGGGCGACGACGTGTATTGTTGACGGGATGGCTAGGGAGAGGTTGCGGAGGGGATCGAGAGGGTTCCACTTGATGTAGCTGGCGGTATATGTACGCTCCCGTGCTGCTGAGGCGCTGGACGTCATCTTCTTAAGGTAGATGGAGGCGGACCAAGTATGTTGGACCGTAGACGTTCTGGATCCTGAATGCTCTTCTGGCAGGGACGCCTCTGCGTGGAGTTCATTGAGTATTTCACGGTCGGAGATGGACGGATTCACACCGCGAATGATACAGCTGTACATGGCCTGAGATGATGTTGTTGTTGTTGGTGGTGGTAGTGGTGGTGACGGTGATGGTGTGGAGGTTGCTGATGTAGTAGCAGGCGTAGCAGAGGCGGCTTCTTCTTCAGGTCGCTGAGGTGTAAGGTAGCGGGGGATATGTACAGAAGACTGGGTCTGTCAGGGGTGTCAGAGATGGGGAGGGACAATGACATAATTGGGGAAGGATGAGACAGAGATATAGTAGTGAAAGAAATGAAAGAATGGATATGTGCAGATGTGGTGGTAGATGTGGTGGTGGTGATGGTAAGGGCGGAATGGTACACAGAGATGATGAGGAGCTGACTTTCCAATCGTGGAAGCAGCTATATGCTTTGTTGAGTCCGGCTGGGAGCTGTATTAAAGATGTGGAGCCACCAGGCCGGCAACAAGAATGATCGGGAGTGTCTTTAGGGAGTTGTCGTAGATCGGAGCTGTGCGTATTCTCAGAGATATGTCTTGTGATGCGTCCCTCCATTTATCTACCGTATATGAAGTTGATATTTAATAGTCTCGATCATTTTTGTGAATTTATTTTATTATTATTTATCTTACTCATAAGCTGCTATGTACTACGAGGTGTATGCCACGGCGGTGGTGTATACATAAGTCTTTTCCGGTTTCACTAAGAGATGGCGCCAGCGAACAGTATCAGCGTATGTTTTTGACACATACGCCAGATTTTTCGCCTGATATTAGCCTACCAACACACACAAGTTGAGTCCGCCTAACACTACCATCTGAGTTGTATCGTTCAGTGATCATGTCGACGTTTGTGCCTGAAAAAAAAATTGCGGCACGCATTGCTTTTCTTATTTAATCAAAAGGAAAAGGCTACGCAAAGTAATCGTTTGCTGATAGAAACATATGGTGAACACCTCCATCGATTAGAACATGGGAGACATGGTTTCGACAACTATGACTTGTGTCTGGTGAGACCGGAGCGGTATTGTGGATTATGAACTCTTGAACCCCGGAGAAACTGATAATGCACAACGCTATCGCCAACAAATAATTAATTTAAATCACGCAATGATCGAAAGACGACCCGAATGAGCCAGGCGACTTCGAAAAGTTATTTTGTTACACGACATTTTGCCATCTTACACAGCAAAATCAGTGAAAGGCGCCTTACAATCGCCTGGATGGGTCATCCTTCAACACCCGCCATACTGCCCCAACCTGGCACCATCTGACTATCACCTCTTCGCATCAATGGGGCACGCGCTCGCAGAGCAGCACGAAAACAATTTCCAGTAAGTTGGAAAATGGCTCGACGAATGTTTTGCCGCAAAAGAAAAGCAGTTTTTCTGGCGTTATATTCATAACTTCCCTGAAAGATTATGGTAGAAGCAGATAACCAGCATTTTGAATAAACAAAAAATTAATTTTCCTTGAAAATTACGTGTTTTCTTTACCACAGAAACCGATAAAAAATTATGCTTACACCTGGTAAGAGCAAGCTAACAGTTTCAGACAGTAGAACGCTGACTTTCTCAGCAGAGGTTGGCGTGTTCAATTCCGAGTTAGTCCAAAGATATTCGAAGGTGTTCAAATGCTTAAATCTGTTGTCAGTATATTGACCTGGATGAAAAAGAACTCCCACGGAAAGAAAAAACAGCAATTTTCGGCGTCTTTGAAAACTGCAAAAGTAGTTAGAGGGATCAAAAGCTATTATTATTATTATTATTATTATTATTATTATTATTATTATTATTATTATTATTATTATTATTATTATTATTATTATTATTATTATTGGATCAGCAGAGGTGAAAGAATGTGCCGGGATGAATGGGTCTAACTACCAAATCAAAGTTAATTTAAAACTTTAATAAGGTTATATTTTCTGAGTTTAAGTATCAATAACAACAAAATTTAACAGGATCCAAGAATTTTAACTGTCTTGGGCTACAAGCCCCTAGGTTTACAATTTCAAGCTCCTAGCTCCACGCCAAAATTTGTTCAAGGGCAGAAATCCCCTAATAACATGGAGCACTTGCTCCTACTTTACAATGTCAATCCTCCCAGAGGCATTCTAACAACACTAGAAAAGAGCTGACACGCTCAGTTTTTCAAGCCTATTCAAGGCAATATCAGAAACTTAAAATTACTGGCCATCAAGGCACAACATACAAAAATGAAGCAGGGGTATCTCGTACCCAGCCTACAGGGCCTTCGTGTAGAAGAAATAACAGATAAATGGCCCGTAAACAAAATGAAAGGAGGCGAACACTTGCACTCCTTTTTGTAGCTTCTTAAAACCTAAAAGGCACCAGGCCGATGAAACAGGGGCTATTCTCAAATTATTTAAGACATTAAGGAAGAGAAGAAAATCAGTTATCAAAACGTAGTCACCTCAAACTAAAATGAAGGGGAGCTCGAGGAGGTAATTCACTCTCTATCCCCGAATTACAGTTACAGATTTAATTAAGTTTTTACATAAGCCGGCAGAAAATTACATGTTTAGAAATATAGGTTACATGGTAAAGGTTTCGGACCTATCCCGCAGGTTAAACTGCTGAGCTAGCAAGAAATAAAGACGATAAATGGCCATTACCTTCCTGAAGACCTGCTTCCTGATGAAGGAGGCACCACCCGCCTCCTGCTTCATATCCACACACTTAGATAGATGTTGATCAAATGGCCAAGAGACGTGAAAATCAGCAGTTTATAAACCCTCGGGGAAAGTTCGAGACCTCTCATGAATGATCAAGACACACCCACGGTGTTTATTGGTTAACTTCAAAAGTTACACTCAAAATCGAAGAAGAAAGATATGATTGGTCGGAAATTAATTACAGAAATTCTGGATTGGCTAAATTCAAAACCGGCGAAAAGAAAAGATCAATATTGCCAACCCACAAATGAACGAACATAATTTAGTAAGGAAAAAGCTTATGAATACAAAATTTCTTCAAAACGGTTCCTTCACTTCGCACCAGGGTGCATGATCATAGTTTTTTTAGCAGAGACATCCATGAGAGAATGTTCACACTTCTTGAAGGACGAAAAAAAAAACACGTTGAAATTCACACAGTACTGGCAACTTCATAATCACAAAATTAAGGTAGTGACATCTTCTGAGCAAAAGTTTAAGGAGGTTTAGTTTTAAGTTCAGTGTTTCCTCCTGTAGAGGAGATTTTCTTGGCGCAAGATTTAAAAGTGTGGCGTAGGGGTGTACCGCCCGGTACAATTAAAATTATTATTATTATTATTATTATTATTATTATTATTATTATTATTATTATTATTATTATTATTATTATTATTATTATTATTACCGTGTTTTCCGTGGGGTAGAGAGAGAAAAAAGCATGAGGGGTGAATGGCTGGACAAAGCAAATATTAAAGTTCGAGAAATGAAAATCCACAGTCTGTTTCCAGCCATTCTACCGGGTCAGGAATGGAATGAATGCAGCCCCCATCTAGCAGCACGGACAGGAATTTTGCCGGCTGCCGAAGCCTGTCGCACTCCTCTGGGGCAATGATTAATGAATGACAGACGAAATGATATTGGAGAGTGTTGCTGGAGTGAAATATGGCAGGAAAACCTAGAATACTCGGAGAAAAACCCATCGAGTTCGATCGAAACCTATTACAATTTGAGAAATCTGTATTTTCATTCTTTTCACACCAAGATAACAGTATAAAAATATAACAATATAACAATGTACTACAATATAATAATAGGAGTGCAGGAAGCTCAGGCAACAATTAGTAGAGCACAAGGCTCAGTAATATTACAAAATTGGGATATTTAAGCACCAAAGTAGAGCTCATCATCTCTTTAATACAGGGGGATCGGAAGCTCAGAGATCACTTACAAGAAAGAGCTCATTAGTTCAGAGTAATTTACTTTACATGAGCACACAATTTTGATTTTTACTCATCGTTACACAAGGGTTTGGACTACTCTGCACAGTTTAGAAAAGGTGTGTTAAATACCAACCAAGAACAAAGCCGTAGCTTCTGTTACGATTTACAAAACGGATCTCAAACCCAGTAGCCCTATTTAAAAAAAAAATAGTACAAGGGTCTTGAACCCAGGAGTACATTTAACCCTCTACTGCATGAATTATTTTTCGTTTCCGTTTGGTGAAGAAAATTTCAAGCTTTAATGTTCAACATACGCTCAGTGTTTTAGATTCTTGACTGGGCCTAATAGTTTAACACTCGTATGTGATATGGATTGCCATATTGGAATATATATATACGATTTTTCACGATTTTACGCTAAGCTTTTAACATTCAAAGACCGAACATTACTGCCTACTGGCCATGGGTACGTATTGCAGGGCGCAAGTATACTTGCACGACCGTAGGTCGGTAATGTCTTTGAGGTTGAGCCAGAAGTACTCCTGAAGCCTGTGGTAATATGATGGGGAGGGCCCACGTAAAATAAACGGTGGTTGGTACGCGTGGATGTTGACGGGGTGGAAGGAGTACCTTTGGTTGTGGGGCTGTTTTGTCTTAAGTCATTAAAAAAAAAAAAAAAAACAAGGCATCACTGGAATCTGTGTTTAATTGATTGTACAGTTGAAGGTGTGCCGTAAAACTACCTCTGCCTACAATATTTATCCATGTATACAGGTGAAAAGTTATTTGTTGCCTAATGGCAACAGTATGCAGTAGAGGGCAAAGTTGACAAGGATGCCAACAAATGGGCCAGATAATTACATTAATATTAGAAAAGCAACAACCAGTTTCTTGAAAAACAGTCGTACAATCGTTATTCACAGGATAAAAGAAAAATAGGAATTGCAGATCCATAGTTAATAGGGGCAGAAGACCCATGCTACACGGCCACATGGTGGAGGAAGAATAGAAAGGTATAAGTTTTATAAAAGGAAACAGAACCGAAAATCAAAATGAATGGAGGTAAAACCAAGCACTCCAGAGAAAATATTCACATTACCTAATTGGGAATAAGGCCCGATGAAGCAGAGGGTAATCCATACTACTTGGTGATTAAGTTACGGAAGAAAACTAACTTCCGAAAAGAACAGATTAAATTTAACAGTTAGAAAAACTTAGTTATCAAAATTTAACTTATGAGGATGTTTAATGAGGGTATATAACTCGTGTTTCCTTATATTTTGCAAGATTCCATTAGGGATAATAATTATAAGTCCAGTGACGGAAAACGGAGGCCCACATTATTTCCAAATTCACAAGTGAAAACCCTACATTAAAACTTAACGAAACCAGGAACTGAAAATTACAACATAAAAGGGGTCGTAGAAATCTTCCCTAAGTAGGCACGCAGATGGCCATATAATTCTTACTCTGCCTACCTCATAACTGCTCTCTCCTTTCTGTAGCACTACCAAAGCTTCACTACCGCAAGACAAGACATTAAGTTTCAGAAAATCTCACCCTTTAGATATTTATAGACGTAATAAGAAAGAGAAGAAATGAATGGAGGATGGGATCTAGGAGAGAAACAACATGATTGGAGGATAACGTTAATAATAGGGATGGCAAAAGACAAACAAAAGAAGGCAGATTACACGCTCAAACTTGAAACAAAAATAGGTTCTTGATATTAATCGAAGTCCTGAAAGCTACGTTTCGTTAGTAAATGGCTTTTAGTGACATCTGTTCCTTAGAGTTGAAAGTATTTCAATCAAGTAGTTCACTTGATATAGCAAAGATTACAGCACAGTGGAGCTGGCAGAGTTTCTTGAATAGCCGGAGAGGCCTAATTCATGGTTCAATTAGTGTTATTATTGTTATTATTAACGTAGAGATTTTAATAAAATGCCATCATAATAATACATTACATTACTAATATTTATCATATTTTCGTATATTTTAAGTGCGTTTTCCACAATTGCACGCTTTCTGTGCTATTTATCGCTCTTATAATCGAAGTGATCTTACTAAAGACAAAATTACCTAAAAACATACTTCAAAACCAAACAGGATATACTGTAATAGAACAGAGATGAACGTTAGTAATAAATTTCGGTCACAAGATAGATGGCCCCTTCTAGATCCAGTCCACAATATCTTACTATTATTATCAACAGATAGCGCACATCCGGTTATGCTCACCACAAACCCTCCCCCATCTTCCATCCCATTCACCGCTCCTTCACCACACTCCCACACCTACTACGACGAATATAATGTAGTTCTACTAGTTCCGTTCCCAATACATTATAATTCATATATTTTTATTTTCAAGTACTTGCTGAGTCCTAAACAATGATAATGATTTATTACCCCTAGTTGGTACGGCATACAGTACAATTTCATTACTCCGGCATCCAACAGTCCTGAACGCCCGATGGTCCGGCACCATTCCAGGATTTTTTAAATGTCATTATCTCGTAATAATGATCTCTCCTGAACAATTTGATGCATTATTTCTCGAAACCATTGGAAGTGTATTTTTTATTAAGTTAAGAGTGCAAATGTATCTGATACAGTCCAGTTGTTATGCATTGACTTACTTATCTCTATATCTGGAAATATTGTCTAGAAGGCTATGTGCTACACTGAGTACTGCAAATAAAACCATATGGTAAAAATATATTTCAAAAATTGAATGTATGGGACATGTTCAAAAACGGATGAGAGCATGCCTTCAAAAACTGAAGCGGACAGATGGAAAAGAGAAGTTGTAGATTGAAGGACTCTAAACGGTAAAGGAAAACTTACAGATTAAAAAAAACGATACAGTCCGGCATTATTATGGAATGGCAATAACAAACAACACGTTTGAAAAGAGGAGTGTGTTATTAAACTAATGAATCTGCTGATGAACAATTTACTGCAAAACGCCGTGTTACAGCTCTTTTCGCTGCACGCCTTAACCTATATCGTAGTAAAAGGTACCGCCCGATATCCGGCATTTTCGGTAATCCGGCACCGGGCCGTTCCCGAACGTGCCGGACTATCGGATTTCTAATGTACTATGTTACTGAGAGTATAACCTCACACAACAAAGTAGCTTTACCTTGAAATGGATGATTGGCACAACGCTGATATTATGACAAAAGCAAGACAGTAACGCATACCATACGCAATATATGGGTATCACATCAGTATCCAAGTACGACATGAAAATTAAAATAACAGAATTAAGTGCACCGAGACAGGAAATATATATATATATATATATATACAATATTAGAACCAACGACCTAGAATAACATAGAGGAGCAAGTTCATAAGGGGCAGCCATGTTAACGGTTGTCAAAAAAAAAGCTAGTTGGCGCGAGAACATATTATGTTGAGGCGACAGAGAGATCGTGCATGCCAATTTAATTTCGTAAGTTTTCGTAAGTTTTAAGAAGTGAAAAGATGGATTCTCACATTCAAGAATACCAGTCGTATGCTCAGCGTACGGTTGTACTAATCGGAGTAATAAAACCAAGGATGTATCGTATTTTAAGGAAGTATTACTGAATGATAGCCGAGATCACTGTTTGTAATTTCTGTTTGTAATGAAACCCATTTTATTGTTTACACAGCGAAAGTACGGATAGGCACGGTAATTATTTGTCGGATTTGGTTTCAGATTTCCTTTAAAGAACGAGGAATTAGCGAAACAATGCGTTGTGAGGACGAAAAGAGGTAAATGGTATCCCACTCAATACAGCCGCTTATGCTCTGTACCTTTCGAAGATAAGGACATGTATGAAACAAATGCCCAAAGACAATTACTGTCAAATGCCGTTCCAACCCTGTTTAATTTTCATTCATATTTAAAAACAAAGAAAATTGAGCGCCCACCACCGAGGAAAAGTAATCACTAATAGTCACCTATTTGAGTCAAACGTACACCAACTATGGTAAATACAGTATTTTACTGCTTGTAGATGTCAGTTGCATTGGTATTTACAACTAGGCTTCAATTCATAATGGACAACTTTCAAGGTTACATTTCAGCTAGTAAGCCTAGTGAAACTGAAAATCCACAGCCTGTTTCCAGTCATTCGACCGGGTCAGGGATGGAATTAATGAAGACCCCACCTAGCGACAAGGATAGGAATTGTGCCGGCTGCCGAAGCCTGTCGCACTCATCTGGGGCATTGATTAATTACTGACAGATGAAATGAAACGATATTGAAGAGTGTTGGTAGAATTAATTATCACAGGGAAAACCGGAGTACCCTGAGAAAAACCTGTCCCGCCTTCGCTTTGTCCAGCACAAATCTCACATGGCGTGACCGGGATTTGAACCATGGAACCCAGCGGTGAGAGGCCGCCGCGCTGCCGCCTGAGCTACGAAGGCTCAGTAATCCCAGTATGATATGGTAATGATAAAAACATTATATGCCCCCTATACTACATTAAACAATTATAGCGGTATATTCATGGGCAGCCTCTGTGGTGTAGTGGTCAGCGTGAGTAGCTGCCATCCTCGGAAGCCCGAGTTCGATTCCCGACTTTGCCACGAAATTTGAAAAGGGGTACGAGGCCTGCAATGGAGTCCACTCAGTCTCTGGAGGTCAACTGAGTAGAATTGGGTTCGACTCCCACCTCAGCCATCCTCGAAGTGGTTTTCCGTGGTTTCCCACTTCTTCTCCAGGAAAATGCCGGCCGCTCCTTCTCTCTTTCTTATCTATCCCTTTCAATCCCCCCATCCCCCTCCCACGAGGCCCCTGTTCAGCACAGCAGGTGCGGCCGCCTGGCCGAGGTATTGGCCCTTCTTCCCAATTGTATCCTCCGATCCAAAGTCTCACGCTCCAGAACATTGCCCTTGAGGTAGTAGTGGTGGGATCCCTCGCTGAGTCCGTGGGAAAAATCAATCCTGGAAGGTAAACAGATTAAGAAAGAAAGACAGTAATCATGGGGATGCAATACTTTTAAAAGTATGAACAGAGATTGTAATCTATTGTAGGTCCCTATCATTTTCAGGATTTTTGTCATGAATATTTATGTCCACGGTTTTTATTGTAATTTATGCTTAACCACAACAGCCAAGCAGGGTAACGCTCTTTTTTTCCGATTTCGAGGCCTATTCGTATGTCACTGTGCGATGATTTCGAACTACACTATCCTGCAATCAACTAATCGTGATGTTGACCTCGTGCCACAATATGATGAAGTGGCGGTATTCGCAGTCTATGATATTTAATGCTTTAAGCTTTTGGCAACGGTCTTTAATCTTCCCCCAGTGATTCTAAAATGTGTATTTTCTACACTTTTCGTCACTCAAGGGCCATGCCCCCTTGTTTGTATGACCACAGGAAACATGGCGGACATTCGTTTTATTAGCTTCACCCAAGCAGCGCTTCCACCTCTCTATATTATTCTAGATCGTTGATTAGAACCATTCAGCTTCCAGCCCCTCAGATGTACTCAAACAGGAAATACAGGATTTTGGGAGTACTGGCGAAGACATATTTCTAATACACAAGCACAAGGAACAAAGATTTATAGCACAGACATATGGGCACTTGAAATGCAAACAACACAAATACTGTAGCATCATGGGAATTATCGCTTAAAATCGATATTAGTTCGAGCAAGGTTAATCGATTAGGTAAAGTCGCATTTAATGCACTCCAGCAATATTATCTCCATAATACTTGACGTTATACGATTGATTCTTCGTCAGAAGGGCCCATTGATTGAGGTTTGACTTGAAATACTTCACTTTGAGGCAAACAGCCTTTAATGACAAAAAATCGCTCTTTTCATGCCCACTTGCTCGCCATCTACAGAACCTTGCTACAACTATCTACACATTGTGAACGACCTCCAGCGCCATCTAAAATTTGGACTGGAACTACCTGAAGCTAGCTACAGATTGGAACCATAAACCCCATGACTTTCACCGGGGTGTTCAGAAGAGTATCTGCTATCCTCTTAGTGCTTTCAAATTGATTTCAGTTAAAATCCTGTTTTAGCTAATCTCTTTAACATTTAGCTTTCTAATAATAATAATAATAATAATAATAATAATAATAATAATAATAATAATAATAATAATAATAATAATAATAATATACTTCACCTCCATACCTCTAGACGGCCATAAATGCAGTAACTTCCTTGTTTTCTTCTTGACACTTCTGGCACTATCCTTTGAAGACTTTCTTGAGGCCGTTTCGTCCACACAGACATTTGTGTCATCTTTTTTAGGAATAGCCCACGTTTCATAAATACACGGACTGACAGAGCAAATGCAACACCAAGAAGGAGTGGTCAGAACTTTATGCCAATTGCAGGGTAGACTGACGTCACTGAGGTATGCTCATGATGTGAAATGCGCCGCTGTGCTGCGCACGTAGCGAACGATAAATGGGACACGGCGTTGGCGAATGGCCCACTTCGTACCGTGATTTCTCAGCCGACAGTCATTGTAGAACGTGTTGTCGTGTGCCACAGGACACGTGTATAGCTAAGAATGCCAGGCCGCCGTCAACGGAGGCATTTCCAGCAGACAGACGACTTTACGAGGGGTATGGTGATCGGGCTGAGAAGGGCAGGTTGGTCGCTTCGTCAAATCGCAGCCGATACCCATAGGGATGTGTCCACGGTGCAGCGCCTGTGGTGAAGATGGTTGGCGCAGGGACATGTGGCACGTGCGAGGGGTCCAGGCGCAGCCCGAGTGACGTCAGCACGCGAGGATCGGCGCATCCGCCGCCAAGCGGTGGCAGCCCCGCACGCCACGTCAACCGCCATTCTTCAGCATGTGCAAGACACCCTGGCTGTTCCAATATCGGCCAGAACAATTTCCCGTCGATTGGTTGAAGGAGGCCTGCACTCCCGGCGTACGCTCAGAAGACTACCATTGACTCCACAGCATAGACGTGCACGCCTGGCATGGTGCCGGGCTAGAGCGACTTGGATGAGGGAATGGCGGAACGTCGTGTTCTCCGATGAGTCACGCTTCTGTTCTGTCAGTGATAGTCACCGCAGACGAGTGTGGGGTCGGCGTGGAGAAAGGTCAAATCCGGCAGTAACTGTGGAGCGCCCTACCGCTAGACAACGCGGCATCATGGTTTGGGGCGCTATTGCGTATGATTCCACGTCACCTCTAGTGCGTATTCAAGGCACGTTAAATGCCCACCGCTACGTGCAGCATGTGCTGCAGCCGGTGGCACTCCCGTACCTTCAGGGGCTGCCCAATGCTCTGTTTCAGCAGGATAATGCCCGCCCACACACTGCTCGCATCTCCCAACAGGCTCTACGAGGTGTACAGATGCTTCCGTGGCTAGCGTACTCTCCGGATCTCTCACCAATCGAACACGTGTGGGATCTCATTGGACGCCGTTTGCAAACTCTGCCCCAGCCTCGTACGGACGACCAACTGTGGCAAATGGTTGACAGAGAATGGAGAACCATCCCTCAGGACACCATCCGCACTCTTATTGACTCTGTACCTCGACGTGTTTCTGCGTGCATCGCCGCTCGCGGTGGTCCTACATCCTACTGAGTCGATGCCGTGCGCATTGTGTAACCTGCATATCGGTTTGAAATAAACATCAATTATTCGTCCGTGCCGTCTCTGTTTTTTCCCCAACTTTCATCCCTTTCGAACCACTCCTTCTTGGTGTTGCATTTGCTCTGTCAGTCAGTGTATTAATGCAATGACCAGCAAGATCTGTTACTTACTTCCCACGTTCACGGAAATTTCTTAGGAATTGTTTTTACTCGCATTACTCAACATTACTAACACAAGAAATAATCATATGTAGGTTCGGTTGGTCACTGTCCACTTTTATGCTTGTTCTGTATCAACAGTAAAACGCCCTGCTGTAGCTCTGTGTAACAAGAAAGTCAAAAGCAGAACTCATCATTAGCTCTGGAAAATGAGTGAAACATACTCCTTTATTCTTCGTAACAGGTATTTTTCGGTTGGGATTTTCATTTTTCATAAGGAAAACTGCCCTCATACAAAGAAAATGTTAATGCATATTTACTTGTATAGTTGTACTTTCACCGTGGTACGCAGACGTTCTTAGCATTGTGGCAACTGCGAACATTCACACACTGTATTTAAATTTGCAACACATTATATTTCCACAAAAACGTGTTATGCGATAACAATTAACTGAATAAATTCCATTGAACGTATGTTACTCACCACGTGAAGATACCATACCTAACCTAAACTACGAGGTCTCATTATCTTAATAACAGTTGTTTACGTTAATCCTGAAGTGATAAATTTTAAGAACAGACATACAATATACTTAAATATACATGTCTGCCTGTCAACAGTCACAATTATCCAAAGAATGCCCCCAGTCCTTATGAATTACGTACAAAAGTACAATTTGTAACATTCGCTTAGCTCGCCTCAGTTGATCAGCTGATGGGCTTGGTGCACTTTCTACAGTACGGCCTGTATATTACAAAGACAGTGCTTATACAGTGTCTTAAATGACCTAAAACGTACTCGCTAGAAGTTTGTTTAAGAAGGTGGTTGTATGGTTAATTATTTCTGAGATTGCAGACAGAACGCCTAAAAAAAAAATGAACTATCGAATCCACCTCTGATTTTCAGAGCACATTTTCTCCCCTAGCTTACATAAAAGACCACTTACAGTTTGTGAGGTCACCAATGTCCAGGAGTGAATAAGACACATTTATGGGTTTTCTTTTCTGCGGAGTTTGTGACAAATACTACTTCAGCAATGGCCTGATATAAACTGCTAACTTAATGTAAGTTCTTGGGGCATATTGTCTAAGGATCATTGCACACAGCTAGAGTTTCTAAGTGAGTGCTATAAATATCTAGTACTTTTGACTTTATCAAACGCGAGTACAAGGAAAGGAAACAGTTCCCCCTCTCCAACTGTGAACATAAAAAGTTGTATATTAACAGCGTGTTGTGAACTTGTGGCAATAAATGGGGGTGAGCCCATTACCCAATGCGGGGATAACATTAGCCAACTACAAGCAAGATTCTACTCAAAGAAAGCCATACGTAATAAGTGATGCAGTCTAATTCGAATGTCACAAACCGTTAGGCACGTTCAAGACTGTCGACAGCAAGTTGCGATGGCCTTTGTTCGCGCAGTAGAAGAAAAAGTGGAGCTTGAGAGATTCTTCAGCTCCCGCCGGGGTTAAGTAGGGTGAGTGTCTTCATACAAACTTTATCTTGCAATTCATATCTTGTTTTAGTCCCAAGGATTCTCCTTCTTCTATTCTCTTCAACTTCTTACCGTAAAGCTAGTGTTATTGCCATCTGAGCACTAAAAGAAAATTGAACACAAAATTCAGGTGAATATTTCATTGTTAGGTTTTATTCATTTATTCTCTTTCTTTTATTATATTTGTAACCTAAGGCTGTTCTTAATCTTCCGACTTCCAGCTCTTTATATGTTAGAGGGATCGCTAGGGCTGAAATGGCATCCTGGACGACATAGCATATACAGGGTGTATCCTTGATGATGTTGTGAACATTCGGTGTACGGAAAAGTGCGAACACGGAAATTTGCGAGCACATCATTAAAGCGGAAATTTGCGCACACTACGGATTATTACTATGTGACCAGGGTTTCCCAAGTCTTGGTAAATATTTCGTTGCCGGAAATTTGCGAACACTATCTTCAGAAAAGGAAACAAGACATGCAATGTAAGCGATCCATGTAAATAAAACAATCTTTAATCCATACAACTTATTGAAACTGATTTCCATCACACTTTACACAGGCTTTGAACTATCAAAATGATAATTATCATCTTACCATTTTGGCGTGTTTAAAATCAGCCTTCATAGGCTTCGTCATTTTTTTCATACATTTGTCGTTTAAGGGGACCTGGGACACATTTTTTTCGGTAACTGGATGAAATTGTCGAAATTCGAATTCTGGCATAAATAAATTATATTAACATTCCTCTATATACCAAAAGTGGTTTTGTGCCACTGTGACTATTTATGATGTAGTTGCGGCGTTTTTTAATGGATCTGCACGGTCATTTAATTCTCCACCACTCCCCATTTCCTCTGTATGCTCGGCTATCCGTGTCCCTTTTCTGTTACCATTACTTCCCTCTTTACAGTAGCAGTGAGATGACACTATTTTTTAATATTGCAATATATACTGCCATCTGTTGGCTATGTTATGAACTACTTGAACCTACAATTTAGTCAACCACGAAGGAACTACACTTTGTGCAAGGGGGCCTGGAAGTTTGAAAGAAGCAACTGTTGTGAAGCTCACAAATTATTATAGGCAGGCAATAGCTGCAAATATTCCCTCAGTAGATAATATGAAATCTGCAATATATGCCTTACTATACCAATACTCCTCCACAGATGAAGATCCTAAGCATAAGAAATGCCCCCAAGGACCTGAATCATGGTGCTTCTAGAACAAGAGTATCGCAATTGGACAAACCCCTCAAACCCACAAAAAACGTCAGTTTTTACAACTGCATTGCTGCTGAAAATTGTGTCTGTGTACCAAAGACTGGCATCAACAGAACTTCTGTTTAGATGTTGTAGAGGGGCTACTCAAAATGCCAATGAAAGTCTTCATGCATGTATATAGAAAAAGTGCCCAAAAGAGACCTTAGTGTCTTCAAAAAGACTTGAAATAGCTGTTTCTAATGCAGTTGCAGAATACAACATGGGATGTAGTGTAACACAAAAAATGGAAATGGCTGTAAGGAATTATAAACTTTCACCAGTATCCACCAAACTTGCCACACAAAGAGATGAAAGAAGAAAATTTGACAGTCAGTGGTCAGTCACCCAACAAAAGAAAACAGCCAGGAAAAAACTGAAAATCCTCAAGGTACACAGGGAGCAAGCCAAGAAGGAACAGGAGGGTAGGAGTCATAGTGCTGGTGAATTTTAAGAGATTTGGAAAGACCATTATGAAAATTTTTAATGGTTTTAGAACTAAAATTCATTTAAATTAAAAACACCATTTTTGTAGCCTGCACTGTTCCATGCGGGTCAAATCTAAACCTATATTTACCAAAGTTGGTATGTAGCTTCTATATTACCTAACAAAGAAATTGTAGGATGGATTTTGCATTCTTCTTCAATATACTCATTTCATGAGGTAAAATGTATAGAAAATTAGTGGAAAATTACATGAAATAAAATTAAAAAATTGAAACAGGAGTTAATTGAACAACATAGGGTGAATCAAAAATTCCATCCTTGAATTTATTTTGTTATAAGGAAAAATCATTTCACAAGTTTTCAAACTCTCAGGTAAAAATCAATCACGGATTGAATTTTTTGAAAGTTGCCTGTTCCGCGAGTGTTATAAACACAAAGTACATCATATCTCATAAACTTTTTTTGTGCTAGTTGCTTCACGTCGCACCGACACAGATAGGTCTTACGGTGACGATGGGACAGGAAAGGGCTAGGAGTGGGAAGGAAGCGGCCGTGGCCTTAATTAAGGCGCAGCCCCAGCATTTCCCTGGTGTGAAAATGGGAAACCACGGAAAACCATTTTCAGGGCTGCCGACAGTGGGGCTCGAACCTACTATCTCCCGAATACTGGATACTGACCGCACTTAAGAGACTGCAGCTATCGAGCTCGGTATCTCATAAACTAATAAGGATATTAATCAGAAATTAAGATATGTTCTTTTCATAATAGTCCTACATATTCCATAACAATTTCAATGTGATTGCTCAAAAATCGTGGGGGAAAAAATGTGTCCCAGGTTCCCTTAAAATCGTCTTTTATAGGCTTAGTCATTTTTACATAGGTGTACATATATATTTACATGTGGGTTATCGTAATTTATTCCAATTTCTGAATATGAGAAATAGCTTTAAAGCCGCAGCGAAAATCCCCAATATTGTTCGCATTAGTTACAAAACTATCTGGTAGATGTTTGTGACATGGTATGGGAGGTTGCAAATGCAAAGTTAATCCAGGGTAGATGAGATTCTCGGGATAGTGTTCGCATATTTTCGGTAACGAAATATTTACTAAGACCTGGGAAACCCCAGCCAGGTAGTAATAATCCCTAGTGAGCGGAAATTTCCGCTTTAATGATGTGTTCGCAAATTTTTGTATTCGGACTTTTCCGGCATCCGAACTTTCAGGGATAATAAGGTAAGGGTTATTCTGCCCGAAGGCAGGTCCGAACCTCCGCAGAGGTGTTTACGTGCGGTAGGGTGGCCAGTTCCTTTCCGCTCCTCCATTCCCTTGTCCCCCACCAACAGCGCGTGTCAACCCATCCAACTCATGACCACGCCCAATGTTGCTTAACTTCGGAGATCTCACGGGATGCGGTGTTTCAACACGGCTACGGCCGTTGGCTCAGGGATAATAGAAGGCTGGAAATGGATCAATTTGAGATAAAGAACCGTAGCCCGGTAACTTTCGAGTCAAACGTTATTAATAATCCAAGTTGTTTAACGTCCGCCCGTTATTAATAGACGCCGGGGTGTCGGAATTTCGTCCCGCAATAGTTCTTTAAAGTGCCGTAAGCCAACAACATGGGGTTGTCACCTTTAAACACCCTCAAAAGCCACCGACCTCAGTGGGGTTTGAATTGATGCCTGCGATGCTCTTCAAACGACGCCGAGGATATTGGGACGGGTACAACAGATGATGCCATGCCTCCATTGACGCAAGGGGACGCCATTTCGAACATTTGTTGTAAATGGAGCAGCTTATGAAACTGCAGGTAAACGGATTTAAATGAGTAGGATTTCGCTTAACTTTTGACTCGATCGTTTCCGGAATATGGTTCCTTATCTCAAATTGAACCATTTGCCGTCCTTCATCATCCCTGATAGTTTGGAACGCCATCACGGATACACCCTGTACATTCAGTTGTAAATGTTGACTTGAAACAGTAGGAAGTTGAAGATAAAGTTCTTTCTCCCTACTGCAATTATGTAATGAAGAGCTAAAGACATCTTAAGGCGGGTACTCACTAGGAGGCTGCAACATGCAACGCAACAGTTGCTGCAACCTTGTATAATTTGTACGCTCGTCAAACCACACCAGTAGTTCCGCAGCGTTCGTTGTGACACACGCAGCAATGTCGTCCAGTATACTCGTCATAAGTGCTGTGTATGTTCTGCTGTATCACCTATTCGAGGACTATAAACATCCCCGTTGTTGGTAGCAAGGGGACTTTTACAACGGTAAAGCTAATTCCAATTTGCTTTTGGATTTGAAATCGCAAGAAACAAGTGGATATTTTAAGAATTTCACTCGTATATCACCGACCGATTTCGAGTATTTATTAAATTTGGTTGAACCGAAAATAAAAACAAAGGACACAAAATTTAGAAAAGCTATATCAGTTCAAGATCAATTGGCACTTACTTTGAGATTTTTAGCCACCAGTGACAGTTTCACCAGCTTGCAGTATCTCTTCAGAATATCCAAGCAAGTCATAAGTACAATTTTTTTTTTCTTTACGTCGCACCGACGATGGGATAGGAAAGGGCTAGGACTGGGAAGGAACCGGCCGTGGCCTTAATTGAGGTACAGCCGTGCCTGGTGTGAAAATGGGAAACCACGGTAAACCATCTTCAGGGCTGCCGTCAGTGGGGTTCGAACCCACTATCTCCCAAATGCAAGTACATAGCTGCGCGCCCTTAACCGCACGGCCAACTCACCCGGTAGTCATAAGTAAATTTGTACTACAAGTGTGTCAAGCAATCATCACCGAATTAAAAGATCACATAGAGGTAAGGTTCATTTAATTTAATTTAAGTTAATTAAACATATTTTTTGTATGACAGGTCATTGATATTGAAATCATTTGGCACTTCACTGAAGGGTCCCATAATAATGTAAAATTGCGATATAATTCTATTAAATTTAGACAGGATTCCTCAGTCCACTCCATGACCTCTGCGCGTCCTGACTACGAAATGTGCCTGGAACACGTCAACGAACACACAGCGCGCCGCTTTGTGTTCGCCGGAATACCGGCAACCAGATGGATCACAGCGCGCCTCACTGCGAACGGTTGTAGCAACGAAGCTCAAGGCGTACTCATTAGAAAAATATGGTTGCAGCAACCGTTGCGTTGCATGTTGCAGCCTCCTAGTGAGTACCCGCCTTTAAGTCTTAATTACAGTGCCTCAAATTGACCTACATACACGATCAAAATACGAGGAAATAACTGCAGCAGTCAATTGAAAACTTACATTCAAACAAAAGATATCCATTAACTGAGGGCACGAATGGGAAATATAATGGATCTTTAGAGACATTAACTTTCAAAAATAAAAACGTCGAATTTAAATACCAGTATATACGATTAACGTTCATTTCATCCGCGTATGGGATTAGCAGATGGCAACATTTACTCTCAAAATGGTTTCATATCGTGCCATTGTAGCTACTAACATGAACGTTTGCATTTTAAGCACTCTCAAATGCCAATCTACTGTGCCAATATTCGATCTTCCAAACTAGAATATAGAAGATGAGTCCCTAACGAACTGCGCTGAGGTTCGTCATTACTGGACTGGATGACCACATTATCTCAGATTATTATGGAGTGGTGTGAACATACCTATTTACGTGAAGTTATATGTAGGCCTACCTAATATTACTAAGGTGTGGGTTCACAGAAGGGTGGTGTTCAACTTTAAGCTAATACTTACATTTATGTTTGGAATGGATCTTTCATCAAAGTCCGGCAGAAAGTGGTCCGAGCAATGGAGTATATTAGACAGTGATTTAATGTAAAAATAGCTACTGCATTTGTAGTTGGTGGGTTAGCTTTACTGCCAGGCCCACGGTGTAAGAGTAGCGTGCCTACTTCTTACCCAGAGGCCCCGGGTTCGATTACCGACCACATCAGGGATTTCTACCTGGATCTGAAGGTTGGTTCGAGCTCCACTCATGCTGCGTGATTACAGTTGAGGATATACCTGACGGTGTGATGGCAGGCCCGGTCTAGAAAGCTAGGAATAAAGGCCGGGAGGATTCGTCGTGCTGGCTACCTCGTAATCTGCAGGCATTCTCGCTGAGCAGCTGTCGCTTGGCAGACCATGACTCTTGTGGGCTGTGGCGCAATTGGGATTGGTTTGTTTTTGGTTAGGTTTTTACATCTGTCCACAATGTATCTGTATCATCCTTTCATCCGTCACGCTATCCTGTGATGTGATGTTCCTGATGAGGCGGAAGACACCCTAAAATAACAACAGTCGGTCAGTAAGAAGATATTGGTGCTTATTTTTGTGAGTTTAGAATATTATTGAGGAGCACAAGGGTGTTGAATGTGTCTCATAACTTATGTTTTTGTGATGGCTGTAGTACCATGTACAGGGTGTCTCACTTCAAGATACTTTAGGGGTCTTTACTATGGTGTATATCAATATATTTCCAATTTCATTTTTGTAATGTGTACTTAGATTCAGCCCAAACAAAGATTAGTTATCAGGTACATCATGTGACATCCAGTGTCAACGGAAAATTTCGTTAACGTACTGACAGCAAAAAAAGTGTTTTAAAGTGTAATTTTATATGCCCAATCGAAACAGCAGCCTCAAATTTATCTATTGCTATATTGCGTACAAAGAATAATTGGTGGTGAGAGTACAACAAGAGGAATATTTAGAATCTCCAGTAACGGATGATAAGGGTGCTGTATGACAGTAGTGTGTAGACAGTACGGCACACTACAAAAAGGCAGCGCAATCAGGGAAGCTCTACTGTCACTGTCAATAAATATTTAGAGGAAATTCAGCGTTCTTGATTTGTTGCCTACGATCGCCTTCACTAAGGCTACAGTTGTATTGCTGAGAACTGCAGTGGACTATAGTTTATTTATTCAACCATTTGTATTATAGTTTTCTTCGTATTACATTTACATTCCGTCCTTTCATCTTTTTAAAATTGTGTGGGTTTAGCATTAATATTTAGTAGATATAGATTTCACATTTTATTTTGGGTAGTCTTCGTATTAAAGAGGTCATGAATGATTTCAACCACACGACTTCACACAGCATGAATCAATAAATGCGCTCTCACCAAATATGTCTTTTCATAGATACGATAGCTTACCTTGTAGAATAATAATATGTTTTACCGGGCGAGTTGGCCGTGCGGTTAGGTGCGCGCAGCTGTGAGCTTGCATCAAGGAGATAGTGAGTTTGAATCCCACTGTCAGCAGCCCTGAAGATGGTTTTCTGTGGTTTCCCCTTTTCTAATAAGGCAAATGTTGGGGCTGTACCTCATTTAAGGCCACGGCCGCTTCCTTCCCACTCCTAGGCCTTTCCTATCTCATCGTCGCCATAAGACTCATCTGCATCGGTACGACGTAAAACAAATTGTAAGAAAAAAAATGTGTTTTTTCGTGAGTGACGATGTTGTCTTTTGTGCCCGTGTTGATTTTCTCTGAAACATTATAAAATATATAGATTCGAGTTTGTGTCAATGGCTGCAGACATCTTGTTCATTGCTATTTAGCATTGATGATACATTATTCTGCTCACTGGTTTTCATAGAGAAACAACGATTACGTGTGACAGTGTCACCATTTTGTGGAATTCGAACCAGTTGCACCTATAGCTGTTATCATTAGTCTGTCACCATTTTGTGGAATTCGAACCAGTTGCACCTATAGCTGTTATCATTAGTCTGTTGCCATTAATGTCACATTTTCTCATAAGTACAGCCAACGTTTATATCAGGTGAGGTCATCTGTGTTTTGATTGTTGTAATGAGTTTTTCTTGGATTACTTAAATTTATGTTCATAACCATATCATCAGTCCAGCACTAAAATTGTGATCAGATCTGAATACAACTACGACCAATTAAAATCAATGGGACTACATTTGGTTATAAATCTTTATTTCATCGTCGGATATAGATTTGATAAAGAATGTCCAGGGCCCTGTTTCATAAAACTATCTGATAAGATTACCTAATAATAGTATAACTCATAAAAATAATTATTAGTTAACAAAATTCTGTTTCATAAAGATTTACACATGACTAATAAAATATCTTAACTCATAATATTAGTTCTCTAGTCAGCTGATACAAATGGAGGTTAGAATCGGTCTGTTGTATATGTTCTTGGTTTGTCTTTGTTCCTAGCAGTAGGCTAGTGTATGTATGTTGGGTATTCAGCCCGAAGGCTGGTTTGATCCTCTGCAGCTCCGCCAACAGCTGTCATAAATAGCCTAGGCGTCACTGACGAGGCGTACTAGGGAAATGAGGAGTGAGGTACTTTCCCGTTGCTTTCCTCACCAAGCCAGCCGTTGCTATTACATATCAGTCTGCCAAGCTCACTGAAATGCATGCACCAACCGACCCTATGAGCGACATTTTCACACCATTCATAACAGGGACTGGCTGCATAAGGAATGGTATTACTAGCATCACTCATGCCTCAGTCACTTTCATATTGTCAAAGCCAAGGATGAGACTGAGACAGGCCAATGAAAGTAACAAATTTGATATAGCCCATACCAGAAGACATAGTGAACTGTAAACACTACATCTCGCCAGCAAAGGCATAGTAGGCTAATGCTTGACTACAACCGGCTATTAATCCATATGTTCGATTGGGTCACTTGATATTTACGTTGTTGTGACTTTGATATATATGAGAATGGATAAAAGAAGTGAAAGTAATATGATATAAGAAAGTTTCTTTGCGGAAAGTGATTGAGTTAAAGCGGAGCCTTTTCAACACTATAGCCCTCCTTGTTCTTTTTATATTTTTATTTAATATGCTCTTAAAAATCTCTTTTGAAATGGACTAGCAAAATATTGTTTTTGCTATTTTGTTTTACGTCTCACCGACACAGATAGGTTTTATGGCGATGACGGGACAGGAAAGGCCTAAGGATGGGAAGGAAGCGGCCGTGGCCCTAATTAAGGTACAGCCCCAGCATTTTCCTGGTGTGAAAATGGTAAACCACGCCAAACCATCTTCAGGGCTGCCGGCAGTGGGGTTCGAACCCACTATCTCCCGGATGCGGGCTCACAGCTGCGCGCTCCTAACCGCACGGCCAACCCGCCCGGTAGCAAAATCTTGGTTTACTACCATTGTGGGTAGGGGCGGTAGAATAACAGCCACGGTAATCCCTGCCTTTCGTAAGACGCAACTAAAAGGGGTCCCAGAGTCTCTCAACTTGGAGCTAGGTTGGCAACCACGGGGCCTCGAGCTGAGTCCTGGCATTGCTTCCACTAACTCGTGGCAGGCTCCTCACTTTCATCTATCCTATTCGACCTCTCTTTTTCACTTCGTATTCTTTTCCGACCCTGGCGGTATTAGGTTGCGAGACCTAAAGAGTCTTTCATTTTCATGCCCTTCGTGGCCCTTCTCTATCTTTGGTCGATTCCTTTACTTTTTCGAAGTGTCCGATCTCTTTCATTTTTCTATCTGATTAGTGCTATATAGAGGATGGTCTGCCTGCTGTCATTTCTTGATGGATACAGTACTTTGCATCCATCTCTTGGCACAGGCCAGAGTAAAGTGTAGCTTCCACTGAAGTCCCAGTCTCATCCATGGCTGTGACAATATGGAAGCTGCTGGGGTATGGGTGGTGCTGATTAATGACATTCAGAGCACAACCAGTGTCTCTGAGTGTCATGAAAGGTGTTGCTCATAGGGTTAGTTGTGCTACAATAGCATTGTCTGGCCCAGTGAGGAAAGCAATGGCAAACTACCTCACTCCTCATCTTGCCTAGTACGCCTCATTTTGGTACTTCCATTGGTTTTTGTGGTTTCCCTATACATGCACAGCCTTTGGTGATGTTATTTGAGGATCCAACCAGCCTCTGGGCTGATGACCTAACAGACAGACAGAGGATGGTTGTCTAATTGTACTTCACCACTACCATCTTGGTTTACTGGTGGTATGAGACAAGATTTTAAAAGACAGCTGGACTCTCCGAACAGAACTGCACTAGGGAAACACATTGAAAAAATGAAATGTCGTATGGCTTTTAGTGCCGGGATATCCCAGGACGGGTTCGGATCGCCAGGTGCAGGTCTTTCTATTTGACTCCCGTAGGCGACCTGCACGTCTTGATGAGGATGAAATGATGACGAAGACGACACATACACCCATCCCCCGTGCCATTGGAATTAACCAATTTAGGTTAAAATTCTCGACCCGGCCGAGAATCGAACCCGGGACCCTCTGAACCGAAGGCCAGTACGCTGACCGTTCAGCCAACGAGTCGGACGGAAACGCATAGATACAGTGCATCACTACCCATACGTGGAGTACAATGTGAAGCTGCTGTTTTGAGATTATGCTTCATTCCTTGCAGTGGACGATTCTATTACCAATCCTATGAGGCAAGTACTCAAATTTTCTATAATCTAACCTAAATCTCTCATTGTATTCATATGTTTGTTACATACGAGTACAAGCTGTTTTTGCCTAACATTTATTCATCATCATCTGTTTACCCTCCAGGTTCGGTTCTTCCCTCGGACTCAGCGAGGGATCCCACCTCTACCGCCTCAAGGGCAGTGTCCTGGAGCTTCAGACTCTTGGTCGGGGGATACAACTGGGGAGAATGAGCAGTACCTCGCCCAGGCGGCCTCACCTGCTATACTGAACAGGGGCCTTGTGGAGGGATGGGAAGATTGGAAGGGATAGGCAAGGAAGAGGGAAGGAAGCGGCCGTGGCCTTAAGTTAGGTACCATCCCGGCATTCGCCTGGAGGAGAAGTGGGAAACCACGGAAAACCACTTCCAGGATGGCTGAGGTGGGAATCGAACCCACCTCTACTCAGTTGACCTCCCGAGGCTGAGTGGACCCCGTTCCAGCCCTCGTACCACTTTTCAAATTTCGTGGCAGAGCCGGGAATCGAACCCGGGCCTCCAGGGGTGGCAGCTAATCACGCTAACCACTACACCACAGAGGCGGACCTAACATTTATTGAACTGTGAATACCTACACTCGTTCCTAATCACTATTTGAATCGGAGTCTATCATTTTTCTGATCTTCATGATTTTATCAAAATATTACGAATACCTTTCACTAATAATGCGGATTATGAGTCAAAATACACTCATGGTAATAATCCCAATAATATGAGTAACTTTTACTAGCAGTTTCCCGCTGGCTCCGCCCGCAATGTACAAGGTATGGTGTTGTTCGTTACTATCTTCACGGATGTATTTGTAAAGTTCCGACTTAATGAAATAAAGCACATGATCTGCTGCGGTAATATAATGTAATATTATGTCAACAAAACACTTTAAAATACATCACACACCGGGCGAGTTGGCCGTGGGCGTAGAGGCGCGCGGCTGTGAGCTTGCATCCGAGAGATAGTAGGTTCGAATCCCACTATCGGCAGCCCTGAAGATGGTTTTCCGTGGTTTCCCATTTTCACACCAGGCAAATGCTGGGGCTGTACCTTAATTAAGGCCACGGCCGCTTCCTTCCAACTCCTAGGCCTTTCCTATCCCATCGTCGCCATAAGACCTATCTGTGTCGGTGCGACGTAAAGCCCCTAGCAAAAAAAAAAAAAAATACATCACACAAAGAAATTGATTTAAACGTTGCCTGAAACAACACTACGCGCTGAATTGTTGAAAAGTCCTTGAAAGATATTCGTCATGGAGACAAATGTACTCATAACCTTTCTCAGAATCTAGCAGTTTAAGTAGTTATTACCTCAAACGAAAGCGATTGATCCACTGAGTGTTTTTAGACCAAAATGAACTGCATACCTCAATCAGAACGAAAGATTTAATTGCTTCAAAGAGAAAAAAATGTTGGAGAAATGGGACGTCAAATTGAATGTGCACTCATAACTTTTCTCAGAATCAACCAATTTGAATAGTTGAGAGCTGAAATGAAAGATCTTGATCCACTGAGTGTTCTTAGGTCAAAACGAACTCCGTACATCAATTAGGGCCAAATATATGATAGCTTCAAAGAGACAAAAAATTGAAAAATCAAATAATTTGAGGAAGGCGAAAGTTAAGTGATTTATAGTGCCTGATGACAAATCTGTGCATGGATACCTTTCAGTTAAAAAATGAAGGAAATCGACTCGATAGAATGGCCGTACTGACTTTAGTTTTCATCAATTTTTTTAATATATAGATTGCTCATGTTGTCAGTGAAACACTTTACTAACATTATTAGGAATATGTACAATTAATTTAGACTCATAAACTAATTACTAATATTATTAGCTAATAACTCTATGAAATATAATACTAATATTAGTTGTTAATATTATTGGTTTCTTACTAATAATATTAATGAAATATGTTTTAAGAAACATGGTCCAGTACTACTGACACACAGTCGGACCTAGAATTACTATGCCCTATTTGTGCTAAACTAAATCAACTTTCGGTGTTAACAATCACGTCGGTTAAGCTCACCTCTAAAGCAGGAGAAATAAAGCATCTGAGAAACATGCCGTCAACAACACAGCCCCTTGCAATTCTAATTCCATAATCCAAATCACTCAGAATAGAAACGATGACGGGCGTGTAGAACCAATACAGAGTAATCCAGCAGTCGAAGATATCCCAAACGGAATGGTATTGTAATGCAGGAGTAGGAAAACAAACTTTCTGGTATTGTGCAGCCTGAGAATATTAATCAGAATGCCTCGCTTCTAACATTTTACAGTTTTTTGCCAACCAAGTAACTGAACTGCCTGGTCCTCAACACCGTGCAGTTAGATATTTTAAAACTAGAAAGCTGCAAAATAATCATAAAAACGATTACGAAACATCTTATATTCGAAAAAGAAGGTCTGAAATACAACGAAAAAATCGAGAACTTTGCGAATACGAAGTACCTTAAACGAACCAACCAAAGACGCCCGTAGTATAATGGATGAATGAGCAAGCGTCAACCTTCCAAACTCCCACTACCAAGAATAAGAGAACATCTTGAAAATACATTGGATGTCGAAGACAATCAGACCGCTCCCCCAGATATAGAAATAAATACTGAATCACCTGCTGATGTCGTCGGTAGAGACGCAGTGAACTTCATCGAGCACCTCCCATCCACGCTGCCTCAGGCCTTGAGCAATTGATGTCCTTACTCGATGGTGACGAATGTTCGGTTCTCGTGCAGAAGCCCAGCACATGTCTAAGCGTTTCGGTCTCGTTGCAAGGAGAACAAAGCTATGGTGTTAGATTCGACCATTCGCTTCGAGAGGGACTTTCAACAAGCTCAGGACATTAATATTAAAAAACGAGCAATTTATAAACGATGTCATCCATACCTTTCAACCAAATACAATATTCCCCTTGGTCAGTGGGTTGTCAGAGGCCTCCTCTTTGGATCCGCAGATACCCTGCCGGAAAATACGGCCACCAACCTATAAAATTTAAAAATTACTTTTTACGACATAGAGAAAATCGTATTAAAGATCATAAAAGATTCTCTTCAAATTATACAGTTGTGTATATACCTGAAATCGTAGTCCCCTTACGATGGATTTTCCAGTAAATGTACTATTTTATTTGTATAATGGCATACTCTAAGTAATGTATTCCGGACCTTTGTGGTAAAGGTCACTGGAGGTCGGATGATTTACTTTTTAATAAATCTTACCACCATGTCACATTCAGTTATTTGTTATATATTTTATAATCTCCCGCATTACGCATAGTCAAATCTCTTCTAATATTTTATTGCGAGGTATTGTGTGACGATCAAGGGCCCCGAACTAAGTCCACCATTGCTGACACTTACTTGTGTCAGGTTCCTCCTATAACCCTTCCTGTGTGACCTCCCTTCGCCAACTCCTGTTCTTTTCCGACCCCGAAGATAATAGAACATTCGTGGGGTGAAAAGGCTTTCATTTCCCTGCCTTTTCTCTTCTCTTTTCATTGCCGGTACCTTCATTTGTCGAACGCTGGGATCTCCCTTCTTCCTTCTTCAAGTTGATGAATTATTCATAATTTTCATTAATAGATAGATTTCACGTAGAATTCACATCTCTTAATACGTTACTTTTATTGTGAGACGTAGTGTGACGACCACGGCTCCCGAGCGAGTCCGGTATTGGTGAGACACTTCCTCGTGCTAGCCTTCTCCTATAATCCTTCCTGTGCGACCTCCCTTCGTCAACTGTAGTTCTTATCCGATCCTGACGGTATTACAGTATTCGAGGCCTAACAAGGCTTTCAAATTTTCCGCCCTTCATGGATTTTCCCTTTTCTTTGCTGTGCCACAGGCCAGCGTGTTTCCATTCCGCGCATCCCACTAATACCACCAGAATTGCCGTTCGAGAGATTAGAGTTCCCTGTCAGATTGACCTTTGCAGTGTCAATGAACACGTCGCAAGGTTGGACACTGAAGCTAGTAGGACTGCAGGTAGAAAACCATTGCTTGAGTCATGATCAGCTTTACGTGGCGTGCTTTCGAGTGTCGATGGAGCATAAGCTGTATATTCATGTATCCGACGGGAAGGTCGTAAATATTGTCTGCAAGAGTGTAAGACTTACAGTGGGCCCCTTAGTTGAACCACTTTAATCCTTGCTCACAAATCCCTACGAAGACATAGGATGACAGGTCCTCTCTTACACTTGACCACATCAGATCATCTCATCTCGTAATGTGCTTCTTGGAGCGACAAGTTCCTCTCCTTACAGTCAGCTGAGAGTTTTATCAGCATAAGGTTCAGTTTAGTCAAACTGCTTACGTGTTTAGTACTCAGTGTGTTGTTCCAATGGCATTACCATTTCACGGGTGTGTTCATATACATAATACCTTCATAAAGTACAAGAAACATTTTGCGGAAACAATGTATGACATAGTGCAGCTCGAGCGTTGGCCGCATTACGGCAAAGTGCTTGGCGAGAGACAGGCTCACAGCGCAGGCGATCGGGCGAGTGACAATCTCCGTCACAGGTAAAATAATGTCCCTGTATTAAGTACATAATAACTTGCAGCCTTAACAGAGTTGAATTGCACCAACACTTACGTAAACAGAAACATGAAAACCTACACTCTATTGCTCATTTCTTTGTAATGTTCGTTCAGGATGGAGATAATATCCCACTTTATACATATGTGTGTATAAGATGAATTGAGCAATATTAACATCAGGTATGCTGATGATACAGCCCTACTTGCTAATTAAAATCTACGACTACAGCATATCGTTAACCCTATGAGTACTAGGGATTTTTCTGTTACATGGAATACTAGGGTGGGGAGATAACAAAAATCCACCAACGTTTTACTATATTATAGATTGTATTTGGCTATGCTGTACTCTTTAATTCGTTGATTAACATAACAATAAAAGTAGAAAAATGTAAGAGAGACAAGAATAATTAAAACTAGGATTTGACAGAAAAACAAACAGTTCTTCACATTTTAATGTTCGGCTTGAATTTCTTTCATTCGGAATCTGTTTCTGTAGTTTTAAACGCACTTATATTTTTGTTGTGTTCTGCACAGGCAAAATTGTGACAAATTTTGCACAGAATGGTAGTTTAGGAGACTTTGCTTTTTTTCTCACTCATGAAACGAGTAATCTTAAAGCAGACGTAACATCCTCCTTTGACAGTGGAAGGTGCTAGGTCTTGTTTCACGTTGTTTTGCAGATTATTTCCCATTGCTGTAATACCATGGAATGTTAGGCCTTTCAGGTTTTCCCACTCCCTTTCATGTACGGCCTTGTTAGCTGTAAACCAAGCTCCTAGAGAAACAGTCTCCGTCTATTCACCTTCCTTGCATTCGAGCTGGTGTCCACTACACCGAGAATAAATAAAAGCAGAACAATTATGAAGGGAATATTTAGAAAATTAATGCAAGAATTTACAGACTACAACAATGTATAGACAGTAAGCTAGAATATCAAAAAGGCATACGAGTATTTGTAAAGAATATCCAACATTCCGCAAAGTGTGCTTAAACGCAACCAGTTCAAAATACGGTACGAGTATCAGCATTGAAAGACTATAGTCGTGATTCTGAGATTGGGTAAAGGAAGGTACGTTCGGGATGCAGGAAAGTTCATGATAAATCTTTGAATAAATTTCATGTGTTCGCTAGAGCGTGATAAAGACCAATCAAAGTAGCTAGACATCTGTTGAGAACTCAACGAATTAATAGTAAAGTTGCAATTGTTAGTCTGCTATAGGGACGTTAATGATACTTATTCAAAGATTTATCACGAACTTACCTGTATCATGAATATACCACCCTTTACCCTATAATGTATGATTCTAATTAAACTAAACTGTTCATTACTCGAAGTAAAGACATTCAATTACTTCGGCTGCTCGACTGAATAGCAATTAAATCAGGACTAGGAATGAGTTAGCGAGGACCGAGTTTATACGAGTGTGAATCTTATCTCAATTGAAATATTCAAATGAGATTATTTTTAAATGCTATGTTTGGTCTATCCTATTATATGGAGTAGAATTATGGAATCTCAAAGCAGCTACGGAGTATGAACTCGAAGATTTTGAGAAATGAATACAGTATACCAACTTATACGAAGTACCGTGGAAAGAAAAGATGACCAACCAAGGAGTTCTATGGGAAGTAAGATCAAAGACAAAGGTGCATTACAGTATTAAAAGGAACCCAGCGTGTCCCGGCCATATCATTACGCTAAAAAGATATGAATTGCCTCAGCTTGCAATGGCTGAGAAGATCACGGGAAGGAGAGAAAAGGGCAGAATTGGGACATCTCGTTTCTCTAACATCATTCAGTGGACTACATGATCGTCAACATTCGTTAAGGAGACGGGACTATAAGAAGAATTGTGTGTATATTTATGTAATAATATGATTTATCACGTCAGCACTTCATGTTGGTATGACCCAGTTTTACGGGTGCTAAGTTGTTCTTGACGCCAACCCTATGTATTCATTATTGTGTGTTCTTGTGGTGATATGGAGACGATACGTTCTGCGACCAGTAGACGAAGAGGTCTGTATTAAGTCGAACACAGACATGCAGTTTTCGAGCAAGAATAATTATCCATACACAGTTATAATCCCGGGCTTGCCGGGAATCGAACGCAAAGCCTTCTGAAGCCTAGATCACTACGCAGGCCATTCAGCCTAGGACTTAAATGTCAATATAACTTACGTATGTAGCATAATGAAAATATAGGATTCAATGAATAGAACCTTGCAAGTATATGTGCAATGAGTGATTTTAATAAGAACTGCACCGGGCTAGTTGGCCGTGCGGTTAGAGGCGCGCGGCTGTGAGCTTGCATCCGGGAGATAGTGGGTTCGAATCCCACTGTCGGTAGTCCTGAAAGTGGTTTTCCGTGGTTTTCCATTTTCGCACCAGGCAAATGCTGGGGCTGTACTCTAATTAAGGCTACGGCCGCTTCCTTCCAACTCCTAGACCTTTCCTCTCCCATCGTCGCCATAAGACATATCTGTGTCGGTGCGACGTAAAGCCACTAGCAAAAAAAAAAAAAACCATAAGAACTGAATCATCGCATGGTTCACATGGATGCTAAACTGAACCAAGTGATTGTTTTGAAGGAGGGGCTAATTACACTAAGCCAAAGCTTACAGAACATTCTCTCTTATGTTACAAACAACCAGATTGTATTTCTACTCCAAGAAAAGGAAAGAAACCTTCAAACCAGAGATGTTAGTGCAGATTAGCTAAGGTTCAGTGATGTTAGAAAATTTGTTTTAAAGTGTTCAGTGATATTATAAAACATTTTCAGTATTACTAAGAATTGCTCCGTCTGTGTTTGGTTTGATCAGTAATTATTTGCTTTGAAGGTATTACAATTCAATACGCACTTCTTAAATGTGTACATTTTAAAGTGCATTATCTACTCAGAAATAGTTTACATTTTATGATGCCGTGCTGATGTAATAAGTTATGAGTGAGAAATACTGAAGTTCTGCATATTGACCATACAAATAATTAAAAATACATTTCATTTTTATTATTAGCAAAGTGTTCTGAAAGTTCTGTTTTGTGTAAAGGTGCGTAAATCCTTCGTCTGCAACAACACCCGTACAATGTGTTGATATTACGAGTAAATAATTAGGTTATGATTAAATGCCAAAGTATTCTCAGTTTTTTTCGAAACCATCTTAATGTGACTTGATTCTCTTTAGGGTAAGACCATCCATATGAGAGCCACTCTAATTTCCCACGAACGAGGTCAAGACACTTTAGAAACCCAGGCCCACCTTCATATGAAGTGTATGTTACTGGCTAATTAATTATAGGTCTAACATTCTGAAGGTGCTAAGCGCCAGTTTTTCAGATTTCATTTTATTGAACTTGTTGGTGGTACATCCATATGTACACATCATACTAAAATGTCTTTATCGTAGGTCAACTCTATGTGACTCATTCATAGGCCGACAGATAATGTTTGAGGTAACTCCGCATGTACCCTCTTCCTACTGGGGCCATGCCAGGTGAAAACACGTTCTGCGTTACTCAGATGTATGTAGGTTCGACTGCTTTAATAATACTCTTGATATAACGCAGGGTGAAGGTGAAGAAAATGCTGTCGGTGAACATTTATCTGAGAAGATTAAACGTTATAATAATAAAGTGAAAGTTTAGCATATACAATACGTTCCGGCAAAGAAATCCTCGCTAAAAATATACTCTGGTTTTTGAGGCACACAGCTGATTTGAATGCATTGAACATAGGCCATAGTTTCCGGAGTTTCCTGATCACCATTTCACTTTAACTGAAAAGCGCAAGATGATTCCGGAATCATATGTACCTGATGATGTACTGGAAGAGATTACATCATCTCAGCTTTCTCCTCCATTTTTAGTACAGAGAATGTAATCGGGTGACTTCATTAACTTCCAAACTGCAGCTGAGAGTGTGCTAAATATTACAAAGTGGTGCATCATTTATTCGAATTACTCATCGCGGTACTGTGTATGTTAAAATATTGCATCCATACATAGAAGATTAAAAAATAGTAAATATATATAAAAGAGAAAGAAGTATTACTTAAATTATGAGCATTAATTTAACAGCATGTGACGATTATAATAACATATCCCCTGAAAAAAGGATCTGGAAGAAATGATTCAATATCTCCTTCAAGAAAATCGCCAGTTTTATCTTGGTTTGTGCAGTAGTGGAAGAAATTAGAAATGAGTTACTATCGTGAAGTAAGATGCTGGGATTAGGTTGTTATTAATATTCTTGGTTCAGAAAGGTTGAACTGAAGTTAATAATATTTACATGTAATTTTGTTAGATTCTTAAGCTATGGATATATAGGACAGTGCCCATACAGAATGAATAATTGGTTGTGTGCATTTTGTTTTATGTGTTTGATTTTATCCAAAGTTGGTATTAAACTAATTTACTACAAAAGCTTTTAAATTGCTTTGCTATATGAATAATTATTGGCTCATTTTTGTATGCCTGAACGACGTTCAGCAAAATGATGGTGCATTTGGGATATACCGCAACAGATTTTGTCGTAGAGAGCAATGCAGTCTGGTTTGCTAGGATACAAGACATAACAGCAATAACACAATGACTGAACTGGCGCCTGATACTACAAGAGCTTGAAGAGCCCCAGGACCCCTCCAGCTGTGGATAAGCGTACGCACAGTACACTTCAGACTCTCAAGAGACGGGAAGGGGAACAATGATGGTTTCTAGGGAAAGGAAATAACCGGGAAAAATCCGGAAATAACCCTGTTTCGTATCGTTGACAAGTGTCTATAAATCACAAAGAACGCTTCCTATGCGGTTCCACTAGAGTAGACTTGTAAGACCGGGGAAAAGGAGAAGAGGGTAAAATATTTCTCGGTGACCACTCACTTGACGATAATAGAAGTAATTTTCTTTTGTGTTTGATCAATATTGGATCCAGCAAGTCGTGAACGAGATAGAATGGGCAATATACAAACATACGTTTTATAATTATCAGGTTGTTAAAATTTAATTGAATAGGTGCAAAAGTAAGCCTTACAACAGGTGCCATTGGTGAAGAAAAATTCCTTTTATAAAAGTTGAACGTATTCCAAAAATAATAATGACGTGTGGCCTCCGGGGAGGCTTGGTGCAGGTCTTTCGAGTTTACGCCTTATAGGCGATCTGCGCATCTTTGAGGATGGGATCCAGAGCACGATGAATTCTAATGCTGAAGATGGCACATACACGAAGCCTCCGAGCCATTAGAATTAACCAATGAAGGTTAAAATCTCCATCCTGGCCGGAAATTGAACCCGGGACCCTTTGGAAAATAGGCCAGTAAGCTAACTATTTAGCCATGGAGCCGGACATACCAGAAAAGATCGACAAGACGATTTGGAGTCGAGATTGGATTTCACACCTCATATTTCTCAATAATTTAAAATGTATAATTCGATATGACTCCCTTCTCCATTTTACCGGGATGGACACCACTTTAAACTTCGCATAAGGGAAAATCTACGAATGCTTTCCGTACGAACCTTGCTGAACCAAGGTGATAACTATAAGCGGCTATCTCTGCACAGAAGGACATCCAAAGTTGCTCAATTTGCATGAGGAGTTAGAATTAAAAGTAATTTCCTCTTATCCTTGAGGTGTTGTAGAAAAGGGAAGTAACATATTTAGGTTAGAGTAGCAATGGAGAAGCTTTGGAAAAATACGTTTTCAGACAACAAATCGTAAATAAAACACGGTGTTCCAGTGATACGGAAAGAAATGCTTACATGTGAGGAATAAATGTTATTCACTACAATTCAAATAAATCGTGCACGTCCCAACTTTGACTACTTGTACACTGCGAATAAACACCCATACTGTAGAAAGATCACATTCTCTAGGCCTTTCCGCATATTGTCAGGTAGGGCACAGGAATAATGTGTATAGCTGCGAGGTAGGCCTATATCATACACAATAAAGGTCTCAACTATTCCAGATTCTTAATTTCTGCGAAACAGGCAAGAAAATTTGACGACCGGTGACCCAGAGCATTACGAAAAATTTCAAACACAATAATAGTTATAGTTTTCCAAACTGTGTATTTTTGTTGTTGTTGCGAATTGACTTAAGTTGTTGGAAACAAAGGACAAATCAATAAAAATATCTGCAAGTTTTCTCTCTGAGTAGCACACTCCTTTAATTGAAACTGAAGATTTAATTGCTCTTAAATCTTGAAAATGAGAAAGTGGAACATTATATTTCATGATTTCGTGTGCCATCAAATGGGACTTGTTCTTTAAACATTTTCGTTTCTGTAAATTTACATGGCAATGATGAATTAAAACAACTTTAGTATTCCTTACATTTGCATCTCTATATTTTCGAAATCATGTGGGAGAGGAAGCTGTGCTTTCCACTAATTTGTAGGGAATTATTCATTCATTGTAAGTGCTATGTCACAAGTGAGTGTGCAAGATTTTGTTGCAGCTCAGTATTGGGTGTTAGTGGAATTTTGTCTCCATAGGGCATGATTTAAAATATTCAAAGTAATCAGATTACTTGTCTTTGAAATGTCTAGGATTAGATCAGTCTTTAAAATGCAAACAAAATCATAGCTGCAGTGTTATTGTTGTCTATTAGGAACATGCCAACAAATTTTTGCATATTTTATCGTAAAATAAATAAAATATATGATACATACGCTCCCATCAGTGTTTCAAATCAAGAATAAATAATCTTCGCTTTAAATTAAACCGAAGTTAATGAAAGTTAAAATTTAGGATGTAGTAGTTACATAGAAATGAAAAGGTTAGCACAGTATAGGGTGGCATGAAGACCTGCATCAACCCAGTCTATGGACAGATGACCGAAGACAACAAAAGTTTCTAGAAAAATAAGGCTAAAATTGAAACTAACACCGCTTATCACTCGATTCAAAATATAATACTCTTCTCCTTACAAATGTGCAAGTAATATTCATCAGGATATCACTGAAATCACAAAGGTATTTGTAAATATAAATTTTGAAATACAACCGAATCAGTTCATTTGTATACTGCTGTACAGATTATACGCAGTGAAAGATGGGTATTTGAAATTCCTTCAAATGTAACACATTGTATATTTCCATTTATTTAGGAGCAACCCCCTGTATTTACGGGCTAATAATAATAATAAGAATAATAATAATAATAATAATAATAATAATAATAATAATAATAATAATAATAATAATAATAATAATAATAATAATATATTGGCTTCATTTCTTTTAGGGAAAACTACCTAACAATCAGTTACTTAAATTTTTTCAAACATAATAAGCTGCGTGTAAATCATAAAGTACAATACACTACAATACAGGCTACAAGGTCCATATTCCTGAAGTTTTGTATGTTACAGAGAATTTAGTACTTCTAATACATGCCATTGCCAACTGTGCAGAGTTTCAACCACCCTCCACCTACAGTGCTAGTTGTAGGTAAACACAAATGACGACTCGTTTGGAAAATTGGTCTCGCGAAGAAATCCGCTCAGTTATTCCACTTCTGTAGGCGAAGCATGTAACCGCAGAAGAAATTCACCGGCAGCTGGTAGAGGTTTACAGAGAGATTGTAACGTCTCGTCAGCATGTCGCAGAATGGTGTCGAGAGTTTGCAGCCGATAGAGAAAAGGTCACCGACGAGGACCGCAGTGACCGACCCAGCATGGCATCAACAGATGTGAACACAGATCGCGTGGAGGAGCTGATTCAGGACAACAGGAGGATTACGTTACGGAATATGACGAGGAAGTGAAACACTTCGCGACAACGTGACAAGGACAGGATTTTTACCAGGAGGGAATATTCAAACTCATTCCACGAGCGCCAAGTGTATAAACCGGTATGGAGGCTATGTCGAAAAATAATCTAACGAATGTACTATCAGTTGGCTGTATTCGTTGTGTGAAATAAAATGTACATATTTCACTGCAGGCTTTGAACCATAATTTTTGATCAAAATTCGCATAAACGTGTAAAACTGTCAGTGAAGTCTACCCGTTCAAATACAAATTGAGGTTTCAACATTCATACACACTCAACCCGAAGCGTTACACACATCCCTTTGAAATGAATTGGTAGCCATATTTAAATACAATACAGGAAATAGTCGATGAGATGAGATTGAAATTAGGTTAAGAGGCACGATATTGTTCTATCCCATACAGCACGCTGGCAAATATGTTTCTGCTGAAACAATACATCTGACACTTCTCTATCTAGAAGTTACTTATAAAGGTTTCAGGGATAATAATTAACATTCAAATACTACGCTTTTAATTATTTCCGTTGATTTATCATCACTTATCAAAAATCAAGTATTTGAAAAATGCATCTAGGTACTTTGTATTTTAGTTCTGAATCATGAATTTATTCTTGAAATCAACCGCTTGTGTGTTGAATGAATCTTGCATTTGTGTATGAGACAATTTTGTTAGTATGATTAAATTTCTTGTTTATTGTTTCAAGGAGTGATATGAGTCCATCAAACTTGCAGAACAATTCCAATACACGAGGTTACTGTCAGCACCTACAGAAACAATCAAGCTAGTGAGGTAGTGAAGATAACAAACTTCATTTCTAGGAAAATAAACCGCATTGTCGAAAAGTTTAATTTCGAGTTGACAAAGTGCAAACATGAGACTCTGAACAGCCATTGATAGCCTGCAATATAAACTTTCGTTCTTCTAGTCGACTGTGGGAGCAGTAAAACTTGTGCGATTAATCCAAATGTGAGTGAGATAAGACAAAGGCAGCGAATGGCTACACATCAATCTGATTTACTGATTTTCTCCGTGAAACTTTCTCAAACAGTTAATGTTAGAATTGAGTTTGTACACTCTGAACTTCATAACAGGAACTGAGCTGCTCCCTTCAGTGGAGACTAAGATAGTGAAATAAGGCGAAAAATGTGTTCTTGTGTCTTCCAGGTATTTGTACTAATTTAGCGACAGATCTAGCGAGTGAGTATTCTTAGACCAGATAGAGTAAAGGCTGGTGGTATGGGTGGAGTATCTGTCAGCTTGCGTTCGCGAGATGATAGTTTAGAGCTGAACCGTTGGGGCATTGAAACCGACTTTCCGTGAATTCCGAATTTTGCGCGAGGCATTTCTGAAAGTTGTTTCTTAATTAAGATGATAATGATGGTGGTTATCGCTTTAAAGAGAAATACAACTAAGTCAGTCAACCATCCCATTTTAACGATAATCACAAGACAAAGCGTATGAGACCAGTCCTTCAAAGAATGAAGGAATCGACAAAAGCAATGTAAGAGCGTCGAAGGTCAAGAACACTGAAGACTTCATTCGCCTGGCAAACCCAGTACCGCCGGCGTTGGTAGAGAACAAGTGTTGACCAAAGGATGTAGAAAAGGAATTTTTAAATTGAGAATCGTGGTACAAACTATCCAGTTATCACCATTTCCCTGTTCTGTTACACTTAGATATGATATAGCGCGACTTAGAAAGCATTTCTTACTGCGGTTTTTGTTTATTGTTAGATTGTATCCAGGATGGACGTATCACTTGAAGGAGTGGATATTTTGGTAACAGCTATCAAAGGTTCACTATCTGCAAAAATAACATTATGGATGATCATTCATGAAACTGGTCAGTTGAATTGAGTTGCCAAGATGCAAAGAGCCTTAAGTCCATTATAACAATGTTTTCACAAACAAAGAAAAACGTGTCATTTTGCATGAACAAGAGGTAGGATCACCACTCTTTCAGCATAAAATTAGAAGAAAATATTTATTTTAAATTCATGAGTGAGAGAAATAAAATGTCTATGATTCTCTAGATATTTAAATGTTTAGTTTGGACATAAGGCATTTTGATGCATTTCATTGTACATAAGGGTATTTGCAACAGTAAACAGCTTAATGTAATTCATGGTAAATGCTACAGGACTGGGAACACAAACTTAGGTTCACTGGAGGAAGGGTGAAAAAGTGAAAAATCACTTAATTACTATATATTATGTCCACTTGTTTTACACTGTTTATATTTCCTTTATTTTGTGACAGAAAAACAATATATTTCACAAAATATTAACTTAAAACTAGGTTAGAAAGGGCAGCAGGTTCATTACATTAATTCAAACTGTCAAGTTTAAGCTGATCATATAGTTGTCATTCTTCAGGCTGTATAAAATTATGGCTCAAATATTGTCATAAATAAAATACAACAGAAGATGAAAAATATATAAATTAAGTCACTTCAATAGCCAAAGAAAAATTATACATTAAAACTACTACAGTAATAATCCAATCGCTTTAAATGGCCATTACTTCATTTCCTTCAGGAATGTCTAGTAAGTCATCATCTACATCTTCTTCTAGATGTGAAACTGTGTCATTATACCTAAACCGTTCATCCTGTCCAGTTTTTTTTAATTTCGTGTGGCTATTTCTAGCCGAGTGCAGCCCTTGTAAGGCAGACCCTCCGATGAGGGTGGGCGGCATCTGCCATTTGTAGGTAACTGCGTGTTATTGTGGTGGAGGATAGTGTTATGTGTGGTGTGTGAGTTGCAGGGATGTTGGGGACAGCACAAACACCCAGCCCCCGGGCCACTGGAATTAACCAATTAAGGTTAAAATCCCCGACCCGGCCGGGAATCGAACCCGGGACCCTCTGAACTGAAGGCCAGTACGCTGACCATTCAGCCAACAAGAAAAGTAAACTCGTGTCCTCATCCCGAGGTGGTGCAGCTCTTTTCAGGAACACCCCCATTGGAGGTGAGCTGCATGTACCATTTCAACGACATACCAGCCCTCCTGCCATTCTTAAATTTCTGGCAGTACCGGGAATCGAACCCGGGCCCCCGAGGACGGCAGCTAATAACACTAACCGTTACGCTACGGAGGCGGACATCCTGTCCAGTCAGTGTATCCTTTAAGAAATTCATACCTTATAAATGAACTACGTCCCAGTTCTTTCTTCTCTTCGAAATCGTCTTGGCTACAGAATAATATGTATTGTAAAGAACTTCTCTATGCACAATAAAGTTTCCCGTACGTGATATTGCAATTATTATCTGTTTCCTAGGCTTTAGTTGAAAATGCCACATTACAGGTGAAAATCAGTGCACCGAAGCTGACAGTATTACCAAGTTTGGTTGTATTATTGTTCTTCATTTATGTATGTAGTATCTGCTATTACTTATTTTTCATTTTTTATTTGCTTCCTATTGATTTGGTCATTGATTTAAAGGATCGCATCAGAAATAACTTCCGTGGACATAGTGGAGTTTGCTGCGTTTCCGCTAGTATATAGCGGCTTATGGATGTAGACATAACTGTACTTGCATCTCTCTTTAGTGATTGGACATAAGGGTCAATGCAGCAAGGTTGGCAGTGGACACACGGGTCTCCGCAGCAGTCCATGATTTTTAACCTACAAGATAAGCAACATAGGAGGTATTTTGAAGCTCTATGCTAGTGTTAATCAATATTAAAGGATGTGAAGAAGGAAATGCTGGTCTTATCTCAATTTTCATTTTTATGTGGTCTTAAGGCTCTTTGCATCTTGGCAACTGAATTGGTTTATTATTATTATTATTATTATTATTATTATTATTATTATTATTATTATTATTATTATTATTATTATTATTATTATTATCATCATCATCATTATTATTATTATTATTATTATTATTATTATTATTATTATCATCATCATCATCATCATTATTATTATTATTATTATTATTATTATTATTATTATTATCATCATCATCATCATCATTATTATTATTATTATTATTATTATTATTATTATTATTATTATTATTATTATTATTATTAATATAATTCTACCTCCTTTTCGCACGCATGTGAGGTCACAGGTGTTAATTTGGTCCCGTTTTACGGACGAATTCCCTTCCTGACGCCAACCCTAAATGGAGAGATATAATCACTATGGCGTGTTTCTTTGGTGGTTGATACTGTCATGTGATGTATGAATATGAAGAGGATAATGTTGAGACAGACACAAAAACCCAGTCTCCAATCAAGATCAGAATCAATCAGGCCAGAATTAAATCCCCAACCCGGCCGGAAATCGAACCCAGAACCCTCAGAACCAAAGGACTCGAGGCTGACCATTCAAGCAAGGATTCAGATTGTATGACTAAATAACCGCACTATTTCACGAGACACTTGAATCTATCACTGCCAACATTTAGTAAAATATTTCATCAAGGCCCGAGTTATCCAAGTGATATATGCTAGTTACTTAAATTAACTGAATATTGCATTTTATTTGAGGAGCAACCAAATCAAAATATGTAATGTCCAACTCTAGACAAAATTGAGTTTGATGCCGTTTCATGGAGTAATTTTTGTGCTCTACATGATACTGTATTCAGATCTTATCTGTCTGCATATTGTAACATTGAAACACTATCTTAGAAGTGAGCGATTAAAACAAATCTTATATTGTCCACATGGGTGACTGAATCGGAATTTATAATGTCTACCAATGGCGTTATTTGATTTTACTTTATTTTCATAGAATGCATAAAATGTAATAAATTTAGCCTATTCTAGACAACATATGACAAATTATTGTACTGAACAGTGTTTACAAAGTAATTTTAGTAATAAACAGCTCTCCATCATCGCAGTGTTATCAGTTTTGTATTATTGCATAGTGGTGGCGATTTATTTTTAAAGAGGAAGTACAACTTGTCAACAGTCCTCTATTAACACTAATCAGAGGAAAAATATGTAAGGGGTCCAAAACATCAAGAAATGAAGGTATCAACCAAAAGAATACAAGGGCCAGGAAGGGCGTGGAGATGGAAGAGTCCCTAGGCCTCGTGCACAATTCCGTCGGCGTCGGAATAGAACAAGAGATGACAAGGGAGGTCGGAATGAAATGTTTCATTTCTTGTTTTGCGTTGCGCCGACTTATGGTGACGATGGGATAGGAAAGGGCTGGGAGTAAGAAGGAATTGGCAGTGGCCTTAACTAAGGTACAGCCCCAACATTTGCCTGACGTGAAAACACGTCCAGGGCTGCCGACAGTGGGGTTCCAACCCACAATCTCTCGAATCCAAGCTCGCAGAAGCCTGGCACAAGTCAGTGGAAACAATCCCGAAAATCCCGAAAATCAGCTTGGCGACCAGCGGAGGTCACCAAACCACGCTCCCAAGTAAAGAGACCCTGAGGTCTCTTTCAGTCACCTTTTAAGACAGATGGGGATATCTTGGCTATATTCTACCGTCCCCTCTCACGGGGTGGGGGGAATCCTTACGAATTATGAGAGAGTGACTATAAGATTATAGCCCTATCCGACCTCAGAAACTACCTCGAGCCAGGTTTTCACTACAACCTTATCGTCAACACGAATCATCTTCATTATTAAACTTAGAATTTCAAAGAGATGATCAGGAAGAACTCGTAAACATTTAAAACAGAGGAGGAATAAAACATATTGCCTTTCTTGATTCAAAATGTGGTGGCTTCCAACAAAGTGTACCATGCCTCAGCGATAAATCGAATGGTCTTTCATAATAAATGCAAGCTTCACAAGAGAAACTGACGGCATAAAATGAATTAACCAAGAGAAAACTCTTATATATTTCATAAACATTGGTCTGCATCGACAACATTCGCCGGAGAGCTTTAGCTTCCAGTCTAAAAGTCAAAATCGTGAGGCTTCTATAAGCCGACCGTGTCCCTGAGGGAGACGGGGAATTCTCTTGGAGTAGGGGGCTCTCCCGGGAGCAGCCCCGCCACTGACATCCCCCCTTAATGTTACTTCGCTTTCACGTCAGCTTTTACAAATGAATGAATGCTCGTTTGATTAGAATTACATTAGGGAGATGTCTGTGAAGTGTATTTCTCTCTAGAAGCACAGCGTTATTCTTTCCTTACTCAAACAGAATTATTAATGATACAAGTCGCGATTTTTCTTCTCATCCAATTTAACATATGAATAAGCAATTTGAGGACTTGTGTAGAAATCTTCTCTAAGGAAAGTATGAGCTTAGCATGCCAAATAAGTGTGACTTCTAGTATGAGACCCGCTGTAACATATGAATACAAATTCAATGGATTAACTTCAGGCTCCTCATAAATATGGTCTTATACGATCAAGGATGAAATAAGAAAAACAAGATGGCTTTCAATCCTGTATTGAATAAAATATGGTTGTTGAATACATTTAAAAGTCCACATAAAATTGACCTAAAGTGGGACATAATTCTTGGAAGCACAATTGCAAAAGCATGCAAACCATTATAATGTTTTAATGAGAATGCCAAAGGACGGTAGTAGCGAGACGAAAGAACCGAGTTAGCTGTCAGTTTGGACAAAAAATACTTGAATACGGAGCAGTTGTATGGTACACTTCCTCAGATACATTTCTTGTGAGATATAGTGTTTACTGTGCACTATGTCTGCTAGTATGTGCTATAACAAATTTGTTACTCTCAAAGAAATGTCTCAGTCGTATCATTGCTTTCACACAGTAAAGTGACCGAAGTATGAGCAGTACTTGCTCGTCTCCATTATGAACTGTGCGAAAGTGTGACTCTTAGAATCATTCAGGGACATCTTGTATTTCAGGCAAACATAACATGTCCTATTTCATCTGTTGTTATCCTACTTTTGCAATAAAAATTTTTATTTAAGAAATGAATTATTTAGAAAGGAGAAAATTAGAGTCCCTCGCAATTTTATGATGAAGCTCTACGATTCATCTGAAGACAACGTTGCATCAAAGCTAAAATTGTTTCGTGTGAAGAGAAGCATTTTCGTGTTTTGATTGGAAGGTGCAGTCAAATCTCTTCAGTAATCCGATGAGATTGATGTGGAAGACCTCCATGGAGTCTTCTGCAATTTTGCAGATATCTCTTCGAACGTATTTAGAAGAGGTGAGCTTAGGTGAGTGCCTCAGACGGTTGAGGCGCTGGCCTTCTGAGCCCAAATTGGCAGGTTCGATCTTGGCTCAGTTCGGTGGTATTTCAAGGTACGCAAATACGTCAGCCTCGTGTCGTTAGATTTACTGGAACGTATAAGTACTCCTGCGGGACTAAATTCCGGCACCTCGGTGTCTCCGAAACCGTAAAATTAATTTGTGGAGCATAAAAACACTAACAGTATTATAAAAGAGGTGAAGATGCGTCATAGAAGTGCGTAAACATATTTAATATTACTTTATATTCTTAATAATTGTTTTACGCCACACAGACAGAGATTGGTCTTATTACGACGATGGGGTAGGAAAGGGCTAGAAGTGGGAAAGAATCAGCCACGGCCTTAATTAAGGTACAGCCCCAGCATTTGTCTGGTGTGTAACTGGGAAACCACCAATATCCATCTTCGGTGCTGCCGACAGTGCGGTTCGAGGTGCCAGAATTTAGTCCCGAAAGTAAGTTCACAGCTTCTAACGGCACGGCCAACTCACTCGGTTTACAAATCATAATGACATGTAAAAAGTTAAGGAACTTAAAAGATTTCTGCGTATTTTGCTTAATGTTCCTGTTTCAAAAGCGTTTGTTGAACGTATACTCTCCTTAAAGGCATAAAGTTGACCGATTCGAGAAATAGATGCTCGATGTTCCTAATAAGGATCGAACTTCCGTATTCAAAAAAATAATGTTATGTGAAGGATTCCATGAAATGATAAAATATGATGGTGAAGTTTTAAGGGCAGAGAAGTCAAATAGCAAAATCATCTGCAACGATTAAAGTCAAGGAAGAGTTTTCTCAGAACTTAAAACCGCTACTGAAAAACCCAGGCTGCTTACTCATCATGCAGTTGTTGACTGACAGGCAACACCTGATCATCCAGAACAGGGCCTCTCAAACGCCCAAACTCTCACGCGTGCAGAGCGAGGTGCATAGGCTCCGTGCACTGTGCATCGGTACGCTTCGCCTCAACTCGGCTTGACTCGGATGGTGTAGTGTGCTGAGAGCGACGAAGCGTTTGGTGGTAGACGACGTGTTTATCAGTGAAATAGACAAGCGCACGACAACAACATAATAATGGAGCAACCTGTTTCGAAGAAAGCAAAGACTTCCGAAAGTCCATTTCAATCGAACTGGGAACTTTCGTATTTTTTTTTGTTTGTTTGTCGTGACGATAACGCCAAATGTTTAATCTGTGGGACGATAATTACGTGCGTAAGAAAATCATCTATTGAAAGACACTACAACAGACTACATTCGGAAAATTATTGTGAAATCATAGGAGACGTCAGAGAGAAAGAATTAAGGAAGTTGAAACAGCTTGAAGAAGAGCATTCTATATCCACAAATGAGTTTTGTTCCAGTACTGTAGCATTTTCATTTTGGTTACGGGTTCTGCATTTTTAAAAATTATGTTTACATTCCTCTCAAACATGTATGTGTATTTCTAATTCACTTTTTAAATTTTTTTAATAACACTGGTAACCTTGTCCCATACAACTGTGCGTCTCCGCTCACCACACGTAAACATTTCGCAGTGGGGGAGAAACAGCAGTGAAGGTGAGGAACGCGGAGACAGGCCGAACGGGTGAGACAGGTGTAGGGAGAGAGGAGTGGGGGTCTGCACTCTGGTCAACCAAGCGAAGTCGTCTTTTGCACCGTGCACAGTGCATGCACCACGCGCATGCACCCTGAGAGGCCCTGATCCAGAATATTTAAATAAACAGTCTCATTTATGTTGGTGGTCAGCTCAGTGAGCGGGCCCAATCCATAACACGAAAAACCACACACAAAACATCACAGACCCACCTCCGGCTTGAACAGGACCTTGCACACGTCCAGGAAGAAATGGTTTATTTGGTCTTCGTTGCATTCGACGACGTGCTTCTGTCCACATTCGATTATTTCTAGCTCATTGAAGACGTGCAGCTTTATATGCATGTGTGAGGAATGGCCTCTGGCAAGGTGACCGACTCCAAATGTTCATTGCATGCAGTTCTCTTTGCAATGTTTTCTCACTAATTAATTTCGTGTGGCTATTTCTAGCCGAGTGCAGCCCTTGTAAGGCAGACCCTCCGATGAGGGTGGGCGGCATCTGCCATGTGAAGGTAACTGCGTGTTACTGTGGTGGAGGATAGTGTTATGTGTGGTGTGTGAGTTGCAGGGATGTTGGGGACAGCACAAACACCCAGCCCCCGAGCCACTGGAATTAACCAATTAAGGTTAAAATCCCCGACCCGGCCGGGAATCGAACCCGGGACCCACTGAACCGAAGGCCAGTTCGCTGACCATTCAGCCAACGAGTCGGACGTTTTCTCGCTAACCGGTTGGGATTGACTTTATTCACTGACTGCAGCAATTCCTGGCGGATTTAGAAGCGATTTTTATTCACAAGCCATGACACGCATGTCCGGTCCCTGTCAGTCTGGATCTTTTCCCGACCACAATTCTAACCTCGTGTTTCGTGGCCACGTGTAGTACACCACTGCTTGTAGACACGTTTAACAGTCCACTGCGAAACACCAACAAATTCAACAACTTCACGCGCCGTATGGCCATGAGCACGGCTAAGCACGATTGCCCCATTTTGCCACTCTGTCTACATTCTTACATCTTCCCATGTCGATCTACACTGTCCGCTTGAAACATTAGTCTCACTGATTGCTGCTGCCTTATTTTCATGTAGGGGCAGTGCGGTTGAGCACGGGACTAGTTCGCTGCGCCATCTGTACAGGCTTAACGATCCATCTGTGCGTGAGTACTAGGGTGAATAATGTTTTGTCCTGATAGCTTACATAAACATACATGTACATGCTTAATTACATACAAAACATAAATGGGACTCGTATAGAATAAGGCTAATCCTTAAGCAAGGCAGCAAGTTTTGTATTTAATGATTTCAATCCTAAAGGTAGCGAGAAAAGAGTAATAAAGGAGGGAAAATCACTTGAGGCTAGGAGAAAAGTAACCACACTCTTTACCATGTTCAACACTTAATCGTTAGAGCCAGCAACGGGAAAGTTAAATAGTCGCCTAGGGAAGCTATGTTAAGTACGTATGTCTGATTATTACAGATAGTAAAGGGAACACCTCAGAGAGAAAAAATTGTAACAAATATTCGCTTGTAAGTTTAGGGGATTAAAAACTGGAATACTTTACCTGAAGCGGCCTTTGAGCTTTCTCCCAACAGCATAGGTTGTTTCAGGACGAGATTTTAAGATCATATGACATATATTTAAAGGCAATTCCTGTGTACTAGTGTTATAAAAATGTTTTTTTACTATAGTTGTAATTCACTGCATTACTTAATATAGCCAAATCTAAATTGTACGTACGTTCTGTGGGAGCTAGAAACAGTTGTCGTTACCTAAAGCAGCTTTATTTTAAAACACCAGAAATTTACCTCCTGCTGGTTTTTATGTAACACATCTCCGTAAATTTTATGTGTTTTGAGTATATTAAAGTTATATTTTATGTTATGTATCGGAATTCATTCTAAATTACACTGTTTTAATGTGGAAGATCTATCTATCTATCTATCTATCTATCTATCTATCTATCTATCTATCTATCTATCTATCTATCTATCTATCTATCTACCATATGACTGTTAGCGCCGGAGTATCTAAGTGAGGACTTGTTCGGCTCGCCTAGTACAGGTCTTCTATTTGATGCTCATTGGTGATCTGCGCATAGGGATGTGAATTGATGATGTTAGGGAGCTCGATAGCTGCAGTCGCTTAAGTGCGGCCAGTGTCCAGTATTCGGGAGATAGTAGGTTCGAACCCCACTGTCGGCAGCCCTGAAAATGGTTTTCCGTGGTTTCCCATTTTCACACCAGGCAAATGCTGGGGCTGTACCTTAATTAAGGCCACGGCCGCTTCCTTCCCCCTCCTAGCCCTTCCCTGTCCCATCGTCGCCATAAGACCTATCTGTGTCGGTGCGACGTAAAGCAACTAGCAAGAAAAAAAAAAAGGTTAGGGAGAGGGTGGAACCCGGTGTCGGCGCGTAGCCTACTCCTATCGAATAACACCAAGTGGTCTCCTCAAGGTTCAACGTGTCCATCTGACGGCCGGATCACCATCAACATCGTCATATACCCTTAATTCATATGTACACTGTGGAAGGTTTGGAACTGAATCCAGGCTTTGGTCATGTAATCTACTGATTAGAAATTGTGGCTATACTACTGTAAAAAATGGAGTGGGATTCTGCCATTGCCAACAGCAAGGAATTGTAATAATAATAATAATAATAATAATAATAATAATAATAATAATAATAATAATAATAATAATAATAAGATAAGAATAAGAATAAGACTAAGAAGAAGAATAGCAATACGAATAAGAATAAGAATAAGAATAACAAAAAGAATAAGAAGAATAATACGAATAAGAATGAGATTAAGAATAAGAATAAGAATAAGATTAAGAATAAGAATAATGTATGTTGGGTATTCAGCCCGAAGGCTGGTTTGATCCTCCACAGTTCCGCCAACAGCTGTCACAGATAGCCTAGGCATCACTGAGGAGGCATACTAGGGAAAGGAGGAGTGAGGTAGTTTCCCGTTGCTTTCCTCACTGAGCCAGAAGTTGCTATTACATATCAGTCTGCCAAGCCCATTGAAATGCATGCGCCAACCGACTCTATGAGCGAGATTTTCACACCATTCATAACAGGGACTGGCTGCATTAAGGAATGGTATTACTAGCATCGCTCATACCTCAGCCACTTTCATTTTGTCAAAGCCAAGGATGAGATTGAGACAGGTAAATGAAAGTAACAAATTTATTCTAGCGCTTACCAGAAGACATAGTGCACTGTAAACACTACATCTTGCCAGCAAAAGGCATAATAATAATAATAATAATAATAATAATAATAATAATAATAATAATAATAATAATAATAATAATAATAATAATAATAAAGCCAACGGCCGTAGCCGTGTTGAAACACCGGATTCCGTGAGATCTCCGAAGTTAAGTAACATTGGTCGTGGTCAAGATTTGGATGGGTTGCTACGCGCTGTTGGTTTGGAGTAAGGTAATGGAGGACCGGAAAGGAACTGGCCACCCTACCGTACGTAAACTCCGGCTCAGGCACACCTCTGCGGAGGTTCGGACCTGCCTTCGGGCAGAAACACCCTTACCTTACCTTACCTGTATATTAAAAAAGTTTACTAAAACAGCTTTGGCAAATCCGTCCGTCCGTTCTACTGGACCGAGTTGCTTAATTCTTGTTTTATTCTCTACGGAATTACCCGCCAGTGAATCATGAGAAACTGATAGGCCTCTAAGTTCTGCCAAATTTGAGTAATCATAAAATAAAGTCATTAAATGATCACTCCAATAACTGCGGGCGAAGGCTTCCTCTAGCAGGTTACTTACTTACATAGCAGGTTGCTAAGCGACTAACACTTCCACTCATATTCTGATATATGTGATTTTCATAGTTAGTAATGTGATTGCATGGAGCCATGTTTGATTACTCCCTGTCAAACCAGAGAGTATACAACTTCCTCTGATGATGGAAGAATACTATTCTCTGCTAGATACTCTTTGATTCTCTGACCATCCCCAGCTTCTAAATATACTGAAGAGATGACGGAACTTTCCTAATAACTTACATGCTGCTAATAGAAAACATCGACGTCTACATATAGACGGGAAGGTAGCAAGTCGAATAGTCTTCTGTCTGACCATTACCAGTAATAAAGCGCAGGGACGTCCGACTCGTTGGCTGAATGGTAAGCATACTGGCCTTCGGTTCAGAGGGTCCCGGGCTCGATTTCCGGCCGGGTCGGGGATTTTAACCTTGATTGGTTAATTCCAATGGCTCGGGGGCTGGGTGTTTGTGCTGTCCCCAGCATCCCTGCAACTCACACACCACACATAACATTACCCTCCACCACAATAACACGCAGTTACCTACAAATGGCAGATGCTGACCACCCTCATCGGAGGGTCTGCCTTACAAGGGCTGCACCCGGCTAGAAATAGCCACACAAAATTATAATTATTATAGCGCAGGGACAAACTCCTGAAAAATTGGGCAGTCTCCTTGCCCGAACCAGTATTCAGTCACGTCCAGTTGTATGTTGCACGATCTCAGTGAACATCCTTTGAAAATGTTAAGATCCTGATACGTCCGAATGGTCGAAGGACAGTGAATACTGTGTGGAAGTAAGTGCTATAAACTATATTACGAATGAATCATTTATTATGTACCGACATTAACTGTTCACAAAGCTATTGGAAAGGTCAGCCAAAACAATATGACAACTACAGGTACATAAGAATGGGTTGTTTGACCTATTTATAACGAATGCTGCAGAGCAGTACGGGTCCACCAATAATAATAATAATAATAATAATAATAATAATAATAATAATAATAATAATAATAATAATAATAATAATAATAATAATAATAATAATAATAAACTCATTTCCCAGGATGGCTGGCTACGTTGTATAGGCAATACTGAAGACCTCAGAAACGAATCCTAATACTCAAGAGCTTGAATATTTTACGTGACGGGTGATATCGTGATCATGACAATGGGACCTCTCAAAATAACGTCAAATCCAAGCCGCACGGACTAGCTATGAATCGATCCCCAGAATAATTATCGCTTACGAATGATTGCCTGAGATAATGAATCTTCAAGTACGATGGAATCGTTATTAATATTTTCATCAATCTGTACACATTGTTCAATGGACACCGTTTATAATGACATATTTCTTAGGATCTAATGATATTACTTGCTTTAGTTACTGTATGTTCGACAGTACTAATAAAAAACTCACACCAACATCACTCTGTGCATTTGGGTAGAGTTGAGTATCCTCAGGGTGTCAACGGAGCCATGATCAACGCCATTCGGTATGTGAATGAAACCGCGTTGATGGCGTGAGCTTGCATTCGGGAGATAGTGGGTTCGAACCCCACAGTTGGCAGCCCTGAAGATGGTTCTCCGTGGTTTACCGTTTTTACACCAGACCAATGCTGGGGCTGTACCTTAATTAAGGCCACTGCCGATTCCTTCCGACTCCTAGTCCTTTAATGTCCCATCGTTACCATATGATCTACAGTATCTGTGTCGGTGCGACGTAAATCAAATTGTAAAAAAAATAGTATTTGATTTCCACAAACTGTACATTAATTTTTTGATATCTGAAGTCATTTCTTTTCAGTTTCAAGTCAGTTAACTTACAAATGCTAGGTTTTTTAGTATGCCGAAACTGATTTTGAATAAATACATTATAAACTACTTGGAAACGAAAACATATGGTAACAGAATTATAGCCAGAAAAGAAACAACTTAATTAATATTAGATTCTATCAAATCAAACTCAGAATATTTAGAAATTCATTTAAAAATATTTATGTTTAAATCCTTAGAAACATGAAATTTGGAAATTATTTTAATGATGTTCTCACTTCTCTCCACTCTAGCATAGAATGTAAGTTGTTGCATAACAACTCCTCTATAAAAAATGTCTGTGAAGATACACTTAGAATTCAGTTCACACTTTGCTCAGTCAAATCACTAACATAAATTTAATCTCAAGCGCACAATATTAATAATAATAATAATAATAATAATAATAATAATAATAATAATAATAATAATAATAATAATACGATTATAATTCTACGAGTCGCCTCTGTGGTGTAGTGGTTAGTGTGTTTAGCTGCCACCCCTGGCGGCCCGGGTTCGATTTCCGGCTCTGCCACGAAATTTGAAAAAGTGGTACGAGGGCTGGAACGGGCTCAACTCAGCCTCGGGAGGTCAACTGAGTAGACGCGGATTCGATTCCCTCCTCAGCCATCCTGTAAGTGGTTTTCGGTTGTTTTCCACTTCTCCTCCAGGCAAATGCCGGAATGGTACCTAAGGCCACGGCCGCTTCCTTCCCTCTTTCTTGTCTATCCCTTCCCAACTTCCCATCCCCTCACCAGGCCCCTGTTCAGCATATCAGGTGAGGCCGTCTGGGCAAGGTACTGGTCATCCTCCCCAGTTGTATCCCCTGACCCAGAGTCTGAAACTCCAGGACACTGCCCTTGAGGCGGTAGAGGTGAGATCCCTCGCTGAGTCCGAGGGAAGAACCGATCCTGGAGTGTAAACAGATTAAGAAGAAGTAGATATAATTCAACGAAAGACCTTCACGTAAACGAAAATGACATAAAGTAAAAGTAAAAGGAAAACTAGCCAGCTGATCAGGGAACCCCTAAATATTTTTCAAAAACAATTTGAATTACCGTAATAATATAACGATAATAACAACGAAAATGGTAGCGTAATTTGAATGAAATCAATTGTGAAGTAGTAGCCTGCAACGCCACATATATAGGCCAAGCAAAACTAAATATTCCCACCAGGTTAAAATGTAAAAATAATACGATAATAGTATTTATAATAATATGCAGCAAGAGTTGACATGATTGAAAATGACGAGAGGGTTTTACCACTTCCAGAGGAATGGGTCGATTATTATTTTTAGAAAATCAAATAAGAGTGAGTGTACGGGAGGGTTAATTTGCTTAGGTCTTGGTATGTTCTCTTACTACAGCATTTCATGCCTCAGATTTCTTCACGAGGTCTAATTTAACCTTCTCTAGCCATCGTGCTGATGAATGCCTTTCATTTATGGCCAATTCGATGAATATGAATTTCTCATTTTGCTATTTCTAACTTCTCTTGGTCAGCAGTCAACAAACTTCAGCACACAAATTTGTAGTTGACTTGCATTCCTTTGTTTACAGATTATAGACACGTGGACTCAATGCACTATTATTTATGTTGATCAATATATCATTATTTTTTCTGTAGGAGAGCCCACTTGGCTCTGGCGGCAGCGCAACGGCCTCTAACCGCTGGCTTCCGTGGTTCAAATCTCGTTCACTCCATGTGAGATTTGTGCTGGACAAAGCTGAGGTGGGACAGGTTTTTTCCTTTGGGTACTCTAGTTTTACCATCATTCCAGCAACACTCTCCAACATCATTTCATTTCATCTGTCAGCTCCAGAGGAGTGTGATAGGCTTCGGCAGCTGACATAATTTCTGTCCCCGCCGCTAAATGGGGATTTCATTCATTCCACGCTTCACCCTGCCGAATGTCTTCAAACAGGCGTTGGAAATTTCATTTCTTTTTTCTGTAGATATAAGAACTCCACAACCACAGAGCAGTAGGTGCTCATGTCTCTTATCTTCTCCGCGGCCACCAAGGACAAAGCAAGCACGCTTATAATTTTATGTGACATTTGCTAACGTGTTTGTAGTGTTCGTATCTGCGGTACCTGAAATTGTATGTGGAACTGGAATTCAGGCCGGGGGGTTGTAACTATCCATTTCAAAAATCACCAAAACTTTGGTCGAAATTCGAACCGCAATTTGTGTTGAGAAGAAACTAATGACACTAAAGGATAGCTTAAATGTACGTGCTGATGATACACCTTCAGTATTCATAAATATATTTAGCTGTTCTACACAAATACACTCTAGATACAAGGATATGCAGTGAATATTTGAGCGTTGTTTCAAAATAAAATTTTAATATACCTTATACCATTACATCTCTCCATTATATTCTGAAGTAGACCGATGATATTAAACGATGCGTTTCTTGTACTTAGTTATTAGTTATTGAATTAAATTACCAATGCAAAAAACCCATTAATATCGATTTAATAATCTCCTGACATTGCCAGGTGTGTGGATAAGTCTTTTCGGTTTCGCATAGAGATGGCGCTAGCCAAAAATGTGTAGCGTATGAATTTGGCACGTACGTCAGTTTGTTCGTCTGACATTAACCTACCAATACACACAAGTTGAGTCCGCCAAAAACAATCATCTGTGCTGTATCGTTGAGTGATCATGTCGACGCTTGTGCCTGAAAAAGAATATTTCGGCAGGCATTGTTTTTCTTAAAAAAATAAAAGTCTGTGTAAAGTTATCGTTTGCTAGTAGAAACATATAGTGAACACGTCCGTCGGTTAGGACATGTGAGACATTGTTTCGACAAATTAAACGTGGAGCTATTTATCTGGTGAGACCAGAGCTGTATTGTGTATTATGAACACTTGAAGCCCGGCGAAGCCGTTAAATGCACAATGCTATCGACAAAAAATGATTCATTTAAATCCCTCATTGATGGCAAGACGACCAGAATGGGCCAGAAGACATGGCAAAGTGATTTTGTTATACGACAATGCGCTATCTCACACAGCAAAACGAGTGAAAGACACTTAGTAATCGCTTGGATGGACATTCTTCCGCACCCGCCATACTGCCCCTACCTGGCGCCATCTATCATCTCTTCTCATCAATGGGTCACGCGCTCGCAGAGCACCACTTCAGCAATTTCAAGGAAGATAGAAAATGACTCGATGAATGGTGTGCCGAAAAAGACAAGCAGTTTTTCTGGCATGGTATTTATAACTTATGTGCGAAGTGTGTAGAAGCCGCTGGCCAATATTTTGAATAAACAGAAAAATGAATTTCCCTTCAAAATTAGTTTTTTACCACAAAAAACCCAAAAATTGATTCGTACACCTAGTATTCTTTTAAAGCTTATATCGGTAAACTTGCACTGTTGACGTTTCGTTACTAATGCAAACCGATATTTTCGAGTGTGTGCTCAGATACGAGTTTCTGGAAACAGTTCAGAACGAAGGGCTCATTACCACGATGTCAATCGGAACCGTTTTTAATAACTGTTGAGAAATGGAATTGCCATCGTTTGAATGCATTTTAATAAGGTTATCAGTATAAATATGTCAGCGCCGGACTGGCGATAGAATTCTAGAATTAAAAAAGTAACAGGATTCGAAAGGAAACTGGTTTCTGGAAGACACATAGTTCAGAGCAGAAATCGTTCGTCTATCTGCTGGTTAACTGAAGAAATAAAATATATAATATCTGGCTGAAATTATTTCTGACCCCATCTCAAGGCTGCAAATTGCAGTAGGTACTATTGTTATGTGGAGTTGCCTAATAATACTTTATCTATTATTTCATCATTCGATATTAAGTTCACTGCAGAGCAAGTAGATCCTTAGCTTGAGAAGGAGGTGAATTAATTGACCTCTGCATTGGTTTCGCACTCAAAATTTACAGGTATGAAGTTCTTGTTCCTCTATTTTGCAACTATACAGTGACATTTTGGAATATGTATCAACATTCTTAGGGAAATCAACGTATATAATCTATATTTATTGACGTAGACTTCTCCACATATTGAGACAATTAAATCCACAAATAAGGAATATTTTCAAGAACTTGGGAACAACACGCGTGTTATGTTATTAGCTCTTAGGTTTATTATAAAACTTTCATTCTCTCAGCAACAACAGCTTGACTCTCATTAAAAGTACAAAAGCTTCTGTCAGATCTCCCATTGTAGTTGTACGTGTTTTCTAACATTGTAATAAAACTGTATTGATATATTCCATTCCCGTACTGACCATTCAATGAAATCATGAATAGAATTCTACAATTTAGAATTTAATGCAATCCTCTCATTTATTTAGCCCTGATGTAGCATTTCAGAAATTCATTTATCCATACAGTGCACAGAAAGTAGCTTCACAACCAGCCAGCCAGCCAGCCAGTCAGCCAGACATCCGTTCGTTTATTGGTCTAGAAATCTATTGAATATAAAATGCGTGCTCTAAATTGAGTAGATAAAACCAGTAAAAGACGACGAAATGTTATTGATTCTGTGACTTGGAAAGCATGTCTGTTCCTGGAAGGTAAGTAACTCACAATACAAACGGTTGATGAAAATTTGTTACGTACCCATGTAAGACAATTTGAAATCAGATACCGTTGTAATGAGCAACTCCCACAGCTTTCACTTCCATGTCATTTTCATTTTTTTTATAATAAAACCTCCACATCACGTATTTTCGATCCGATTATTTCAGCTCCCGGAGAAATACTCTGAGAAGAAACTGTAGCTAATACTAATTGAAGTAAATTCGGGACATATCGCAGTTTTGTGCAATTTAAAAGTACTTACTCACATGCGTTGAGCTAATAAATTACAGAGTTTTCATCTCAATTTATACTCATTCTCTCATAAGAGCACACGTCTTTACACAAGCACTCAAATCGCACAAAATAGCTCATGTATCCTGAAATAAATAATTCATTACGAAATTGTGAAAAATTAAATGCTCTAAGTTTGAAAATGTTTCACTTTTTCAGTTAAAATGTTAATACTTTGAATCGCCATGACGTTGCAATAAAATTTAACTGAAGTAATTACGGTGGCAATATGATTGTTATTCATGAATATGCCTGTTATCAGCGCTATCAGTACGGCCATTGCACCCCAACAAGCCTAATAACGGGAGAAGTCTCAAATATAGGTTGTCTGAGTGCCACTCAATTTTCGGAATATCGACGGCTTACTTCTAAAACCTCGTATGTCCCAGCGCTCTTCCTACCCATTATATACCTTAAGGCTGATCACGCCTCCCAGCCACATATGGATATGCAGTCCATCAGAACAATTTTCATTGTGTTCATTTTCCTATGCTGATGTTTAAAGGAAAATGTACCTTACCATACCTTACAAAACATTTCTATCAGATAAAAATTATGTAGTAAATAAAATTACAGTAATTGAAGAGTGCTATTTCCACTTCAAACATTTAAAAAAGTATTTTATTCACATGAATTGCAATAGTTGAATAATATCGAATGCCAGGGCAATCCATACCCGAAAGGTATGATTCCTTAAAAGAAGTAGTACCATACCCGATCATGGGTACGTTCCATGTTACTTATATTATTCCTTCCATTACGTTTTTCTGCAACTTTCTTAGGGTGGGAATAGCGCCTTTTGAACAGACGCTCTCAATTCCCTTTTATGACGTTATGAAGTTTTACAACTTACAGGATAAATTATATTTTGGGTATGAGAAGGTTATTTACTCAGAACTCTGCTGAATATATCCAATATCATTAATGAATGACACATAATTATTATTAATTTAATTCTGAAGAACAAAACTTTAAACGACTAATATCTCATTAATTGATAACATTATCAATGGTACGGAACTTTATTTAAGTAAGTTTTTAAGTATTCAGCTCTCACAAGGGAACACATGCACGTGTTAGACTCGGATCCGATTGAAATTTGGTAGGAGTATTCATGGCAGGCAGTAGAATGCTTAGGTGAAAACTGCATGTGCCCAGCGCAAGTTTAAACACCAAAATTGAACAAATAAATAGTCGTAAAATTTTAAGTGCCGCAGGATATCGTGGTGTAGCGGAGAGATAGGGAGGAGCGAAACAGCGGACGTGAGCCAACCGGGCTGTGTCGAGCCGCGCCATCAGCCAGGCAGCGTATAGTTAGCGCGTTCCCCGTAACTTACCGATAAGATGTGCAAAACGGAAATATGATAACAGCACATGAAACGATTGTCTGCAAGTACGATGTTTAAACGATGCCAATAATGTTTGAAAAATTCACGCCCGAGTTCTTTTCTTTCTTTCTTTCTTAATCTGCTTACCTTTCAGGGTTGGCTTTTCCCTCGGACTCAGCGAGGGATCCCACGTCTACCGCCTCAAGAGCAGTGTCCTGGAGCGTGAGACATTGAGTCGAGGGGTACAACTGAGGAGGATGAACAGTACCTCACCCAGACGGCCTCACTTGCTATACTGAACAGGGGCCTTGGTGGTGGATGGGAAGATTGGAAGGGATAGACAAGGAAGAGGGAAGGAAGCCGCCGTGGCCTTTAGCTAGATACCATCCCGGCAATTGCCTGGAGGAGAAGTGGGAAACCACGGAAAACTACTTCGAGGATAGCTGAAGTGGGCATCGAACCCACCCCTACTCGGTTGACCTCCCGATGCTGGGTGGACCCCGTTCCAGCCCTCGTACCACTTTTCAAATTTCGTGGCAGAGCCGGGAATCGAACCCGGACCTCCAAGGGTGATAGATAATCACACTAACCACTACACTACAGAGGCGGACCCGAGTTCATTTTACTCGTTGTAATGAGTGCAGTAGTCATTGTTTACAAAAAAAGTGGACAAGGCACATATACTGTGTGCACCATGCATACCTTACAGCGCTGTCGCTTTCACAAGTATTACGTTGATTATCGGAAGGCTCTTCTTTGAAAGAATAATCGACTGGATTAACAAATTCTGAAGGTTTCTTGTTAACATAGCCACCAATTGCTATATGCTACGAAAACGCGGAGAGGAGAGTGAGTTGTGCGTCAAGGATTGTACTTTTAAAAGGTTGTTCCTTAAATGTTCGTTGATGTCTAACGAGTTTAACAAAATTAAAACATACAAAAGACTAATAAATTGCTTCCAAATGCGGAAGCCCAAAACATCTAACGGATGGATAAGTCCAGTGGCTCCTTTCGGAATTGTTTGAGCATTAATGATTTTCTTACTCCCAACTTTAGCATTTAAAATATTTTCTTTTTCTGTCCAGTCTACGAATCGAGAACAAAAACACTGTACTCTGGTGCTTGCGCAAAATAAACATCTCGTAACCATTTCTGCATAATGTGCCCTACAGGACCCTATGGTACCGGCCAGGCGAATGCCGGTCTCGAACCCAGAGTACAGTAGTGAAAGAACTCTCACAAACGTGAGCTTGTGCACATAGTCTTACCTGAACACATATCCACGCTCGGCCGCACAATCGCGCACTTCTCAGGGATAACATGGGTGAACAAAGGGCAATATTAAGATAAAACACTAGGATATGTGACTAATCAGGTAAGAATCAGCTAAAATAAAATGAAAAACAATATCTAACAGAAAACATCGCTGCATTCAAAGTTTTACAATCAGGGATTTATTACATAAAAATATACTATTTACAAATGTAAGAGCTTTCAAATATGATTGGGGTAAAGATAATGTTGAGCCGATGACGACCAGTTCACTGCCTTCACGAAACAGCTCTGTTGTAACAAGCATGTTACAATTGTGTAAGTAATGAAATCTAGAAAAATGGATATCTGCTGAAATACACATCTAACAGTAATTTCCATAAACTTTACTATGCCTCGTACCATCGAACCCCGGTGCAAACAAATATAAACACAATGTACAGTGCCCTGACCCGGTCTCGAACCCTGGTCCCATGAAAAGTAAGGCGTTGAATATTCATATACAAACTATATAAAAGGAACACAACCAACATGTCCAAGGGGTCAATATCAAACGGGCCAGTGTTAAAATTAAAGTAGAACAAACAGAACAAAAATTTCTCCCTGCGTTCAAAACATCAAGGTTGTCTTCTCCCCCTTACACACTCGACAAGCTGCAGACAGCCATATAACCAAGTTTCAAGACTGTGACGTCAGGCACAATAACCCTCACCAGCCGAGCACTCGGCAAGCGGCAGCCCACACAATTTATGGGCCCAGCTGACTGACTGCGTGCTAAGAAACTTCGCCTTTCAAAGTACCTCACATAATCTGGCTGCTAAAAGCACTCTTTTAAATACACACGGGCTATCCGCCCTCATCTCAATATCACCAGCAATATAACAAATCTTATTTCCGCCTCCCATGGGCTCAACCTTGATAATACAAAGGCACAATACAGTAAGCTATAGTCACATGGCCATAATAAGGCATCTCAAATGCATCCAATACACTCTCAAACTGTGCTGGGGCTCTCTCATATCAATTCATACAGTCAGCTACATGCATAATGCCCACATCTCTCAAACATTCGGACTCGCTCGCCCTGTCAGTAAAGCTAGGTGAATTACGGGGTAAATCCTGGTCTCAACTACACAACCTACGTCTGCAGAGACAAATGCCTAAACGCGACACAATAAATAGTGCCTGCCTGTCAGACCAACCTACCGTGACCAAGGGAGTTCGACCTGACCCATGAAGATAACACGTACGCTAATATAATACTACCGAAATGTAATATAAACACACCAATAAGGAATCTACAAACTATCATCTAGCCTAATGTACGGGGTTCGAGCTTGAGGCCTAGCTCTTTATTACCAAGAATTTTCCTACCATAAACTAACCTGTTGGCTGACGGCCCCCCTATTCCTATCTAAATTTAAATGACATGCTTGAAACAGAATTGGAAAGCTCTGACCTTATATGATTGATGACATGACGGAGCGGCCCTTCCTGTGGACCACTGAATTTACCACATCATGACAAACTGCGACGCTTGCAGCAGATACTGGTGAACAATTGGAGACATTCTATCTTGCGTGAGTCCTTCGTACAGCTCCTTAGATGGTTGGAAGATGTCCCCTTCTACGTCGCGCTGATCAGGTACACCCAACGTTCCTGGATCGATTCCCGATGTCGTGCCGACTTCAGCTCCCGTTGTGGCTTCCTCGCAATGATGATGTAGAAGCTCGTTCTGGCTTGATGCAGGGGTAACTGAAAACACATTTCCTTATTACAGACTGTCCAGACTCGATGCCTGTTTCCACCAATATTGTGCCTCACACGTTACATTGACCAAGTCCTGTTCTGAATTTTAAACCTGGTACACTATAGTTTCTTCACCACTCTTAGTAACACTGTTATTCCATCCTTTGACTCGGACAACATGTAATGCTATAAGAACTACCCTGAGCCTACATTTATTCTAGCATTACGTCAGTTACAACTTGACCTCACAGAGATATGAAGCTACTAGTTCATCCGTCTATTATAGGCAGTACCTCATCTCACCATAGCATATCAATACAGGTAATATCAAGAATTTAGCTGAATATGCAAGTTGATTACTTACTTCCTCGCAGATTCAGTAGTACTAGTTGTATGTGCAGCTCGAAGATCAAATGTTGTTCGCGGTGCCGACTTGTAGCATGACGACTTCGTTCAAGCAGCCTTACGGTCAGAGAATGAGGCTGATGTGCCAGGCGGCCTTGCATTTATAATCAGGTTGGCGTAGCCACGCCGCTTGATCGCGTGCAGGATACGCGCGCCCGCGACTCGAAGTTTTCCCGCACAAAGCACGTCAAGTACCCTACTTAACGAATGCATTTATGATTGCAGTCCTAATGCATATCAAAATTAAGCATAAATTATGCAGGTTGCAATTCTTGTATCAGATCCAATGCATCTCTTCTGTAACCAAAGATATTAATTTAATTCCTTCTTCCCTCCGAAGGTTAGTTTTGCCGGGATCTGGGAAGCGTCCCCAATCTTCATTAAGAGGCTTGGCGTGGGACATAACTCCCTTTAATGAGGTTCTGGAGATTTTCATAATGACGCTCTAGCTCTCTTCACACGAGAACGCTTCTTCTGGAATCTTTTATGAAATAAACTATAAGACAATGACTCCATGGGTGGTCTCAGGTAATCCCAATATCCAATACTAAAATCTACACTATTGGTCCATGAACAGAATGGTTCAATAAGTTCTTTGTTCAGTTTTCCAGACTTCGAAGGCAAAGTGTACAAATTTGGTGCGGTAAATAGGTATTTTTGTATATTAGGACCAAATTTGCCATTTTTTCTTTCAACACCACTAGCAACTTCAGTACTTGTTGCCCATCTGCCGAAATTATTGTCTGTATTGTGTAACTATGAGTTAACGAATTCATAGATTGTGTTTCCGCTAATACGACTTTTTCTCCTCGTTCATTATGGGTCCTATCAGAATGGAGTCCGACTCGTTGGCGGAATGGTCAGCGTACTGGCCTTCGGTTCAGAGGGTCCCGGGTTCGATTCCCAACTGGGTCGGGGATTTTATTTGCTTAATTCCAGTGGCTCGGGGGCTGCGTGTGTGTGTGGCGTATTCAACATTAGAAATCATTCTAGGTACGGCCCTCATCTTCACAGACATGCGGTTTGCCTAATAGGCTGTCTACTAGAAAAAAAACTGCACCAGGCCTCTCCGGAGGCCATACGCCATTATTATTATCAGAATGGAATTATTCATGAAAACCAGACTGATCAGTATTAAACACGCACTCTGGGCCGTGACTTTCTATTAATTGCGACACTTCTTCCACAAACAGTGTCGCGTTACGATTAGTATCTTCTTGTTCAAATTGGTATATTTAGATACGAATTTGCAAAACGCTCGAAACGTGTCGTAGCTAACTAGACGAGCGTACTTTAAAGCCCAGCTTTTAATATTTATATCGTGAACAAGTTTGTTTCGTTGTCTGCTTTCTTTGAACTTATGATAAGTCTTCTTCATAACAGATTTTTTTTCTCCCATTGTGCCACCATTTTCCAATTGTTGCTCCCACTTGTAGAGCTCTTCGCGGCACTTTAATTTACGAAACCTGTGTTTCACTGATGCGAAGCTCCTCTGTTTCCCACCTTTTTTTCGCCAATATTCGTCGACCTTCTTCATATAAGTTATTGGGATTAGCCACCGTTCAACCGTTGTTGTGGATGCAGCGTCAGGAGCAACATTTTCGGAGACGGGTTCAAATATCGGTGTTTCAATACTGTCTTTCTCGAAAACAAATTCATCATCTGACATATCCAATGTGCCATCCAGTTCGACTGTCACATCGGTATCCAAAATCCTGTCGGCAACTGGACCTTGTTTTTCTCGAAAAAGTAAATATATATAAATATATTGATATATTTACGATATAATTCCAATCCGAAATTCCTTTAATCTTCAGAATGAGTTCTGTAGTGGGCGTTTTGTTCTATCGAGGTGTAAAAAATCAATTATTACCATAGAAGGTTAAAGTAAATACACAGTTACCATTCAAAAAATGACTATAAGAACGTCATATTTTACCTGTCATTGCAAGAACGTTGTCTCATCGGACGACTAATCAATGTCCAGCTCTTGATCTGCTTTGACATTTCTAATCGGGAAGATACGAGGTATGTGCATGGTGCGAACATGTCCGGCCCCATGGCTGAATTGTTAGTGTGCTGGCCTTTGGTTCAAGGAGCCCCGGGTTCGATTCCCGGCCGGGTCGGGGATTTTACCCGTAATTGGTAGTTTCCGCTGGATCGGGGACTGGGTGTGTGTGTCGTCCTTAAGCAGAAAATGAAACGAAAAGAGAAAAATAAGAAAGTGTCGGTAAAAATAAAAAATGAGATAAATCATGTCTGTAAAAACAAGAATATATCGTTGAAAAAACTGCGGTGCAGTAAAGAAGAGAGGCCGTTAGGGGAGGGGGATGTCATTCGACTCGAGCGAGCAGCCCGGCTATACGTTGCCTGGCTGCTGGTGCGGCTCGACACAGCCCGGCTGGCTCACGTCTGCAACTTCGCTCCTCCCTACCTCTCCGCCACATCTCGATATTCCCGCGACACTTTTAAATTTACGACTATTTATTTATTCAATGTTGGCTTTCGACTTGCGCTGGGCACATACAGTTTCCACCTTAGCATTCTACAGCCTCCCACGAATAATCCTACCCAATTTCAACCGGATCCGAGTGTAACACATGTATGTGTTCCCTTGTCAGTTATTTTAATATTTTGTATAAACGTTGAAATCAGAGGGAAGTTTCATTACTACTAAAATTTATAACGATATTTTAGCAATGCCATGTGCAGTCTTATTTACCACTTCGACAGACGAATATTGTATGTAAATTAATTTTAATTTCCCTATGGTTTCTTGATTTCTTTGTAAAAAGATATCTCTCCTATTGTGAGGTATTCAATTTACGTGACATATGTTAGTAAACAGTTCTCCATGCAATCATGGCGCACTGAGTAGAATTTATATTCATTGTCATTATAGTGAAATCTTAAATACTGATACGTTGATATCACCTGCCTCCAGACTTCCTTCGAGAACTTCGAGGAGCGATTGGAGAGCATGTGTGCTATGCCATTAATTGGGAAGTCACAAGCTTCAGTGCACATGATTTATGCAAGTCAATTGGGTTGAAGTTTGCAGGAGTTGAACAACAGTCTCTAATGTGTCCCTTCTATGTCTCAATAATTAATGTGGCAGGTAATTAGGAACACCTTGCTGCAGGTAACTCCCTGGGGACGTATCCCTCTATTCATCACGGCTGCGTCTAAATATCGCTCCTAACGATAGACGTTACTTATTATTATTGAATGCCAACACGATCTTAGAATACAGAGCTTTGTCCCTTGACATCAAACCCCCATGACATTACATCACTGATAAACATAGGCATTAGAAACGACCTTTACTCAGGCGAAGGCTCACAGATTGCGAGGTGATGCATGGTTATCTTCTGGAGTTTTAGACCAGGGCCGCCATCTCACCGACGGATAGCTCCTGAACTGCTCTGACGTGGGATCAGTGGAGCTTGAATTAGCCCACAGATCCAGAAAACAATCTTAACATGGCCGCAAATCGAACCCGGGTAACAGGAAGACTTGCTATCCCTAGGCCATCGTGCCGAAACATTATTATTGCTACAGACTGTTGTTATTTCTGGTTGGAAGTATAAATGTAGTAACCTCCCTCGCTTTGCGTACTCATCCGCAAAGTTATAAAAGGCTCAACACTGCATACATGCTCAAAATATCCCGGAGAGATTATATTACCTGAATTTAATTTTGCTTAAATTATCAACTAAATAATGGATTCATTATGAAGTGACTTCTGCAAACAATTATTGAGATATTATTTTCAATTACGGTTTAGTAACTTTAATACACTTCTCTTGCCCATTCTCTAAACGTTTTTTTTTTATAAAATTCCCGGTCAATTTCATCGTTCACGAACCTCTCGATCTTGATAGGTATTAGATGAAGCAATTGGTTTTATGAGAATTCGACTACCTTTGGGTACAGACTATTTTTATATTAGTAGTTCTCTTTGTTTAATTATGTGCCTTAGCACACTTATAAGCGGTTGATGACTAGGCCAGCTGTACTACCCAATCCTCCTGTGGGTGGGGGGGGGGTAGAATAACACTCACGGTATTCCCTGCCTGTCGTAAGAGAAGATTAAAAGCGGGCTCAGGGGATCTTAACTTGGGAACGTGGGTTAGTGACCACGAGGCCCTTAGTTGAATCTTGGCATTGCTTCCTCTTACTTGTGCTAAGTTCCTATCTGACCTCCCTTTGTCAACTCTTGTTCCTTTCTGACACCAACGGTCTTAGATGTCGAGACATACTGAACCTTTCATTTTCACGCCCGTTGTGGTCCTTGTCTTTGTTTGGCCGATAACTGTACTTTTCGAAGCGGCGGATCCCTTCCATTCTTTCTATTTAGTGTTAATATAAGACGGTGGCAGAATGGTGAATACCTACGTAGTGTTCGCGTGTGGTTTTTCCTATAGACGACGAAAGAAGAACGAATGAATAATTGTTCGAATTTTTTAAAAGTTTAAGCTCACGTGCTTAGATATAAACTCAAAGGACACGCACGTTTATGGCCTTATTAGTATAATTTCATCACTATACTTGAAAATACGTGTGAATAATGCTGTAAGAGACTTGAATGTAGGCCTAAACAGATTTGACCATACATCGGTCTAAAACAGGTGGCTACATTTAAGCACTTGTAAATTGATATACCAGTGTTTCTTTTCCTTAACAGGCAAATAAAGGACCTAATAGGTCTAATTAAGCAGAATTATTGCTATTATTTAAATTATCTCCTGTCCAATATTCCCATTTCTGCTACTAATTTACATTCATGCATCGGGGTAGTGTAGTGACGTAAGATGGCGGCGGCCGCACGCTTCTGGCTTCAGAATCCTGCTGCTCATCGCCAGTCTAAATCTATTTGTCTGTGATCCAGATTAAGGGTGATACTCTGATCCTCCAGGTTGGGGGTTGAGCGTAAATTTAACTCCACTATCTCCGTAAAACAGAAACTTGTTACGGATTCCTTAAAATTTCCGAAAATAAAATCGGATAACTTGGTGACGACCCGGAGAGGAAAACGTCTAAAAAGAAGGGAGACTGAAATGCTGGAGAAGTAAAGCTGAGGACCGAGGTGAATGTAGGCGATGATTAAGGAGGCCAAGGACCTACATGAACTGTAGGGCCGACCAGTAAGTAAGTCCTAATCTTGCAGATATACACGACACTCGAAGAGGACTGTTCCCAAACAGCTTCAGTAACGAGAATGGAAAGTATGTAGTTTCAGTAACATGACGTTTTAGGTAACCCGCTAATTGTATGCGGAAACACCATAGACCTTTGTTTTGTTCTGCTCTACAACGTAGAGCATATCGATGGCTTTCTTTTAAAACTCCGTATGTCCAAATGTTCTTCCTACCTATTATATCCCTTAAGACTGGCCACGCCTCCCGGTCATATATTTGTATGCAGTCCATCAGAATAATTTTCGCTGTGTTCATTTTCCTTTGCTAACGTCTAAAGGAAAATGGACCTTAACGTACCGTATTGTAGGGATGTTGATTGCATGGCAAATTTACACACTCCTACAGTATAATGTATTTAAGGTTCATTTTCCTTTACAAATCGGCAGAGGAAAATGACCATAACGAAAATTATTCTTTTGGACTGCATATAAATATGGGACTGGGAGGCGTGACCAGTCTTAAGGAATATAATAGATAGGAAGAGTATTCGGACTTACTAGGTTTTTAAAGAAAGCCATCGGTATTGCCACAGGAAGGGCGCTTAATATACTGGATAACCGAGCTCGATAGCTGCAGTCGCTTAAGTGCGGCCAGTATCCAGTAATCGGGAGGTAGTGGGTTCGAATCCCACTGTCGGCAGCCCTGAATATGGTTTTCCGTGGTTTCCCATTTTAACATCAAGCATATGCTGGGGATGTACCTTAATTAAGGCCACGGCCGCTTCTTTCCTATTCCTAGGCCTTTCTTATCCCAGCGTCGCCGTAAGACCTACCTGTGTCAGTGTGACGTAAAGCAACTTGCAAAACACAAAAAACAAAAAAAAACATGCTGGATATAATCATTGATCTTACCTTAAACATTCCTCCTAAACAGTGCAGCAATGACTCTATCACAAAACTAGCACAAAGATCTCTCTCTGAAAAGGAAATTTGTTCACTTCGGGCATAGATGTTTATTGAAGAATTCCGTCCGGAGCGTGGCATTGTAAGAAAGTGAAACATGGACGATAACTAGGTCAGGAAGAAAGAAATGCGGAGTTACAGTAGAATGATGAAGGTGAGATGGGTAGATTATTACTATTATTTCTAAGCGTTTTTATTTAAATTATCTCCCGTCCAATATTCCCATTTCTGCTACTACTTAGCATAGGATTTTCAAGTTTATGCTCACGTGCTTAGATATAAACTCAAAGAACACGCACGTTTATCGCCTTATTAGCATAATTTCATCACTGTACTTGAAAATACGTGTGAATAATGCTGTAAGAGAGTCGAATGGAAACATATTTGACCATATATCGCTCTAAAACAGGTGGCTGTATTTAAGCATTTGTAAATTGATATACCAGTGTTTCTTTTCCTCAACAGTAAAATAAAGGACCTAATAGGTCTAATTAATCAGAATTTAACCTGTTGTTTGTTGTTTGAGTTATCAGTCCATCGGTTGGTTTAATGCAGCATTCTATGCCACCTTATCCTATGCTAAGTTTTTCATTTTTACGTTACTACTACATCCTAATCTACTATAATATGCCTTTCGTATTCATACCTTGGTCTACTCCTACTGTTCTTACCACATACGCTTCCCTCAAAAACAAACTAAAGAAGTCCTGGGTGTCGTAAGGTGTGCCCTATCACCCTGTCTCTTCTTATGATTAAATTTCGCCAAATCGATCTCCTGTCACCAATTTGATTCAGGTTAAATGAAAAAGTGATCATACAGAAATTTCAACTCGATCGTTCATATAATTTGTAAGAGGAATTTTAAGAAGAGGAAATGAAAGTTCATACTAGCTTTCTATCTAGTATCTCACATTTGGGAAAAATAATGTTAAAATATTTTTTAAGATTCTGGCTGTGTGTGCATGGATGACTACTCTGATCCTAGTTTAGATGCCATACTTTTTCAAGTGAATAATCTATAGGTCGCACAGTATTTGTAAAGATTTAGGTTAAAATGTTTATATAATTATCTCTCATCCAACCCCCTTTCTCCAAGCCCCTGGCCACGCCCACGCACGTAACAATGGTTTTTAACTTTCCGAATTTTTCTACTTAAATATTAGGCTACTGCTTTTACATCTGAAAGTATTCATTAATGGTGGATTTCAACAGCAGTAGTTTGGTTGTGAAGCTTAAACGAAATGCTTCAATTTCTCTGGCAACCATAGACTTTACTTAAATGTAAGGCATAAACCGCACTTTATTTGAAAGTATAATTATATCTTCTAATTTAGCACGATGAGTTCCGCAATGTCTTCCACTATATTACTAGTATTTGCTTTCTCTGATGACTTAATGCTCCGTACATGACGATTTGAAATACAAAATTGGAAATTGTATAGAACGCCTAAAGGCCCTACATTAACTTTATATGCAATTAAATCATGTAAGGTTAAGTTGTCTAGCCCTCTGGTAACGTAATTACTGCAAGCAATATTAGGTGACTTGTTCACAGAGGTGCATATATCAATAACACAAACAGCTCCGGTCTTAAAGTTGGTGCCCCAGGGATCCATTTCCACTCCACTTCCTTCCTACTGCAGTATTTTACGCGACGCTGTGACTGCGTCTCGCGTGCGACCTGACGTTGTTTTAAGAAATTGTGCTGGGGAAGAGAAAGCCACAAGAAGCCATAAGGGACTTGAAACGCATGTGAGAGTTACAATCTAGAAAGGGAGAGAATTCAGGTTAAAAGAATATTGCGGCGGGAAGTACAATCACTGTGTTTCTAACGATCTTGAAATAAGTATGTTATGTTACGATCAACGTGAAAATTAAATTATTTCTTACCCACTCATACATTAACTGGATAAAGACGGAATTAGTGAGTGATCTTCTAAAATTTGATGTCTTTCATGATTTTCAGCAATGAATTTTCTTGATAAAAATTTGAAATGATGTTGCAGGTTCCTCTGCGAATCAAACAGAGAAAACCGTTATATATTTATTTATTTATTTATTTATTTATTTATTTATTTATTTATTTATTTATTTATTTATTGAAGAAAATAACAGGATTTTCGTCCAATTACACATATAATATACAAAATTCATACATATCGATTTCACGAATTCGATATTAAAACCGTTATAGAAATTATTACATTTGGAAATTAGCCCTAACTCATGCACTAATCTACGTAGATTAGTTAAGTTACGTGAATAATATTATTTTCGGGATTTTTCACTATTTTATGTGCATTTGGCCAAGTATTACCTTCCAAAGGTAGATATGTGATCCCGAAGTCTTTTCTGAAACGCGTTTTATGCTTTCAATTCTTATGTACATGGTTTGTTAAGAATGTCTTACTTGAGCGAGCAAACAGTGTTTGGGATCCTCACCAAGAATATCTAATAAAAGAAATAGATAGTGTGCAGAGGAAAGCAACAATATTTGTAACAGGGGATTTCAGGAGAAACAGTAGTGTATCAGATATGTTAGAGGAACTTGGGTGGGAAACTTTAAGTAAGAGAAGGGAGAAAACTAGACTTATAGGATTATATAGATCCTATACAGGAGAAGAAGCATGGGGAGAAATCCGTGAGAGGCTTCAGTTGGAAAATAATTATATCGGCAGAACTGACCACAAGTATAAAATTAGAAGGAATTTTAGCAGAAGCGACTGGGGCAAATTTTAATTCATTGGGAAGGGCGTGTAGGAGTGGAACAGGTTACCAGGGGTAGTGTTTGATCCTTTTCCAAAATCTGTACAGGTATTCAAGAAGAGAATAAACAGCAACAGGGAAAATAAATGAAATGTTAGAGGGCTTTCGAGCAGTGCAGACTATTTTAAATAAAAAAATGTGTGTTAAAAAGAAAATTAATTCCATCCCCTGGTCCATGGAGTTTGGACAGCCAAAGTAGGGGACTGCCTGTAGGGGTGAAGTTGAGTGGGGACTTCGAGGGCCCTGGGACCGCTACGGTAGCTGTGAAGGCCCTTCAGGAACTCTGAAAAGTAGTGGCAAAAGGGGGCTCTGGTTCAGACGCAGCAGGTCGTTATGCTATTTAGGTTCCAAAATGGGTAAAAAAAAAGTAAATAAATGCAATGTGAATTTTAATCTTATACCAGTTGCATAGTATTATTTGAAGTAATTCCACATACTGTATATGAGTTGACTATGTTTGTAAGTATAGGAGGTATTATAAGTAGAATTTTGTAAACAATATAAATTTATTAAGGATGATCTGTTTGTTTAATGGAAAAAAATTGTTAGCATAAATTGTATATTATTGTATTCTAGAAAAAAAATTGCTTCTCTTGTTAATTTAAAATTTAGTGCTTGACAATAATGTATTTTAGTGTACCATTTGCCACCGAGGTAGACACCTCATTTGCAAATAAAGAGATTTTGATTTGATAAGCCGAAAAATTGTATAGCGAGGCGTTTATTTCTTCCAGACTTCCTTAAAAAATATATTTCTAATTACATCGCACCGAGCTCGATAGCTGCAGTCGCTTAAGTGCGGCCAGTATCCAGTATTCGGGAGATAGTGGGTTCAAATCCCACTGTCGGCAGCCCTGGAGATGGTTTTCCGTGATTTCCCATTTTCACACCTTAATTAAGGCCACGGGCGCTTCCTTCCCATTCCTAGGCCTTTCCTATCCCATCGTCGCTATAAGACCTATCTGTGTCGGTGCGAGGTAAAGCAAATAGCAAAAAAATAATTACATTGCATTTAACATTAGACTTCACAGGAAATTTTATCTCCTAAAACTTTTTATTGAACCACTGACAGTCCAGGTTTATACAATGTTTATTCGAATCCATATCACTAAAACAGATAAAATTGGTGCACTCTTCTGTACCATCTAGTGATGTTTCTACGTAACTCAAGGGACATAACTTGTTTTACGAAACCTGGTACTCGTAGGCAGATCTGCAGGAAAAATCCAGAAATGCAGTCAGTGATTCAATTCAAATTTGGCGATAACAAATAAGGGTACGCTATACTATGCATAAGTACAAAATCAATGAAATTCTTACGTCAGAAACAAAACTGATATCGAAGTAATACTGAATAAAATTCATGAAACTCAATCGGAAGCCATATTTTTGGTCGAAGTAATACTATAAATTATTAGGGTGAAAAATACTTTACTGTACATTAAGCCATATAGCTAAAGTACAAGAATCGCATTAGAATAAAAAGTAAGAAATATACGTAACATATTAGACAACAAGAACATTCTGGAACTGTGAGATAATGTAATTTGACAGATAGCATAAAGACTGTGCAGTGAAATAGAAGAATAAAAATGTAACAGTAGAATGTGGATATATGAAAGAAGAGGACTTAAGAAAAAACCGGCAATAGTATGGAGATAACTTCAACACTAAATGGTTTATGAGAAGGAATCTCATAGTAATTCAAAGTCTGTTTGGTTCATGAAGAAAATACCTACATTAGGTATATTTACTTCATTAAACAATTTAGAATTTTACGAAGAGGAAACTTCTTACGGGCTTCTGTTTGGCACTTGTTAATGTGATATGAACTCTTGATTCTGCCGAAGTAAAATGTTATTATTTCAACTCTTTGTCATTAACAATGTTAAATATGTTACACAAAACTAATATCATGTACTTCCGACGTCTTTGGTCCGAAGTTTTAATACTGTTCCATGAAGTAGTGGAGAAGTACTCAATTCTCGGATAAACGTGTGGGACATGCTTGACAGTGTTCATGGTGGTCCTGTTGCACCACAGGCTCTCCAGGGACTGTCACATGCTCGCATTGTAGGAGGGTACGGTTACCGCAGAGTAACCTCCGTAGACTTGTACAGAGTATGTCACCCAGGTGTTAGCCTGTGTAAATGCGTACAGAGGGTATATACTATAATTATTAAAGCTCTCAAACTCAGCTGAGGATGATTGCCACAACCACCATCACCTCAAACTCGAAAGAAAACAAAACCGGATGTCTGCATGAGCTGCTATTCGTACCTTTCTTGATATTGTTCTGATATGAGTTTGCTTTGTAAAAATGAATGTGAATCAAATTCTACTTTGTTGTGAAATTTATTATTATACTATTATTATTATTATTATTATTATTATTATTATTATTATTATTATTGCAATAACTTAATGGTAATCAGCTGCAGTTAGGTCCTTTAGTCACAAACATCTGAAACATCACTTGCCCTTTTCACAATATACTGAGCGAGTTGGCCGTACGGTTAGGGGCGCGCAGCTGTGAGCCTGCAACCGGGATATAGTGGGTTCAAACCCCACTGTTGGCAGCCCTGAAAATGGTTTTCCGTGGTTTCTCATTTTCACACCAGGTAAATGCTGGAGTTGTACCTTAATTAAGGCCACGGCCGCTTCCTTCCCATTCCTAGGCTTTTCCTATCCCGTCGTCGCCATAAGATCAATCTGTACCGGTGTGACGTAAAGCAAAATAGCTTTTCAAAATAAATCTCTAATGATCAGATTGAGGGAATCATACGTCAAAACGTAGGCGTTACATTATTCATTCATGCAATTTATTAACAGAAAGAACAATAAATTGAATGTTTGAGAGTGGGGTGAGAGAATAACACGGTAACCCCTGCCTGTCGTAGGGCCGACTAAAAGGGGACCTAGGGGATCTTAACTTGGGAAGATGGGTTGGTGACCACGGGGTCCTGAGCTGGGTTCTCTCCTACCCGACCACCATTGGCCAACTCATTTTCTTTTCCGATCTTTACGATATTACGTACAGAGGCCTATGGAATTCTTCATTTTCACGCCCTTCGTAGCCCTTCTCCAGCTTTGGCCGATACCTTCATTTTTCAAAGTGTCTGATCCCTTCCATGTTTTCTCTATGATTAGTGTTAATAGGAGATGCATGCGTAGTAGTACTTCCTCTTAAAACAATAACCACCACAACTAACAGAAAATAAGAAAGAAAGAAAGAAAGAAAGAAAGAAAGAAAGGGGTTTCTGTATCGCAATTATTGGTACAAATGAAACCTGATGACGCTATTAAGGACTGCAAACATGACGTGACTACATGTAATTGAAGCATCCGGAAATGCCACTCTACACGTTGCAAAGATCACCATCTGCTCGGGTAAGACGTAAATATGGATTTACTTCAACGTACAAGCTCTGTTATTCTTGCTAAATTGGTGCAAAGGAATACCACCGTTTGGGAACGCAGGAGAATAATACGGTATACTCTGCCTGTCATAAGAGGTGACTGAAAGGGACTTGAGGAGCTAATATTTGCGGATTTTCAGTCTGGAACGTTACAGTCCTACGCTTGAATGTTAGCTCCTATCCATCAATGAAAGTCCTATTTTGCTTTTCTCAGGATAATCGTGCTGGAGCCATGCCGCTAAAGTGACTTGAAAAGTAGTATATTTTTCACAGGTTTTGCGGCATCCGCTGCCTTTGGCATCCTGGACGAGGCCTGATCCGATGAGCGAGGTGCGGGCTGCCAGTACTTAACCTTATTTGGCTAAGAGCGTGCTCCTAACCTCACATAAACTTACGCTGGCTACGTGTCCAGGCTTAACTTTACAGACATCGGGTTCGATCATACGCTTAAGGCCGTTAACATTACAGACACAAATTCAATGACAAAAAGTGTAAGCTTACCCTAACAGCCAACGTCATTATGGCTAACAGGGCAAGCTCAATCTAACAGGCTGACGTGTCTAGACTTAACCTTGAAGACTCCGGGTTCGACACCAGGCCTATGATCAATGCCGAGGCTAACCGCATAACAGTGTACATGATGCTAAAGGGCGTTAAAAGTAAATACCTTAGTTTGAAGCACATGTTCAAGCTTAACCCCAGACCTAAGGGCGTTAACCTTACAGATGTAAGTTTAATGCCGAGGCTATCAGCATAACAGTGCAGGCATATCCTTACGCTGATCAGGCGTTAACCTAACCGGTCGCCCTTTCCTACACCGTGGCAAAAAATGCAGGCTTGAGCTCACGCTGACCAGGCGTTAACCTAACCGGTTGCCCTTTCTTACACTAGTTCAGGCATAACTTTAAACGCCAGTTATGAGTGCTGGCTTGGTCTCACGCAGACCAGGCCTTTACCTAACCGGTTGCCCTTCCCTACACCCTGGCTAAAAGTGAAAGATTAATCTTCCGCTGGCGACGCGTTAATCTAACTTACCCTACCCGAAATTGTAGCTGAACTGTTAACAATATGGTGGCTATAAGGCATTATGTTTTATTCAGAGTAGCGTATTTTCGGAAGGTGACTTCGGGGCTTAGAGCTGACCTAGGAACAAGATGGCGGCTGCACATGGGACTAGGGAGTTGGTGTATGGATTAACACATGTAGTTTATTCATATTTTTAGTGTTTGGAATTTGGAATTTGACCCAAAACAGAGATCGAGTTTGGGATTACCTTGAACTGAAAAACTAGTGCGGGACTAAATTCTGGCACTTCGGATACTGTAAACCGTATTTAGTAGGGCGTAAAGACAATATTATTATTAATAGCTGACCAAAACAGAGATAGAATCTGGGACACATTTGAACAAAAGAAGAAAGGACATCAGACTTAGAACTCTCTTAGACTGAAGCTCAATATAACCAGGAAATCGAACTACAGACTATTTTCTTGAAACCGAAGACTAGTCTAACCTAACAGCTCAATACACTACAAAAAAGGGAATGCTGGAAAAGTATTACGAAGTGAACAATGTCACGTCTCAGCAGAACTGTTTCTACAAGCAGCAGGAGTTACAAACCCAGCAAAAGTTTGCGAATGTAGCAATTTGTGCAGATGTTCATACATGTTATTTTCCTGTCTGAATGTAAACAAAATATACACACTTTTGAACTTTGGCCGATTGTCCTTCCCTACATCAGCTCGGCCATAAATTTACACCGTAGCTAATTGGGCAGGCTTTACCGCACGCTGACCATGTGTTAAGCTAACCTGTTGTCCTTCCCTACACGAGCTTAGCGGCTACACGTTGTACTAATAGGACAAGGGAGATGGTGTAAGACCTAACGCATATGCTTTATTCATAGGGGCGTAAAGTTGGAAGACAGCCTCAGGGGCTTGGAGCTGAACTTGGAATCTGGAACAAGATAGGGGCTACACACATTCTACTGTTAGGACTAGGAAGATGCCGTAAGGCTTAGTACATGTGCTTTATTCCTAGGAGCGTAACGTTTGAAGGCACCCTCAGTGGGTTTGGAGCTGAACATGGAACAAGATGGCGGCTACACATCTTACTAGGTGGATAGTGTAAGGCTTGCAGGGCTTAATACATCTGTTTCATTTGTAGGGGCATAACGTTGGAAGCTTAACTTAGAACAAGATGACGGCTACACATGGTACAAGGGAGGTTGTGTAAGGCTGAATATATGTGCTTTATTCATAAAGGGAATAACATTGGAAGCTGAACTTGGAAAACGATTGTGGCTACAAATGAGACTAGGGAGATGGCGTAGGTTTAAATACATGTGCCTTATTCATATGGGCCGTAACGCTGGAAGCTGAAACTCAGAACAAGGTGTTGGCTACACATGGGACTAATGAGATGGTATGACTTAATATATATGCTTTATTCATTGGGGCTTAACACTGAAAGCCGACCTTAGGTCTTGGAGCAAGCGACCGCATAAATGGCAAAAGAGCAAAAATGCCTAAATATCGAAACGACAAAAGGGCTAAATGGCTAAAGGACAAAAGGGAATACGTATAATAGCAAACGGACTAACGTGTACAAGGGCAAAAGTGGAGAAGAACGGAAGGGAAGAAGAGAAGAAAGGCAAAAGTCAGAATGGAAAAACGGCAGAAGGCCAAAAGTGCAGGAGGGCAAAATGGAATGAAGTATGGTCTAGGGCTTAGAGCTGCACTTGGAACAAGATGGTGACATGGAGTTAGGAAGATGGTGTACGGTTTAATACATGTACTTTATTCATAGGATCATTAGAAAGCAAAGCTACTTCAAGATCTTGAAGCTGAGCGGCTGCAGAGTCAAAGACGCTAGCAACTGAGCAGGTAGTAGCGCGCTGTTAGTTTTAAGTGTTTGAAACACTGAAATTTTTAACATTTTCGAAGTCTAGGGACTTATAGTAGCTTATAATATTGTTTATATCACTTAGAGATTAAAAATTCATGTTCAGAACCGGAAGAAGTGGAATGGAATTCACGGCTCTTCCCTTTGGACTGCTAAGTATCATGCTTAGATGAGTACGCATTGAAAGCGTGTGTTTAAATCATGTGAACTTGTGTTCGAATTAGGATGTCTCTTCTTCTGTATCGAACCTCGAGACCGGCTCTGTAGCTAGAGGAGGAAATAACACCCTGAAGGGGTAATGCCCGAATGATCTGTTTCCAGCACTATTTCTAAAATATCTGATTTGTGCTGTTCTAACCAGCATCGGGATAGGCTCTTAGCATTTGCAAACGTTTTACGAGTAGGTTGGGTTCTTTACAGTATCCTACATCTATATAAGGTAAGAGAGATTTGTTGTTAACCTTACGTTTACATTCAGACACTTGATGTGGAGGAAATGGTAGAAGTTGTTTTGAAATAGTAGGTGCTTCTGCGATGGCGTTTGTAGGTAAAAACTGAACATGGTTTGAAGGAAAAGATGCATTGAAACCATCTTCTTCATTATTATCATTATCTCGCTTCATTTTTCTTTTTCTTCTTCTAGATCATCATCCTTGTGTTCTTGATACGTTTGCACGGCAACAGAACGTGTAGTATGCTAGGGTATGAAGTAAAATTAAAAAAGCTTTAATGGTACAGAATCGTTAAGATCGTCTTTATCATCGTAATAATAATAATAATAATAATAATAATAATCATCATCATCATCATCATCATCTTCGTCGTGATCATACTGCTTCTCTTTATATTGATATGTGTGCATAGTAACAGTACTTGTAGCAGGCGTAGAGGAAGAATTGAAAATCTTTCGCAGAGGTGTACTTTATAACAAATAAATCAGTATCTGCATGAATACGTTTGAGCTTTTTAAATTCGTTTCTTGATTAAACTACATTACACTTGTTTTCATGACGCTTCCCGTTGTAAGCGTTTCTGAATTGTCTTCTGCAATGTTTGCATTGAAAAATAGCATTACACAACATCTCATGGCGTCTCTTGTGATACCTCCGGAGAAACGTATTTCCAAAGTCTTTGCAATTATTGATTGGAATTAGTTGTTCCGTGATAGAGGAATTTCTATTAACACAACTCACACATTACTCAAAAGATGAACTCTGCCTGAGGTTTCCTATCCTTGAACTATTGCATCCGGGAGATAGTGGGTTCGAATCCCACTGTCGGCAGCACTGAAAATGGTCTTCCTTGGTTTCCTATTTTCACACCATGCAAATTCTGGGGCTGTACCTTAATTAATGCCACGGCCGCTTCCTTCCAACTCCCAGGCCTTTCCTATCCAATCGTCGCCATATCCTCTTCCGACCTAATGTCCACGTATGTGGACAAATAAGTTTTATTCTCTGACTAACAATGAAATTAGAATATCCCTCCAATTTTACTTTGAGTGTGTACCAAAGGACCTCTCTTCAAAACTCACTGTTTTTCAACATTCTATAACCTCCTTGGTAGCACTCAGCAAGTTGGCAGGAAGTGAAGACACGGATACATCACAGGACAGCCGACTTACAGGTTAATACTTCATTTACGGGCTTGTCTGATAAACTCTTTCCGTTTCTGGTAATCAAAGACCCAAACTGACGAATAATGCAGAAATATATTATTGTTTTTATTTGGTGCCGACTGTATGTGCATGCAAATTATTTTGTTCACACATGTAGACATTTGGTCTTACAAACAATAGCTGGTTAAGACTATTTGTTCACGCATGTGGACATTTGGTCTTACCAACAATAAGTTGGTCAAGGTAATGTAGGGACCATGTTGCCATGGTACCTAATTTAACTAAATCTACATTAATCTAGAACACACAGGGGAAACTCTCATAAATAATCATACTTATTTAGTTACACAATCAATTTTTTTCTATGTTTGCCGGTCATCTTCCTCTAGCCATAGATGTTAAAGACGTGAAAAAATGCCGAAATCCTGGTTGCAATGAAAAAAGCCGCATTCTCTGCATAACATGCAAAGTCTACTTGTGCCGGCTTAAGCACAGGAATTGTGCCATACATAAAAAGGAAGAAAACTTACAATCTGTTATTGAAATAACATGTAAATATGTGTTAGTTTTATGTTTTCATGTTAGCTGATTAAAAAGATACAATACATTTACAATTTATTTAAGTTGACCCCACTCTTTATTGAGGTTAAACCATTATCATACTTGAAATATTAGCGGATTTCACCATTTATTCACAAAAGTGAACATGATGCATAAACATAATGCAGACCTAATGTCCACATTTGTGGACAAATCATATTAGAAACATCTGACGTTAAAAAATATAAATACTGGTACATATTTTTCATTTAGGAATATAAGAGCTCAGAAATGTGGATTTCATCATAGTTGTCCACTTGCGTGGGCGTTGCGTCTTAAGAGGATTTGACCTACCTGTGTCGGTGTGACTTAAAGCCGCTAGCAAAAGAAATCAGGACTGCAGACCAGCATTCCTACTAAATGACTGTGCATTAAAACCTTCCATTTTTATGTTGATATATTTCCGATGAAATCGGGTCTCCTGGGTAGATTGCCACCTTCATATCGGGTGTAGCTGCAATTGTTTAGAAGTTAACATTATGGCACTTTGAAGGCTGTCGCTCTAAAGTGAAAACTACATTCTGTGTTCTTTTTTAAATCTCGCAACCCGGCAACAGACTAAATTTATTATTATTCCTATACGGAAAGAACATACTCAGACAAAATGATTAGAAATGTAATTTTGTACAGCATTTGTTATGTCGCACTTTCCGACAGAACAGCTACTAACGCGATTACACGAAATGTATTATAGGACGGTGTCCTGACAGTGCGCACATCTCAGCAGAAAACATACTTTACGAGCTTGAAGGCCGGGGGTTTGAAATAAATGCAAACTTTTAATGCACAATCATTTAGTTAGAATGATAGTCTGCAGTCCAGGAAAAAAAAGAGCACTCAGGCAGAGATTCATCTTTTGAGTAATGTGCGAGTTGTGTTATTAGAAATTCCCCTGTCATGGAACAACCGATTCCTATATATAGTTGCAAAGAGCGTGGAAAGAAGTATCTTCGGACCTATCACAAGAGACGCCATGAGATGCTCCGTAAGACTATTTTTCAATGCAAACACTGTAGAAGATAAATCAGAAACGCTCGCTACTGGCAACATCATGAAAACGCGTGTAGTGTAGTTTCATCAAGAGACAACTTTTAAGAGCTCAAACATATTCATGCCGATACTGATTTATTTTTAAAAAGTACACCTCTGCGGGAGATTTTTAATTCTTCCTCTACTCCTACTACAAGTTCTGTTACTATTCATACACCTCAAGATAAAGAGAAGCAGGATGATAATGACGATGATGAGCAAGACGATGACGATGATAAAGAACATCTAAACGTTTCTTTACCATCAGAGACGTTTAATTTTTCTTCAGTCCATAAGCCTATTACACGTTCAGTCACCGTGCAAATGTATCAATAAGAACACAAGGATTATAATCTACAAGGAGAAGTAGAGAAGCAAGATAACAATAATGATAATAATAAAGAAGAAAAACTGGAAAAATGCTCCAGGTTGCAGGCTTGCGAAATTACTAATTACGAGCCCAAACAAGGAGCTGCTGGAACTCAGCAGAGAAAATATAAGATGGGTAGTAGGACTGCTGACTGGACACTGCCATCTTAAAAAGAACCTACATATAATTAGAGTAATAAGAGACAATGTATGTAGGAAATGAAAAGATGCGGAAGAATCGGCTGAACACATACTCTTTGAATGTGAGGCGCTGGGAAGAATTAGAATCTCCACACTAGGATTACCTGGGGAAGAGAGAAGAAACGTACGAGAAGACCGAATAAGGAGGACCTGCAACTTTTTTAAGGGAGCATGTATAACTAGGTGGCGATGAAGGAAAGCAAATGGTAGCAGAAGATACTTGAGGTTGACGCTAAAAGGCACATTTAAGGAGACCCCATGAATAAAGGAACAAGGAAAAAGAAGAGATAATGAAGAAGAAGATTCAAGCGCATTTTTGCCTTCAAACCATGTTCAGTCTTTACCTACAAACGGCATCGCAGAAGCGCCTTCTAATTCAAATAAAATTTTACCGTTTCCTGCATATCAAGAATCTGCATGTCGACGCAATGTTAACAAGAAGTCTCTTTTACATAATATAGATGTAAGATACTGTAAAGAACCCAACCTACTCGTAAAACGTTTGCAACTGCTAAGAGTCTATCAGGATGCTAGTTACACACAGTATAAAACAGACATTTTAGAAATAGAGGTGGAATTACGTTGTGTGGGTATTATTAAATAATATATCTTCAAGGCTATGACGTCACCAGTAAGCTAACTCTCCATACAGTACAGCCTTCTTTGCGTAACATATAGTAAACAACAATTTTGCAAATTATTTAGTAACTCCTTCAGGGTATTAACACCGCCTCTTGCTATAGAGCCAGTCTCAAGCCTAGAGAAAGGGAGAGAGACATCCTAATTCGAACAAAAGATCACACGAAATAAATGCACGCTGTCCGAATCATTGGCTGAAGGGTCAGCGTACTGGCCTTCGATTCAGAGGGTACCGGGTTCGATTCCCGGTCTGGTCGGGGATTTTAACCTTAATTGGTTAATTCCAATGGCCCGGAGACTGGGTATTTGTGCTGTCCCCAACATCCCTGCAACTCACACACCACACATAACACTATCCTACACCACAATAACACGCAGTTACCTACAAATGGCAGATGCCGCCCACCCTCATCGGAGGGTCTGCCTTACAAGGGCTGCACTCGGCTAGAAATAGCCACACGAAATTAAAAAAACCACACGCTTGCAATGCACACTCATTTACTTAGCATGATACTTAGCAGTCCAAGAAGAAGAGCCCTGGGTTCCATTCCCTGCCATATGTTGCGCGAACACATTTTTTGGTTTTTAACACAAAGTTTTAATCTCTAAGCATTGTAAACAATATTGTATTTTTATTTATTTATTTATTTATTTATTTTTTTATTTATTTATTTATTGCCCACCCTAGTTTCCACCATCGGCTTACAGGCAATAAATACTACAAAATACACAGCAACAAAAAACAAAACTTTAGACAAACAATCACAGGCAATAAATACTACAAAATACACAGAATCAAAAAAACAAAACTTTAGACAAACAATCACTAATCTACGCCCCTTAAACTACTAACTACACGGCCTTCTAATTTAGTTGCGTCACCCAGGCGGATAACCATACCATGGGCAACGTCACTCTACACTAAACAAACCATATCTACTATAAAACCACTAACTCCACTACTCTAACTAATTTGGAGCCGCTGCAGAAGCGGTTAACCAGACCATAAGCAGCACCACCCTTCACTACTCTAATTTGGTGGCGCAGCAGAGGCGGAAAGCCGTACCATAAGCTGCACCACCCTTCGCTAAATCTAAAGCTATACTACAATGTAAACAATATTATAAGCTACTACACGTCTCTAGAGTTAAAGCTATAATCTCTAAAGTGTTAAAAATCCAGTTTTCCAAACACTAAAAATTAACAGAGTGCAACGCTTCTGCTCAGTTGCTAGCGACTTTCACTCCGCAGCCGCTCAGCTTCAAGACCTTGAAGTAGCTTTGCTTTCTAATGTACCTATGAATAAAGCACATGTATTAAACCTTACACCATCCTCCTAGTCCCGTGTCACCATCTTGTTTCAAGTGCAGCTCTAAGCCCTAGACCATAGTTGACTCCCTTTTGCCCTCCCGCACTTTTGCTCTTATGCCGTTGTTCCCTTCTGCACTTTTACCCTTTTTTCCTTTTGCCTTTCTTCCCTTTTCCCCTTCTTCCCTTCCGCCCTTCTGCACGTATGCCATTTTTCACTTTAGTCCGTTTGCCACTGTACCGTTTCCCCTTCTGTCCTTTAGCTACTGTATTTAGCCGTTTTGTTCTTTTGAAATTATGCCTTTTTGTCCATTTGCCATTTATGCGGTCACCCGCTCCAAGATCCAAGGTCGGCTTTCAGTGTTAAGCCCCTATGAATAAAGCATATGTATTAAGTCTTACACCATCTCATTAGTCCCATGTGTAGCCAACATCGTGTTCCCTGTACAGCTTCCAGCGTTATGGCCCCTTTGAATAAAGCACATGTATTAAAACTTATGCCATCTTCGTAGTCTTATGTGTAGCCACAATCTTGTTCCGAGTTCACCTTCCAACATTACTCCTTTTATGAGTAAAGCACATGTATTCACCCTTACACAATCTCTCCAGTACCATGTGAATCCGCCATCTTTTTGCGAGTTAAGCTTACAACGTTATGCCCCTATGAATGAAGTGCATGTGTTAAGCCTTACACCATCTCACTAGTTACATGTGTAGCCGCCATCTTGTTCCAAGCTCATCTCCAAGCCCCCTGAGGGTGCCTATCAACGTTACCCCCCAATGAATAAAGCACATGTATTAAGTCTTACGTCATCTCACTAGTCCTAACAGTACAATGTGTGTAGCCGCCATCTTGTGAGTAGCCCCTATCTTGTTCTAGATTCCAAGTTCAGTGCCAAGCCCCAGGCTGTCTTCCAACGTTACGCCCCTATGAAAAAATCATATGCATTACGTCTTACACCATCTCTCCTGTCCTACTGGTACAACGTGTAGCCGCTAAGCTCGTGTAGGAAAGGGCAGCCGGTTAGGTTAACACATGGTCAGCGTTCAGTAAAGCCAGCGCAATTAGCTGGGTGTAAAGTTATGTCCGAGGTGGTGTATGGAAGGACAATCGACCAAATTTCACATGCAGACAGGATAATAAAATGTAACAACATCTGCACAGAAAGCTACATTCACACATTTTTGCCTGGTTAGAAACCCCTTCTGCTTGCAGAAACACTTCTGCTGTGAATTGACATAGTTCGCTTCATAATGCCTTTTCAGCATTTCTTTCCTCTGTAGCGGATTGAGCTGTTAGTTTAGGCTAGTCCTCGGTCCAAGAAAATAGTCTGTAGTTCGATTTCCTGGTAACGTTGAGCTTCAGTCTAAGAGAGTTCCATGCCCGATGTCCGTTCTTCTTTTGTTCAAGGGAGTCCTAGAATGGATCTCTGATTAGTTTCGATATTTTTACTAAATGTTACTTTTGTTCAAGGTAATCTCAGACTTCAACTCGGTTTGGGTCAACTATTAATAATGATATTGGTTTTACGTTATACTAAATACGGTTTAGAGGCGTCGAACTGCCAGAATTTAGTCCCGCAGTAGTTTATTTTTGTTCAAGGGAATCCCCAAGTCGATCTCCCTTTTGGGTCAAATTCCACCTTCTAGACACTAAAAACATGAATATATTAAGCCTTACACCAACCCCCTAGTCCCATGTGCAGCCGCAAGCTTGTTCCAAGTTCAGCTCTAAGGCCCGAAGTCACCTTCCGTCAATACGCTACTCTGAATAAAGCATGCAGTCTTATAGCAACCATCTTGTTCTAAGTTCAGCTCCAATTTTGGGTAGGTTAAGTTAGATTAACGCGTAATTAACGGAAGATTATGCTCTACTTTTAGCCAGTGTGTAGGGAAGGGCAACCGGTTAGTTTAACGCGTGGTCAGCGTGAGCTTAAGCATCTAAACAATATAAATGTGTATAAAGATGAAAAGTGTCAAAAGACTCGCATAGAACAACAGTTAAAAGGTCGTATTTGATTGGTAATTCAACGACTTGAGCTACAATAAGGCGGGCGAAAAATGTGGCCGTAAATTCCACTCTATAAACAACAGAACATCTTCAAATTTAGGAGACGGGCATTTTATCGAGAGTACATTCGTTTTCCCGTACCCTTTCCCCTAACATCTAACCGTACAAACCAATCAGCTAATGAACTCATCCCTAATGGGGGTCTGTAAAACGTTTATAAGAGGGGTGAAGGAGGAAATCAAACGCTTAGAGAGAAACGATTCTGATTTCACAGCACCAGCTGTTGCTTGTTCACATTTAGAAGTCTCAACATGCTAGGGATTGTTGCTCTTAAAGAAATTAACTTGATACGGTAAATGGACAAGAATAGCAGAAATCCGGCAATGAAATACAACGGATCGTAAGTGCACTTGTTGGCGTAGCTACGTCGTGTGCAGGGTGTGGTTCCACAAGTCCCAACATTTATGAGTTAAAGCTTTAAACAAACAAGGACTACAATTTAGTTCAACATGAAACTGGTCATTAAACACTTAATGCTATTTCAGATTGAATAAGCAGTAGTAAGATTCCCTTTATTTCCAGTTATCAGTTTTTCCTGAAAAAAGTATTCTCTAAACTGACTATCATGAAGAGAAATCTGCGAATGAATCTATACAAGAGTTATTGGAGTCGTCAACTGTACTGAGTATAGAAAGGGACATTTAATATTCAGTTATTTTACCATGTGATCGACAAGTTTAAGAGCATAGTTTACTTTCAGGCCACTTCAGTTGTAACTGCAGTGATGAGATAAATAAATGAATAAATCAATCAATCAATCAATCAATCAATCAATCAATCAATCAATCAATCAATCAATACTGTTCTGCATTTAGGGCAGTTGCCCAGGTGACTGATTCCCTATCTGTTGTTTTCCTAGCCTTTTCTTAAATGATTGCAAAGAGATTGGAAATTTATTGAACATCTCCATTGGTAAGTTAATCCGATCCCTAACTCTCATAATTATTGTACCGGGCGGTACACCTCCATGCCGCTTATTTAAAATTTGCGCCAGTTGAAACTCCTCTGCTGGAGGAAGTCTGAACTTTATCTACGGTATTCATTTTCTACTTTCTCAGAAGATGTCACTACCTGGAAATTTGGGAGTTTTTGAACTGTGTCATTTTCGACGTATTTTTGTTTTGCTTGTAGTAAGAAGTGTGAACTTTCTCTTCTAGAGGACACTACTGAAGATCAACAATAGTGCACCCTAGTGCGGAGTGAAAGAACTGTTTTTTTGGAGAAAATTTAATTTCAAAAGTTTGTTCTTTGCTAAATTTCTTTCAGTCATTGTTTAAGTTGGCAATATTAACCCTTTCTTTCCCCTTGTTTTGAATTTAGCCAATCCCGAATATCTTAAATTAATTTTCCACCAATGATGTGTTTCTTCTTCATCTTGTGTAGGGGTTTTCTTTAACCACCAATAAAAGATTGTGGGCGGGTGTTTTCCTTCCTAAAACGCCTCGAACTTTCCGCGAGAGTATATAAACTGCTGATTTTAGGGTCTCTGCGCCACTTCTGTTCCATCTTTTCGTGTGTAAAGTACATAACAGGGGGCGGGAAGCGCCTCTTTCTTCGGCGGCAGTCAACAACCAGGTAATGGCCGATTAATTACTTCTTTTCTTGCTTGCTCAGCAGTTTAACTCTCGGGGCGGGTCCGAAGTTTTTCCATTATGTAACCTTCCTTAAAATGTAAAGAAACTTGTATCTATTCTATCTTTTAAACTACATATTGGGATAGAGAGTGCTTAACCCTCTCGAGCTCCCACTCATATTGTTTTGAGGTGAACTTATTTTCTCAACCTATTCTTCCTTAACATTATGTAAATTTGTTTCTTTCTAAAGTCACCTCTTTAGTATGGGATTAGCCCTTGCATTTGTGGCCTAGAGCCAGATTAGGTTTTAAAAGCAAATGTATTAGGAGTGCAGTTCGCCTCCTCTCAACTTGGTATTTTAGAGGTCATGTAATTATCCTTTTATCGCTTAATAGACCTCAGTAGGTTGGGTATTTTACCCCTGTGCTTACGTCCTTAGAGGACAGCTTGAAGGTAGAGTTAGATGTGGCCTTGTGATAGGCTCAAAACTTTGAGAGCGGATCGCTCTTTTGCAATTTGTTTCTGCGTGCCTCTAGGAGGCTTTTCTGTGTAATTTGGAGCAAGTGCTCCTGAGCATGAATGGGGTTTTCTGCCCCTCTGTTAAAACTTATTTTGAAGTAAGGTTGGGCTGATTGCCCAAGCATTGTGAAGTCGGGGCGCGAAGCCCAAATCCAGTAAATATTGTAACTACATTTTGTTGACTTGCTACTCTGTACCTGCCATGCTTGTTATTTCTTTATTTTGAAAAGAAAATATAACCTTGTTAAATTTTAAATTAATTTTACTTTCCTAGCTTGAGACCTGTTCACCACCCCGCACCTTCTTTCACCTCTAACTACCACAAAAACACGGTAACAATTATAAAAGAACATTTGCCCCAATTTGTCCTCTTGAATTCCAACTTCATATTCATATTGTGATCTTTCCTACTTTTAAAGACACCATCCAAACTTACTCGTCTACTGATGTCCTCCCACACTATCTCTCCACTGACAGCTCGGAACATACCACTTAGTCGAGCAGATCGTCTCCTTTCTCCCAAGTCTTCCCAGTCCAAACTTTGCAACATTTTTGTAACCTTCAGAACGAATCGAGCTGCTTTTCTTTGGATTTCTTCTAGTTCTTGAATGAAGTAATCCTGGTGAGGGTCCCATACACTGGATCCATGCTCTAGTTGGGGTCTTACCAGAGATTTATATGCCCTCTCCTTTACACTTTTACTACAACCCCTAAATACTCTCATAACCATTTATTTACAATAATATTTATGTGTTTACCCCAATGAAGATCTTACCTTATATTAAGACCTAGTTATTTACAATGATCCCAAAACGGAACTTTCACCCCATCAATGCAGTAATTAAAACTGGAGGACTTTTCCTATTTATGAAACTCACAACCTGACTTTTAACCCCGTTTGTAATCGTACCATTGCCTACGCTCCATCTCACAACATTATCGAGGTCATTTTGCAGTTGCTCACAATCTTGTAACATATTAATTACTCTGTACAGAAAAACATCATCTGCAAAAAGCCTTATCTCTGATTCCTCTTCTTTACACATATCTTTGATATACCCTATATAAGAAAACATAAATGTGCAATAATATTGCCTTGAGGAACTCCCCTCTTAATTATTACAGGGACAGATAAATCTTCGCCTACTATAATTCTCTGAGTTCTATTTTCTAGAAACATAGCTACCCATTCAGTCACTCATTTTTCAAGTCCAATTGCACTCATTTTTGCCAGTAGTCTCCCATGATTTATCCTATGAAATGCCTTAGGTAGGTCAATCGCGATACAGTCGAAATGACCTCCTGAAACCAGGATATCTGCTATATCTTCCTGGAATCCTACAAGTTGAGATTCAGTGGAATAACCTTTTCTAAACCCAAACTGCCTTCTATCAAATCAGTTATTAATTTCGCAAACATATCTTATGTAGTCAGAAAGAATGCTTTCCCAAAGCTTACATGCGATACATGTGAAACTGACTGGCCTGTAATTTTCAGCTTTAAGTCTATCACCCTTTCCTTTATACACAGAGGATACTATAGCATCTCTCCATTCATTTTGTATAGCTCCTTCATGGAAACAAGTCAAGACTAGCGTACGAACTCGCGAGAGAAACATTTCTAATAGAGGACCTGAGATGGAAATTCAATCTGCCCTGTACAGACAACTGGAAGAAACTGCGGTTAGAGAGGGAGAAGAAAAAGAAGGAGATATGGCCAGAGTTCTACTCTTCAGAGGCCATGATGAACAGAGCATGGACCGGCACAAACCAGGAGCTGAGACATTTTGTAAATTCCATGGCAGTCCATGGCTATCATGATATAATCTGTAGGTCAAAGACATACCACGACCCGGACTCGATGTGCATATGTGAACTCTGTGGTAAACATTGTGACCGCTATCACGTACTGTCGTGTAAAAATCGTGTGAAATCAATTATAGACCTCTGTATTGATTAATGCATCCTAATACTGCACAACTTGTGCGCAATAAAGTTTATATAATAATCAAATAAATATTTCAGATATTGTACAATAACCCAACCCATTGTCTTTAGTATATCCCACGAAACCTTTTCATTTCTAGCCGCTTTTCTAGTTTTCAAATTTTGTATCCTACTGTAAATGTTTTGTTGTCACAGTTAAATTTTAATAACTTTCTTCTTAGGTATAGTCACCTCCTCTATCCGAACATTATCCTTGTAATCAACATTATTTACATACTGCTGACTGAATACTTCCGCCTTTTGAAGATCCTCGCATACACACTTCCCTTGTTCATTAATGATTCCTGGAATATCCTTCTTGGAACCTGTTTCTGCCCTAAAGTACCTATACATACTCTTCCATTTTTCACTAAAATTTGTGTGGCTGCCAATTATGCTTGCCATCATGTTATCCTTAGCTGACTTCTTTGCTAGATTCAATTTTCTAGTAAGTTCCTTCAGTTTATCGTTACTTCCACAGCCATTTCTAACTCGATTTCTTTCCAACCTGCACCCCCTTCTTAAGAGTATGTAAAGTATGTAATTTTTCTAGTCCTTGATGATTGAGTCAGAGCACACCCTAATGAAAAGTTCTAGCAATTCTAATGGTTGAAATATTTTTCCAAACATTTATAATTTGAACTCTATATAAAAGTTAATAAGATATTTTTCTTACCAGTCAGGGATTTCCTGCAGTTCCAGTTTCATGTGTCATTTAATAATATACACATGACGAAAGAGGCATCGCCACAATGTTATCCATATCGGTCAAATTTTGGTACCTACTTTCAATTATGAACCATCGTTTTAGGCATAGCCCTATGGCATTACAAAATGTGAACAATGAATAAGTCCATCCGCAACCGATGTGCATTGATAATTCCTTGAACTCTCATGTCTTCCATATGTAATTTTAATGAACTGGAATGAATCTCAAAGTAAGCCCTTGTAGTTAGCTTTGACATTTCACAGAGGCAGGGATTTACATTTTGCGTTAAGCTCCTCACAGAGAGACCATAGATTCACCCGAGCTCTTCCAAAACTATAATTAACCTTTTTAATAACATGCTGCCTGTAAAATTTCAAATGAGACCGAGTCTATGTATGAAGCACAGTAAAAGTGGGTATCAATATTAAACAACAGTCAGATATTCTTACAATACTCCAAGCATAAAATGAAAATGGGAAAGACGGAAGTGATTTGCTACGATCACCTACGCCTTCTAAACTGTAAGCAGACATTTCCTTTCATTTAGGACCCTTCATATATTTACTGTTCGTTGATTATTACGCAACAGTATGGTTGAAAAGTTTCATATCAATTGCATGCAGCCATCCTGTGGTTCGATATAAAATATTAATATAAGTTTCTTCCTAACTTAAACTGCTTCTTTCCTGAGTTATGAACGTGATGATTTTTTTTGTTTACGATGCTTATTCTGAGAACTAATCAACCATTAAAGAATGACAACGGAGGAGAGAGAGAAAACGGTCCTCTTGCTTCATCAATATCTACATTATTATTATTATTATTATTTGTATAATAATGTATTATTTATTTATTTCTTTATTTATTTATTTATTTAATTAATTAATTAATTAATTTATTTATTTATTTATTTCATTGGTAAGGTCATTCCTGGAAATATTTTCCAATGACATTTTCCAATGACCAAATGTTTCCTTATATTTTCTTCCCAAGGAAAAAATTCCCAGAGTACACTTTTCCCGGCTACTTTCTTCCCCAAAACATATTTTCATAATAGCAGTTAATACCACAGTTTTTCTACCCTAACAAACCTCTTTCTGAAAAATGAATAATATCGAAATTATAATCATAATTGTTACCGTGGTTTGGTGGACTAGCAGAGGTGAAAGAAGGTGCGGGGGTGAACAGGTCTCAAAATACGAAATTAAAGTTAAGATAAAATTTAACAAGGTTATATTTTCTTTTCAAGATAAGAAATAACAAATAGAATAGGTACTCAGTAGCCGAAACACAATTCGAAAAATGTACAATTACAGTGATTACAGGATTTGGGCTCCGAGAACCAGACACACAATTCTTGAGCTATAAGCCCAACCTTACGATATACAAAATTCAACAAAGGGGCAGAAGACCCCAATCATGCCTAGGAGCACTTGCTCCTCTTTACACAGTCAAGCCTCCTCGAGGCATACAACAACTCAATTTTCAAGATTGAGCCACTCGCTCTCAAAATTTAAGCCTATCAAAAGCCACACCAAACTCCACATTCAAGTTGTCCTCCAAGGACATGAAAACAGGGGTAAAAATATACAAACTACTGAGGCCTATTAAGTAAAGAAACAGGTAACTTACATGGCCTCTAAAATACCAACTTCAGAGGAGGCGTTCTTGCACTCCTAATACACTTTATATAAAACCTACTTGGCACTAGGCCGTTACTGCAAGGGCTAATCCCATACTAAAGAGGTGACTCTTAGAAGGAAACAATTTACATTACGTTAAGGAAGAAACGGTTGTGAAAATAAGTTCACCTCAATGCAATATGAGTGGGAGCTCGAGAGGGTTAAGCACTCTCTATCCCAATATGTAGTTTAAAAGATAGAATAGATACTAAGTGTCTTTACATTTTAGGGGAAAGTTACATGGTAAAAGGCTTCGGACCTGCCCCGAGAGTTAAACTGCTGAGCTGACAAGAAAAGAAGTTATTAAACGGCCATTACCTGGTGGTTGAACTGCTGCCCGAAGAAAGAGGCGCTTCCCGCCCCCTGCTACGTACTTTACACAAAGATAGGTGTTACTGAAGTGGCGCGGAGACCCGAAAATCAGCAGTTTATAAACCCTCGCGGAAAGTTAGAGGCGTTTCAGGAATGAGAACACCCTCCCACAAGAATTTTATTGGCTAGGGTTAAGCAACATATCCAAGTTGAAGAAGATACACCTGATTGGTCATAAATTAATTAAAGAAATTCGGGATTGGCTAAATTCAAACCTGGCGGAAAGATGGGGTTAATATTGCCAACATAAACAATAACTGAAAGAAATTTAACAAAGAACAAACTTATGAACACAAAATTTCTTCAAAAACATAGTTCTTTCACTTCGCACTAGGGTGCATAATTGTATTTCTTCAGTAGTGCCATCTGGAAGAGAATGTCCACACTTCTTACTGCAGGGAGAACAAAAATGAATCGAAACTGACACAGTTCAGAACTTCAAAATTTTACAAGTAGTGACATCTTCTGAGAAACTTGAAGATTAACCCAGTAGATAAAGTTCAGACTTCCTCCAGTAGAGGAGTTTCAACTGGCGCAAGGTTTGAATAAGCGGCGTGGAGGTGTACCGCCCGGTACAGACCTCCCCCCCAAAAGTTCCTCCAAGGGGTAACACAGAAGAACGTAAACTTTTGTTTCAAAATAAGGTCCAGTTATGATGTTGATATAGAAGTTAATTGCAGCAGCATTTACCGACAAATTTTCTAAAAATGTTTGGATCCAGTTTCAAAATTCTTTGATTACTATTGATGTAATGTCTTTGTACTTGTAGAGGTTGAATTCAGAAGGAAACTTTTAGTTTTTAAAGTTGAGGAAAATTTTTTCTAAGTCCACCAGATATTGCAGTTGGATTCAAAACTGTAGTAATTGTTGATGTTAAATGTCCATGTAGTTGATTACATATATCCAAGGTTGATTAAGTTAGACGGCCAGACCGGCCGCTGCTGCTTGTGTCCAGAGGAGGCCGCTCGGACCCCTCAATTACCCTGAGATACCGCTCGTCCGCACTATGAGAGGAGTAGTGGAGTTGAAGCACGCCGCGCCCGCGGCGAACATGCAGGTCGCGGGCCAGTTACAGGTTGTGCGCCGCACATCAGCCTTGGCCGGGAGGAGAACTCCGGCTCGCCGTACACTGGTTGGCCTCACTGGAGAAGGGCGGGCCCGTACCCTGCCTCAGGAGCGGTACGGCGCCGCGCTGCTGCGGGGGCACTGAAACATTAAAGCTCGGCGGCAGAATTTTGTTGGAGCCGAATGATTTTAGGGTACATTCATGGTGGTGGAACTGAGGGGCCAGCGGCGTGGAGATATTTTTTTAATTCCCATAAGCCACAGTTTGTAGTTGAGCAGGAGACGGGAGCTTGGTAATGGCCGTGGTAAGGAGAGGATGGCAGTTTAACTGGTCGGGGAGGGTTTACAATAAATAATTACACACAAAGGAAACGGATTCCAAGGGCAGAAGGCCTTAAAAGTGAAACCCTTCAAACAAAAATATAACCTTCATATTTCTTTCAAAATTATATGAAGCAAGTTAGCACAGAAATTACACCGGTTTCACCTGTGATAGGTGAACCCTAAATACCTCTCGGTGGCTGGATTGCTTAGCAATAAGGTCACGGGAGTAAGGAAATCGAGAATAGTACACGGCCCATGAAATCTGGGGGCAAGCTTCCCCGCGGGAACAAAATTCTTGACCATCACCTGGTCGCCTACCTTCAAATTGCTGGGTCTCCGTCCACGATCATATCTTTCCCTAACCTTTTCATGAGACACTTTAAGATATGCTTTAGCCTTCTTCCAAATATCTTTAATGTTATCGGAATCTATTGTCTCAGGCAGAATGTCACTCAGAGACCAGAGTTTAGAAAGCGGCGTGTTGGGAACAAACTTGAACATTAAAGAAGCTGGAGTAAACTTATGAGATTCATGAACAGCCGAGTTCAAAGCAAAAGCTAACCAATGCAGGGACGTGTCCCACCTAGAATGATCTTCATGATGATAGGCAATAAGCGCGGACCTGAGATTACGATCAACTCGTTCAGCCAGAGATGTTTGAGGGTAATAAGCAGAAGTTGTCACATGAGAGATGGACAGGTCAAAGCAGAATTTACGAAATAGATTAGATGTAAAAGCCTTAGCATTATCAGACACAATATATTGACACGGACCAAAAGAAGCGAAGATTGAATTTAGACAAGTAATGGTGGACTGAGCGGTAGCCAGCTTAGTCGGAAATAACCAGGAAAATCTAGTAAAACCATCTACACATACAAAGATGAACTTGTTGGCATTTCCCTTTGACTGGGGGAAGGGTCCTACATAATCAATATACAGGCGTTCCAATGGGCGCGAAGCCTGATGAGAAGACAAAAGGCCTACCTTGGTGGACATGGTGGGTTTACTAAGCAAACAGGATTTACAAGCCTTTACTAGTTCACGGATTTCACCGTCCATACCCTTCCAGATGAACCTTTCACGAATCTTTTCACGAGTTTTAAAGATGCCTAGATGCCCCCCTAATGGGGTCTCATGATAGTACTTAAAGATCATAGGTACAAGAACAGCTGGAACAACAACTTTCATCATCTTATCATGTCTCGAAGGGCAACATAAAACACCATTCCTCAGTACATAAGGGACGACGTGTTCCCCAGAAGAAAGGGTTTCCATTATCGGAGCCAGCGTCGGATCTTCACGTTGGTATTTCTCGATATCCCTAAAGAGCATGGGAGCATCTGTTAAGATGGCATTAACCTCAGATGGTATGGACTCGGGAGGTGATGAACTATCGACCGGTTCATGGGTTTCGGCGTCGTTGGGAAACATACGGCTGAGTCCGTCTGCGACAACATTTTCAGTACCTCTGATATGCCTAACGTCAAATTGGAAGGCAGAAATTCGGATAGCCCACCGGGCTATACGACCAGTACGACGCGGCCTACCTAAGACCCAGCTTAGGGCTTGATTATCCGTCTCCAAGTCGAATTTGACATGTTCCAGATAGAGACGGAACTTTTCTAAGGCAAATAAGACTGCCAAACCTTCGAGTTCATAGATGGAATACTTGGCTTCTTGAGCCGATAGAGTCCTAGAGGCATAGGCGATGGGTCGCCTCCCGAGTTCAGTCTCTTGAAGAAGGACTGCAGCTACCGCCGACGACGACGCGTCGGTTTGGACGATGAATTTCTTTGAGAAATCCGGCGTAGCAAGGACAGGGGCATTACAGAGAGCTAATTTAAGATCGTCAAAAGCGGCTTGTTGAGAAGGTCCCCACTCAAATTTGATGCCTTTCCTACGAAGAAGGTTCAAAGGCGCCGCTCTATTAGCGAAGTTAGGAATAAAATTCCTGAAGAAATTCACCATACCAATGAACCTGGCGATACCTTTAATGTCCTTGGGAGGTTTAAAATCACGGATGGCCTGTGTTCTAGAATGATCGACTGCAACACCATCAGGTGACACAATATGCCCTAGGAATGACATGGAGGGCTTAGCAAAGGCAACCTTGGACAACTTCACAGTTAACCAAGCCTTACGAAGGCGATTGAGAACTTCCTTTAGATGATCTAGATGTTCTTCAAAAGTCTCCGATAATACGACGACATCATCAAGATAGTGAAACAAGTACTCAAATTTGATGTCGGAGAAGACCCTATCTAGCAGTCTAGTGAGTACAGCTGTTCCCGTGGGGAGCCCGAAAGGTACGCGGTTGTATTCATACAAATTCCAATCCGTGGCAAACGCTGTAAGGTGTTTAGACACTTCGGCTAGGGGAATTTGATTATAAGCCTGATTCAGGTCCAGGATGGTAAAGAATTTAGCTTTACGAAACCATGAAAAACAAGAATTAAGGTCAGGAAGGGGCACAGATTGCAACACCACCTTCCGATTGAGAGCCCTATAATCAATGACAGGCCTGAAGCCACCTTGGGGTTTCGGGACTAGAAAAATAGGTGAAGAATACGCCGACTTAGAGGGCCTAATAATAGCATCCTTCAACATTTGATCGATGATTTCTTTCAGAGCCTTCATTTTAGGTGGAGACAGCCTACATGGTGGAAAATGGACAGGAATCGAATCCGTGACCTCAATTTTGTATTCAATAAGGTCAGTAACACCAAGAGTATCAGAGAACACCTCTGGAAACGACTGACACAACTTACGAATACTATCAGCCTGCTCCTCAGGTAGATGTCTAAGATCTAACAACATCTCATCCTGGGTAGGCGAAATAGATGAACATGATACAGAACTACACTTTAACAAAGGGATTTTACAATTAGAGGCAAATTTGAAGGTGCACGACTTACTCTGAAGGTCGAGCACTAGACCGGTGTGAGAAATGAAGTCAGCTCCCAATATAATGGGGCAAGACAAGTGCTTGGCCACAAACAATTTGATTTTCCATGTAAATTTAAAAATACGAATTTTGACACGTAAAGAACCTAGACTTTCTAATGGAGATGAATTAGCCGAAACATATTGGATCGCAGACAAACAATAGTCAGGAAGCTTACAAACAGATTTCAATTTTGAATACCTTTCAGCCGAAATAATAGAACAAACACTGCCTGAATCTAAAAGAGCAGTTATAGGCTCATTATTTAACTCAATTTTGAGAAAGGGCACAGGTGCGAGGAGATCCGCCGCAATCCTAAGACATTCTCTGGGGCATTCAAAAGATAAATTTGAAGACGGAGTCTTCCCTGAATTGTCGACCTGTTTACCAGGGGCTGAGCCTCGGGAAGATGGGTTAGTCGACTCAGCCGAAGCCACTAGTCACTTATTATTATTGGCATTGGTGGAAGTTGCACCAGAAGTTGAGCAGGAGGGGGTGCTATTCGAATTTGGGCATATTCTTGGCAATATGTGAGAAAGCCCCACATTTAAAACAGCCTTGTGGTGAACTTGCTCCATTATTTGCCCTACTAGATTTGACCAATGGACATTTATTGCGAAGATGGTCAGGCGACCCGCAAGCATAACATTTACGAGGTGTGACTGGTCGGCGAGGTGGAGGCCGAGGATTACTAAAAGAAGGAGGGGATTCTTTCGCGACACGCAAGGAATCGGCGTATCTAACTCCTTCCGCTGAGACGGCCAATGCTTCAAGTTCAGAGAAGGTTTGTGGGCACGCCGCGAAACACAAATATGACCTATAGGATGGTGAGATACCTTCCACAATAGCTTGTACGATCTGATCTTCAGGGAAGTGAAGAGCAAACACCCTAGTATAGAACTTGATATCTTGGATGAATTCTGCCAAGTTTTCATCCAACCGTTGTACACGATAATAGTACTTCTGAATAAGTGAGGACCTTGCCCTAGCCGGAATGAAGTTAGCTAGCAAGTGGGCGTGGAAGTTTTCAATAGATGATTGTTCGGCAATGGCTCTTACTATTTTGTCTGAGAGAACGCCAATTGCATAAGGATAAATTATCTGCAAAATTTGACATGGAGAAAGAGAAAAAACAAGAGCACGGTCCTGACACTCAACTAAAAACCTTAAGAATGAAATTACTTCACTGGTGGTATTAACAGAAAACTTAGAGATACCTCTGAGCAACATTGCTAATGGATGAGGCAAGCTGCTGAACCCAGGTGACATAGTAGGTAAAGGTTTAAGTGGCAAAGAAGTTAATTCAGAACGTACATTATTCAACGAGGTACGGCGTTCAGACTCGTTGTCCAATGGGGCAGAGATTGTTTGAGCTCCAACGGTTTTCCTATTGACTTCTCCCTTAGGAGGCTCTTCCTCGCTACCTACATTCACCGTAGTGGGTTGATCAGTTTTGTGAGGAACTTCCCCAGTTAACAATTGGGTAACCTTACTAGACAATTCAGAAATATTTTCAAGAACCATACTAGCTTCCTTCCTCTGAACGTCATTCAACTTCAGAGACAACAGATCGTTGACTCTATTAGAAAAATGAAATAGCCTAGCTTGCAGACGTTTAATTTGATTAGGCGACGGGTCATTTTCTTCAAAAAAGGTAATTACAGATGCCAGCTCAGTAGTATTGTCCGTGATCGTGGAGAGAGAGTCGTCAATTTCTTTCTCTCCCAAAGTGGGGATGGAAATGGGCAAATCAAGGGACTCTCTAAGCTTATTTCTGTCTACGGCAACCGTTCCTCCAGATTGCACGTTTCTAATAGTTAATTCATAGATCAACTCCTCCTTGCGCAAATAGTTTAGATGGAGAACATCGCGAGGGCCGGGCATGATGACAAAGCAATTTTGAAAACAACCGAAAAAATCAAAAAAATTCCAGCAACTCAGAAAATTGTTAGAGTTCGAATCAAAGCAATGTTTAGCCGTCAAAAGGGGCTAAATTGAGACCCATTCAACCACGCTCTGCTACCACTTGTTACCGTGGTTTGGTGGACTAGCAGAGGTGAAAGAAGGTGCGGGGGTGAACAGGTCTCAAAATACGAAATTAAAGTTAAGATAAAATTTAACAAGGTTATATTTTCATTTCAAGATTAAGAAATAACAAATAGAATAGGTACTCAGTAGCCGAAACACAATTCGAAAATGTACAATTACAGTGATTACAGGATTTGGGCTCCGAGAGCCAGACACACAATTCTTGAGCTATAAGCCCAACCTTACTATATACAAAATTCAACAAAGGGGCAGAAGACCCCAATCATCCCTAGGAGCACTTGCTCCTCTTTACACGGTCAAGCCTCCTCGAGGCATACAACAACTCCATTTTCAAGACAGAGCCACTCGCTCTCAAAATTTAAGCCTATCAAAAGCCACACCAAACTCCACATTCAAGTTGTCCTCCAAGGACATGAAAACAGGGGTAAAAATATACAAACTACTGAGGCCTATTAAGTAAAGAAACAGGTAACTTACATGGCCTCTAAAATACCAACTTCAGAGGAGGCGTTCTTGCACTCCTAATACACTTTATATAAAACCTACTTGGCACTAGGCCGTTACTGCAAGGGCTAATCCCATACTAAAGAGGTGACTTTTAGAAGGAAACAATTTACATTACGTTAAGGAAGAAACGGTTGTGAAAATAAGTTCACCTCAATGCAATATGAGTGGGAGCTCGAGAGGGTTAAGCACTCTCTATCCCAATATGTAGTTTAAAGGATAGAATAGATACTAAGTGTCTTTACATTTTAGGGGAAAGTTACATGGTAAAAGGCTTCGGACCTGCCCCGAGAGTTAAACTGCTGAGCTGACAAGAAAAGAAGTTATTAAACGGCCATTACCTGGTGGTTGAACTGCTGCCCGAAGAAAGAGGCGCTTCCCGCCCCCTGCTACGTACTTTACACAAAGATAGGTGTTACTGAAGTGGCGCGGAGACCCGGAAATCAGCAGTTTATAAACCCTCGCGGAAATTTAGAGGCGTTTCAGGAATGAGAACACCCTCCCACAAGAATTTTATTGGCTAGGGTTAAGCAACATATCCAAGTTGAAGAAGATACACCTGATTGGTCATAAATTAATTAAAGAAATTCGGGATTGGCTAAATTCAAACCTGGCGGAAAGATGGGGTTAATATTGCCAACATAAACAATAACTGAAAGAAATTTAACAAAGAACAAACTTATGAACACAAAATTTCTTCAAAAACATAGTTCTTTCACTTCGCACTAGGGTGCATAATTGTATTTCTTCAGTAGTGCCATCTGGAAGAGAATGTCCACACTTCTTACTGCAGGGAAAACAAAAATGAATCGAAACTGACACAGTTCAGAACTTCAAAATTTTACAAGTAGTGACATCTTCTGAGAAACTTGAAAATTAACCCAGTAGATAAAGTTCAGACTTCCTCCAGTAGAGGAATTTCAACTGGCGCAAGGTTTGAATAAGCGGCGTGGAGGTGTACCGCCCGGTACAATAACAATAATAGTTTTATTGCAGCCAAAAGGCCATGTATGTAAGTACATTAATTTTAACATTTCCAAGCCACATAGGTCTCATTCTTTTGAACAGAATTTAATCAACGATTTCCCTCTATTAGGACATGTTAAGACGTGGTATCTATCACATTCACGATCGCACAATTTACACATGCATCCGAATTCAGGTTCATGAAATGTTTTGGTTTTGCAAAGCTTAAAGTGAAAGCCATGAACAGCCAATCTAATTACAATATGTCTTAATTCGTAGTTCTCTTCCATCCATCCCCGCGTTGTCATAGCATCTGTTGCATAGAAATCTAACCAAATGTCTTCTCTTTGCTGCTTCAGTTCCGTAAATAGTCGATCGTAATTTGTCGTGGATGGTAGTGACATCTTGAAGCGTAGCTCTTCGATCAGGAAAGATTCCCTCGTCAGAACATACACAAGTCGAGATAGTATATACTTCGAAAGCCCCAGAGCTCTCTTTAAATATGCGGCTTTGTTTTTCTCTATTCGTCGTAGACTATTAATATTTAGGTATTCCCAGACGATTTGTAGACCATAGGTGATTATAGGCACAACTTTAATATTGAAGAGCTGTATCGCTGCTTTAACTGACATCTTACGTAAATCTTTGATTTCGTTCACTGCTTTAAATGCCAAGATTGTCCTATTCTCTATGCGTTTTGTGAAAACATCACCTCTGGTTTGGAATATGACTCCCAGATATTTGAAGTGACTAACCCTTGTTAGTTATTTGCCATTGTAATGGACTCTGTCAGTCACTGCTGGCCTTCCCCCTTTTCTGAAAATCATGTAGGCAGCCTTTTGGTCATTTATGCTGAGATCAATTTCATGTGCCAATGCTGCCAGAAGATCAAAGGACTCTTGAAGGTCCTCCAGCCATTCTGCAGCGAGAACCATATCATCTGCATATACGTACACCTTTACATACAACTCTCCAGTGAATGACATAATAGAAGGATTAGGTACTATTTTAAACAAGTTGGACCCAAATGAACCATTGTTACTTGCTGGTGATATGAATTGTAGAAATGACAAGCCAGATTTTAAAACTACGTGTGTGATAGAATACTTGGAAGAAGAAGGCTTAAAATTAATCAACCAGCGAAATCAATTTATATACGTAGCATATAACGGGAGGAGTACAATAGATCTTGTATGTACGAACTTCCAAAATATCCATCCAACGCACCAACAGGTCATCCCTATTGCCATTAGAAAACATTTGCCAGTGGTAACAAACTTTAATATTTTATTGCAAGATGGCAAAAAGAAAATGACAGCACTATACCCGACAAGGACACTTGACTTTGCCAAAATACAAGAAGCAAATTTTGTAACAGTACAGGAACTGATCAGGGACGGTATGTTGGACGAAGCTGTTCTAGAATTAGACCGCCAGATGCAGGAGGCTATACAGTATACAGATCCATACAAACGGAAAGCAAAGCCCTGGTTCGACTCAGACTGCTATGTTGCTAGGAAAGAAACGCTGAATAAATTACACAGTACCTTAAATTCTCCGTCTCCAGAAAACCTTGAAATATACACACACTCTCTCGTAGGCTCTATAAGCAGCTAATAAAACAAAAGACGAAAGAGTACCAAGAAATGCTAGATATAAAGAAGGTAGAAGCAGCTGAACGACTTCCTTATAAAATACTGAACCCAAGGAAACCAAAATTCCCTAGGGACATACCAATAGAAACCTGGGTAAAACATATGTGTCAAGTGCTTCAGGTTAAAGATACTCGACCGCTACAGACACAATCAGAAGATGAAACTGAGTTTTTGCCTATAACAGTAATAAATATCGAGGACGCTATACACAGCATGGGAAATGGAAAGGCTTGTGGATCTGATCAGATTTACTACGAACATTTAAAAACGGTGACTCCGATTTTGAAGGAAACGTGGTCTTATTTTATGAACGAATGCCTTAGGAGAGGTAGAATACCAGATAGTTGGAGGAGATCCTACATCAAAATGGTATACAAGGGCAAAAAGGACATGGGAGATCCAGACTCGTACAGAGGTATCGCACTCGAATGTATTTTCAAGGTAATGACCAAAATTCCCACTGACAGGCTAACAACACTTGTGGATCAATATATACCAGAGCAACAGTTTGGTTTCAGAAGAGGTAGATCTACCCTGCAAGCGGTGGAGTGTTTAAAACAAGATATCGAGGAAGCACTAAGAGTACCAGGTGGAAATCTCCACGCAATCTTTGTTGACTTCTCTAAAGCTTTCGATATGCTCAATAGGAACATACTCCTGACAAATTATAATCATAGGTATTGAGTTTGTATGGAATTAACCATGGAAAAGTTATTTCCAAATGATGTTTTATATTTCAAAGTTATGATTGAGTTACTTCGCATTTTATGATAAAAGATTAAAGTTTTTACTTGCTAAGACATCGTTATTTCAAATTTGAGCTTACTGTTAGGTTTAAAACACGTTACTGAGAACTTTATGCAAGAGTATTAATATTTAATCTTTGAAAAGATTACCTGGGAACATTAGAGTATACCGGGCACTACTGTAATAAGTTTTGCAAATAAAAATTTTACATGATGAAAATAGGTAATGATTTCAAATAAAATTATGAATGTTATTATCGGGAAAAGTATATTGCAAGTAGAATAAGTATCTTGGGGAAGATAATTGTGGGAGAATTAATTGCGAAAATACAAGAACTAAGAAGACTGTCGATAAATAGGAACAACTTTGTACGCAAAATCATCCATTGGCCGTCTCAATGCAATTGGACAGCGAAAGTTGCCTATTGTTACACACAGTTGGTTTCAGTGTTCCAATAAGTGCATTTGTCCAACTACGATAATTATTCATTTTTATTCAGCTGAAGGGATTAACGGTTCTGCTTTCCAGTGATACGAGAAAGTAGGATCACCATTAAAATATAATATTTCAGAGATTTAACAAATGCATATTGTTTATACACTGATAATGATGCAATGGCTACCAATATTTGTGATTGTAATCCGGAAAGTACCATCGGAAACAGTGAAAACATCGCAGATATTCATTGCATTATTAAAGGGGAATTTCATTTTCAGATAATCGATTGAATCAATTACAGATTAACTCTGGTAATCAGCTACAGATTTGAACCGAACGGTTTTGCTATACTTTAAAATACAGCATACAATTCTTCGTTTTCTAGGAATAAATTGCATACAACGTTGATGATATATTATACGTTCCCTTCATTACCTACTGTAAGGTGACACCCCAAGCTGTATTTCCCTTATTCTGAGAAATAATCAACCACTAAGGAATGGCAACGGAGGAGAGAGAGAAAACGGTTCTCTTGTTTCATCAATATTTACATTATTATTTGTTTAATAATTAATTAATTAATTATAATTATAAATTAATTAAAATTTAAAAAATAAAAAATAAAAATTAAAATAAATTTATTTATTTATTTATTTATTTATTTATTTATTTATTTATTTATTTATTTATTTATTTAATACAATACAATACAATCAGCCATTTCAATCATTAAAATGATGTGGCCTCTTTAAGTCGTGGGTATAGGTAGGCCTTCAACAGTCTTCTCCAAGTAGAACGGTCTTGGGCAGATCTCATCCAAGTGGTACCAGCGATCTTCTTGATATCTTTGTCCCATCTGTCCGGTGGTCTTCCTCTAGGCCTTCGATGTTCTCTCGGACTCCACTCCAGCACTAGTTTTGTCCATCTATCATCATTTCTTCGTGCAACATGGCCAGCCCACTGCCATTTTAAGGAGCGTACTCTCTCTAAGATGTCTTTAACCTTTGTAACAGACCGGATGTCATCAGCTCTTTTCCTATCTTTCTTTGTATAGCCTAGCATTGACCTTTCCATGGCTCTCTGCGCGGTCCGAAGTTTCCCTTTTGTGAATTCATTCAGAGTCCAAGTCTCACAGCCATAAGTCAGCACAGGAAGGATGCATTGGTCAAATACTGTTTTCTTCAGATTTGCTGGCATTTTTGATCTTAATACTGAAGAATTCCTTCCAAATGCTTGCCATCCGAGCTTGATGCGCCTATAGATTTCTGGTCTTATATCACCTGTCAATATTTATAATCTGGCCAAGGTAGATGTAATCACTGACCTCTTCTAATGGCATGTTCTTAATATTCACATTTCCAGCTTGAACCCATTCGTTGGACATAACTTTTGTTTTGGAAAGGTTTATGCTTAGGCCAATCAACTGACATTTATTTATTTATTTATTTACGGTCGATCTTAACGAAGCTGGCACAGTAATATGATTTTTCTGTATATGTGAGCAGTTGCGTCTTCCACTTCTTCTCTGGCAGTGACTAAGGGCAGTGGCGTATGCTCCGATCAAGAAGTAGGCTGTCACTATACTTAGGTTATCCCTTTTCGTTGGTTGGTTTAGTGAACGGCAAGCCTTAAGCGATATGAGCTGTAGACAAGAGCCAACGGAAAAGTCGGCAGTAGGCTGCTTCACAAGCTACTGCCCTGGCCTCTGATAATGTCAATACTCAACACCTGATCAGTGGAGATGGTAGCCTAAGGTTTAGCAAATTAAAATCCTTAGCGAATGTCCAGCTTTGTAGCTGAATGGATAGAATGCTTGCCTTTGGTCCGATGACCCCGGTTCAATTCTCAGAATCAAACCCCTCATACTGGCTTGGGGACTGGGGATTTATGACGTTTTCGCCCATTCATTTCGTCCCCATTAGGTTACCACAAACCCTATACAGATGACATGCACTATTATGATTATTATTATTTTTTTTTGTTATTGACCGACACAGATGGGTTTTACGGCCACGATGGGACAGTAAAGGGCTAGGACTGGGAAGGAAATGGCCGTGGCCTTAATTAAGGTACAGCCCCAGCATTTGCCTCGTATGAAAATGGGAAACCACGGAAAACCATCTTCGGGGCTGCCGACAGTGGGGTTCGAACCCTCTATATCCCGAATACTGGATACTAGGCGCACTTAAGCGAATGCAGCTATCGACCTCGGTGTGATTATTATTATTATTATTATTATTATTATTATTATTATTATTATTATTATTATTATTATTATTATTATTATTATTATTATTAACTTTTATTTGAATTTTACAGCATTACCAGCGGTCGTACCCATCGTTTACTGGTTTATTAGCTTCCTCGGGAGATCAGTGATGGTTAGCGACCTATGATCACGGATTCGATTCCAGCCAACAAAAGAGAACACTAAACCTGAAAGACTGCATTTCATTTTAGCAGATCTACCTATAAAAAGAAAACTATACGCCTCCTATAACAGCATCCCTGCAGTGTCTTCCTACAAGGATGTAGAAGTAAACCGGAGTGAAATACCAGCACTCTGTTATATATAAGTACGAGGTGAGGAAGTATATACGATGAGAAATGGATGGTTGTTAGTTAGCAGTGGAGATCTGATGGTTCGAATCCTAGCTCAGCTATCACCCAGCTCTAAAAAATACCAAATAGTCGAGCATCACGTTTCCTTTCTCCCAAGTCTTCCCAGCACAAACTTGGCAAAATTTTTGTAACGCTTCTCTTTTATCGGAAATCACTCTCAGAACAAATCGAGCTGTATTTCTTTGAATTTTTTTCCATTCTTGAATCAAATAATCCTGGTGGGGGTCTTATACACTGGAAGCATACTCTAGTTGGTGTCTTACCAGAGACTTACACTGACCAGCCAGAACATTACGACCACCTACCTACTATCGATATAAACCCGTCCAGGCGATAGCAGCGTCACCTGATACGGAATGACTGCTAGTCAGACACACACGTACGGTGCATGTAGTAACAGTGATCGTGCTGTCCGTGTGTAAAATGGGGAAGGCGCGTGCTCTATCCGAGTTTGACAGAGGGCAGATTTTGATGGCCCGGAGGCTCGGCGCGAGCATTTCGGAAACTGAACCATTTGCCGGGTTTTCGAGGAGTGCTGTGGTGAGTGTCTTCAACAAGTGGCGTAACCAAGATGAAACAACGTCCAAACGTCGAGTGGTTGGGCGGCCACCCCACATTACAGAGGTCGGACGTCGTAGGCTGGACGGACTGGTAAAACAGGACAGGCGGCGAACTGTGGCGGCATTAACATCAGACTTTAATGCCGGGCAGAGTATAAGTGTGTCCTAACACACCATAGAGTTAGTGAATAATACACTAGAGGTAGAACTGGCGCTGCAGTTGCGTGCGAAGTTGAACGAGTGCGGTGTTCGGCAAAAGCTGGATTGTTTGGCACGGTCACTATTGGAGCTTCCCGATAAATTGAAGTATATACTTCTCTGAAGGAAAATACCAGTCTCCTGTGCAGCTCTGTTCATAAAGGGCAGTGCGTATCATTTCACAGGTATATTTTCTGGAAATTCATTTTCGTGCGCATAAAATAATACTTTGCGTGACACTAATTGTCATGTGAATTGGTCTACGTGGGCTGATTTGCGACTGATTCGCCTGTCGACGTGAATGAGATTCTTTGGATATTTCCTTGAAGACTGATATTAATGCTTTAGGAAATAGAAGGGATGACATTTTCCTTTCACTAGATGGCCATGCCTTTGAAAGCGAATATCCGGAAAAATCATGTGCATGATACCGAGCGAGTGGCTGCAGGCTTTAGGTCACGCAGCTGTCAGTTTGCATTCAGGAGATAGTATGTTTGGACCTCACTGTCGGCAGCGCTGAAGATGGTTTCCAGTTTTTACACCAGGCAAATGCTGGTGCTGTACCATAATTAAGGCCACAGTAGTTTCCTTCCCACTCCTAGCCCTTTCCTGTCCCATAGTCGCTGTGAGACCTACCTGTGTCGGTGCGATGTAAAGCAGAGTGGTACAAAAAAGAAAATAAGATGTGCATGATAGTCTGGAACTGTGCTCCGTTTTTCACTTTCTGGGTGTATTTATAATATTAAAAACTATTGAATATATTTTCTGTGTATAGGCCATAGAGTTTGTTGCTTTCCCTTCGTACAATACGTGTAGCAGTACATTCATACCTTACCAGCTTTTAAAATTTAGAGACTAGATGTGATACACCATGTGAACATTTGAGTCCTATACTTTTCGTCAATATTATTACCTTAAATCTCATATACCTAGGACTATATACAGCCATAATAAATTATCGACCGAGCGAGTTGGTGGTGTGGTTAGGGCCACGCAGATGTAAGGTTGCTTTCGGTTAAAAGAGGGTTCATACCCCACTGTCGGTAGCCCCGACGATGGATTTTCGTGGTTTCCCATTTTCACGCCAGGCAAATGCTGAGGCTGTACCTTAATTAAGCTCACGGGCGCTTTCTTCATAGTCCTAGTCTTTTACTATCCCATCGTTGCTGTAAGGCCTATCTGTGTCAGCACGATATAAAGCAAATTGTAAAAATAAGTATTTTTTTTCACTTCTGTTTAATCATATAATTTATCACACTCCATTTTCACTAACGGAAATTATTTTACAAGTTAAAATCTTAAAGCAAATCATACTTTTCAGGAAGAGCTAAATAAAAACTCCATAATAGGCTGAAACCACAACCGAGTGTCATATTTCTACTTGTGTTCGCCAGTCTTGCCTAAGCCACGGACGAGTGAGGTCGCGTTGAGCGGAGGGTCCCGGGAGTGGGAGGTGTGGGTGAAAGTGCCGAGAGCTGGAAGGTTGTGGAGAAGTGGGCCGACTATGATTAGTATAGAGCAGTACAGGGCGACGGTAGGAGGATGGCAGAGAAGAATGAAGAAAGAAGAAATGAAATTAGGAAGGTGTTATATGGATTTGGAGAGAAAAGGTGAATTATTGCTATCAGCGGCGGTGATTTTAATTTTGCTATGTATTGGGGGGGTCGAATTGAACCCAGGCCCGACCCCTAGTAGAAATGAAGAAAGGGAAAATATGGACGCATTCAAAAGAGCTGTAAAAGAGGCGGTGGAAGAAGTTGGCCCTTTTGAGCAAATTAAAAATATGATTAAGGAACAAACCAGGGAATTTGAAAGAATGGAGGTATGGTTAAGAGAGAAAACGGAAGGCATAACAGTACAAGTGAGACATAACACCGGAGAAGTGGCAGCATTAAGGGAGGAAATAGGACGAATAGAAAAGGAAAACTTGAAGCTGAAAATAGAAGTGGAAGCAAATACTTTACATCGAAGAAAGAAGTGCTTATTTATCTATGGTGTGCCTGAAGAGTTGAGAGAAGACAAAGTACTGACAACTTACAAAGTTGTGGATTTAATACAGGGGAAGTTGAAACTTAATTTTAGTGAAGTAGATATAGATGATGTGCAGAGGGTGGGAAAAATTAGGGGCAAAAGGCCTATCAAACTAGAACTGTTTTCTACGTGGATGGCTGATGCTGTGGTAAGAAATGCGAGTAACATGCAGAGAGAGAAAATATGGATCAAGAGAGACGTTGGATGGGAGACGATTAGGAACGAGAAAATACTTAGAAAACATAAGTTTCGTGCAATAAATCAAGGTTTGAGAGCGACTATTAAAGGGCAAGAGCTAGTGGTAGCAGGCAGAAATTGGAAGAAAATTTGGACTGTAAATGGACTGATTGACTTAGACAGGAGGATAAAAGAAGACGAAGAAAAAGTGAGTAGTGCAACGAAAGGTAGGAAAGTGAGGAGTGATATCAGTATTAGTATGGACTTAGAGATGAAGGCAAAGCGGGCTGAAGAAGAAGGGAGCAGTGCAGCGAGTAGTGGAGAGAATAGGCAAAATACAAGAAGTAACAGTGTAAGTGTAATTATAGGAAGTAGTTCTGAAAAGTGTCAAGAGAGACAGAGCGAGGTGCTAAGTGGAAGTACGAACAACGGTAAGGAAAGAGCAGTGGACGGACAATGCAGGAGAGAGGCTGAAGAACAAAGGGGTATTGAGGGAAAGGAGAACGAGCAACAAGAAGCCGAGAGAGCTGGGTGTAGTGGTGTAGTTAGACAAGATCAGGGTATAAAAGTAAGACCAAAGTTAACCTATGAGTACCTCGCACAGAATTTGAGTTTGAGCATAGGGAGAGATAGAAGATATACGGACAATATGATGAGAGCTAGGTTAAAAGTAGTAAAAAACAATAATATAGTGAGTAAGTAAGTAATTAAGGGCGTGGAGGCTGAAATGTTGTGATGGAGAAGTGGTATACAAGTTATGATATGTTAAAGGGTTGAAAGATGGTGTTGGAGAAGTGGTGGTATAATATGGTGGATGGCAGTTTGTTGTTATTTGGAGCTGGAGGAGTGATGATAAATGTGGTGTTGGATAAGTGTTGTAATTTGGCTATTGGTAAATTTGGGTTCGGTGGAAGATGGAGTTTTCGGGAGGTAATTATGATGGGTAATAGGATGAATATGAGTGTATGGCAAATTGAGCAAATTATGATATGTTACAGAGTTTAAATGTGGTGTGGGAGAAATGGTGGTATAAGAGGGTGAAGTGTAGTGTTGGAAGTATTGAAGGCTTAGTATTTAAGTTATGCTATGTTATAGGGTTGAAATGTGGTGTTGATGGCTATTTAATTTTTGGAGCTGGAAACAGGTGAGTTTATTATCATTTTGTATTGTATTGGTGACTGGTATAAATGCGGAGTGATGGCAGACGAGTGTGTGTTAGGGCTGATAGCCTAGTATTTATGATTAGGTGATGTATGGTTTGCTATTATGTGTATTGAGATGGTTTATTTACGGATGATTGCGTGGGAGTTGGGAGGTGGTATATTGTATTGGTGTTTGAAATTTTTGGTTTGTTTGTAATATAGCGAGTAAGTAAGTTATTAAATGTTGTGATGACGAGTGTGTGCTAGGGCTGAAATGTGGTGTTGGAAGTAGAGGTGGTAAATGTGGAAATGTGGTGTTGGAAAGGTATGGAGAAGTGGGGGTGTACTCGTGATGATGTTGAAATGTGGTGTTGGAAAAGTATGAAGTTGTAGTAATGTAATTTGGCTATTTGTAAATTTTGGTTTGGTGGAAGATGGAGTTTTCGGTAGGTAATTATGATGGGTAATAGGAGGAGTATGAGTGTATGGTAAATTGATTAAGTTATGATATGTGATATGTCTGTTAAATAGATTGAAATTAGAGAAGTGGGAAGTGGTGATATAAGATAGTGGAAAGCAGAAGGTGAGTGTAATTGTCGGAGAAGTAGAAGTGGTATATATGGAAAGGAGGTGTTGGAAATGTGGTTATGAGGTGATGTATGGTTTGGTATTGAGATGGTTTATTTACGGCTGAATTCGTAGGAGTTAGGAGGTGGTATTGATGATTGAGGATCATTTTGTAAATTTTGGTTTGTTGGTGCAGAAGGGTCGAAGAAATATGTTGTTGGAGAGGTGTCGAAATTTCAATGTTATTATGGAGTGGTATGACGGAATGAAATGAAATGAAGCAATATTACCGAGGTTTTGTGAAAGTTGTGGTATGGTGGATTGGAATGTAATGACGGAATATTGTTGTTATTTTGGCTGGTTTGGTATGTATTCGTGTAATGTTGCTGTGGTAGTTTATTTTGGAGTAGGTCAGGGAACAATAAAGCTGATGTAAATGCTGAAGGTAAACATAGGCATGGTTGGCCTGAGCACACCAAAGCAGAGTAGGTCAAACAGAAAAAAAAAAAAACAATGGCGGTGTGGGAATGTGCTGAGTAAGAAAGGACAGTTGGTGGAAGGTGTAATCTTGCTACGGGATCACATATGTGAGATATTGCAAGTAAGGCAAACGGCTCATAGAGGGAATCTACCGTTGGCCAGTTGATTATTAATATTATTATTCCTTTATTATTATTTTATTATATTATTATTATTATTATTATTCCCGTATTATTATTATTTTATTATATTATTATTATTATTATTATTATTATTATATTATTTGTTTATTTATTCAGCTATTTATTTAGTTGTAGGGTGGCTTAGGTAAGACTCTATTGTGAACATGTATTGGGGCTAAACGCCTGTGTTGTTCATCAATAAATAAATACCTTGAAAATACTTGTGTTCGCGTTTAGAAAACATCGATAATTGTACCGGGCGGTACACCTCTACACCGTTTATTTAAAAGTTGCGCCAGTTGAAACTCCTCTTCTGGAGGAAGGTTGAACTTTATCTATTCTATTAATTCTCTACTTTGTCAGAAGATGTCACCACGTGGAAAATTTTTGAGTTTGTGAACTGTGTCATTTTTGATGTGTCTTTGTTTCGCTTGAAGTAAGAAGTGTGAACTTTCTCGTCTAGAGGACACTACTGAAGAATTACAATAGTGCAACCTAGTGCGAAATCAAAGAACTATTTTGTTGGAGAAATTTTTATTTCAAGAGTTTGTTCTTTGTTAAATTTCTTTCTGTCATGGTTTAAGTTGGCTGTATACCCCTCTTTTTTCCCTTATTTTGGATCTAGCCAATCCCGAATTTCTTTAATTAATTTTCCACCAATAATGTGTTTCTTCTTCCTCTATGTAGGGGTTTCTTTTCCCTAGCCAATAAAAACTTTGAGGGAGGGTGTTTTATTTCCCCTAACGCCTAGAATCTTCCGCGAGAGGATATAAACTGCTGATTTTAGGGTCTCCAGGCCACTTCTGTTCCATCTTTCAGTGTATTAAGTACATAGCAGGAGGCGGGAAGCGCCTCTTTCTTCTTCAGCCGTTCAACACCAGGTAATGGCCTATTAATAACTTCTTTTCTTGCTAGGTCGGTAGTTTAACACTCGCGGCGGGTTCGAAGCATTTCCATCATGTAACCTTTTCCTAAAATGTAATTACTCTTTTCATCTTTTTCTTGTAAAGCTACATATTGGGATAGAGAGTGCTAACCCTCTCGAGCTCCCACTCACATTTGTTTTGAGGTGAACTTATTTTCTCAAACTATTCTTCGTTTATGTAATGTAAAGTGTTCTTCTCTAAGTCACCTCTGTAGTATGGGATTAGCCCTTGCGTTAGCGGCCCAGAGCCAGATTAGGTTTAAAAAAAAAAAAACAAAGTGTATTAGGAGTGCAAGATCGCCTCCTCTCAAATCGTTATTTTAGAGGTCATGTAATCAACCTTCTTTTCATGTAATAGACCTCTGTAGGTTGGGTATTTTACCCCTGTGAATACGTCCTTAGAGGACAGCTTGAAGGTAGAGTTTGGTGTGGCCTTTGAGAGGCTTAAATTTTAAGAGCGGATCGCTCTTTTGAAAATGGAGTGTCATATGCCTCGTGGAGGCTTTTCTGTGTAATTCGGAGCCAGGGGCTCCTAGGGATGAATGGGGTTTTCTGCCCCTCTGTTAAAACTTGTGTTTGTGGTAAAACTGAGCTGATCGCTGAAGTCAGGGCGTGAAGCCCAAAACCTGTAAATATTGTATCTCCCCTTGTTTTGCTACATTGTACCTGCCATGTCTGTTATTGCTTTGTTTTTGAAAAGAAAATATAACCTAGTTAAATTTTAAATTAATTTTACATTAACTTTGATTCCGTAGTTTGAAGCCCATTCACGCCCGCACCTTCTTACGCCTCTACCTACCGCTAAAACACGGTAACAAGTGGTAGCAGAGCGTGGTTGAATGGGTCTCAATTTAGCCCCTTTTGACGGCTAAACATTGCTTTGATTCGAACTCTAACAATTGTCTCAGTTGCTGGAATTTGTTGAGTTTTTCAAAATTGTTCTGTCATCATGCCCGGCCCTCGCGATGTTCTCCTCCTTAACTATTTGCGCAAAGAGGAGTTGATATACGAGTTAACTATCAGAAATGTGCAATCTGGAGGCACGGTTGCAATCGACACCAACAAGCTTAGAGAGTCCCTTGATTTGCCCATTTCCATCCCCAATTTGGGAGAGAAAGAAATTGATGACTCTCTTTCCACGATCGTCGAGAATATTACTGGGCTAGCATCTGTAGTCAGCTTTTTTGATGAAAACGATCCGTCTCCTAATCAAATTAAGCGTGTGCAAGGCAGGCTGTATCACTTTGCAAATAGAGTTAATGATCTGTTGTCTCTAAAGGTGAATGACGTTCAGAGGAAGGACGCTAATACGCTCCTTGAAACTATTTCTGAATTGTCTAATAAGGTCACTCAATTGCTAACCGGCGAAGTTCCTCCCAAAACTGATCAACCCGCCACAGTGAACGTAGGTAGTGATGAAGAGCCTCCTCAGGGAGAAGTCAATAGGATAACCGTTGCTGCTCAAACTATCTCTGCCCCATCGAACAACGAATCTGAACGCCGTGCGTCATTGGGTAACATCCGCTCGGAATTAACTTCTTTGCCATTGAAACCTTTAACGACTATGTCACCTGGGTTCAGTAGCTTGCCTCATCCATTGGCAATGTTGCTTAGAGGTATCTCTAAGTTTTCCGTCAACACCACCAGTGATGTAATTTCATTTTTAAGATTTCTAGTGGAATTTCAGGATCATGCTCTGGTTTTTTCTCTTTCGCCATGTCAAATTTTGCAAATTATCTATCCGTATGCTATTGGTATTCTCTCTGATAAAATCGTAAGAGCCATTGCCGAGCAATCATCTATTGAGGATTTCCATGCCCATTTGCTAGCTAACTTCATCCCGGCTAGGGCCAGGTCCTCCCTGATTCAGAAGTACTATTACCGTGTACAGCGCTTGGATGAAAACTTGGCTGATTTCATTCAAGATATCAAATTCTACACTAGGGTGTTTGCTCTGCACTTTCCTGAAGATCAGATTGTGCAGGCTATTGTAGAAGGTATTTCGCCATCCTACAGGTCATATTTGTGTTTCGCGGCGTGTCCGCAAACCTTCTCTGAACTTGAAGCATTGGCCGTCTCAGCGGAAGGAGTTAGATACGCCGATTCTTTGCGTGTCGCGAAAGAACCCCCGCCTTCCTTTAGTAACACTCGGCCTCCACTCCGCCGACCAGTCAATCCCCGTAAATGTTATGCTTGCGGGTCGCCTGAACATCTGCGGAATAAGTGTCCTCTGATCAAGTCAAGTGGGACAAGGAATGGAGCAGGGTCATCACAAGGCTGTTTTAAGTGTGGGGCCTTCTCACATATCGCCAAGAATTGCCCAAACTCAAATAGCACCCCCTCCTGCTCAACTTCTGGTGCAAATTCCAGCTATTCCAATAATAAAAAGTGACTAGTGGCGTCGGCTGAGCCGACTAATCCATCTTCCCGAGACTTAGCCCCTAGTAAACAGGTTGTAAATGCAGAGAACGACCAGCCTTCAAATTCATCTTTTGAATGCCCTAAAGAGTGTCTTAGGATTGCGGCGGATACCCCCGCACCTGTTCCTTTTCTTAAGATTGAGTTAAATAACGAGCCTATAACAGCTCTCTTAGATTCAGGCAGTGTTTGTTCCATTATTTCGGCTGATTGGTATTCTAAATTGAAATCTGTTTGTAAACTCCCTGACTATGACTCATCTCCTGTTAAATATGTTTCGGCTAATTCATCTCCATTAGAAATTCTAGGTTCCTTACATGTCAAAATTCGGGTTTTTAAATTTACATGGAAGATCAAATTGTTTGTGGCCAAGCGTTTGTCTTGCCCCATCATATTGGGAGCGGACTTCATTTCTCACACTGGTCTTGTGCTCGATCTCCAGAGTAGGTCGTGCACATTCAAATTTGCGTCCAATTGTAGAATTCCCTTGTTAAAGTGTAATTCTGTATCATGTTCATCTATTTCGCCTACCCAGGATGAGATGTTGTTAGACCTTAGACATCTACCTGAGGAGCAGGCTGATAGTATTCGGAAACTGTGTCAGTCGTTTCCCGAGGTGTTCTCTGATACTCTTGGTGTTACTGACCTTATTGAATACAAAATTGAGGTCACGGATTCAATTCCTGTCCGTTTTCCACCGTATAGGCTATCTCCACCTAAAATGAAGGCTCTGAAAGAAATCATCGATCAGATGTTGATGGATGGTATTATTAGGCCCTCTAAGTCAGCGTATTCTTCGCCTATTTTTCTAGTCCCGAAACCCCAAGGAGGCTTCAGGCCTGTCATTGATTACAGGGCTCTCAATCGGAAGGTGGTGTTGCAATCTGTGCCCCTTCCCGACCTTCATTCTTGCTTTTCATGGTTTCGTAAGGCCAAGTTCTTCACCATCTTGGACTTGAATCAGGCCTATAATCAAATTCCCCTTGCCGAAGAGTCTAAACATCTTACAGCGTTTGCCACGGACTGGAATTTATATGAATACAACCGCGTGCCTTTCGGGCTCCCCACGGGGGCAGCTGTGCTCACTAGGCTACTAGATAGGGTCTTTTCCGACATCAAATTTGAGTACTTATATCACTACTTGGATGATGTCGTCGTATTTTCCGAAACCTTTGAAGAACATCTAGATCATTTGCGAGAAGTTCTCAATCGCCTTCGTAAGGCTGGGTTAACTGTTAAGTTGTCCAAGGTTGCCTTTGCTAAGCCCTCTATGTCATTCCTAGGGCATATTGTGTCACCTGATGGTGTAGCAGTCGATCATTCTAGAACACAGGCCATCCGTGATTTTAAACCTCCCAAGGACATTAAAGGTATCGCCAGGTTCATTGGCATGGTGAATTTCTTCAGGAAGTTCATTCCTAATTTTGCTAATAGAGCGGCGCCCTTAAACCTTCTTCGTAGGAAAGGCATCAAATTCGAGTGGGGACCTTCTCAACAAGCCGCTTTTGAAGATCTGAAATTAGCTCTCTGTAATGCCCCTGTACTTGCTATGCCTGATTTCTCGAAGAAATTCATCGTCCAAACCGACGCGTCGTCGTCGGCGGTAGCTGCAGTCCTTCTTCAAGAGACTGAACTAGGGAGGCGACCCATCGCCTATGCGTCTAGGACATTGTCAGCTCAAGAAGCAAAGTACTCCATATATGAGCTTGAAGGTTTGGCAGTTTTATTTGCCTTAGAAAAGTTCCGTCTCTATCTGGAACATGTCAAATTCGACTTGGAGACAGATAATCAAGCCTTAAGCTGGGTCTTAGGTAGGCCGCGTCGTACTGGTCGTATAGCCCGTTGGGCCATCCGTATTTCTGCCTTCCAATTCGATGTACGACATATCAGAGGTACTGAAAATGTTGTTGCTGATGGACTCAGCCGTATGTTTTCTAACGACGTCGAGACCCATGAACCTGTCGACAGTTCATCACCTTCCGAGTCCATACTATCTGAGGTTAATGCCATCCTAACACATGCTCCCATGCTCTTTAGGGATATCGAGAAATACCAACGTGAAGATCCGACGCTGGGTCCGATAATGGAAACCCTTTTTTCTGGGGAACATGTCGTCCCTTATGTTCTGAGGAATGGTGTTTTATGTTGCCCATCGAGGCATGATAAGATGATGAAGGTTGTCGTGCCAGCGGTTCTTGTGCCTATGATCTTCAAGTATTATCATGAGACCCCATTAGGAGGGCATCTTGGAATCTTTAAAACCCGTGAAAAAATTCGTGAAATGTTCATTTGGAAAGGTATGGACGGTGAAATCCGTGAACTTGTAAAAGCTTGTAAATCTTGTTTGCTTAGTAAACCCACCATGTCCACCAAGGTAGGCCTTTTGTCTTCGCATCAAGCGTCGCGCCCCATGGAACGCCTGTATATCGATTATGTTGGACCCTTCCCCCAGTCAAAGGGTAATGCTAACAAGTTCATCTTTGTGTGCGTAGATGGCTTTACTAGATTTTCTTGGTTATTTCCGACTAAGCTGGCTACCGCTCAGTCCACCATTACTTGCCTAAATTCTATTTTTGCTTCTTTTGGTCCGTGCCAATACATTGTATCTGATAATGCTAAAGCATTTACATCAAATCTGTTTCGTAAATTCTGTTTTGACTTGTCCATCTCTCATGTAACTACATCTGCTTATTACCCTCAACCATCTCTGGCTGAACGGGTTAACCGTAATCTCAGGTCCGCACTCATTGCCTATCATCATGAAGATCCTTCCAGGTGGGACACGTCCCTGCATTGGTTAGCTTTTGCTTTGAATTCGGCGGTTCATGAATCACACAAATTTACTCCAGCTTCTTTGATGTTTAAGTTCGTTCCCAACACGCCGCTCTCTAACCTCTGGTCTCTGAATGACATTCTGCCCGAGACAATAGATCCGGACAACATTAAAGATCTTTGGAAGAAGGCTAAAGCTAATCTTAAAGTATCTCATGAAAAGGTTAGGGAAAGGTATGATCGTGGACGGAGACCCACCACTTTGAAGGTAGGTGACCAGGTTATGGTCAAAAATTTTGTTCCCGCGGGCAAGCTTGCCCCCAGATTTCATGGGCCTTGTATCATTCTCGATTTTCTTACGCCGGTTACCTTATTGCTAAGTAATCCAGCCACCGAGAGGATATTTAGAGTTCACCTGTCCCAGGTGAAACCGGTGTAATTTCTGTGTTAACTTGCTTCATATTACTTTGAAAGGATATGAAGGTTATATTTTTTTTTTTTGAGTTTCACTTTTAAGGCATTCTGCCCCTTCTGTAATATTTTGGTTTTAGATGTAAGCCTTGTGTAAAACCTGCCCCGACCCGTTAAACTGCCATCCTGTTCTTGCCACGGCCATTACCACGCTCCCGTCTCCTGCTCCACCTTACACTGTGGCTTCATAATAGTAAATGCCATGGATATCTACACGCCGCTGGCCCCTCAACCTCTCCACAAGCCTGTACCCTCAAAGAAGATGATTGTCCAACACAATTCTGCCGCCTAGCTTTAATGTTTCAGCGCCCCCGCAGCCGCGCAGCGCCGTGCAGCGACTGGGGAGGGGGATGGGCCCCCTCCTCTCCAGCGAGGACGACATGTGCACGGCGAGCCGGAGCTCTCCTCCCGGCCAAGGCTGATGTGCGGCGCACGACCTGCTACATGCCCGCAGCCTGTATCTGTTCACCGCGGGCGCGGCGTACTTCAACACCTCTGCTCCCCTCATAGTGCGGGCGAGCGGTATCTCAGGGTACTTGAGGGGTCCGAGCGGCCTCCGTTGGACGCAAGCTGTAACGGCCGGTCTGGCCATCCGACTCAATCTACATCAACTACATGGACAGTCACCATAAGCAATAACTACACTTGGGAATTCAACAACAATATTTTGTGGACATTGCCAAATTTTTCATCACTTTCAAGTATTAAAAGTTTATCTTCAGAAATTCAACTTCTACAAACATAAAGACTTTCATTCACCTGCAACAACAACATTTTGAAACTGAATTAAGAAATCTTGTAAATGCTTCTGCTATCTATCTTCGTATCAACATCATTACTTGGACTTTGTTTCAAACTGATTTCATGTGTCACCCCTGGAGGAACTTTTGGGGGGGGGGGTCTGTACCGGGCGGTACACCTCTACACCGTTTATTTAAAAGTTGCGCCAGTTGAAACTCCTCTTCTGGAGGAAGGTTGAACTTTATCTATTCTATTAATTCTCTACTTTGTCAGAAGATGTCACCACGTGGAAAATTTTTGAGTTTGTGAACTGTGTCATTTTTGATGTGTCTTTGTTTCGCTTGAAGTAAGAAGTGTGAACTTTCTCGTCTAGAGGACACTACTGAAGAATTACAATAGTGCAACCTAGTGCGAAATCAAAGAACTATTTTGTTGGAGAAATTTTTATTTCAAGAGTTTGTTCTTTGTTAAATTTCTTTCTGTCATGGTTTAAGTTGGCTGTATACCCCTCTTTTTTCCCTTATTTTGGATCTAGCCAATCCCGAATTTCTTTAATTAATTTTCCACCAATAATGTGTTTCTTCTTCCTCTATGTAGGGGTTTCTTTTCCCTAGCCAATAAAAACTTTGAGGGAGGGTGTTTTATTTCCCCTAACGCCTAGAATCTTCCGCGAGAGGATATAAACTGCTGATTTTAGGGTCTCCAGGCCACTTCTGTTCCATCTTTCAGTGTATTAAGTACATAGCAGGAGGCGGGAAGCGCCTCTTTCTTCTTCAGCCGTTCAACACCAGGTAATGGCCTATTAATAACTTCTTTTCTTGCTAGGTCGGTAGTTTAACACTCGCGGCGGGTTCGAAGCATTTCCATCATGTAACCTTTTCCTAAAATGTAATTACTCTTTTCATCTTTTTCTTGTAAAGCTACATATTGGGATAGAGAGTGCTAACCCTCTCGAGCTCCCACTCACATTTGTTTTGAGGTGAACTTATTTTCTCAAACTATTCTTCGTTTATGTAATGTAAAGTGTTCTTCTCTAAGTCACCTCTGTAGTATGGGATTAGCCCTTGCGTTAGCGGCCCAGAGCCAGATTAGGTTTTAAAAAACAAAGTGTATTAGGAGTGCAAGATCGCCTCCTCTCAAATCGTTATTTTAGAGGTCATGTAATCAACCTTCTTTTCATGTAATAGACCTCTGTAGGTTGGGTATTTTACCCCTGTGAATACGTCCTTAGAGGACAGCTTGAAGGTAGAGTTTGGTGTGGCCTTTGAGAGGCTTAAATTTTAAGAGCGGATCGCTCTTTTGAAAATGGAGTGTCATATGCCTCGTGGAGGCTTTTCTGTGTAATTCGGAGCCAGGGGCTCCTAGGGATGAATGGGGTTTTCTGCCCCTCTGTTAAAACTTGTGTTTGTGGTAAAACTGAGCTGATCGCTGAAGTCAGGGCGTGAAGCCCAAAACCTGTAAATATTGTATCTCCCCTTGTTTTGCTACATTGTACCTGCCATGTCTGTTATTGCTTTGTTTTTGAAAAGAAAATATAACCTAGTTAAATTTTAAATTAATTTTACATTAACTTTGATTCCGTAGTTTGAAGCCCATTCACGCCCGCACCTTCTTACGCCTCTACCTACCGCTAAAACACGGTAACAATAATAATAATAATAATAATAATAATAATAATAATAATAATAATAATAATAATAATAATTGTTACCGTGTTTTTGTGGTAGTTATGCATGAAAGAAGGTGCTGGGTGGTGAATAGGTCTCAAGGTACTAAAGTGAAATTAATTTTAAAATTTAACAAGGTTATATTTTCTTTTCAAAATTAGGTAACAACAAATAGAACAGGTACTTAATAGCCGAAACACGATTGAAAAAAAATACATTTACATAGGTACCCCATTTGGGGCTTCAAAAGTCAGAAACATAATTCTTGGGCAATCAGCTCAGTTTTACCCCAAACACAATTTTAACAGAGGGGCAGAAAACCCCATTCATACCTAGGAGCCCTTGCTCCACATTACACTGAAAAGCCTCCTCGAGGCATACAACATACAATTTTCAAAAGAGCCACTCGCTCTCAAATTTAAGCCTCTCCCAGGCCACACCAAACTCCACCTTTAAGCTGTCCTCAAAGGACATATACACAGGGGTAAAATACCCAACCTACTGAGGTCTATTAAATGACAAGAAGGTTAATACATGACCTCTAAAATACAACTTGAGGGGAGGCGAACTTGCACTCCCAATACACTTTGTTTAAGACCTACTTGGCCTTAGGCCGTTAGCGCAAGGGCTAATCCCATACTACAGAGGTGACTTAAGAAAATAACAATTTACATTACATAACGGAAGAATTGGTTGAGAAAATAAGTTCACCTCAAGACAATGTGAGTGGGAGCTCGAGAGGGTTAGCACTCTCTATCCCAGTATGTAGCTTTACAAGAGAATAGATGAAAAGAGAAGTTACATTTTAGGAAAAGGTTACATAGTGGAACGCTTAGAACCCGCCCCGAAAGTTAAACTGCTGAGCTAGCAAAGAAAGAATTTATTAATCGGCCATTACCTTGTTGTTGACCGCTGCCGAGGAAAGAGGCGCTTCCCGCCTCCTGCTAAGTACTTAATACACTGAAAGATGGAACAGAAGTGGCGCAGAGACCCAAAAATTAGCAGTTTATATCCTCTCGTGGAAGGTTCTAGGCGTTAGGGGAAAGAAAACACCCTCCCACAAACTCTTTATTGGGTAGGACCCCGCAACAGATTCAAGTTGGGGGAAGATACACCAGATTGGTCAGAAATTAATAGAAGAAATTCGGGATTGGATACATTCATAACAAGGGGAAGAAAGGGGTAAATATTGCCAACTTAAACAATGACAGAAAGAAATTTAACAAAGAACAAACTCTTGAAACTAAATTTTCTCCAAAAAAAATAGTTCTTTGACTCCGCACTAGATTGCACTATTGTAGATCTTCAGTAGTGTCCTCTAGAAGAGAAAGTTCACACTTCTTACTTCAAGTGAAACAAAACCACATCAAAAATGACACAGTTCAAAAACTCAAAATTTTCCACGTGGTGACATCTTCTGAGAAAGTAGAGAATTAATAGCGTAGATAAAGTTCAGACTTCCTCCAGCAGAGGAGTTTCAACTGGCGCACATTTTAAATTAGCGGAGTGGAGGTGTACCGCCCGGTACAATAATAATAATAATAATGGCTTTACGTCAAACTAACTACTTACATGGTTTTCCGAGAAGCTGAGGTGTCGGAATTTTTTCCCACGGGAGATCTTTCATGTGCCGTTAACTCTATCTACAAGAGGCTAACATATGTGAGCACCTTCAGTTATTTGCGGAATGAGGCAGGCTCGAACCTGCCAACTTGGGCTCAGAAAACCAGAATCTAAACCGGCGATGACAATATTTTGTCTAATTTACCCGAAAATCTCGCCAACGCTTTTAGGCCTAAAAACTCTCTCATCCGCTTCGTGTGAGAGAGGACATTTTCGGTCGTTGGGCATAATTATAGCAAATTCCTGGTCATTTAAGCAAAAGATAGCGAAATATACGTGCTCTCCTTCTAAACGTATGTTGTTAGAAGACTTAAGGGAGGCTGGGACTGAGTTTTTGGCGAAGAAAGTAAAAATTATCGATTTTTCAATTTGTGCATATTATTGTACGCCGGAATCCAGCAGATCATTTGGTGGTGGTACTTTTCGGGTTCCTCCATTTTTAAAGTACTAGCGTGACATTTAAATGTCCGGTTGAGTCCCCATCCACTAGCTTTTACTTACGAAAATATGTTTTTTTTTTTTCATATATACATTTTCAGGTATTTAAAATATTCCAGCTGAACCAATTTTGTTTCAAATTCCATGAGAATTTCATGGGTTGTTAACACCTGTATTGTCTTGATATTAACAGAAGGAACTTTTTATAATGTTGATACTTTAAAGGATAGCAGCCTTCAAAGCGGTATTTTTTATCGTAATTTGAGAAAAAATAAACAAATAAAATACATTTTTTCCTCGCATTTATGAACAACGTATTCAGACTTTCTCTATGTCAACATTTTTTCATACCTTGAAGTGCCTGTACACCTGTTTTCAATGTGATATTTGAAGTAAATGTTCAGCTGGAGCATTTTTTATGCTTATCGATTTTAAAAAATTTTAAAATATAAGTGTTAATTTCTCAGAAAGTTTTATTGCTATTTTCCGGAAAATTGGTATATGGCCTTCTTTCATCCTTAGGAGACAACAAACCAAATTTCATTCAATTCTATCAATAATTACTTTTTATAAATTCAGTCCTAACTTCCCTTAATATGAACAGTAAATTGATTTTGTGTTACTTAACTGCACCTGAACACCGTCCTCCTTTATCACGCATTTCTCCTGTATTTATGCTTTTGGGACATTCTTTTTTACTAGAGAGAATTATCGCAAGTATACTGTAGTATCTGAGAATGTTTACATGTAAGAATTTCAAACCTTATCTATGTCCGCACTGTTTTAAAAGTACCCTATTTACATTGAGAGTACCGCGGAGTGAGCTTTTTGCCAACCAGATGCCATTTCAACATGCTCCGCTCGCTGCAGTGATACTCCCGTAGACGGTGGCGCCAATGCTACAGCTAGTGTATTATTTACACATATTTACTAACTCTATGGAACACACAGCGCACCGAACACTTCTAAGGATGAACGTCCGCAGCCGACGTCCCATGAATGTACCAATGTTAACACCACGACATCGGCAACTACGACTGAAATGGCACGTGACCATCGTCACTCGATATTGGTGCAGTGTCAGAGCGTTGCATGGTCTGATGAATCCCGATACATTCTTCATCATGCCGACGGGAAGGTACGAATCCGTCGTCTTCCAGGGGAACAGCTCCTTGACACCTGTACTGCGGGGCGGAACCAGGCTGGCGGTAGCTCAGTTATGCTCTTGGGAGCATTCACTCGGGGACCCGTTGGTCCAGTGGAGCTCGTGCAAGGCACCATGTCGACCGAGAAGTATCCTACACTGGTTTCAGATCCCGTAAACCCTTTCATGACGATCATGTTTCACAACACCAGTGGAATTCTTCAACAAGATAGTGCGCCATGTTACAAGGCCAGGAGTGCGTAGAAGTGGTTCGAGGAACACAGTGCCGGGTTGTAAATGATGTGCTGGCCTCCCTAATTGCCAGATATTAACCCAATCGAACACATCTGGAATGTGATTGAACGTGGCGCCAGAGCTCATCGAACCTCCCCGGAATTAACGGGATTTAGTTGACTTGTGTGTGCAGATGTGGTACCAACTCCCTCCGGCACCTACCAAAGCCTCATTGCTTCTATAACAAGATGCGTTACCCCTGTTATCCGTGCCGAATGTGGACATACCAGCTATTAGATATGTGGTCATAATGTTTTGGTTGATCAGTGTATTCTACTCCTTTAACAGCAGCTATCCTGCAGTGTCTTCCTGCAAGGATGTAGAAGTAAACAGGAGTGAAATACCAGCACTCTGTTACCTATGAGTCTGAGATGAGGAAGGACGATATATACGATGAGGAACGCATGGTTGTTAGTTAGCAGTGGCGATCTAATGCAGCGAACCCTAGCTTAGCTATCCCCCCGGTACCCGCACATATCCGACAAACAGCAGCAAGCCGTGAGTGGTGGGTCGAGAGAGATACAGAGCGTGGGCTGCAAGATCATATTCCGATGCCTTGCTCTCAGAAATACGTGCGACGTTTTTTCTCAATGCTGTCAAGAGTTGTAAATGGTGTGTAAGTGCTTACATTATAATGCGCTCTAGATTTTTATCGTTGTTTTTTGACGTTTGGGCTTCACCGATAGCCTTGGATGTCCTCAGTGTACGCCTCTGACTAAGACGTCACTGAAAGGACAGCATGTACAGTACACTTAGAAACGACGAAGTGTTTCTTCTAGAACAGCAGAATCATTAACTTCACCATTACGGTAGGTAGCATAACGTCGAACGAACGCTGGTTGTCTAATGGCCTTTCATTGTTACAAATGAATACTACTTTCCTAACTTAGGCAAGAAAGAGAGCATATAGCTTTACGTGAGTGTTTATGTCGTGATCAGAGCCATGAGATCTCCAGTTGTACGAGGGATCTAAACCACTAAGATACCACAGGCATTGACCGGCGTTCGAAACGTGGCCACAATTGTGAGAATCCAGTAAAATGCCACTAGGATATCACACTCGCAATTTGTGTGAACTAATTAAAAGAGGATAACTGCGCAGAAGCTCGCAGTTTGGACGCGTAGATTGGCGTTCACCGGACGCCTAGCTGAGTTCAAAACTGCTTTCATTAGTCATAGGCTCTCCTCAGTTTTTACTATCACACCGCATTTGGTCAATTCTTCTTTGCCAGTCTTGTCGAAGTGCTTAACTATTTGCAACGTTATATACCAGGTGTATGCATAAGTTTCTGACAGTTTCTGTGGTATACAAAACACGTAATTTTCAAGGGAAATTCATTTTTTTGTTTATTTAAATTATTGGCCATCGGCTTCAACACACTTCGCCCGTCTTTCTTGTAAGTTATGAATACCATGCCAGAAAAACTGCTCGTCTTTTGTGGAAGAACATTCGTCATGCTTTTTTCCAACTTCCTCGAAATTGATGAAGTGCTGCTTTGCGAGCGCGTGCGCCATTGATGCGAAAGAGATGATATTTCGATGGCGAGAGGTCGGGGCAGTACGTCGGGTGCTAAAAGGTGTCCCATCCAAACAATTTCAGGGTGTCTTTCACTGGTTTAGCTGTGTGAGACGGCGCATTGTCGTGTAACAAAATCACTTTTCCATGCCTTCTGGCCCATTCCGGTCGTCTTTCGATCAATGCGTGATTATAATTAATAATTTGTTGGCGTTAGCGTTATGCATCAATGGTTTCGCCAGGCCTCAAGAGTTCATAATACACAATATCGTTCTGGTCTCACCAGACATGAAAGCTCCACACTTAGATTATCGAAACCGTGTCGCATATGTTCTAATCAATGGAACGTGTTCACTATGTGTTTCTACTAGCGAACGATGACTTTACACAGCAATTTCTTTTGATTAAATGAGAAAAGCAATGCGTGCCACAAATGTTCTATTTCAGGCACAAACGTCGACATCATCACTGAACGATACAACACAGACGCTAGTGTTTGGCGGACTCAACTTTTGTGTGTTGGTAGGTTAATGTCAGACGAACAAACTTACGTATGTGTCAAATTCATACCCTGCGTACTGTTCGCTGGCGCCATCTCTCAGTGAAAACGGAAAGGACTTTTGCATACACCTGGGGTGTTGGAGGTATAAATTATCAGATTACTTGAATTACGGGGTAATCATTCAACACATATTAACACAAAATTAAACAGAGGAAAAGCAGGAGTTGGTTTAATAATGAATAAGAAAATTGGGCAGCGGGTAAGCTACTACGACCAGCATAGTGAAAGAATTATTGTCGTCAAGATAGACACCAAACCAATGCCCACCACAATAGTGCAGGTCTATATGCCAACTAGTTCAGCGGATGGTGAGGAAATCAAAAGAACATATGAAGAGTTAATACAATATGTAAAAGGTGACGAGAATCTAATTGTGATCGGAGACAGGAATGCAGTGGTAGGCCAAGGAAGAGAGGGTAATACAGTAGGAGAATTTGGATTGGGACAAAGGAACGAAGGAGGAAGTCGGCTCTTTGAATTCTGCACTGATCATAATTTAGTCCTTGCCAATACTTGGTTCAAACACCACAAACTACGGCTTTATACGTGGACGAGACCTGGGGACACTGGAAGGTATCAAATAGACTTCATTATGATTTGGCGGCAGAGATTCATAAATCAAGTGTTGGATTGCAAAACTTTCCCAGGAGCAGACATGGACTCTGACCACAACTTGTTGGTCATGAAATGCCATCTGAAGCTGAAGAAATTGAAGAAATAATACCAATATAATGGTCCGTTATTGGACATTATATCTATCAAATGCTTTCATTCCCTACCCTGAAGTGGTGGGGCGGGCCCCCTAGAGGGTGTCGCCCTCTCTCTGGCCAAGAGATGCGGGCAGGTTGGGGAGATGTGAAGGAAGAAGGAGGTGGATAAGGACTTGAAGAAGTAGGAGATGGGAGGGGAATTGTGCCTATGCCTAAGTATTTATTCTTTATTGAAATTAGAATATTGTGATTATGTCAAAATGAGCTATGAACAATGATGCAAAGAGGAGAGGGGTTATACAAGGTGAGAGGGAAATAAATGAAGGGCAAGGGTGTTACAGAAGGAGGAGAAGCTAACAAGCGAAGTTAGAAGAAGGCGAAGGATATGAAAAGAGGGAGGTGGGGGAAAGTAAGGAGGTGGAGGCGGGAAGAGATAAGGATGAAATGATGGAGGAGGTGGTTGGGGAGGTGGGGCCGGCCGGGGACTACTTCGAGGTGTGGAGGGATGAGATGAAGGTTGTGGAGGTGATCGAGATGGTTCTATGCGATGATGACGGCCGTTGAGGTGGATCCCGGTGGCGATGAGGCGTTCAAAGTCGTCAGCAGTCGGGAGATGAAGTCGGACGAGATAGGTGGGTCCAGCGGAGTTATAGATCCGAAAGGCTCGGCGCACTGGTATCCCTGTCTGGCGGAGTCTTTGGATGATATATGCTGATGGAAGACACACCGCAGGCGACACTGCTAAAGGTGGTAGTGCCGGTGGAAGGCGGTGGGACCAATGGTGGCTGTGCCAAGTTGCCAGGAGAATCTTGATGGGAATATCCTTCTTCAGATGACTGAAGTGATGAGCGCTGGGGGTGTGTGGGGTCAGTGGAGGGAGGTAAGGGGAAAGGAAATCTCATGAGAGGGGAAGGATGAGTGGTAACAGTAGTAGTGATAGGAAGGGAAGAGGAGGTGTGAACTGAGGTGGTAATGGTGGTGGTAGCGGTAGTTAGAGTAATGACAGAGGTAATAGGAGTGAAGGACAAAGGGGGCGGGGGTAAGCAGTAGGGAGGTGGTGTGGTCGTAGCGGGCAGATCGATGGTTCCAGGCGGAGGGTCGTCGGTGTAGGGTAGCTCAGCCAAAAGATCATCTGGAGTAGGTTCAACTGCATAGAGATCGTTGTGGATGCGTGCGCCATTCTTGATGATGGTAGAAACGTCGGCAGGAGTGGATAAATAGAGAAGTACATCGGATAGTGGTTGAGCTTCGGCGTCGACTAGCCGGCAGGCACCATAGGCACCCGCCGGACGAAGATCAGTGAGGACATCTTGGTCTGAGAAGACGAGAGGAACGTTGCGGGCAAGGCAGGTGTAGAGCATTGTGGGAGGGCCGACCTCCTACGTGGTGCCAGCCTATATGCTTTGTTGTCTCGGCGGGGTGATAAGTAAAGGTGAGCAGTCAACCGGCCGAAGAAAAAATATGCGTTGCGTTGAAGCAGAGGAGAGCAGCCGTCGTGTCCCCAACCAGAGCCTGGACATTACAAATTTTCCAGCTAACTCATTCTTGGTTGCCTGCGTTTCGCCCTCGTGTGCTAAGTTAGGCTCGTCAGTTGGGACTTAGCACACTACCCAACACGCAAGGCTAGTGCATACCGTGGAGGCTGCTGCTGCTGGAAAGCTTTCATTCCCCGCCCGAAGGACGGGGCGGGCACCCTAGATCGTGTCGCGAACTCTCGGGCCGGGAGATGTGGAGAGAACAGTGAGATGTTTCAAATGAAGAAGAGGGAAAAAACGGTGTGAAAATTTGGATGAATGGCTACGGGGCTAAGGTTATGAGGGTGTGCGGGAGGAGTGAAATATTTAGAGGAGGGTACCAGGCTGTAAATGGAAACTGAGGAGGTGCAGGGTCGCCGTGATGTTATAGAGGGAGGAAGTTAGGGAAGAAACTGATTGGTGGGAGGGGAGGGTAAACGGGTGGAGGGGGTCGATATGGAGGGGGTGGCCGGGTGTGACGACGGGCATTGTTGGAGTTATGTAGAACAGGTTGGGGTGGTGAAAGAGATGGCTCGACTTTGTAGCGATGGCCAAAGATGTAGACTCCATTGGCGATGAGATGGTGAACGTCGACGGCAGTAGGGAGGTGGATGCGGACCACGTACGTCAGACCGGAGGTGTTCTTGATCCCGAAGACTCGACGGACGGGTATGCCTTCTGCTCGAAGTTGTTGGAGGATGGCTTTTCCTGAATGAGTATGATCCACTCCACGGATCACACAGCTATACATGGTGTGGCGGGACGGTGCTTCTTCGGCAGCGTTGAAAGACGAAGAAGACGACGGTGCTGCAGATCTTGCGGGAGGCATGTATGAGGCATGACGTTCTTCAGGTGTTGAAGGAAGGGGGAGGAAAAAAAACCATTATAGACGCAGGATGACTGGTTGTAACCATAGTGATGGGGATAGGGGAGGGTTTGAAGGTTGATGTTGTAGTGGAGATGGTGGTGGTAGTGGTAGTTATCGGTGATGTAGAAATGGCGTGTGATGTTGACTGGCTTGACGGCGTAGATTCCACTTGGTGCGAAGGCAGCTGGTAGGAAGTCTCCTACGGTGGCGCGACCGTTGCAGGCGGAGTAAAATCAGTGGCTATGAGCTGATCCAGGAGTGACGCAGGAGTAACTTCCACACTATGGAAGACGTTATGAATATAGACGCCGTTGTTCAGGAGGCGGCAGACGTCGTCCTCTGTGTGGAAATATAGAAGAACATCTGGTGACAGTCCGGAACTGTTTAGTAGTCTTGTGGCCCAATGAACTGGAACGCCTGCATTGCGGATTTGTTGGACGATGTCGTCATCTGAGAGAGCGAGGTTGACGTTACGGAGTAGGCAGGTAAGCATGGCGGGGAGGCCGACTACCAACTAGGTGTCAGCCAATATGCTCTTTAGAGTCGGCGAGGTAGCTGAGGTAAAGATGGTGAGCCACCCGGTCGAGAAAATATTAAGGAGTAAGGAGTAGTTTGGATGTTCCACTCGGAGATGTCGCTCCTAGCGAGAAGCTATCCCGTGGAGGCCACGGCATAGGCTATTTGAAGCCACCAGCAGTGCCAATGCACTATGAGAGCTATATCTCATTTCCAAAAATAGATGCCTGCCTGGCCATCAAATGATGTAGATGTTGATTCCCATAGGGAACCCAAAATATTTGTCCTGAATGAGTAAATTTATAATACCAATATAATGGTCCGTTATTGGACATTACAAATTTTCCAGCTAACTCATTCTTGGTTGCCTGCGTTTCGCCCTCGTGTGCTAAGTTAGGCTCGTCAGTTGGGACTTAGCACACCACCCAAGACTCAAGGCTAGTGCATACCGTGGAGGCTATCTATCTATCTATCTATCTATCTATCTATCTATCTATCTATCTATCTATCTATCTATCTATCTATCTATCGAAGTTTTCATTCCCCACCCTGAAGGGGTGGGGCGGGCCACCTAGAGGGTGTCGCCCCCTCTCTGGCCAGGAGAGTTGACGGGGTTGAGGAGGGGTATTAGAAGAAGGAGATGGGTAGAAGGTGATGTAATTAAAGAGTGGAGGTGGCGAAGTGGGGGTAATTATACTGTGTTTGATTGAGATTGGATACAAGATATGAATAGACAGGACAGCGTTGCTATATAGCGAAGGTTTAGACAAGGTGGGAGGGAAATAGGTGAAGTGGAAAGCTATGATAGAAGGAGAAGAAGTTGACAAGAGAAGTGAGGAGAAGTCGAATGATGTCATAGGAAGGTGGTGGTGGTGAAAAATAACCGGGTGGAGGTGGGGGTGGATAAGAGCGAAGATATGGACTAGGTGTTTGGGGAGGTGGGGCAGACCGGGGACGGCTACGAGATGTGGTGGGACGAGGCGAATTTTGGGGAGGTGAACGAGATGGTTCGATCCGATTGTGGCGGCCGTTGAGGTGTATCCCGGTGGCGATGAGTCGTGCGGCGTCGTCAGTAGTTGGAAGGAGAAGTCTGACTAAATATGTTGGACCGTCGGCGTTGTAAATCCGGAAAGCTCTTCGCACGGGTAGTCCTGCCTGGCGGAGTTCCTGGGCGATGACTGCAGATGGTATGCTAGGCTCTACACAGAAAACCACGCAGCTATAGGTGTTAGTTTAGGCAGAAGGCGGTGGTATCGGTGGAAGATGCACGATGTTTCCAGGAGCATCTCTAATAGAATTTCCCTCGGCAGGTGACTGATGAGTTGCGCTCTGCGGATGTGTTAGATCAGGGTTGGGAGGGAAGGGAGGAGTAGACGTCATAAGAGGGAAGGAATGAGACATGACAGTAGTAGTAATAGGCAGGTGGGCTGAAGTGGTAATGGTGGTGATAGTAGTGGTGGTAGTGGCAGGGGTTGTGTAAATGGAAGACGAAGGTTGTGGTGATGAGGTGGAGGAAGATAGTGTGGTTACGGCGATCAGAGCGGCTGTTGCAGGCTGAGAGGGTTCGTCGTCCTGTAGCTGGAGCTGGACTTGAATATCCTCTGGAGTGGGTTCCACTGGATAAAGATGACCACGAATACGGGCTCCAGTCTTGTAGATGGTATAGAGGTCTCCGTCAACTTGTACCCCCTCCCCAGACATATTCACCACCGTCACAATTTCCCACCCATCCCCAGTAATGTCATCATCCTGCCTGATATCATCACCCCAGCAGACCCCAGCCACCCCACCACTGCAATTTCGGCCAGACGCCTCAGTCTCACCACCAGCAAACCAACAACAGACGCCCCCACCAACCGTCTTCAGCTGCGTACTACGTGGGATATCTCCAGAAGTCACCGAGCAAGACATAATCCAAGAACTACGGAAAACTGGAGTCAATGTACTTAGAGCCATAAGAATTTACAACAGCCATGGACCTACTTTCATGATGCCCCTCCAGATGCCCAGTAAAGAAGACGCCCAGCACCTCATCAGTACCGGCGCACAAGTCTGTGGTCGCCGCCATCGAGTAGAGCCCTCCCAGTCCCCACACCTACCCCCAACGAAACTGCCAACCATCGAACAATTCGCACCGCCGCCCCCAGCCAACCGTCCCGTGTGTTCCCCCATATCCACAACAAACTTAATTCCCTCTCCCAACTGGACCCATCCCTCTACCTCTCCAAACATACGGCCTTCTTCGCCTCCTCATTCTATCTCTCCATAACACCACCACCCTCCAGTTCCTAACCTCCCATAGCTACTCCGGACCCTTCTTCCGACCGACTTAGGCACATCATACTCATCATTAAGAATTGTATCACCTAATCCATCACTCTGAATTGTAAAACGCACTAAAATATCAATAAAGTCTTCTATACAAGCACTTAGACAAGACGCAAATCCTCTCCCATCTCCTACTTCTTCAAGTCCTCATCCACCTCCTTCTTCCCTCACATCTCCCCAACCTGCCCACATCTCTTGGCCAGAGAGAGGGCGACACCCTCTAGGTGGCCCGCCCCACCCCTTCAGGGTGGGGAATGAAAGCATTTGATAGATAGATAGATAGCCTCCACGGTATGCACTAGTCTTGCGTCTTGGGTGGTGTGCTAAGTCCCAACTGACGAGCCTAACTTAGCACACGAGGGCGAAACGCAGGCAACCAAGAATGAGTTAGCTGGAAAATTTGTAATGTCCAATAACGGACCATTATATTGGTATTATAAATTTACTCATTCAGGACAAATATTTTGGGTTCCCTATGGGAATCATCATCTATATCATTGGATGGCCAGGCAGGCATCTATTTTTGGAAATGAGACATAGCTCTCATAGTGCATTGGCACTGCTTGTGGCTTGAAATAGCCTATGCAGTGGCGGGGTCTAGCGGGGGAAGACTATGGGTGGGTGTGGTGCGGGTCCTCTCGGTGGGTGGGTTCCCCTTGGTGGTCCGGCGATCTCTGCGCCAAGTCAACAATAAATAATGACGTATGTACAACACATACAACCAAGTTTAAAGCCAAAGTATCAATAAATCAACAATCAAAGGCCAAACAGCTACTAGTTTAGCTGACGGCCCGCCTGTTAAAGAACAGGAGTGAAATAACCTCAGCATCAGAAGCAGCAACCTCCACGGCAGCTCTGGGTAAGATCCCTCGTCGAACACCAACACTTCTCGCTAGGACCGACATCTCCGAGTGGAACATCAAAGCTACTCCTTACTTATTAATTTTTTCTCGGCCGGGTGGCTCACCATCTTTACCTCAGCTACCTCGCCGACTCTAAAGAGCATATTGGCTGACACCTAGTTGGTAGTCGGCTTCCCCGCCATGTTTACCTGCCTACTCCGTAACGTCAACCTCGCTCTCTCCGATGACGACATCGTCCAACAAATCCGCAAGGCAGGCATTCCAGTTCATTGGACCACGCGACTACTAAACAGTTCCGGACCGTCACCAGATGTCCTTCTATATTTCCACAAAGAGGACGACGTCTGCCGCCTCCTGAACAACGGCGTCTATATTCATCACATCTTCCCTAGTGTGGAAGTTACACCTGCGTCACTCATGGATCAGCTCATAGCCACTGATTTTACTCATTCAGGACAAATATTTTGGGTTCTCTATGGGAATCAACATCTACATCAAATTGAAGAAAGGAAAGAATGCGAAAAGTTGAGATCTAGACAAGTTGTAAGAAAAGAGCGTGAGGTATTGTTTCAAAGAATGTGTTGCAAAAGGACGAAATGAAAAGGCTGAAGGAAACACAATAGAGGAAAAGTGGATAGTCATGAAAAATGAAGTCAGCAGGGCTGCTGAAGAAATGTTAGGAAGAAAGAACTAAGAATCAGTGGATAACTCAGGAGATACTAGACCTGATTGATGAACGACGAAAATACAAGAATGCTAGAAATGAAGAGGGCAGAAAAGAATACAGGTGATTAAAGAATGAAGTGTATGGAAAGTGCAAGGTAGCTAAGGAAGACTGGCTGAAGGAGAAGTACAAGGATGTCGAAGGTTGTGTGGTCCTAGGAATGGTAGATGCTGCATATAGGAAAATCAAGGAAACCTTTGGAGAAAGGAAATCTAGGTGTTTGAAAATTAAGAGCTCAGATGGAAAGCCACTTCTAGGGAAAGAAGACAAAGCAAAAAGATGGCAGAAACATATCCAACAGTTGTATCAAGGTGAAGATGTAGATAATTTGGTTTGGGGACAAGAAGAAGCTGTTGATGATGATGATGAAATGGGAGACCCAATTTTGAAGTCAGAGTTTGACAGAGCTGTGAGCGACCTAAATAGGAACAAGGCACCTGGAATTGATGAGATTCCCTCTGAAGTACTGACTGCCTTAGGAAACCAGCATTGCAAGGCTATTCCATTTCGTGTGTAAGATGTATGAGACAGGATAAGTCCCATCCGATTTTCAGCAGAATATTGTTATACCTATCCCCAAGAAAGCCGTTGCTGACAGGTGTGAAAACTATCGCACCATTAGTTTAGTATACCATGCCTGCAAAATTTTAACACGTATTATTTACAGAAGAATGGAAAAACAAGTTGAAGCTGAGTTGGGAGAAGATCAATTTGGCTTGAGAAGAAATGTAGAAATACGCGAAAGCAATCCTGACTTTACGTCTGATCTAGAGGATCGAATCAAGAAGGACAAGCCCACGTACATGGCATTCGTAGATCTAGAAATGGCATTCGATAATGTTGATTGGATCAAGCTGTTTAAGATTCTGAAGATGATTGGGATCAAATATCGAGAACGAAGAATTATCTACAATCTGTATAAAAATCAGTCTGCTGTGATAAGAATCGAGGGCTTTGAAAAAGAAGCAGCAATTCAGAAAGGAGTGAGGCAAGGCTGCAGTTTGTCCCCTCTCCTTTTCTATGTTTACATGGAACAGGCAGTAAAGGAAATCAAAGAGAAATTTGGAAAGGGAATCACAATCCAAGGAGAGGAAATCAAAACCTTGAGATTTGCCGATGATATTGTTATTTTATCTGAGACTACAGAAGATCTAGAGAAGTTGCTGAATGGTATGGACGTAGTCTTGGGTAAGGAGTACAAGATGAAAATAAATAATTCCAAAACAAAAGTAATGGAGTGCAGTCGAACGAAGGCAGGTAATGCAGGAAATATTAAATTAGGAAATGAAGTCTTAAAGGAAGTAGATGAATATTGTTACTTGGGTAGTAAAATAACTAACGATGGCACAAATAAGGAGGACATAAAATGTAGATTAGTTCAAGAAAGGAATAGCTTTATAAGAAAAGAAATTTGCTCACTTCAAACATTGATATAGGAATTAGAAAGATGTTTTTGAAGACTTTCGTGGGGAGCGTGGCATTGTGTGGAATGAAACATGGACGATAACAAGCTCAGAAGAAAAGAGAATAGAAGCTTTTGAAATGTGATATTACAGAAGAATGCTGAAGATGAGATGGTTAGATGGAATGACGAATGAAGAGATACTGAATCGAAGTGGTGAGAGGAGATCGATTTGGCTAAATTTGACGAGAAGAAGGGAGAGAATGATAGGACACATCTTGAGACACCCAAGACGTGCTCAGTTGGTTTTCGAGGGAAGTTGTAGGTGTAAGAACGATAGGGGTAGACCAAGATATGAATATGACAAACAGATTAGAGCAGATACAGGATGTAGTAGTTATGTAGAAATGAAGAGGTTAGCACAGCATAGGGTTGCTGTATCAAATCAGTCTATGGACTGGTGACTCAAACAACAACAATTAATTGCGAATAGGGAGTTCTTTCTTGCCTCATAAACAGATCCACCAAATTACCTTCGAGGCAATAAGCAGAACTAGACTACTACGTGTACACAAAGAATACCCACTATGATATAGGGGATGTAAGGGTATTCCGCAGTGCGGAACTCAACTCTGAACATCGTTTATTGGTAATGGAAACCCGGTTCCGATATATAACAGAATCAACAAAATGAATTGTCAAACTGAAGGTGTCTGCCTTAGAGAATATCTCTAGGCGACGGGAGTATGAGAATAAGTTGAGCGAAAAACTCACAGATGGAGCAAAATCACAGAGGTATGCGGTACGTGGAAGACAAATGGAAGGTGATGAAAGGGACGACTAACCAGGTAGCTACAGAGGTGTGCGGGATCAGCAGAGTCAAAGGAAATAGGAGACAGAGAAGTTGGAGTTGTGAAACAGTAAAGGAAGTGGTTGCAGCCAAATAGAAAGCATGAGAAAGATATATGAAATCCAAAAGTGAGGACAAGAAAGGAACATATGTACAATTAAGAAATGCAGCAGGGAGAGCAGTCATGGAAGCTAAAGAGGAATCCTGGGAAGAGTCCGGAAGGGAAATAGAAGATATAAGGAAAAAAATATCTGGCATGTGGTGAAAAGCTTGAAGGGAAAAACGGGAAAGAAAATAAGAAACATTAAGGATAAAAATAACTGGCTGAAAACCAACATGAAGGAAATCCTGGAAGTGTGGAATGAATATTACCCAGAAACCTTCAAGGAATGCAATACAATGGTGGTAATGACACCAATGGAAAAGCATAACAGCGGAGAGAGGGAATAGAAATAATGTATTAGATTGAAGGAAGTGCACGAGGCAATTAAGGCAATCACGACTGGTAAAGCAGCAGGCTGGGATGATATTCACCTGGAGTTTATGAAATTAAGAGGAAGAGAACTAGAGAAATGGATCTGAGATCTCTTCAAGTTTGCTTGGGACTTTGAGAAAATACCAGAAGATTGGGAGCGGAACATCATAGTTCCCATTCACAAGAAGGGAAGCTCAACATTTTCATAATTACAGAGCGATATGCTGAGCACCATTTCTCCAGAAGTTATATTCAACTATACTAGAGAAGAGACTTAGAGAGCAAGTGGAGGAAGAACTGAACAGAAAAACAGGCTGGATTTATACCCCGTCGGCAAACAAAAGATTGAGAAATGCAGCAGAAAAGATCCTAAATCCGGAAGGATAACTATTTGCAGCATTTATCGATCTGAAGTCGGCATTTCAAGGAGTACCGAGAGAAAAGCTATGGATGGCTTTACAGAAGTCACATATTACCCCCAAACTGAATAGAGTGATTAAAAGTATATACAGGAGGTTTATAGGCATAGTGAGGACAAATGGCCAATCCTTAAATGAATTTACAACGGAAGGAGGTGTCAAGCAAGGTGACGGGCTTAGTCCTCTACTCTTTATAATATTCATGGATCACGTTATTAAACAATATAAGAGGCCAACAAGTAAATGCAAAGTTGGAAATTTCAAGATGAAACCAGTGTGGATACAGGCACTAGTATAAGCAGATGATATCACACTTGTGGCAACAGATATAAATTACAGACGGCAGTGATGGAATGGGGGTGCGCACTCCAAGACAGGGGGATGGAAGTTAATGTTAGTAAAAGTAAAGTTATGCACCTTACTAGGAAAAAGACCTTAACATCGAGTGGCAGAATGAGATTTTAGAACAGGTTCAGCAGTTTGAATATCTAGGCAGGATCATAACAGCAGATGGGAAAGTTAATTCCGAAATAAACCACGGAATCCATAAAGCTAGCAATCTATATTATAATATTAATACCTTCATAGGAAAGAGATAAGTTGCCAGGGGAAAAATGAGAATATACACATCAGTATATCTTCCAGTGATGACGTACTGATCTGAAAGCTGGACACTGCAGAGTAATTTTGAGAGCAGACTCACTGCCACAGAAATGACGTATTTGCGTAAAACAGGTGGAAGGACAAGGAGGGATATGATTAAAAATACTACGACAAGGGAATAGTGTCTTAACCAAGAACCAATGATTAATTTAATTGAAAAGAAAGAACTTGGATGGTTGGGGTACCTGGTGAGGATGGAAGAGGAAAGGAAGCCAAAACAAATATTCCAAGCAAGACCAGAGGTAAAACGATGGAGTGGACGACTGAGCCTGGAGTGGAACATCTACGTCTTTGGCTTGGCACGGAAGAGGGGAATGACTCCAGCAGAATTGAGAAGATTGGCACTGAACATGACTTCATATGGAAAGTGACTCAAGGACCCGAGGCCTGCGAGGGCATAAAGGGAAAAGATAAAGAAGAGAAAAAGACTAGGTAAACAACTGACAAGGAACCTGCCAACTCGGCGACTGCCTTAAATGTAGATCAGTGGTAACTGATTAGATATTGATGCCATTTAATTCTTCTTCTTCTTCGTTTAGGCCTACGATGGACCACGTGGTTCTTAACTCTGGTGAGCTCTTTTCTTCCTCTTAGCCCAGTATTCCTTCATTATAGCCCTATGGATGTCCTTTCTTTCTTGAGTCCATTTCATTCCTACTACTGGACGCAGTGATTTAGTTGTTAGTGACTGGAGAGAGTCAGATGTCTTGACTAACTTTCTGAATTTATCTCCGTTGAAAATGTCAATGTGATCAATTTTTAGGTATTGTAGGTCTTTCCGCACTAAATTCGTCCATTTGGTATTTGTTGCTTTCCCTCTAGATACTGTGTTGAAGATTCTTGAAGTGAGTCTCTGGCTGTGCATCTTGACTACGTGACCATAGAACATTAGTCTTCTCTTCCTCATAGCTGTTGTAATGCTCTCTAATTTACTGTACAGTTCCTTATTATGCCTGATTCTGTAGCCATCTCCTTCTTTAATGGGACCCATAATCCTTCTGAGGATCTTCCGCTCTTTCAGTTCTAGTTTTCTGAGTTGTCCTTTCCGGGTCATGTTTAGGCATTCTGAGGCGTACAGTACAGATGGTCTTACTACGGTGTTGTAGTGTCTAAGTTTAAGATTCAGGGAGAGGGATTTAGACTTGTATATATTCTTACAAAGATGATAAGCTCTTTCTAATTTAGTGCATCTACTATTCATTGCAAGATCCTCGTTAACATTTGGGGTTATCCATTCTCCAAGATATTTGAATGAGTTGGCCTTGTGTATTATTTTGTCCCCCAAAGAAATGAAGTTGGGTGCTTCTCTGATGTTGGTCAGAATTTAATATTTAATTTTTAATATTTTATCAGATTTATTTTTAATGATTATCAAAATGTAATTCACTTCCCATGTAAAGAAAAACTCTATGAAAACCCACAGCAAGCATTGAGCCGACTGCAGAAACGGTATTTGGACGATATTTAAGGTTAAACAATATCTAAGTAATGCTGTCGCATTGAAAAGATGTTATGTATCACAGTGTCTGAAACCGATGTTCAACGGGCCATGTTTAAGCACTGCCGAGAACACTGTTTAACCTCAAATTTTAGGAGTGAGTCACAATCAGAGATTTTGTACTGCACTATTATCTCTCTACAACTATACAAGTTTCATCGTAATTCTACATTCCTACCTTCTTCTGCCGCCTAACGTTTTGAATGCTGTGCCTCTGCCTTCGCTACGTACTGCCTTGCTTGCCTGCTGCAACATCTACCCGTGGACATGTGACTGTGACGTCATTGTTCCGGAAAACTCTCGCTCTCTCTTACCAATGATTCCAGATTTTTCCATCGTGCATGATAACCCGGGCTGATTCAGAGTTGTTCCCAGTATTTTCAATGCTGGCTTCATTATGTTGGTAAAGTAAAGTAAACTCGTGCCCTCATCCCGAGGTGGTGCAGCTCTTTTCAGGCATACCCCCATTGGAGGTGAGCTGCATGTACCATTTGGACCACATACAGCCCTCCTGCCAGTCTTAAATTTCTGGCAGTACCGGGAATCGAACCCAGGCCTCCGAGGACGGCGGCTAATAACACTAACCGTTACACTACGAAGGCGGACATTATGTTGGGAGCCTAATTTAATAAAGAAACTTATATTTCTTGTTGACGCTTAAATATATTTATCTATTCTGTTAATATTTTGCTTCTTTCTATTATAATCTTTTATCTTCTGGGGCCCATCACCTTCTCTCTGCCCAGCATACTAGCTGTGTACTTGTTTACTGCGCCATTACTCTACTATGTTACGGCACGCTAGCAGGCCTACCAACTGTTGTAGTTCATCACTGCAACGTTTTATTACACTAACTTATTGAGCTTTGTGGATGCTATTCAAGTCCAAGTTGCATACTTATTCTTGACGCTAATTACTACTACCTGTGGAGCTACGACATTCAAACCTGTGACACACTACTTTGATAGCACGGCATATCATCCATCTTCTCTTTCTCGTCTGCATTTTGTCATGCTACTACAGTACCATGAAATAAATGACACAAGGCTCAGTACGGTAACTGCCAACTTGACTGCAGTTTTTGGCAACCGATATGAGTTTATTATATTTGGAATAATTTCCCCGGAATTATAGGTCACTTCGACTACATCTGTATCAGAATAACTCGTCCCGATTGTCATATTTCAACCGGGATGGGTGATTCATTTATTACATTAACTGCCAAGTAAGCACACATAATAGTGACACAAGAAAGTAGGTTGTGTGTAGTGGGGTTGGGCTGATAATCATCGCGCTAATCGTTTTCGGCAACTATGGAATAGGAAAGGAAGGCAAGGACGGGGAAGAAACAGCTGTGGCAATAATAACAGTCCCAATATTTGCCAGATAAGAAATGAGGAAACTACGGAAAACAGTCTTCATAGCTGTCGATGGTGCGTTTCGAACTTACGATCTCTAGAATGCAAGCTACATCTATATGTCCCGCACAGCACATTCGGTTACACAGTACTATTACTTCATCTTCCCTTCGCAGCAGCTATTTAGATTTCACTCACCGTAACAACATTATAATCAAAGCTACACTTCCTCGTACGGTGAAGTATCGCTTTGGTGTTGATTATATTATTAGATTTCATTTCCACCGAAAGCGATATTCTTATTTGTGGACAAGTTGTGCTCATGCTTAGGCATTTTTTTAGTAGTGTGTAGGAAGGCAACAGCTGACTTGCGTTTGACGCACGCACCGACGAATTTCATTGGTTGCGACAAGCAAGGAGTTGCAATTAAGATACTTCTATTTCCTTTCCGAACCAAACTGAAACTTTAAACGACGTCTAGCTAAACACCGGCTGAATATTATTTATGTAATGGAAGATCGTGATCGACTTAGACGTTGCTTAGATAGACATTGTCTAAGGCTTAAAACCAGTCATCGTTTCAATTGTTTCTGAAAAACAAAGTGTGCCTACGGGGAATATATTTCATACTAGTCTAGGTTGAATTTCTGAATTATCATTATTATGAACAACATATTATTCGCACTTCAGGTACCATAATTCAGTCGACGTCATTCAAAAATCTGTGGATGGATGTAGCCTATCGACTCATCCACATGATGAAGTGTGGCCATCTGATGATTTCGACAACTGATTTGCATCCATCCACAAAGGTTTCTAATGGTGTGTTTTCATGGTGATAGAAGTGGAGTGCCGTTGTAACTACGGTACCGTAAAGACTTACATTCTACATTATTTTCAGCGACATAGACATATAAATTAGCCACATAATTAAACTTAGGCCAATTTTCCACGAGGCTGGGCTGGGAATATGTATATTTTACCTCGGCATGGAGGATTTACGTACTGTAATTAATTTTAAAATTGAATACATTCAACCTCATTTGGGCAATTAAAAACCAAAATATTTATATTTCCACTCTCAGTTATCGAACGGCTGTTTCACTTGAGTTGTTATTTGATCCCTACGAGAACGTCGTAGTGGTACCTGACAAGCACGTCAGCAGTCACATCACTACAGTACAGACATTCCGGCCAGGATTCGAGATATTTTATTTGCAAGAGGCTACTCACCATGTCATCATCTCCATAGAACAATAAAAGCAACGTCCAAAAATATTATTCGAAACATGCACTGACATGAGAAATAGCTTGTTCACAAAAATTCGCAAAGCACCGTTCTACCTTGGTATAACTCATTATTTTGAAGGGAAAAATGTTCAAATTTGGGTTGGAGTTTTTCAGCGAAAAATCAACTTAACGCTTCTCATGAAACAAAAGAAGGTGATTATAACTCAAAGAATATTAATGCGGGAATGATTTATGTATTATTTTAAAGCATTAGGATGAATGCACCGGGCGTCACCACGATAGTTGACCTAATGCGCATGATGCCATGACAAGATGGCCACCGAATTAAGGTATGTTTTGGTAGATGAAAGTCAACCACCGAGCAGTGTAGCTAGGCGTTGAGCTGCTGTGCGGACGCGAGTGAGGTGTCATTAAATTTGTCTCAACGAGATCTATCAGAGGACATCAGAAAAATATAAAAAAGGGTCGCACTTGTACATGCAAAGGCATAGAATCACGGATATCATCGAAGTTCAAACAGAACCTCATGTCACATAGAAATGCAGCCCAAAAGAACCATGTAACTGGTTATTTTTAAAACCCCTTAAGCCACTAAGTTCGTCATTGTCATGTTGAAAACCTACAACCTGTTTTCCAGTCATTGACCGGGTCGGGGATGTAATGAATGAATCATATATAGGCTATTAGTACGATGGAGTCGCCACTCCCAAAGTGATTTAGTAATGACTGATAGATGCTATGAAATGAGAATGGAGAGTGTTGCTGGAATGAAAGATGACAGGGAAAACCGGAGTACCCGGAGAAAAACCTCTCCCGCTTCCGCTTTGTCCAGCACAAATCTCACACGGAGTGACCGCGATTTGAACCACGGTATCCAGTCGTGAGGGGCCGACGCGCTGCCGTCTGAGCCACGGAGGCTCTCATTGTCATGTTATGAGATAAAATTAAAGCTGCAACATAGATGCATCATTCTATGTAGAAATCCCGTGAGTCTGATGAATAGCATGAGTGTAAGGACACTGGGAACTTTTGGTCCAGTGTTGAAACTCTCTAAATCACTGATTTGCGGGGTTTCTCAACGTAACTCTAATAATAATAATAATAATAATAATAATAATAATAATAATAATAATAATAATAATAATAATAATAATAATAATAATAATAATAATAATAATAATTGTACCTCCACGCCGCGAATTCAAATATTGCGCCAGTTGAGAACCCTCTACAGGAGGAAGCCTGAACTTTAACAAACTGTGTTAACTCAATGGCTTCTCGGAAGATGTCTCTACTGTAAATTTTGAAGTGTTCTGAACTGTCTATTTCGATTTATATTTGTTTGCTCTGTAGCAAGAAGTGTGGACATTCTCTTCTAGATGGCACTACTTAGGAACTATAATTATTCACCCTAGTGCGAAGTGAAGGAACTGTTTTTTTAAGAAATTTGGTATTCATAAGTTTGTTCTTTGTTAAATTTCTTTCATTCATTTTTTGGGTTGGCAGTATAACCCTTCTCTTTCCGCCAGTTTTGAATTTAACCAATCAGTAATTTCTGTAATTAATTTTCCTCCAATCATAGCTTCTTCCTCAGGTTTCCATGTGTAATTCCTAGTCTACCAATAAAGTTGAAGGAGTGTGTCTATTCATTCTTGAAAGGTCTCGAATTTTCCACGAGGGTATAAAAACTGCTGATTTTCTTGTTTCCGGGCCACTTCAGTAACATCTCTCTTAGTGTGTGATTATGTAGCAGGGGGCGGGAAGCGCCTGTTTCTTCGGGCAGCAGTTCATCAACAAGGTAATGGCCTGTTAACATCTTTATTTCTTGCTAGCTCAGCAGTTTTAACCCGCGGGGGAAGGTTCGAATCCTTTTTAATATAAACCTTACTATATTCATGTAAATTAACCGCAATTTGGGATAGAGAGTGCTTAATCCTCTCGAGCTCCCACTCATGTTGTTTTGAGGTGACTACATTTTCATACCCGATTTTCTTCTCTTCTTAGTGTAATAAATTATTCTTCTACGAGTCACCTCCCTAGTGTGGGATTAGCCCCTGTATAACTGGCCGAGTGTCACCTAGGTTTTAAGAAGTTTCATGTAGGAGTGCAAGCTACGCCTCCAGCCAATTTGGTTTTTTGGGCCATTTAATTAACCCAGAGTTTGTTTTCTTCATGTGAAGGCCCTGTAGGTTGGGTACAAGATACCCCTGCCGTAAGGGCAGTTAGGAATGAAGTTTGTTGTAGCCTTTGATAGGCTTGTAATATTGAGAGCGGTTCTGCTCTTTCCTTCAACATTGTAATTAGGAGCAAGTGCTCCTTGTACTTAGGGGTTTTCTGCCCTGTTTGTGAGCTGAAAGCTCAAGAGTCAATGAATTTGGGCCGTAGCCCAGTATATCTAAAAATCACTTAACTGGTTTTTTGGTACAGCGGCTGTATACCTAATTGCCTTTGTAATTTCCCCTAGTGGGAACCGGTTAAATATTCTCTAAATTGTGTACCTGATTTAACATGTTGTTATTTGTTGTATACTCCAAAATTCTATGCTACCATTGTTAAGTTTTGAAAATATAACCTTTTTAAAATTTTAATTCATCTTTCGTGCTTCTGTAGTTGAGACCTATTCCAGCCCGCACCTTTTTTCACCTCTGCAAATCCACAAAACCCCGTAATAATAATAATAATAATAATAATAATAATAATAATAATAATAATAATAATAATAATAATAATAATAATAATAATAATAATAATAATAATAATAATAATATTTGCTTTACGTCCCACTGACTACTTTTTCGGTCTTCAACGTAACTCTTGTTGAGTACAAATCCTGGTGGCCTCCACTGTTCAAGAAGTCTGTCCTGCCCAGTGAATTGCACGGGAACGACGTGCCTCTATATATACACTGACTGACAGAGAAAATGCAACACCAAGAAGGAATGGTCAGAACTTTATGCCAATTGCAGGGTAGACTGACGTCACTGAGGTATGCTCATGATGTGAAATGCGCCGCTGTGCTGCGCACGTAGCGAACGATAAATGGGACACGGCGTTGGCGAATGGCCCACTTCGTACCGTGATTTCTCAGCCGACAGTCATTGTGGAACGTGTTGTCGTGTGCCACAGGACACGTGTATAGCTAAGAATGCCAGGCCGCCGTCAACGGAGGCATTTCCAGCAGACAGACGACTTTACGAGGGGTATGGTGATCGGGCTGAGAAGGGCAGGTTGGTCGCTTCGTCAAATCGCAGCCGATACCCATAGGGATGTGTTCACGGTGCAGCGCCTGTGGCGAAGATGGTTGGCGCAGGGACATGTGGCACGTGCGAGGGGTCCAGGCGCAGCCCGAGTGACGTCAGCACGCGAGGATCGGTGCATCCGCCGCCAAGCGGTGGCAGCCCCGCACGCCACGTCAACCGCCATTCTTCAGCATGTGCAAGACACCCTGGCTGTTCCAATATCGACCAGAACAATTTCCCGTCGATTGGTTGAAGGAGGCCTGCACTCCCGGCGTCCGCTCAGAAGACTACCATTGACTCCACAGCATAGACGTGCACGCCTGGCATGGTGCCGGGCTAGAGCGACTTGGATGAGGGAATGGCGGAACGTCGTGTTCTCCGATGAGTCACGCTTCTGTTCTGTCAGTGATAGTCACCGCAGACGAGTGTGGCGTCGGCGTGGAGAAAGGTCAAATCCGGCAGTAACTGTGGAGCGTCCTACCGCTAGACAACGCGGCATCATGGTTTGGGGCGCTATTGCGTATGATTCCACGTCACCTCTAGTGCGTATTCAAGGCACGTTAAATGCCCACCGCTACGTGCAGCATGTGCTGCGGCCGGTGGCACTCCCGTACCTTCAGGGGCTGCCCAATGCTCTGTTTCAGCAGGATAATACACGCCCACACACTGCTCGCATCTCCCAACAGGCTCTACGAGGTGTACAGATGCTTCCGTGGCCAGCGTACTCTCCGGATCTCTCACCAATCGAACACGTGTGGGATCTCATTGGGCGCCGTTTGCAAACTCTGCCCCAGCCTCGTACGGACGACCAACTGTGGCAAATGGTTGACAGAGAATGGAGAGCCATCCCCCAGGACACCATCCGCACTCTTATTGACTCTGTACCTCGACGTGTTTCTGCGTGCATCGCCGCTCGCGGTGGTCCTACATCCTACTGAGTCGATGCCGTGCGCATTGTGTAACCTGCATATCGGTTTGAAATAAACATCAATTATTCGTCCGTGCCGTCTCTGTTTTTTCCCCAACTTTCATCCCTTTCGAACCACTCCTTCTTGGTGTTGCATTTGCTCTGTCAGTCAGTGTAAATAACATTTCAGGTGTCACAGTATAACAATGTTATGTATTCTAGGATGCACTTTGATATAATACTAGCCAGTGCATTGATGGTGTTGTAAGCTACAACCTCAGGCTTCTTAATAGTACTCCCAGTACAATTGTGATGTCAGAAAAAAGAGTGTGCAAACAGAATCTTCCAATTAATATAAAGAAAATGCGGGATTTTAAATAAATGGATAAATAAATAGCAAATAAAGGGGAAATTCAAATATTCTGGAAAACCGGGTATGACTGGGATATCACTCACTGATAGATTGGTTCAAAATGTTCATCTAAAAATAATTTTAAGTTTTGGCTATTTTTTACACTCTGACACGTGAATCATTTTCTAGATGAATATTTTAATTCAAACATGTTATTGTAAGAAGTATGAGCCATTTTATGATAAAAACGTCTTCATTAATTATTCAGTTTTCTTATTTTCCCACAAATTTACAATTCTTGACTGACGGGGTTTTAAAATAACCGATTTAGTTACCGTTATGTTCATTTTCCTATGCTAATGTGTAAAGGAAAAGTAACCTTAAATACGAGACATTATACTCTAATAGTGCGTAAATACGTCATGTGAACATACATTCCTACAGTGTGATACGACAAGGTCATAAGCGCTGAGACTGATTTTTCAACTCCCACAACCAACAATGATATTTTCTTGGTAGATCTGGTATCATCTTGTCGATCTGATTATTTTCAGACTACTGTGAATAATACAACTACCTCACTTGAAGTGAATAACAATGATCAAATTAATTAAATATGTGCTCATGGGAAGGGCATAACCAAGTGCCTGTCCTAAATCGTCCCATATGTGGCAGAGCCCGCATTGCGCAAGTATGTGTCACCCCTTCCAGTGGGATATTCTTGTCCTGTCTTTTTAACGTTCTTTTAGCTGACATTGCCGAGTACACCTGGGACACTACGTCAGCCCTGACCCGACACATTACGAACAGAATTTACTGTTGGGTCCTTCACTAGATCAAGCTTGCCTTGATTCCCAAAGGAGACAGCTTGCTTCTTGCATATCGACAGTAGACTTCCCTGGTCCCAAGGGAAGACTAAATGCAGTGGTCTAGTTGGCAATATCTTGATAGCACCAACTTACTGGAATTACCATACTATGATGAAGCACTAAATTATACAGAACCCCCTTTCCAAAGTTAATATATTAGTCTTAACCCTACTGCGTGTACTCTAGGGGAAGCTGATTTCTTCTGCCAATGGGAGGAAATCAGCTCCACTTGCCGTTCGAAGCAAACATTAGACTACAATATCGAGGTTATAAAATATATCATCATCCAATTAAAAAGATGTGCAATTGTAAATGTCTACATTTTACCCTCAATGAAATCAGCCTTACTATCGGAATTATAAAACTGTTCATGAAGTTGTCCTAAAACTGAAGGACTTTCGTCGATTTCTCCTTGCGGACTGTATCTGGTTTGTGTCGCTGGGGCATTGCTCACAGTGAAAGGATACCACTCTAATATCTATATTTCCCAGTGCACATTGGAGCAGACGGGACATTCATCCAGGTCCATTCTTGTAATCTATCACCGTCTTTATTTATTAATCCCATTAGCTACTGACTTTAAGATATTGTGCATCATTAATATTCATCTCACGAAGAGAGTCGTCATATGGTAGTATACATATTGCTGGCCACCGGCAGATTATTTCATTTACATAGTAATAATGCAAAGTAAAGTCAGAAATGGTAACGTGGGAGTGGAAACAGTAAACTTTATCACCAACACCTCCCCCGCACCCTACTCAATGTAGTAATATACTTAACTTTGCTTATTCAGAGAGTAATTTTTGGTTAAATATGGACGTAGGGAGTGAAATTTTGGGTTACATTTAGATATGGTACATATTTCGAATGAATGGCTGTCTTTGCGTGTTATATTTGGTGAATAATTTTAATTAGAGATGAGGAGAATTTACCAATGGAGATGTTTGATAAATTTTCCATTCTTTCAAATCATTTCAGAAAATACTAAGTGCATCCGGGAGATAGGGGGTTCGAATCCCACTGTTGGCAGCCCTGAAAATGGTTTTCCGTGGTTTCCTATTTTCACACCAGGCAAATGCTGGGGCTGTACCTTAATTAAGGCCACGGCCGCTTCCTTCTAACTCCTAGGCCATTCCTATCCCATCGTCGCCATAAAACCTATCTGTGTCGGTGCGTCGTAAAGCCCCTAGCAAAAAAAAAATACTAAGTAAACAATTGATAAAAATAATCTGCCAGCTGGGGTTTTAGAAGAAGAATAATACAAGACTGGAGCGACGGTTAAAATACCTCAAAAATCTATTTACAAGTACAAGATCCCTAACTGTCACCACTCAGCAGCTTAAAGGAAGAACGATTTCTACTGTCTCTTCAAGAATCCATTGAAATCAACGATCGTGTCCTTCAAATTTTACCTGGGGATGAGTAGAGTGTCCATCGTAAAGATCAACATATCTTAAGAGTCTAACACATACTAAGATTTCTGTACGGAAGCTATGGATGAAGAAAAGTGCCATAATCATGTCACTAAGAGACCTACTATCTTTCAAACGCATTGCAAATGGACAGGGCACAAAATTACAATGCATTATAATAGAGGTATCTACTGTAGTTTCTGTTATTAGAGAAACTATTCTCAATAATAATAATAATAATAATAATAATAATAATAATAATAATAATAACAATAATAATAATAATACCGAGCTCGATAGCTGCAGTCGCTTAAGTGCGGGCAGTATCCAGTATTCGGGAGATAGTAGGTTCGAACCCCACTGTCGGCAGCCCTGAAAATGGTTTTCTGTGGTTTCCCATTTTCACACCAGGCAAATGCTGGGGCTGTACCTTAATTAAGGCCACAGCCGCTTCCTTCCCATCCTAGCCCTTTCCTGTCCCATCGTCGCCATAAGACCTATCTGTGTCGGTGCGACGTAAAGCAAGTAGCAAAATAATAATAATAATAATAATAATAATAATAATAATAATGATAATAATAATAATAATAATAATAATAATAATAATAATAATAATGTTTCTGGTTAAACTTCTCACTAAATACATTTACAGTTTTCAGAGTCAGCGATGTGGCAGAATTTCGTTCCGCAGCAGTTCTTTTAAGTTCTGATAAATCTATTGAACGATACTGGCGTATTTGAGCATCTTCAAAAACCACTGAATCGGGATTGAACCCATCTACTTGGACTTTGAAAGCCAACGCTTCTGCCGTACAAGCCACACAGCCAAGTCCATAATATTTTTCTTTAAAGGTTGATTGCCTTTTAATTGTAAGCGAAGACTATTTCCCATTCGGTTAATGCCTCAGTGATGATTTGATCAGTGTCGTAATTTTGATCAAATGTGTCTCCTCCCCCATGGCGCTACAGCACTGATGGGCCTGGACCCAACAAGTGAATTCTGCTCAGCCCGAAGGGCTGAGTATTACAAGGTTAAGTGCGTTAGCGTAACGAATCCAGTCGGCAGATAGCTTCTCAATTGTACTCACGTTGACTGAGGGGACGTCGAACCAGCCCTTAAGTCCAGGTAAAATCCCTAATCTGGCCAGGAATCGAACCCGAGTCCTCTGGATGCGCGCGGTTGGCTAAAGTCTACCAATATTTGCTAAATGGCCTTCATCAGCCAAGGGCAACGTTACTTAGATTTTTCACAAGAGAGATAATTTAATTTACCATATGCGGTATCACCAAGTCAGAAAATAACAAACTGAGTATTCAGATACATTTTCGATGGGATAGCTTGAATTAATTTAGCAGAACATTGCTAAGATGGGATGTTAATGTAAGTTAAACATTAAACCATGCTTCTCTTCTCCAAATGAATAAGAGTATAAAAGGACCTTTATGTTAAACATTAAACCATGCTTCTCTTCTTCAAATGAATAAGAATATAAAAGGACCTTTTAGAGGAAGATTTTCAAACTCCAAAGCGAAATTTGCGTGCCACACTTCTCTTACAATTTCATTGCCTTACAGGACAACATCTAGGGCGTAGATCAAAGGTGTGTGAGGAAATAATTAATCTACCTTTCTACACAAGTTTACATTCCGTCGGGCCTCCTAGACGGTAACACCGTCGCTCAGAAGGATTTTATACGCTCAAGGATGTGTTCGGAGAAGGTGATAGTGTTGGCGGCATTCACCTTAGTGCGTGAGAATGGAAAACCGGGCGAGTTGGCCGTGTGGTTAGGATCGCGCAGCTGAGTGCTTGCACCCGGAAGATAGTGGGTTCGAGCCCCACTGTCGGCAGCCTTAAAAATGGTTTTCCGTGGTTTCGCATTTTCTCACTAGGCAAATGCTGGGGCTGCTCCTTAATTAAGGCCACGGCCGATTCCTTCCTACTCCTAGGCCTTTCCTATCCCGTCGTCGCCATAAGACCTATCTGTGTCGGTGCGACGTAAAGCAAGTTGCAATATGCAGGAGAATAGAATACCAAAACCATTCCCAGGACAGCTGACAGTGAGGTCCAGCATCTCTCAGTCTCTCTTCGTCTAATCTGGTGTTTGAAACTCGCTAGTGTAGTATTATTTAACACACACTGTATCAATCATTAGGCCTAGCATTTGCTTCTACGACACGTAATCATTTGCTAAACGACTAAGAAGGGGAGATGGACTAAGATTCCATCCCCCATCATAACATAGTTCTACCGGGTGAGTTGGCTGTGTGGTTAGGGGCGCGCAACTGTGAGCTTGCCCCCATTGTCGGCAGCCCTGAAAATGGTTTTACGTGGTTTCCCATTTTCACACCAGGTAAATGCTGGGTATGAACCTTAATTAAGGCCACGGCCGCTTCTTTCCCACTCCTAGTCCTTCCCTATCCCATCGTCGCCATAAGACCTAACTGTGTCGGTGCGATGTAAAGCAAATACTAAAAAAGCAAAAAATACATATTTCGCATGTTTCTGCAAAAACTATAATTTCTCCGTTTTAATACAGCTTTGTCATTAACGCTTTGTCACCTTGACAAATACAAGATTTGTATTACCTTTCCTCAACCTCACTCCTCTGGCCATCTTCTCATTTATTTATTCTTCTTTCTACGATTCTAGAAAATCTAAACTGGAATGGATTCATTTTAGAGCCGTTTCTATCTTACCGCATACACCACAAAAAGTACATATAATGCGCACCACTTTTAAAATGCTTTCTGATTTCTTTTATAATCCCTATTGTAATATTTCTTAATCGCCAGCACTGAAATGGCCGCGGATCGATATCTGGACTATGCATGCGGGATTTTTGGAACGAAAATTCACGTTCTGGTGATTGGCAGAACTACAGCTCCCGTGGTTATGATCACATCGTCGACAGTCGCGTAAAACTACACGCTTACTTGCTTTCATGCTTTTCTTATTTCGGAATTATATCGATTAAGATGCTCCTGAACTTGAAATAATATAATGTGTTATAATTTAATGGAAATTCGGAAGGGTAAACCTGCGTATAAAGCACAATCAGAGCAACATATTCTCACTACAGAATTGGGACCTAGGATCCTTTGATACTGATGATCCCCAGTTCCATCAAGTCAGTCATGAATAAAAGCTAATAATTCAGTTACAAGGATTGGTTCCTGGAAACATAAGTAGTACAGGAGAACAGATAGCAATAGATGACAAGTATGATTATTAAAGGCGATTTCCGTTCATGCGATATACTCTAATTATAAGGTTGAAAATATTCCCATCAGTCGTTGGGAGCAGGTAAACTGTCTTCTAATCAGATTTCTGAACATTTGGCATGTCTCCTCTTTCCAGCACTGAGACGAATATATGCTCCTATAAGTAATACTTTCTGGCCAATAGCTTTTCTAACCTCATTTCGCATCCAATCTTATGGTTTCTCTTTCTTTTTAAGCTCTTCTCGTACTTGCTAAGTCTTTTCTTCCTTTCCACGGCTCATGCTGTAGCGCAGATGAACGGAAGTGCTTGAAGACGTTGTTCCCAGTCGGCTCGCTGTCCGAGCTGCAATATGTTGGTTCCACCAGCGGACAACAACTCTCCAAAGTTTCCACTCTACTTGTGACCTGCCCGCAAATGGAGATGTGGTGTTTCTCCGTGTTCTAGTCCTCCCTTATAAGAGGGAAAATAAAACAGAGAGAGAAGATACATCCGCCTCAATTTAGTGGAATTAATCAAGAAGGTGGATGGCTTGGAGGAGAACTTCTGTGCGGGGAGTCACGACTCGCTGGTCACAAAGCCAAGGATGTGATGTAGGGATGGTTAGTCCCAGTCTGTCTGCTTACTGGAGAGAAACAGACAATGCAGGCTAATTTCTGTGAAAACGTTCTCCAACTATCCAAGGCAAACATTCTTAGAATGGAGGTTCTCTTATTACCAATTTCTAGATTTCCTATGCATAGGTGCATGCTTGTATTTAACTTCAAGTTTAATCACTGTAGTGTACTAGACTGATCATTTCATATGGTCATTATACAATTGTGTGAATAATGTTTGGGTGATTGCAGATTCATCGGGAGCATATAGATACATTTATTGTGTAGCGGAGGTGGGAGTGGTGGCTGGAAAGAGGAAGAGGTTCAATCTTTCGAAGAGTGGACTTGTCGACAAAAGAGACGGTATGGATATGAACAGTGTGAAAATGAAACACTCTTAGGACACACAAACCTAATACCGTGCAGGTCGGAAAAGAACACTATTAGACAAACGGTCTGATAGGAAACAAGAAACCGGGGAGACTAGCAAAAGTACTGTAAGTGGAAGCAATGCCAGAGTCAACTAGCCTACTCGTCTTAACTAGCCCACGCTATGAAATTAAGAACACTAGTGAGTTACCACTTTTAGTCACATCTTGCAATGGGCAGGGGATACTCTAAGTGCATTTTATATTGTCCCTACTCTAGACTGATAAATATATAGATGGATAGCTAAGTGAATATAATAAATAAATAAATAAATAAATAAATAAATAAATAAATAAATAAATAAATAAATAAATAAATAAGCCTTTATTTGTAACTAGCTTCCGTCTCCTCGTTTAGTTCCATACTTCTTATGTTTAAATTATCTAACCATCGCCGCCATGCTATCCCTCTATCCCGAGTCCATCAAAGAAAGAAGGAAAGAAAGAAATTAAGAAGTAAATTGGTAGATAAATATATTTATGGGCTGGTAGATAGAATGATTGTGTTACTTATATAATTTTTTATCGTTCTTTTCTTGATTTTCTTATTTTTCTTGTTTTCTTTTACGATTTGCTTTACATAACACCGACACAGTTAGGTCTTATGGCGACGATGGAATAGGAAACGGCTAGAAATGGGAAGGAAGAGACCGTGGCCTTAATTAAGGTACAGTCCCAGCATTTGCCTGGTGCGAAAATGGGAAATCACGGAAAACCATCTTCAGGATTGCCGACACTATCTACCGAATACTGGATACTGGCCTTACTCAAGCGACTGCAGCTATAGAGCTCGGTATTGTTCTTAAACAATCATTTACAGAAAGTTTATTCACGTGGAACAGATTTTGCGAATTACAGTTCAACTCGGCATGTCTTTGGATGCCATCATGCTATCGTCATCAAGTTCAAAACTGTAGTAACAAAAGTTATAACAGAAATCCAAATTCCAAGCCCACGTTCATTTTATACGGAAAAAATTATATACCGTACTATGGCATAACGATGCTATGTCTAATCTGTAATCTGTAATCTCTTTGTGATGAAAATGACTTAATTTGAAAAGGAAAATTATTATTTCAGCAGGTATGGACATTTTTTCATTATACCTCATCCTGTATAAATCCACCTTATTACGTGATAGTTTTAAATGAATTTCGACGTAGGTCATTTCAAGGAATAACTTTTTAGATACTCATAATTTGAGCCCGGATTTTTATGCATTAATAGGTTAGAATGCCAAGTTTCTGAAGCGAGCATCAAGTATAGTCTACCTTCACAACGATTGTACTATGGGGCTTGCGTGAACATTAGAGGTAAGGCCTATCAGAACTCCTATAATTTATGTTACTCTTGCTACATTATGGAAGAGCGGGTGGCCGACACTTCCTATTAGCCAAAGTTAGTTTGCAATCTAACTTGTTACGACATGAAAATCCGGGCTTTGCTCATAATATTGGTAGGTGTTAATATTTTAAATATCGTTTAACTCAATCTAATTGTTCAATGTAGTTATCTTTAGCAATTGTAAGCATTATGTATCCTCGTTGTGCTGAATAAAATAATATATAGAGTACATATCGACTTGCCAATAATATTCACGAAACGGTTCACAGTCAACTGAAAAAGGCTTGCTGTTTGAAATCACTACATGTAAAAATTAATATTATATTATTTATAAATTAGGTTTCACATTTATACTTTATAAGTCGAAAGGAATTAATACGAAGTAGTATTTCGGTATTCACAGTAATCATCCTATTTCAACAGATTTTACTTAATCATAATCTGCGCCTTGGAGGCTGACGGGCGAATGGGAGATAGCGACGTTCCTTGTAATACGGGTTGCCTAATGTTCAGGTGGTTCTTACACAGAACGAAAGTTGTACGTGTAGCGGATAGCAACACGTGACAAAGTGTGCTGTCCGCGTTAATAATCAAGCCGTAATACAAGAGTTGGGTTTCAACAGACACCCTTCAAAAGACTGCTGCAGAATTACTTAATTAAAAGTTACTTGTTAGAAGCGAGCCTGAGACAAAGGAAGACTCTCTTGGAACATAAAAGTGTAAAGGTTTCACAGTGCTGTGTGAGGTATTTACGTGTGGACTCGGTAAGATGCAGCTTTGAAGTTTATCTTCCTCAAAGCGGAAGTGTGCTTATTGCTGGGTTGATTGTCTGAGCGCTAGGAAATCCTTTATTACAGACTGCAATAATAAGGTAGGAAAAACTTTCGGGACATTTACTCCACACGTAGAAGAAAATGTGTGCCGGGTTGAGTGGCTCAGACGACTGAGGGCTGGCCTTTTGACACCAACTTGGCAGGTTTAATCCGTGCTCAGTCCGGTGGTATTTGAAGTTGCTCAAATACGTCAGTCTCGTGTAGGTAGATTTACTGGCACGTAAAGGAACTCCTGCAGGATTAAATTCCGGCATCCCGACGTCTCCGAAAATCGAAGTAGATAGTGGAACGTAAAGCCAATAATATTATTATTACTAGAAAGTTTGTTACCTGGGCATGGGTCCGGAAACGCTTTATTTCCATGTTCGAACTCATTTTCTACAACTCTACATAGTGCATTAGTCACGGGAAATATACAGGAACGGAACGTATCATCATACAACATCAGACTCTTTCATACATGGAACTCTGAAAATCTTCTCCGTTAGCACTGATCTATGCATCAACCCACCTTGCATCCACACAAGCGCACGTGCTATTACATGCGACGTCGATCGTGGGTTTGGAATACCTATTTATTTGTACACCTTGCATAAAATATTAACCTATACTAGTATTATAAAGGAAAAGTATGTATATTTGTTTGTAGACTCAAAAACTACTGAACCGATTTTAAATACTACTTCACCTATAGAAAGATACATTGCCAGTGAGTAACACGGGCTGTATTACATTTTCAAAACAATTCGAGGGGCGTCGACGGGAGGAGATATAAAAATTTAAAAATAGTAGGCTAATATAGGCGAAATCGAATTTGTCGTACAAGGACAAGACAAAGCTCATTTTAAGCCCCTTGAGGCAAAGAACAAAACTTGGTATGCCGTACGGGCCCGAAAACCATGTTTTAAGGCCCTAAAACCAATCGTTATGGATATATTGGCACTACACTACCCCTGCTCTAGGAATCGGGTAAAGAAATGAACTGCCGTAACCATGGCAACGTCAGCTCCAATGTTCTTACATCAGCGAGATTATCTACAATATATCACAAAAACCTAACATATTACTGACATGAAAATTAGTATTTGGAATTTCCTTTATAAATAAAAGAGCACAATTTTTGTTTTCAGAAAATCCACTTAAGGGTGAGAGGGAGGGGTGAAAAGAAGTGAGGAAAGAGTTGAATTCTTTATATGAGGATACATACAGTATATCTCAGAAACTGAAGGCGTTACACGCGTTAAAACTGGTATTTGGAATCTCTTTTAAAAATAAATGAACACAATTTTTTTGGAAAATCCCCTTAAGAGGGTGAAATAAAAAAAAGCGTGTGAATTTTTAAAATGATTATCTTCTTCTTCTACCGCTTTTCCCACACCCGTGCAGTTGCGGGTGTGAACTGTGTCGCACATGTGGATTTGACCCTGATTTACGCCTGAATGCCCCTCCTGACACCAACCCGTGTATAGGGATGTAATTACTATTTCGTGTTCCTGTTGAGGTTGGTAATGTGGTGTGTTCAGTGAATATGAAGAGGAGAGTGTTGGGACAAATACAAACAACCTCTCCCCGAGCCAGATGAATTAATCACACGCGATTAAAATCCCTGAACCTTCCCGGAATCGAACCAGGAACGTTGTGACCCGAAGGCGTTAACGCTGTCCACTCAGCCAAGGAGTGGGGCAGTTTTTAAAATGAATATATCTACAGTATATCTCATAACTTAACAGTTACAGGCGTGAAGATCGGTATTTGTAATCAATCCCCTTTAAAAACAAAGAAACACTGACTTTTTGTTTTCGGAAAGTCAACTTAAGCTGGAGATCGAAAATAAGTGAAGAAGGTGTTGAATTCTCTTGATGCGGGTACTTATATCTCAAGAACCAAGATGTTACAGACGTGAAAATCGGTATTTGGAATCTCCTTTAGAAATAAAGAAACCCCTTTTTTTCGACTAAAAGAGGACTGTTTTTCACATGTAGAGTTCCATGTCGGATGTTCCTGATTTAGCTCTGCCAGTAGCCTGGTCATCTTAGCCCCAAAAGGCAATGCCACAAACGTGGTTTGCAAAAACATTCTGGGGTAAATGAAATGCAATTTTTCGGTGAGTTTTTATACTTTAGGCAATTTCAGATAATGTCTTTGCAGTACCGAGGAACAATTAATTTTTATCAACTTACCAAATCCTAGCGAGTGAAGCCGTGGGTAACAGCCAGTGTATACATATAAAGTTTGCCTACCGAGCTCGATAGCTGCAGTCCCTTAAGTGCGGCCAGTATCCAGTATTCGGGAGATAGTAGGCTCGAACCCCACTGTCGGCAGCCCTGAAAATGGTTTTCCGTGGTTTCCCATTTTCACACCAGGCAAATGCTGGGGCTGTACCTTAATTAAGGCCACGGCCGCTTCCTTCCCACTCCTAGCCCTTTCCTGTCCCATCGTCGCCGTAAGATCTATCTGTGTCGGTGTGACGTAAAACAATTAGCAAAAAAAAAAGTTCGCCACAATACTCGTTTTTCCTGTCTCAAGGTGTAACAGATACCACAACCATGTAAACTACCCGAGAAACAGAATTTTAAGTAATGACATTGGTACTGGATTTACGTTCCCCTAACTACTTTTATGGTTTTCATAGACGCCGAGGTGCTGGAATTTAGTCACGCTGGAGTTATTTAACTTTCCATTAAATCTACCGACACGAGGATGGCGTATGTATTTGAACACCTTCAAATACCATCGGACTGAGCCAAGATCGAACCTGCCAAGTTGGGTTTAGAAGACCAGAGCCTCAAGCGTCTTAGCCACTCAGTCCGGCAACAGAATTTTACTTGAACAAAAAGGAAACAGACTTAAGAACCTAACGGTTATAAATTGGCTACTTCGAAACTAAAATACGTAGCTTCAATTATCACAAGAACAAAAATAATAATACACTAACTTTAAAATTGTAATTCAAAATGATGTAGATGAAATTTAGATTGGTTATTAATAACATGTACGATATTTTGAAGAATGTATTGAATGGAGTGTTCTTTTAATGATGCACCCTAATACTTATTGCAACTGTACAGGCCCATAAGCCTAGCAATTAAAATCAAAGTGTTAATGGTGGTGGTGCTGGTGGTGGTGATTACGGCTTTTATCGGAAATAAAACTAGGCAACCATCCTCTGTATAACATTAATCAGAGAGAGAGAAATGGAAGGGATCCTACATTTCGAAAAATGAAGATATCGGCCAAAGAAGTACAAGGGCCACGAAGGGCGTGATAAAGAAAGAATCCCTAGCTCTCGATTGTTCTATTAGCTTCGGGGTTGAAAAAGAACAAGCGTTGGGCAAGGGAGGTCAGATAGAATAGACGAAAGTGAGGAGCCTGGCACAAGTAAGTGCAAGCAATGCCAGAACTCAGCTAAAGGTCCCATGGTCATCAACCCACGCTCCCAAGTTGACAGCTCCTAGGGTCCTTCTTAGTCGCAGGGGATACCGTAGGAGTTATTCTACCATCCCCATCCATAGAGGAAAATGAAAATCAAAGCCAAGCCATCTCTGTATGGGCACTTGGAGCAGTGGAAGGTGCTTCCTCTTTCCATAACCGGACACTGTGGGATGGGGTAGGTAACTCTAAGTCCAATCACCTTTCTTGTCAGAAATTAACATGCTACTCATTTCTGATGTAGGGTGAGTGAACCCCGGGCCCATGTGCACTTCCTGTCACGCAATCATTTCACATCCTTTCGGGTGAACTGAATCCCATCTTTGCTGTTTTACCTAGACTGCCTCCCTAACAATTGGATGATGGTGAAATAATAGAACGTACAATTAAGGAGAGAGATCATATAACACTGCAAAAGAAATAGGACAAGTACCTAATTATGAGAGGGAGATGGGACGTAGAAGTGAGTCGAAAAGGGGAAGGTAATATGTCGTTAGAATATGGAATGAGACAGGCAATGGAAGAAAAATCTAGCTGATAAAATTATGAACTAGTCGTAAATTAGCTGTTACTAAACTTGGTCAACAAAAAGGGTTTTGTATGATGACCGGTACCTGGGGACAATGACAGGTATCAAATATGTTCCAAAGGCTATGCCTTCTAGCCTAACGACTAGAATAACTGAGGCGATTAAAATCCAATTAACCATGTGTATGATGCACCAACTGAAAGATGACATGCCATTAAAATCCGGGTCGTAATCATTAGCCTTTATGCATCAGAAAGGCAGTGAAAATGATTATCGAAATGAGAACATGGACGTATTTAGTACATAACACCATTTAGAGTTATTGCCCTACTTTTATATGAAGATGAAAGGAAAATTATTTTAGTTCAAGTCTGCAATAAGTGCTTTAGCCTCCGTTTTGTTATTTATGAATGACCACCAATTATGTCAAGGAATGCGTAACGGGGCATTTTGCAACAGGTTTTGCAACTAACCCCGACGTCACACTACTATATGCTGCTTAAAATATAACAATAGATCCCATATAATCGCATTTATGGGCCTGATAGCTGCTGGATTCTCTTCAAGACGGGCACGATTCGAATCCCGGTCAATACCCGTGATAATTTTGAAATGAAATGTCTCGTCCATGTGGCTCGGATTCCACATAAATCTGGAGGTATAGTGACTATTATCACGATATCAACAGTCATGTAAAATTAGTATCGTTGCTTTAGCTTGATCGTATTTCCTGATATCTGGGTAATATTTAATTTAAATTCTTTTTATATAGTTGTGCGCATTTTTAGACAAGCAACGTGAGAAAATATAAGCGGAAAACCGAAAAATGCTTGATACAATTAGACGTGATGGAGAGAGCTGCAAAACACGCTTTTGATAATAAAAGAGACGGTGATAATTCAATTAGACCACAATAAATAATGCTCATTATCCACTGTTCCATAATAGAGGACGAAAACCAAAAAGTTGTGCTATGCTTACAGACACACCAGAAAAACAGTATATTGAGATAGATTCAGAAAAAAAAAAAAGGATAGCAAGAGGAAAAGTAATGATGTGGAATTTTCGGCTCAACGAAAAGAAAAACTGTGTTTAATGGTAAAAGGAAGATGACATTTGTGGACTCCTGTTCAGAAGAAGACAACAGCTGTTTCTGTCTGAATTGCGGAAACGTGTATAAAAAAGGGGAGGAATGGGTCCAGTGTGTGAAGTGTAAACAGCAGTCGCATAGGGTGTGTACTAAACACAACCCATGCTATATCTGCGTAGACCGTTCTAACAATGATGAAGACTCACGTTAAGTGTTCCACCATCTTACATGCACTGTTGCAATTTACCCCTCAAGCGGGGTACATGGCAACAGGAGGCACTGATTCTTCACAATTGTCATTTTGAGACACATTATTATTTTCAAATTATTTTTAAAATAGCGTTTTTGATAGATACAAATATAAAGTATATCCTGATTGTTTTTAGTTTCAATATGAATAAATATTATCTTAATAAAAAATAAATTCAAATTAGTGTTGCAACATGCCCCTGCGACCCCTACATATGATTTGGCATTTAGTGACGTCAAACCTGTGTGAATGGATGTAATGAGTTTTGCGTGTTTCTGTGGTGGTTGGTAGTGATATGCTTTCTTAATATGAAGAGGGGAGTGTTGGGCAAAGGATAGACACCCAGTCCCCGTGTCCGAATAATTATTCAGATGCGATTAAAATCCCTGATCCGGGACTCCATTAACCGAAGGCCTGAACGCTGATCATTCAGCCAAAGATAAGTACAAGTTCTCAGCTACTGGTAACCCATTTTCATTGCCTCTTTCGGCAGGGAGGGATACCGTGGATGTCATCTACCACCCACCTACATGTTTTATAATCAGTTTTGGTGGTTTTTATAATATCGGTGATGTTAGCCTTTCCTTGCTCTTTCCTTGTGATTCTGCTTTATAGAGATCTCAATGCAGGAAAGACAAATACCCAGCCCTAAGATCAGACTCAGCTAAAAACTCCAGATCCTCCTGAATCGAACCCAGGATCGTTTAAAGTGGCGGCTGAATTTTAAGAAGATCATTCTGTATTGAAAGGATATTTGTTTGTCGCATATTAATTAATTAATCGAATAATCAGCAAGATAGATACTAACGACATTTTTAACTCTTTATCGAATATCGACATGTGTATTTTTAGCACGATTTTACTAAATTGATATTCATGGCGTTCTAGTTCATTAACAGTTTTCGCATATTTATGAAGGAATTTTGTAGCGTTATTAAACGGAGTTTCATTAAAGTAGCATACGTTTTAAAAATAGTTCAGTAACAAGGCACAAGGTCTGCTATTCATAATATCCAGATACAATTTAAAATACTTCATATACAATTTGCACAAGAATATAAGTTAATTGAAATATAATTCGTCGTTTATCAACGATATCCTTATATGAAAAGCCTCTGAAAATCCTTTCTTGATCCATAAGAGACTTGTAATCTATAGTAGCCTGTTGTCTGTTGATAGAATCTCTGCCCCTGGCTGCCATGGTGAATCAGGTTAGTGTCCGATTCATGATCGCAAGGACGTTCGGTCGTGATTAGCGGCATGATAGTTTCTCATTAACAATTAACGCTACAAAAATATTTTGAACATACATACATCATCGTTATAGACCATTATGCTTTTCAGCGTTCAGTCTGCAAGCCTCTGTGAATGTACTATACGTCGCCACAATCCTCTATTTGCAACTAGTGCTGTGGCCTCATTTATTTCTATATCTTTTATCTTTAAATCGTTAGAAACTGAGTCCAACCATCGTCGTCTTGGTCTCCCTCTACTTCTCTTACCCTCCATAGCAGAGTCCATTATTTTCCTAGGTAACTTGTCGTCCTTCATTCGCCTCACATGACCCCACCACCGAAGCCGGTTTATGTGTACAGCATTATCCATCGAGTTCATTCCTAACTTAGCCTTTATCTCCTCATTCCGTGTACCCTCCTGCCATTGTTCCCACCTGTTTGTACCAGCAATCATTCTCACTACTTTCATGCCGGTTACTTCTAACTTGTGAAGAAGATATCCTGAGTCCACCCAGCTTTCGCTCCCGTAAAGCAAAGTTGGTCTGAAAACAGACCGATGTAAAGATAATTTCGTCCGGGAGCTCACTTCCTTCTTACAGAACACTGATGATCGCAACTGCGAGCTCACTGCATTCGCTTTACTGCAGCTTGATTCAGTCTCACTTACTATATTACCATCCAGGGAGAACACACAACCTAAATACTTAAAATTACTTACCTGTTCCAGCTTTGTATCAGCAATGTGAGATTCAGTTCTCTTGAATTTCTTACCTACTGACATCAATTTAGTCTTTGAAGCGATTTTGAAATATCTTAACGAAACTGTTCAGTTAACGTTCTTTCAATGTAAACATGAATATCGTCTACTGAATAACTGCCTGACGGTAGCGTTAGCACATACTCATCGTTATAGAACTTGTTTACGCCATCACGCACATTATAGGTTTTATTGTAGCTTCCAAGCGACACAAGTCCAAGACTATGTGGACCGGGCGAGTTGGCCGTGTGCGTAGAGGCGCGCGGCTGTGAGCTTGCATCCGGGAGATAGTAGGTTCGAATCCCACTATCGGCAGCCCTGAAGATGGTTTTCCGTGGTTTCCCATTTTCACACCAGGCAAATGCTGGGGCTGTACCTTAATTAAGGCCACGGCCGCTTCCTTCCAACTCCTAGGCCTTTCCTATCCCATCGTCGCCGTAAGACCTATCTGTGTCGGTGCGACGTAAAGCCCCTAGCAAAAAAAAAAAAGACTATGTGGCTGATGACCGACTTCGATCGGTGGGTTAAAGTAGACTGTTGTATAGCGAGCGTTTTTACACCGTTGGTCACCAAGTCCATTTTTCGAGATATAGTTTTAATAACAGTAAATACTACAAAATAATTTTAAAATGTTAAAATTATTTTTATGATACTTTAAATTTAAGTTAAATTACATTTTACGTAAACTTTAAGTTATATGAAATTTATTTTTAATTTTAAGTACGTACAATGCTCAATATTATGACCTTTCAATGATGTGGTAGTCGTATGTTAAGGAATCATTGAAAGTCATAAGTTAAACAGATTTAAGCAAATAGCACAGGAGAAATGTGAATCGCCGGTATATGGCTAGTTTTAGATGTTCATCGTATACGAAAGCCAATACAACTCGCAAATTTATGGTGGACCTTAGGTTGTAAATAGGAAAATCAAGCTCAGAACCCCGTGGTGTACGGAAAATTAGGTGAAGGGTAATTCTGATACAAGCAGATGTCGATAAGGAGTAATTAAATCAACAACTGAGAAGAGGAATGGTCAGACATGGTATTTAGTCCGGAAAGCGTTAGAGAAGGCCATGGATCAACTTGGAATCATGCACGGTCAATCATCTAGAAGGCGTACGGTGTAACGTGTTACATGTCACATGTGTTAATAGAGTAAATAATTGCAGGATGTTTTCCTTTGTGAGGTTCTGTGAATATGAAAGAGCGATTGCGGTGACAAGTTCCTCAAATGTCAAAGTAAGGTGTATTGAAGTTGTAATATGGCAGCTCTGTGAATTGTAAAAAGCGAATCATTTGTTATTGTAAGATAATGAAAATAGAATTTTGTTTTTCCTACAATACATGTATGAAGAAAGCATTCAGTAAGCAGATAGTGAGCATAGCTTGGAGATACGCTCTTAAAATTGAGAAAGTCTATTGAGTTTGAAGGGCTAAACAGCGCTAATAAGACCAATATTTACTTACACAACATTGATATATGCAGGCAGGTGTTAAATAATGAAAGTGGAATTGTAAAATACGCATGAAATCTATTTAACGACTTTTGTACGAGTTTCAGGTTTGGAGCCAGTAATATTGTCTACGATCATGAACCAAGGCAATAATAAAATGGAAATGCGTGCTTAAGCTGGTAGGGTCACTGATGGATCCGGGCTCTGCTGAAATGTCCGAGATAACATGAACAGATGACCAGGATACCACTACTTGCATGATGGGATGAACGACTGGATCGTCAAACGTTGAGTAACCGTACATTGTCTTACCTTGCTTTATTTGTAGTTGCTTATTGTAGAAATAGATGTTGATATCACGCAGGTGATTTTAAAAGAGATAACTTGAATAACCTAACGGGTCAGTTGTGTTAATTTAGTGAAATGTTGTCCGGCTGCTCATATGATAGAATTCCGCTTGTCGTCAGTAACTATTATAGTTAGGCGCGATCTCGTTCGTTCGTTGCTCCTGCACTGATGGAAATAATCGTGGAAGTGAATTATAAGATAGTTCCTACAGGTAAGTTTCCGGTGACATGTGTGTGTAATATAATTTGTGCTGTGATCCTTTATTGTGAACAGTTTCGTAAAGTGTTATTATGTAATTATTCGGTAGGAATTATGTGATGTCCGTATGCCAGAAATTAAGGCTCTTCGGTTGCTTGGCTTGTTTATTCAATTAATGTTGTTTGATGCGGTGCATATTATGATGGTATGAGGCGTGTGTAGGATCGTCTGAAGTTATTATTTGGTGCGAGATGATCAATAAATGAGATTTGTTGAATTGTTTATTACAGTGGTAGGTTTATTCTTCGAGACGATTAATGTAATAGGATGGTGTTATTGAATGATGTGTCTTGTCGCGTATGTTGAGTAATGGATAAACGAGCGATATATTTAATGCTGGAATTGTAAGCGTTTTCGAAGAGATTTCTGACGAAGAGCGTATGAATTGTCACGGTTCGAGTTTGGGCATAACATAAATAGTGGAACAGACGAGCGGATTTGTATGTAGGATCTTCGATAAGTATTATACCTGAACTGTAGATGGAATTATTTGTTACGAATGTCACCTGTGATTGTGAATTAGTATTTGTAGTACTGCTTGATGTAGCTATTTATGCATTATCATTATTTTCAGCATTATGGAGAGGAGATGACGCAGCGCTGACTTTCCGCCATTGGATTATTTTATCATGTCGGTAGTTAGTAGTTGATTTCAGGTGCACCTATGCGGAGCATCCAGGTGTATGACGGCATATGATCATTTAGTTACTGAATAATTATATTATGACGGTTCATTAGAGACAATTCTATGTTTCATTGAAGGACCGTTAGGAAATTCAAGTTGTCAATAGCTAGTTAGATATTTTGAGAATGAAACAGATAGAACAGGGAAGACAAGATGCGGATATAAATGAATTTTAGTTGAATGAACAAACAAGTTAAAAAGAGGTGAATGACTCGATTAACTAATTTCCAAAGTATTTAATAATTTATTTAAATGAAGTATCGAAAGGTGTAATGAGTTATTGTGATATTTGAATTCAATGTTTGGACAATTCTTTCAAGAAGGACTTTGATTGAACAGAGTGCGATAGGGTTTGCACAAGAATATCTTCCAAACGTGTTGCTTGTTCAGATCATTATAATTATATTTAATTTAGATTGTTTATTAAAATTTAATGACCTTCCAAATTTTTATTGTAGTTATCATTTCTTGTCTGATATATATATATATATATATATATATATATATATATATATAAGAACCTAGAGTAATGAGATGTGAGGTAGAATCATCAGTTTCTGGTTAATTATTGAGGTTGTGACCGCTTTCTCGTCGAAGGGCCATGCCCTTGAGTGGAGTCTTGCGCAAACCACTGAATTCTAGTCGAGGCCTATTGAAGAAGATAATTATTTCGAATCCTACGCGTCTACGAACGGTCATAATATATTAAATTAATGCATGTGTATAATTATATGGTTTGGCATAGTAGCAGGCTTCATAGCCTGAGCACCGCCATGTACAGAAAGACATAAATAAATAAATAAATAAATAAATAAATAAATAAATAAATAAATAAATAAATAAATAAATAAATAAATAAATAAATAAATAAATAAATCTCTCAAGGAATAGACTGGACACACTAAAAACATGGAACATAGATTAGCAAGGAATATCTATGATTCAATCTAAATAAAATATCAGTTTCTGGTTAATTATTGAGGTTGTGACCGCTTTCTCGTCGAAGGGCCATGCCCTTGAGTGGAGTCTTGCGCAAACCACTGAATTCTAGTCGAGGCCTATTGATAAATGAGTATCAAATGATTGATTAGATGTGGATGATTTTGCTCAATGATACAATATAGAACTAAAAATAACAAGAGATATCTATGATTCTATTCGTCGCCATGAGATCTATCCGTGTCGGTATGACGTAAAGCAAATCGTAAAATAAAAAATAAATACATACAATCTGGCAATTTAATCTCCGGAAAATTAACCTCTGTTCCATGAACGAGTATGGAGTGATTGCTTTCGTGTGCCCATTACTTGCTTCAGTCGTTGTATTTCTCTTATTGATTCTTTATCGATTCTTAAACGATGACTTTAATACGTATTTTCTCCACTCCGTTTATTCTAGCCTGTAGAGACATCGTTTTAGTTTAGAGAGGTTTTAGCTCGTTTTTGAGGGATTTAAATACTCAAAAGGTGACAAGACAGAAGACAGAATCGCGTCAAAAGTGACTACCCTAACCTAACCTAACCTAACCTAACCTAACCTAACCTAACCTAACCTAACCCAACCTATTCTATTCTAATCTAACCTAACCTAACTTTACCTGCCTGACCTGACCTAACATAACCTAACCTAAAGGTTTGAAATGTCCTAAATCCCTCTGACATTTAATTGAGAAAGCATAATATATGAGCGGGAAATCCTTGATTTTGATATTTTATCTTTGGACCAGTTCGACCCCACTAATTGGTTGATCTTCAAATTCCTGTAACAATACGACAATTCGACAACACCGGCTGGTTTATGAGATTTTACGTAATCGATGCGTGTGAAACGTAATTTTGTTCATTCTAGGGCATTTGATTATTGATTTCGCAGTTAGGATATATGTACAAACTTAACGAATCGATATAAATAATTCACAATAAGTTCAAAATTTACCAACCTGCAGAGAAATAAATGCAGTAGAGTTTGTATGTGTAATGTATTTTCAAGTGTTTGTTGATATCGTCCCTGTTCTGCCAAAACGGCGATTTTCTTTTTTTTTTTTTTTTTTTTTGCTAGTTGCTTTACGTCGCACTGACACAGACAGGTCTTATGGCGACGATGGGACAGGAAAGAGCTAGGAGTGGGAAGGTAGCGGCCGTGGCATCAATTAAGGTACAGCCCCAACATTTGCCTGGTGTAAATATGGGAAACCACGGAAAACCATTTTCAGGGCTGCCGACAGTGGGGTTCGAACCTACTATCTCCAGAATACTGGATACTGGCCGCATGTAACAATGCTCTTCCTATCCATTATTTCCCTTAAGACTGGTCACGCCTTCCAGCTATATATTGATATGCGGTCCATCAGAACAATTTTCGTTGAGTTCATTTTCTTATGCGCGTGTGTAAAGGAAAATGAACCTTAAGCACATCACACTCTAGGAGTGGGTAAATGTCATGCAAACATACATTCCTTCGGTATGGTACAATAAGGTTCATTTTCCTTTACACACGCACATAGCAAAATGAACTCAACATGGACCGAATATCAATATATAGCTGGAAGGCGTGACCAGTCTTAAGGGAAATAATGGATAGGAAGAGCATTGTAACATTCGCCGTTTTGGCAGAACAGGGACGATATGATACTGCATTCTCTTACCACAATAGTTCATGTGCATTATTTGATTACCTCCCAACTTTGCAAGTATATCCATGGGGAAGTGGATGAATAACATGATATAAGCAGGTGGAGCCCGTGGGTGAATGCTAATATTAATAATAATATTGGTTTTATATCCCTCCGACTATATCTGCGAAATTCGGGGGCAAACCAGTGGAGCAAGTGTCTTGGGATTTATATTAATGCTAGTCAACCTTCTGGCACGAGACTGGCGTTTTTAAACACCTTCAAATACCATCGGACTGAGCCGAGATCGAACCCGCCAACTTTAACTTAGAAGGACAGCGCTCTACCGATTCAGTTAATAGGCGTCACTTTGTTTTAACAATTGCCTTTACGTCGCACCGACACAGATAGGTCTTATGGCGACGATGTGATAGGAAAGGCCAAGGAGTGAAATGGTAGAGACCTTAATTAAGGTACAGCCCTAGCATTTGCCTGGTGTGAAAATGGAAAACCACGGAAAGCCATCTTCAGGGCTGCTGACAGTGGAGTTCGAACCCACCATTTCCAGGATGCATGCTCTCAGCCGAGCGCCCCTAACCGCACGGCCTACTCGCCCGGTGCGACTCTTTCATATTGGTAAAGTACTTTAATATTGTTAGGTTGTGACTAAGTAGGTCTGAGCTGATGTCATGTCTCCGGTTTTTACGTAGTTTACTTGATTACATATCGTTTACTTCATTATCTGCTCCCTTAAAGGTGACCTTTACGTATATTTTTGTGACAATAAGTGTCACCTGATAGTCTTTAAGAGACTAACATGAATGGTACTTTTGCGTTAGGTTTATTTACATGGGTGAAAGGATTGGTTTGATAAGTCATGAACTTTCATCTTCCTGTGTCTATCCGGAAAGCATGTTGAACCTTATCCTACAGCACTGTAGGAATGCTTGTTTCCATGTCTTATTTAAGCATGTATAATATATTAATTAATTAATTTATTTATTTATTTATTTATTTATTTATTTATTTATTTATTTATTTATTTATTTATTTATTTATTTATTTATTTATTTATTTATTTATTTATTTATTTATTTATTTATTTATTTATTTATTTATTTATTTATTTATTTATTTATTTATTTATTTATTTATTTATTTATTTATTGACTTGTGGCGTGGCTCAGGCTATGAAGCCTGCTGTTATGCCAAACCATCTCATATGTACTACATTGTACAAACTACAGAGTATTAGGATTTCTAGTTACATATAATTAATTATAAAATTAAACGTAAATAATAGTTATAAACAAAAGATAAATTTCTGAGAGTCGCTATTTAAAAACAACATTAAATACTAATTTCTTAAAACTATGTACCATTTATAAC